>NC_045561.1:87301303-87910366 GCF_009819795.1 Aythya fuligula
GTATGAGCATGTGGGCCTTTAAAGAAAGAACAACTTTGCTGTTAGGCATGAATTTCTTCACTTATGGCAAAAGAAGAGTATGAAGCCCACAGCTTTTTTTGCAAGAGTTACTGGCTGTCGACAGTAGAGTAGTGACTGCATGGAAGCAGAAGACAACCACAGGTAGAGTCGCTGACTTCATACAGGACAAGTTAGTGGCTATTAGTAGAATCCTGGATGGCATAGAACAGCCACTCTGAACTTTTTTTCATTAATCATAGAACCACAGAATGGTTTGGGTTGGAAGGGACCTTAAAGATCACCCAGTTCCAACACCCTGCCATGGGCAGGGACACCTCCCACCAGACCAGGTTGCCCAAAGCCCCATCCAGCCTGGCCTTGCACACCTCCAGGGATGGGGCATCCACAGCTTCTTCGGGCAACCTGTGCTACTGCCTCACCACTCTCTGAGTGAAGAGTTTCTTCCTTACATCTAATCTAAATCTATCCTCCTTTAGTTTAGAACCATTACCCTTTGTCCTTTCCCTGACAGTCCAGTTTTCCTGTAGGCCTGCTTTAGGTACTGGAAGGCCGCTACAAGGTCTGCCTGGAGCCTTTTCTTCTCCAGGTTGAACAATCCCAACTCTCTACCTGGGCTGAACTCAACTTTCAGGAGTGTCATTTGTTAATGAAAATAGGCAATGAAAGTCATTTCTCTGTGAATTTTGAAGGAAGGAGATAAGAAGCTCTGGGTTGTCCTGCCAACTCAGAGAAGTTCTGATGGCTCTCTAACACAATGGTCAAAGTCAAAAGCTTTTTCTCCTACCAGAAAGAGGGACACTACATTTGCATTTCAATATAAAATTTAGAACATCTGTTCATCACAGGAAGACTAACTTTCTGGTTATATGTCAGGGATATTAAGATTAGTATCTTTGTTCTTCTCCTGCACGTTACGTGTAGCACAGTACTGCATTCTCAAGGGAAAAGAAGGAGGGAACTAAAAGCTGACCCATCTTTGTAGCACAGCAATCAGCAATCAGTACTTAAAAGGCATCAGTCCCTGGAAGAAGAGACTATCACATAACTAATCTGTCCTAGTGCAGTCTATTGCTTCTGTCCTGAACTTTGCCCACGTGTGACTCCTGTTCATCCATAACCAGAAATGAAGTTGTTCAATGTGTTCTTTTGCTTTTATATTTTCTATGCTCTAGGGGGGATCAGAAGTGCTAAATTTTATTTATTACTCAGGATCATAATGGGAAAAGTATCCTAGTATCAGGCACAAAGCTATGAGATTTATGAAACTAAGTGGTTTTGCAATAGTATAACAAATTGTAAATTTAAACAGATCACTCCCACCACACAGAAGCACAGATATAACATGCCTTTTGTTCAGAGATTTACCATGTTTAATTATCTTTTTTTTTTTTTCAGTAGCTTAACCATGTATTCAGTTAAATAAAGTAATAAACAAAAGTGTTCAAAGTGAGGCAATATTGTCTTTATGTTATTTTTCAGTTGTGATCAGGTATCTGTGGGACATGGAAAACTAAAATCAAACAACATACATAATCTTTGATTCTCTAATAAAATGTAGTGCCAAATTCTGCTCTCAGGTAAATGTCTATACAGCAGGATCCATCGTGGCATTACAGTACAATGGCATATTTCTGTGTTTAAAGAGTGCAAAAGTTCAGAAGTTGTTCACATGTCTTAAAGGCTTGGCACACACCAAATACAGAGCTGGTGTCTGGCTCTGACACGTACTGCCCCACTGGCCTAGTGCAAGCAGACACAGCATTGTTCAACCCAAGTAAACTGGTTGGATTTCACCAGGTTGTAATTTGGCTAACTGACTTCAATTTGCCTGCTTCGATGAATGAGAGCACAATTTGGCTCCTTCCGTGGTGAAAAGGCAGCCAACCAAACACGACTTTCACCAGACCTCAGTTTCTGGCCCCAGATTTCAACATACACTATTACATCAATCAAAAGAACCATAGAAATCACTTATCATTTTACTGTTCCTTAACACATTTCACACAGTCCTGCAGCGAGCAGAATCACAGATGAACCTCAGAACATACAGAGAGCACAACTACTACACTGGACATGAAAAGGAAATTTTATTAAACATGTTTACATAACATGAGTTGGAAGTTCATTTAAAAGCACAGGGGAGTGTTAAGACAAGTGGTCAAAATAGAAAGATACTATCGAATTATAACTAGTTGGTTTTTGGCCACTAAGACAGAACAGGATCTAGTAGTAGTGCACCAATACTTGAGTTCTTCCTGCTCAGCAGGTCGAGCAGTAATCAATCTGCGCCCTACGGAAAGATGGGCAGAGTAATTCCGACGTGTTGAGTAATAATAAATAGTTCACTTGGTGCAGGCAGTATGTCTATGAATTAAAACCTAGTGTGTACACAGTTTCTACATGTGTTACAGCCCCACAGTAGGAATCTACACCAAAATATTTATTAGAAGGAATTTGGTCCGTACTACATCACGTTTTCCATAGGGTAAAAAATAAAGTCCATCTATAGACATTTAGCACCAGACTCACAGACCTAGCCTGGCTAAAACCTGCAAAATGTCTATAAGAAAAATGGATGGCTTAGATTTCTTGGTTACTTCAGTATAGTAATTACGAGCAAACTGTACAAGTACATGCAACATACAAGCTGGCCTATGTGGAACTAACATACATTATTAAATAACCTTTTTCATCTCTTTTTACAAAACGTGCATGCAGCTTTGAACAGTTCCAAGTCATGCTGCTCTATTTGTGTGATCACAAAATTGAATGGCCTGTAAAAGGAGGGGTAACATATCAATGCACCTGCAGAATCTGCAGTTTTTAGCACATTTACAGAATATCACAAGGGATTTCAAGGCCAAGAAGAACTCAAATGAATAAAAAGCAAATTGAATTTTGACTTTTTTTTTTTCTCCAAAAAGTAAGATATCTTGCGTTAAAAAATCAAGCTTTGTGCTTGCATCAATCTCAAAGAAATGTAAACTAAAATTTGATAAAAACATTAGTAAGTGCAGAATATTTCAACTGGAATTTCCAGTGAAACACTGAACGAATCATACCATGCTCTATCCAGGGCAGACAAGTGCGTCTGAAGCGACACACATCAGAGAAGCCTGGGTACAGCTGAAAGTGTCATATGCTCAATCCATTCCTGGTCAACATTTTGGGAAGTCAAATATACATTTATACACAGAAACGTAAATATTTCCTCTCCATTTCTAGGAGGAAAACTGCATTACCAGTAACATATTCAATGTCAAAATTAAGACTAAAGCTGCTTTATACCAGTCCCCAGCATTAGTTGCAGAATTCTTCAAAATTCTTCCATGCAAAACATCATAAACATAAAAGTTATTATATATAATGCAAACATATCTGCTTTTATTTTACAAAGAAAAAGTGGCACTGTGATGATTAGTTATTTTTAAGAATATAACCTCTATCGGTCATTTGTTCTGGGTTCCCACATGAGAGACTTTGAAGCACCAGAACCGAGAAACGATTTGAACTTGCTGGAATTGTAACTGTGGCTGTTGAACACTTTAACGATGCTTACAGAGATATGCTTCAGCCCTTTTGGTTTGGTTTGTTTGGTTTAGAAAAAGAAAGGAAGGGTCTCTGTTAGCGTTGTGAGGACTTCTACAAAACTAGCAGAATCACATGGCAAAAAACTAGTGGAAGTAACAAGTACAGAAAAACTGCTGAAACACCAGGAAGTTAACACTGCTTGAGGGCTCTGTCAAAATGTGAAAAAATACAACATTGTTAACAGAGTGAGAGCTTCCAGTTTGGCTCATATTTGACTTAATTTGAATCTAAAGGTCCCTCTTTCTCTTTGTTTGTTTGTTTTTGGATCAATATAAGCATCAGTGATAGTTGCTAATAGATTGGCCATATGTGATATATTTTTGTTCTGTCAATGTAAGCTGTCTCTCGACAAACAACTCAGACATATTTTTGGATAACTACTACAAGCAAAAACAGAAGTGATTGTCTCTCTCCAACAGCGTTTTTTGATCGTGTGAGTATCTGGTTCCAATCGTTATCCTGGGTGGTGTTTTTATTAGACAGCACCTGCTACTATGACCTAATGCAGGGAGGCCCAGTTGAACTTTCCAGAGATGACTGGGAGGCCCTGCGTGTCAGGGGAGTCAAGGTTGGATCCACTAGTGATGAAGGTGGAAATAATTTATACCAGCCTATTACCACACTGGACAGATCCAGTTCCTCCAGAAGGATCTGGGCAACTCCCATGAAGCATTTGTGATCCATTCGGCCATAGTCTCCCCAAACTATTACCTGAAAGAACATAAAATACAGATTCAGCCTTGTCCTAAAAGCCACGATCACTCCTGCTGTATTTCATGATGTGTATTGTAAGGAAAATGTTATTCTTACGGGTGAATGATTTCTCCCTCTTGCGGGAAAACGTAATGGCAGGACAGGAGCAAGAGTCAACAAAAGAGAAATGTTTAATACAGCCAGACATTTCACAGGTCTGAAACCACAAGCCACAAGGATGTGTTTGCTGGTATTTATAAAATTAAATGCTTAGCGAGTTGGAATGGGTTTACATATATTGCTTAAACTTAAGTAAACATACAAGTGCTTTACCAAATGATAGCCTAAAATGGGATTAAGAAGCAACTGACCTGAAGGACTTTACCCTGTGGACTTTCATCAAAAACCAGTGTCTGTTGGTACAAAGGATCAAGGGTCTTCCGCGCAATTCTTGTCTTCTTCTTAGCTATACACGCTCCGTTTTCCAATAAATACACTTTGACATATGGAGCTGCAAACAGAACATCACAAATTTTATATTTGAACTTAAAAATTTCTACACTGCGCATCTGAGTTGCAGGACAAATGCCACAGAAGGAAACTGAGTAGAAAGAACATGACATACACTATCCTCACTGTACGCAGCACTGTATCCTCATCTGAATGCAATTAAGTTCACTAAATAAATGACACAGACCATAAGAAATCAAATCAGTTTTTATAAATTTTGAATTTTATGATCCAAGATGTTATTAATAACAGTTGTTTTTCACACCTGTCATTCTAGAAACACTTCCCTTTGCCAGGAATTAATTGTCTCTGCTAGCTAATCTGGAGTCTCTATGTATGATCAGGGGTCAGAGATACACTGAAACAGAAGACTGATATTTCATTGAAAGGAATATTTAAAACTAAGTAATTCAGATTACACTGACTCTTTCATCTTCAGCTCCTGAGTAGGTTGTGAAGTACCATTTTGCCAAAACATTATCTAAAACAACTGTTCTACTTGTTCCAGTAAAGCAGTGGTTGTAGTGGTGATTATAAACTTCTTCTAAGACAGATTTCTGTAAATAAACAGGACTCAAAAAAGTCCTTGTGAAATGATACAATTAAATTTCTTTCATTACACAGGTTGTTGACGCTGGCACTAGCATCACCTACAAGCTTCTTCAAGCACTGCTGCACACAGAAGACCATGGCATGTGGGTCTACTAAATTGGTTGTTCAAAGCACATTCATCTGTTCTCCATTTCTTGTTTTGATGTGGAACAAACACAAAGGTCTTCATCTACATCAACAAAGCCTCTCTGAGAGATATGACTTGCCTAAAATACATGGAAATATTTCTGCAAAATTTCCTTCCAGAATGGATTTTGAGTTGCTGAAAATCATTCCTTGAAAGGTGACAAGCAGTTAGTAGCTGCAAGGTGGTAAGAAGTGGACATTGGTAGCAAGGACATATCCATTCACACATTCTTTGTTAAAAGCAAACCAACCAAATGTAGTTATATTAAATGAGGAGCTTAAAAAGTCTTCAATCTCCACTTAATCTGTGTATTTCATATTCTTGCTTTCTGTTCATATATTGTCTATTTTTCCCTTACCTGGGGTAGATTTGGAGCCAGGTTTTTGCGTGAGGCCACGAGCTCTTATGACTTCTACTTCTAACTGACCCTTTTTATCCACCATGCCAATCTGGATATCACCTGAAAGGGAGAAGAAAGAAGCTTACATTTTAAAGAAGCAGAACAGCCTGGGAGATACAGTATAAGAGTGGGAAATAGACTGGTGTGGTACTAGTCTGCTGCATTATTGTGCTTGTCCTGTTCCCTTAGATTTCTCTATCCTTAACCCAGTACTAAAAGATACATACTTAGCAATATGCCCTCTCTTCATGTACATTTCATACCTGAGCTTAGTATTTCTGATCCATGGGGACAAGCAAATTTATAGCGACACTTCAGTATCACCACCATACTTTTGATTTTGCACTGTGAATTATTCAGAGACTTCTACCCAGGACTGCTGACCCAGTGTGCCAGTCACTGACACACACTGTGGCAGTGGTCCCATGCCCAGACAGTCTAAAACCCAAACTCATGTTCAGATATCCCCTCAGCAGAAGTTTCTGCCTCCAAGCTGAGATGCAAGAGATGGCAGTGCAAAGG
This sequence comes from Aythya fuligula, assembly GCF_009819795.1. Classification (NCBI taxonomy): domain Eukaryota; kingdom Metazoa; phylum Chordata; class Aves; order Anseriformes; family Anatidae; genus Aythya; species Aythya fuligula. The sequence goes on from NC_045561.1 coordinate 87,307,780, forward strand.
TTCCTTGTCTGATATAACAGGAACGAGAATTGCTGATAGAGTTTAACTTTGAAACCCTCAGCAACTACAATTACCTGACTGGATCCTAAGTGTAAGGCAGGTACACCAACTGGATGAGGTGCAGTCAGAGGATGATGCCCTAGCCTCATAGGGACTTAAAAGAGGTCTTCTTCTGCAAAGGCCTCAAACAAGTACAAAGGTGACAATTCTGTTTTTATCAATATTCCATGCCCATTTTCAGTGTGAATAAAATGATGCAACACACTAAAATAAAAGCTTGCTTTTGCCACCAATCAAACTTCTGTTTCCCTGCCTGAATTTTGATAAGTGATATTTCCTACATAAAAAGGAAAGGGCTTTGGTCTGAGACCAATAAAATACAAGAAAAGTTACCTTAACCACAATTCAAAGTATTACATCTCTGTGATTTTTTTATATTAGGGAATTAGCTGTGCAGATATCTAATACACCACTTAGAATCAAAAATAAACAATTTGACACGTGAGCTGTGTGAAACCTGTGCAAATAAATGAACTATCCATATATCCATGCCACAGCTAAGTAGGGCTGTATTTAAGATGTAAACGCCAAATTACTTGAAACAAAACAAAACCCCAAGATATCCAGTCCTGAACTACATAATTTGGGATTTCAGATTTAGAAATACAGCATTTTGAAATTAACCTGGCATGAGATTTTTACATGCTTGTCTAATGGTAGATTGAAGCAGTGTTTTATACCTTGGCATTTAAGGCATGACAGAGCAGCAGGGAAGATTTCTAGCTATCAGACTTAGCTTGAATAAACAGAGCTCTGTGTTGTGCTAAAAGCAGTCTAAAGGAAAATTCCAAGATGTTTTAATACCGCATCCCAGGATCGCACATTCAAATAAAAACATGTTACAGGCAACCAGAAGGGGGAGCAACAATACAAACGTTTCCCAGTCATCACTGGCAGCTGCATGTAGAAAAGCTTCTGAAATTTGTTAAAAAGCATGGCAAAGTGCTTTTTGAGGGGCTGAAACCTGAGCATCTAGTAAATAAAACGGTTCTAAGAAGTGAAAATAAATGTATTACCCAAGTCATCTGCAGAAAAATATTTAGATTAAAATCAAGAGATAAAGGAAATCTAGATCCTTATACCAACAGAGCCATTTAGATTTTTATTGGGCAGATAGTCTATCAATTATCTTCTCTTTCAAATTACAGGAAAAGTGTATTTAATGACTTTGGTGTTTATTAATGCATTAAGCAAGTAGCAGTTATCTGGACTTATACAGCAAACCTTGCTTTACAGGATACTCAAAGCATCAAGAAAGTCTGTCTCCTTCTGCTCTGCTCATGAGTTGGCAGAGGAACAAACGCTTTACAGTTTTTCTGTCTCTCCTCTTTTTTAGCAGCATCTCAGTAACCATTCCTGAAGCTGACTCTTCTGAGAGCACTGTACTAAAGCACTGGCCACTTATGACTTCCAGTATTGTTGCAGGCATGGATCAAGTACTCCTCACTTATCATCCTAAACGTGTAATATGTGAAGCATGCCTAAAAATTGCTCAAGTATGAGCAAAAAATTATCAAACCTTTCCAAAGATATATACACAACACTGTGCCGTTGCACAGCACATACATTCATAGCCCATTCATAACCAAGATAAAACTAATGCTACTATAGAGAAATCCAGACTGGTTTGGAGTACAGAGAAGATCACTGATAGTTCCAGGCAGCTGCTTTAGAAAAGGATTTTGTCTCCTCCATTAGAAACATTGCCTTTATCAGCAGCTGATTACTGGGCATTGCAAATGTGGGCTGAAGTTTCAAATTCTGGGGTTACTTCAGGATGAAGTAAGCTTGAACAAGCATGGAGTTTGGCAAGAAACTGTCCATCACATTCAATATAATCTGTGGCAAATAAATATAAACCTTGAACAGCTGAGATTTTGCAGTGAGCTACAATTGGAAAACCCACAATAACTTTTGAGTGGGAAGGAAACTGAAGTCGCTATCTTCAAATTGCAGATGAGATTAGCAGACACCTTCATGTGGAGCAAACACTGTTTTTCCTTCCATTCTGGATGCTAGCATGCTAGGTATACCAGTGACTGGTTATAAGACTTTCATGTTTATAGTGAAGGAAGCCACTTTTTAAAAGTCTTTTTGGTGCTGTAGTTTGGCAGTGTGTGTGATAATTATTAGCTACTTATACATCTAACATAGGAGAACATATTATTCTTACCCATGGCAGGGGTTGCTAGTGTCTGCCGGCCTACTAACTGTGCAGGTCCAAGTCCGTCAAGGAAATCACTGAACTGACTGTCAGCACCCAGCCGTACTCCAGGAAATATTAAGCTGAAGGAAAATAAAAGCTTGTTAAGCATAAGAACAGGATTATTTTTTATTGTCCTACAGTGTCTACCCAAAAAGTAGTTCTTACACAGGGTAAGCAGCTCAGGACGTGCAACCACAAACTGCTCTGCAGCAACACAAATGAGCTATCTCCCAAGGACCCCAAAGAAGTAAAGCAAAATTCTGCATGTGGAACAAAAATAGTTCATACAAGTAGTTCTTGCTAAGGAGTGTTCCAGGAGCAGCAAAGAACTGCCAGGTGAATAAACTATGAGTGACCTTGTATGGCAGGACATAAAAAGCCTCATGAAATTTAGTAGCCTATTACTCATTCCTGAATGCTTGATTTATTTTGTAATACATACATTCAAGGGCCATCCACATCAGTTAGGTTAAACAGGGAAAACCAATACATATGCTAAATTAATCTCATTGTTGCAGCTGTTTAATGAAATCATAAACTGGCAAATAGTGCTAGTGTGGATGAGACTTAAACCTAATGCTGCTCCCTAGTCAAATATTCTGGTAGCCACATCTGCATCTACAGTGAATGCCCATCCCTTTTTCAGGACTGAAACGCAATGCAATTAACACAGAGTGCACATGATTTTCCAAGCTGTTTTCTTGTATTCAAGAATCTCTACTTTCTTCTTTTTTTTTTTTTTTTTTTTCTCTCTCTGCAATACATATACACTCTCCAAAGAGTAACAGAACAAAGAAACAAACAATAAGAGAGAGAATGATCCATGGTGGGGAAACTCAACTTCGACTTCCTCATCACAATTAGGAGGAACAGAAGAACAGATGTTGAACTAAGTCTTACCCAACATGCCAGCCAGCATTCTGCATCACTTTCTCACTCAAAGGAAATTCCCTATTAGACTCAAGAACACAGTAACAAAACTACCTAATTAAAGTACCTAGTGTGAAAAGCTTTGATTTCCATACACCAGATTTATGTGATCCATTCAATTCATACTAAAAATTCTCTGCAAACCCTGGTTAGTTGAGTACAGGATGTTCGTGCTTCTCTTCAAGACTAACTGCTCTTAACAATGTTTCCATGAGCAAATAGACTACCTGTAACTAACGTTGGCAAGAAAATATCAGCACTGTACTTTTCATTAGAAAACTCTGATTTTCCTAAAGGTAAGCTTTTCACAGAAGTTTAAAGAAATCTTATTTAAGGTTTCTTTAGATGGAAAAGTAGAACCTGGAGGCCTTCAGTTCAACCATCAGCCCCCCAGTAATGGCAGTCACCTAACACCAAGGTGCAGGTTCAAGCCTTGTGCCCTGCTTGACAGGACACCCAGCTCTGCCCAGTGGCACATCCCATTCACTCTTGCTGCTGCTAGGATTGGTTTCTTGTTTGTTTCTTTGGCCTTTTTCCTCTAAATGCCTGTTACATTTTGGTGGGGAATTACTTGCATTGAAAATCTTCACTTCAGTGTTCTCATTTTTCAGACACTTCTAACTACACAAATAATAATGAAGGGTGTGAGTACTCCATTCACCTTAATGTGCATTAATTGCAACTCATTAAACTCCAATTATGGCTCAGGCAGAAGAACATAATGTGATACCTGGGGTATCTACTGTAGGACTGTGTGATCTCAGCAAAGTTATTTATCTCACTGGTATTGCAAAATGCAGGATGAGGCATAACACTAACATAACACTAATAAACTAACTAGGTGAGCCTGCAATTAAGGACAGTATCATAAAGTATACTCATCAGGAAGGAAAAATTGTCCATGCAAATTCAACACCAACACCTCTTAATTGTTATCATTACCTGCCTACAGTAAGAGTGAACTGCACACAAAATGCTACTCAAGCAACCAAGGTCAAGCTCCTGCTGATTTTGATAGGAATCTCATGGAAGGAAGGATAAACCTAGTAAACAGCTTTGCCATACAAATGCAGGGGAAGTCTGAGTACAAGGTACTATCAAAAAACAATTCACACTCACACTAGCAGTAAGATCTGAAGTCAAATGTGACACTTCTAATGTTTGAAAAATGCCCAGGAGAAGAAAGGAGGAAGAGGATTTTAGGATCAGGTGGCACAGTGCATACACCCCTGATTGTGTGATGCAGTGGTGCAGCTTCCCCTCCACCTTGTACTTAAGTCCAACTCATGTTCTAAAAATAAGATAAGTGATGCATGTGGGGGAAGTGACTGTACAATAAAAGATTGGCTTATTGGTCATCTTTCTTACAAGAATATCCACTTTTAACATCTTTCCTTCACTGTGAACTAAACCTAAAGCTGCTGTAAACTAACACTGTTCTAAGATATTCAAGTAAGCTCACAGAGTATCCGAGGTTATGATCTACAGCTAAATCACAGAAACACAGAAAAATGTAAGACCTCAGAGAAGTTTTCTAAGACATGAAGTGATCTTCTAAGTGATTTTCTAAGACATGAAGACATCTCCATGATGAGCAGAGCCGTCTGGCATCCCTTTTATCCATGGCATTGCATCCTGTTAAAGGAATGCTTCTCTTCCTTCATTGCAGCAAGACATATGTAACTATTTAACCTGGGTCTTGTTATCTGCCTCCTTTAGCTCATTCTCCCTGGCTTCCCTTTAGAGGAAGTCACTGTCAGATACAGCTGTTCTTCTCACTTCACTGGCCTCACTGTTTCTATACCCTTGCAGGGAATGAAACAGGGATGTTGACATCAATGTCAGTGGTTAAGGCTAAGTGTAAACTAAGTCAGGAAATGAAGCTGAAGCATCTTGAGGATCAGGAATCAACCAAAAGCTGCTAACTCTAACAAGCCAAAAGGTCCTCACCTTCAGCGTTAGGTTCCTAACTCTCCCATGTTGCTAACCTGCCAGTCCCCAGCTTCCGTATTAGTGTGGTCCCATTTACCTGGCCCTTCATCAGCATGGTGAGTGACTGGTGCCCTACAGACTGACAGTCCAGCATAGTGAGAATAAGGAAGAAGGAGTGATGAAGGGTAAAGGTAATGCCCTATTGTCTCATGATGGAGAAAATGCACATTTACACATCTCCTTGCCAGCATCATGGTTGCCTCTGGCTCTTCATCCTTTCACACACACATGGTCTATAAGGTGGAATTCTGGAATTCCCTACCCCCAGTTTCCACTTTTGTAGGAAGGCAACTTCCAAGAATTCTCTGGTGACCACTGTGCCTCTGCACACAAGGCAGAACCCCATTGAGACCTCTGAGAAGGATGCACACATTTGTGTCAAATCAGCCTCTACTCTCCTTTCCTTGAGACTCAGTCATCCATCAGTGAATGAAAACAGCTGCCCCACTACCCACAGTTGTGTGGCTGATTTTCGCTGATGCAGTTGGACTCTGGTTTTACAATTCTCAATAAAAGACTTGGACGAATTCCAAACTAAACTTTCTTTGTGTACAGTATTACTGAGCAGAGTTTCATATCACCGGGATTTACACACAACGTTTGAAGTTTAACTCTGAGTTAATCCAAACACAACTCAAAGAAAAACTACCCCTATGTTTTGTTTTGAATAGTGCACTCTGAATTCAGTTCTCTTCTGATGAACAAAATGCCTCACAGGATGGCAGGGAGAATGTGAAACCCTCAGAAGTCCCCTCTCAATTTCAATTTTCAATGACTTTGTATGGCATGCCTAAATACATGTAGTTCAGTTTTGCTAACATTTTCTCAAGAGGAAGAATCTATGCACAGAGCTACCCCCTTCAGCCAAAGCTGGGACCTGTGCTCACATTCTGTTTTCTTTACAAGAAAAGAAACTTTTCATACATTACTGATATTTTTAATGCCACTTACTTGCCCTCAGAGCTGTAACTATTTATGCTGCCATCAGTGGATTCTCGACTTGGTTGTCGAACCATACGACTTCTCATCTCTGCTGCCATTCCTGTCTCTGTGCTTCTCTGTATCGTGCTCTTTAATTTCTTGTTGCCAGCCTCTGAAAGCAGATAGGAAAAAAAAAAAAAAAAAAGTGATAGTTAGAATGACAATCTAGCACAAAGCCTTTCCTTGCAGTTTTCCTCAAAAAAATGGTTTGACTTGACCATTACTATTTCAGAAGACAAAAAGGCTATTCTCACAAAGGAAGGAAAGTCTCTTCTTCAGCTGCAAACTGGTGATTGTTTCTCTTTAAAATGGCTACAGCCCTATATTAATGAGTTATTAATAACCTTTATACAGTTGGAATGTGGACAGAATGGTTGTGATAGCGTATGCTAAACATATGCTCAGTAAGGTGTCTCTAGCCACCTTTGCTTGGGTGACTACAGAAGAATTTTAAATTCTTACAGAATAAAGAAGAAATAAAACCCTTTATGAATTTAACAGAAAAATGCTACTACTTGGTATCAAAAATATAATAACATATTTTGACCCAGCAAAATCTTACTTTTCACCACAAAGTAAACAGTGCACTTTACATAACTTCTAAGCAGAATAAAATCTTTGAGACTCCCCTTGAAAGACGACGGACTTCACAGAGCTTAGGCTTGCAAATGAACATTACAAAGTAATGCAAATCTTGTGAAAATTTTTAACAGCCTGGTCCATTTGGAAAAGCTTCCATCATGCATTCTTTGAATTGCCCTTTGAGCTCCACTTGTAAGGTTTTGGGTTACCCTTGAGCAAGAAAAACTTGCAGTCCCTTCCACAGGCAGTCCTGAGCTCCAGGTGCAGTTGGCTCCAGCCAAGTTACAATGAATTTTGCTGTTGCATTGAAAATATTATGCTCCTAAATTACAGTCATTGTTCTGAAAAATTTTAACTGAAATATTTCTACCAAGGTCTCCATATAATGTAATAATCCGTGTTGACTTCAAACTCAGCATCCTGCTCATTTTCATTTAATTCAGCCTATCATTCAAAGGGCAACATTAATCTCTCTCACAAAAGCAGTAGATTTCACAAAGTTGCACAGAAACACATGCAGAAACGCTCTCCTGCATTTTCCTCTTCACTTAAGTACTTCACCCACTTTCCATGAACTTTTTATTTCCCTTTCACAGTCTGTTCATGGGAGCATCTGAAAAAAAATGAAGGCTTCTTCCACCTCTACCTACAGAGGCTGAAAACTTTTTTGCTTTCCTGTTTCACACAGACATCATTGATGTTTGAGGCTATGACAGACCTTGGCCGTTCTTACAATAAAAGTAATTGATTTCGAAGCCCCACCATAGCTTCCACTTGCTGTGGACAACTGGCCTTTGCCCTTTGGGTCTGTGGAGCTGCTGGGGGACAGGGATAAATTACACAGGAGAGAACAGTTCTTCCCCTGTCTGGGTTATCACCTCTTTGGAGCTATTGGAGAGATGGAAAACAGGAACAAAACAATAAAGAATTCATATATTGGGCTGAGAAGAGGCACTGCCCCAGCAATGGTTTTCCTTGCAAGCCTTCTGGAAGGGGGAGCGTTTATCTACGGCCATCCAGGAGCAGAGAAACAAATGCCTCCCAGAAAGAAACTGGCTACTTCCAGACAGCCACAGACCCTTTAGTCCCTTCTGAGACCAACAGCTCAGAGGTTTTGCTGTGGGACACTGCAATTCAAATTCCCAGTGCTTGGTCAGCTGAAAATGCATTATTCAATGCCTCTAAACATGCAGCAGACTAGACTAGAAGAGGTACACCAGCCAGAGCAGGCTCCAGTTCCAGAGGATGTAGGTGGCTGTACGAGGTACTTCATGAAACTTGAGTGACCCCATATGCAGAAAATCAGAACGTAACTTTTTGAACCTATGCTTTACCTTGAAAAACAGATGATGTGTCTAGCAAGTCAACACTGAAATGTAAGCTGAGAATCAAAAATGAATCAAAAGGCAGTCTAAGATATATAACCTACATGCAGAGTCCTATGACAAAGCAGGATTTTCACATTTTCAATAGCTGTGCATTTGCTACCCATGCTGTTTTCTGCTTCTTTCTCTTCTTGGGACCTGTCTGAAAGTACCTCTGTTTCCATCTGCTTCCACATAGTGGATGAGATGATGTAGTTTACATCTTGCAATCCTTTCTGGAGCCAGCCAGATCAGACAGCACGACCAGAAGGATAAAGTATGGTAGAGGCTAAAATGCAGGCATCTGAATGAGGCTGCCTGTGAATATTCCAGTCTCAGGAAACTGGTGTGATGAGACACTGAAGGAACAAGATCATCACGACCTTGTCACAAAGCTAGGAAAGAGATGCTGCGCTGGGCCACCTGGACAACACAGTGGGTGCAGAAACCCAGGGATGAGAGCCAGGTTGCTAGGAAAGCATAATAAAAAACGTATTCGTAGAAATAATCACTGTAAAAATATCCATTGACTAAAATACAGAAATTAGTATTTTAGCTTTGAGCCATGCAGAGACTGAAAATTGCAAGTGTATTTGTCACAGAATTTAATATTACCATGGATAACATTCATGTTGCTGCCTGAAAATACCTCTCTGCATCAGAGATTTTAAATGCAAAGAATTGTGAAGGAGGAATCCTTGTGGATGGCCATGAGCAAGCCAACAACCTTATCTCACTGTGCTGTATAGAGCAGATTGTCCGTTTCCAAATACTTTTCAAGCCACTGCTCTCTGTCTTACCATGCTGGATTACACTCCTTTGTTTATCATCAACAATTTTTTTTTAGGTTGAAAATCAAAAAAATAAAAATAAAAAAATTCTTCTGTCTCCTCTTGTAACTGCTATAAATATCTGCAACATTTTGTGGGAAAGCTTGAGCCCTCTGCATTTTTTATTTTATAACTTCAATATTAATACTCTGCAGTAAAATCAAATACAACATAAAAGTAACTCAAGACAGAATGGTAAAATACATAAAGAATTTTATGGCATAAAGGGAATTGCTTTTGCCCAGGACTAAGAACTGGAACACAGGTTTCACAGGTTTTTAAAGTTTTACACAGGTCAGTTATGCACGTTGTATTTTATTTTATTTTTTGGTCTACCTACATCACAAAAAGAAATGAGGACAATTTATCTTTCTGGTGCACTCTCGTAAACATCTCAGCAAAACCTAGCTCTGCAAGGCATCAAGGTATTTACAGAGCAGAGCTGAGCTGGGAACCTCTGCTATTTCTGAAGGGTCCCAGGTAATGTGGAGTCACTCTGGGGTGCAGCTTCCAGTCCTGCCTTGACGGCACAATGAAATGCAGGTCTGATAAACAGAGTTTCTACAGTTCTTTACATATTTTTTTATAAAACTTTCATTTTCATCTTGCATTATTTTCAGTCTAGCAGTTCTGCATATACCTTTGGAACCTTGTCTTTATATGAACAGTAAAATTTCATAAAATATTTAGGCTTAATATCTACACTATGATATACTGAGAAAATTTTAAGCTATTGTCTGAATATCTATTGGAGAGTGCTTGGTCCTGCTGGTGATTTTTATTAGTTTGATATATACAATTAAAATTTATATGTTACAGTTCTTTGCCTGCACTGTGTAAATTGCATTATACTCATTGTGCAGACTGAAGATAAACTGTCTCTATACTGAATACCATTTAGGGGCAAAATTTATTCCCAAATGTTCTGTATACTTCTATCTGCTGTGTCTATTGTGTAAGGATTTCTGCATGCAGAAATGCAGATTAATGTGCATAAATTCCATCCAAACACATATTTCAACAGGTACAAAGCTAGAAAAAAAATGTGATAAACATTTTTGCAGGATTAATAACAGACGCAAAAGGATCATAAAACAGCCATCTGCAGCTGTAAGATATACTTAGCTTGCACACTTTAAAACTCAGCAACAGCCTTGTAGCATCCCTGCTACAATACAGGGAGGACTATGCGCCATTCTCTAGTTCAGTGTAGATTTTATAAACACAGCCTACAGTGATTCATTTTCAGTCTGACAAGCAACTGCATAAAATGTTAATGCAATTGATGTGTCCCAACTTCCGTGCTTCTTAATCACCTCCAAACACAGCAGCCAGGAGAAAAACACTACTGACAACAGAATTATATGAGCAAGAGAGTCAGTGACAGTACCTATAGAATTAGGATGGCCTACCAGAGATACCTCAAAGCAAGATTTAGGTTTCCAAAGGCATCCGATTCAGAGAGAACAATGCCAGGACAAACAGCCCCAAATGACTAATGTCCCAGCAAAGGTACAACTGCCCTCTTCCATCATTGCCTTGGCTTTATGGTTCCTGAGACATTTTGCCCTTGTTTCAGTACAGTGAGTTTGAAAAGATGGGAAGAGCTGTGCCACAGCCTGCTTGAGTAAAGCTTTTATCATGTGATGCCAAGGTGTGCATTTCATGCCACGGGACATTTGGGACATGAGTTTGGAGACTTTGTGAATTTGTCAAAAAGGATATTTTGAGAGATCTCTGTAGGGCAGAAGATGACAAAACTGAAATGGTCTTACAGGGAGAGAGGTGCGTCAAGCAAACATTGCCCAAAATCATACCTGAGGACAGGCAAAGTGGTTAGCACCAAAAAAGGAAGCAAATTTGCATAGATGGGTACATGGCATGGAAAATTCATGACCTTTTCAAAAGAACACTAAAGAAAGCAAAGTATACACCATTGCTAGATCCCCTAATGGAAGCAGTAAGGAAGGTGCTAATACACAATGTCATTGCATGACTCAGGGGCAAATTATTCACGGTATCAAGCATACTCATGCATGTAAAGAAGAAAGCCTAGAAGGACTACAGCTCCAAGGCAGCTCTGACTGAAAGCTGGCAGGACTGTAACCATATTGTTCTTGGCCTGCATGCTGCCTGTGCGAGACACCAAGAGTACGCCAACTGGAGTATTATGGGTCATCCTCAATTCAAAGAAGTATTAAAAAAAAAAAAAGCCAAGGGCACATTTCCTTCTGGTCCTTTCTGATGTGTTACTGATTTTGCAGCCTCAAATTTGGCTGCTTGGAGACCTGCTGAGTTACAAGTTGTGCTGCATCCCACTCACTCTGCATGTAACACATTTAAACAAAAACAAATTCTATTTACACATGAATTGACAAAGCATCCCTTGGCTGATAGTCCTAAAACAGTCAGAGACAGAAAAGAAGAAATAATTCAAAATGTACTTTGTTCTTTTTACACGTGTGTATCTCTCAGATGAACTCAATGGTAGATTGGTCTCGAAGATTAAAAGAGCAGCTACATACAGAAAATAAATAGTAAAATATCACATTTAAACACAAATGTTTCCTAGGTTTTTATCCTACAACACTTCACAGTATTTTCATGTGTTCAGCCACACTTTTTATAAGAAGACATCTGAAATATTCTAGTAATGATCTTTTAAATGTTCCCTCCAACTATCGCACAACATATTCAAAGAAGGTAGAATGCAGTTTATACTCTGTGGTGTTTGACCCCAAGGTTTAAAATCCACATATGAAACATCCCATACTTTTTCCCATTTCTATTTATTATGAGAAATCCCAAAACAAAATTTATACTATTATAAACAATAATACCTTCTAGAAAGAATATTAACCTTTTCAGCTGGGATAAATCATCAAGATATAACATTTTGGCAGCAGTTTGGAAAAAACTGTATCTCATAACTGTATTTATAAATTCACACATTCAGTTGGAAAACCAATCTCATTTCTGGTATTTTCAGATAATACAAAAAAGATAACACTACTAATCCCTTCATATACACAATATTTTTTTCTTATATATTTAGAGAAAAAAAAGAATAAAAAGCACCAAACCTAACAAAAGATTTGACTGAAACACTGTTAGGAGTTATATTAATGCTTTAGTTTCAAACACTGGGCCATTTGCAAAACATATGGTGTTTTAGCCAGTGCACTGCAGAACCTCAGCTTTTTACCGCATTACTCACTCAAGAGCAAACTTACAAACTCAAACTCTTAAAAGTTTGCTTTTAGATTTCAGAGGAAAGTAACTTATCCAACAGCTCCCTTTGACATCTACAAAGCTGAAGTAGAACTTTCAGAATGAATGACAAGAACTGCTTAAGATCCATATTCAAAATAGGAGTAAACAAGAACCTGAAAAATCAGGCCATTATTTTTTACCTGACAATGGCCTCAAAAGATTATGCAACTGATTTTGCAAATCTTGTCTCCTTAAGGTGTTGTTAGGCAAATTTACTTAAAAGAATGTAAAAACAAGCATGTGTTTTTGTATGATTATCCTCATAAATAGGATTTGCCCATGCCATGGAAAAAATAAACAAAACAAACACAAAACCCCCTGTCTAATGTCTAATACACATGGCTTAGGATGCACAATATCTTAAGGAACAGGAAGGATATCTTCAGAAGAGGTTCAGTTATGACTTCTTAAATTACTAGTATTTTTTGTCCAAAGATTTCCAAATTAATAGTTTTGTCCACACACTTGCAAATGATGTGAAATGAGCCGCTGTCTGTCAGCCAAAATGAGGCAATCAGTGATGATATATGGTAATGAGGTTTTACTGCTGGGATTGCACTAAACACTTTATAAACACACAGAAGTAACAGCATCTTAATTACCTTGTTCACATATATGCAAAGAGCTTTATAAAATCAGAACATGTAAATGAAACTGTTAAAGGTACACATGCCCAGTTCAACTCTTAAAGCCCGTTCCAGTGAAATGAAATTAGTAACATAACAAAGTCACGTTTTCAACAAATAATTTACTATATAAACAGTTTATGAAATTTCAAGCACTTGTTTTTCATACACCCTTAGATTTGTCAGACTGGAAGAGAAAGACATGGAATAAAGAAAAAAGCTCAGAAGAGCTGTTTGCACTTGAACATTTTTACAGCAAAACACAGTGTTACATTACTCCATTGTTTATGACTGGCCAGCCCCTAGAATAGAACTGGCATATAGTAGAGAGGTAACAGTTGTTGACTGAAAGGGTGCTGGGACACAGCTGCCAGCTAATACAGGAGGGGAAAACAAAATTGTAATACAGAAGAAAGCAGAACAGATTCTTCGGATACACTAAAACAAAATTTTATTTCTTTAAGGATTTAAATGTGTTTAAATGACTGTATGAAATCCTGAAGTCATTTTTGGTTATGTGCAGCCATTACAATTTTAGTAAATTTGAGACTTTTTAAAATAAGAGCCTTCAATTACAAATACTTCACCGTTATTATTATAAACATAAAGTGATGCTATGATTGTTAAAAGATAATGTCTTACAAGATATCACCAACAAGACAATTTATAAGACATCAGTAAGAAGAAAACTTACTATTGCCATGCATCTTCAAAAAATTTCCTGAGGACTATGTAATGTACATAATGGAAACCCAAAGCCTAATTCTTTAATAATATTCATAAGATCTTTAAGTTGAAACAACGGCAAAAACACTGGTTTCCTAGAAAGTATCTTCTAGGAAAAAGATGTTACATGCCCTTTTGTACAGCTGAAAAGTTTCTTAATAATAACTCAGCCCTAATTTAACAGCACTAAATACTAACCAGAACACATTACAGCTTCAGAAAGAGTCCTCTCATTTTACTCCCAGCAATTACCACCTAGTTAATTGATGTGAATATTCTGTATCTCTTTTGCAGTTTAATTTGTTTGGACTGCAACTTTCAAGTCCTTCAAGTTTTATTTCACCACTACCAGCATCTCCAGGTCAGTATGACATTTCATTTAAAAACATTACTGTCTAGAAATCATTTCCAGTGTCCCAGATCAACAGAGTATCAAACTGACCTAGGTTTTTTCTTCAATGACTGCAGCATTGCAAAGTTACAACCCCAGCTTAACACATGCAGCTAAATCAAACTAATACATAGGCTTGTGACAGCAACACGCAGAAAATACAGGCTTACCTCTGGTTTAAGCAAAATTAAACATTGGCTGTGATATAATCCTTAGCAAGCAGCCGGCACCTAAAGCAGCTTCACCTTTGCTTAAATATCTCGCGCTGTTTCTGGGTAGAAGAATCCCTGGAGTTGCCTCTCTCTCTTCCAGCCACTTGGCACCGTAGCGCTGTGAGGAATGATCAAGTTGCTTCACTCACAAGTTCCTTTTACAACTGTGATTACATTACAGGGCCTTGCAGCAAGAAAGTACTGAACTACCTGCCAGCCAGCGTTTCATAAAATATTGCCAAAAGGTTCAAAAATTCACTCAGCAACGTATTTTCTAGTGATTTGCATGTAGAGAAGAGCACAAAATATTCTTGGCAACCTTGTTTGATACATTTTTTTCTCGTTGTTGTACAGAACTGGATAAGGAGAGTCAGATAAACCCAGAAACTCATTTCTCTGTCATGGTGTTTTTGACTCATTCTGCATGAATTTTGGTATAAAGCCACCTGAAAGACTGCAAAACTGAGAAAGCACCATTAATACTTATTCACAGTTATATTGCAGAAAAGCCTTAGTGATGTTGCTATCCAAGGGGGGCACTCCACAGTTAAAGTTTAATTGCCTCCTAAGTGCCCGCATGTATTTTGAGAACAGAACTTCATTACTGAATTATTCCTTTCAACTTTACACTTCATTTTGAGGATGCAGACTGCCATATAGTTTTCTTCATTTTTTTTGGATACTCAATTCCAAAAACATAATATGCTTTCCTCTTGCAAATTAAGAATCAATTAATGTAACACACTTTTAAAATCCCCATACTCAAGCATTACAGACAGTGATGTGCTTTCTCCCTCTCTCTTTCACAAAGAAAGGAGATATCCAACATACGGTACATACAGACTTACAATGTTAGACTGATTAAAGATAAAAGGGAAAAAGGAAATGATACAGCATTTGTAAAATCAAAAACCAAAAACCAAAAAACCCACACCCACAAGAAAAAAATATTTCAAAATGAATTATCATGGGAAAAGCAAATGAAAAATACATGCATGAAGTAAATCTATCTCTAGTGGATGTTCACATGATGTTATCACAGCATCAATCATTTGGGTCGGAAAAGACCTACAAGATCATCAAGTCCAACCATCCACCTAACACTACAAGTCCACCGCTAAACCACGTCCCTGAGCACCACATCCACACGTCTCTTAAATACTCCAGGGATGGGGACACCACCACCTCCTGGCACAGCATAACCACCCTTTCCCTGAAGAAACTTTTCCCAATACCCAGTCCAAATCTCCCTGGTGCAACTTGAGGTCCTTTTTATGATAAAGTTGTGATGATTTACAGCATTGTAAAATGATTAATGAGAAAAGTGTAATAAATTTTATGGTGCATTTCAGATAATAAAAATATAACAGGACTTATGATTGGCAAGGACTGTATGGATGCCTAACAGATGTAAAATCCTCTGCAGCAGGGATACTGTACATCTCATGCCACATCTACGTAGAAACTTTCAAGTAGTTTCATTGGATAAGTACAAATTTTCTACACAGTGCTGTTGTTAAGGTAAGCTCTACCTTCTTGCTCTGTAAGAAGGACATTGAGAACCTGACAGAGAGGGTGACTTACCCCTTTTTTAAAAGCACATAGTTATATGGTATGGAATTTTCTCATGATGTATGTTAAGAAAAAAAAAAATGGCAGAGACCCCAACACCAAGCTGTCACCTGTGGCGTTCATGTCCAGCAGTTTTACACAAAACGCTTCGCTCATGTAAAGTGTGCAGGATGTTCTCTCTCACTCAGGCTCTTGCTCAAAGCCAGCAATCCTGGGAGAAACTGAGGTTTAAATAAAATCCCTGGGAGGGAAATCTTTCATGCCATATGCTCCCAGAAAACCTCCACTTTGGTCACAGCCTTTCCTCCTTTGCACTCCTTCTAAGTCCAAGGAAAAATCATTCTGTATATTTATTATCAGCATGATCAACAGCCCCTTCCAGGATTATAGCTGTTTGACTTGCTCCTTTGCATCAACACTGCCAAACACTGGTGATGATACTTCTATCATCATGATCATGGTAAATCAGTGAGCACACTGAAGGTTCAGCAATGAAACAGAGCAATGCTCTTCTTCAGCCAAAGTACTCATGGTAAGGTTTACACTGCTTTTGATTTTCTTTTCCATTACTTCTGAATGCTATTTGAAATGTGCCTACGGAAAGTCCCAAGCAAGCTCTGTTGCGATAACGTAAGTACCTACCCCCTCACATTTGGGGCTGACCCAGGTAATAGCCACCGAAGTGTTTTACGTTAGTTGCAACAGCCAGTATGTAAAAACACCTATGGGCTTGGGCAATGGATCTGTGCTAGATAAACACTGCATAACTGGAAGATATAATTGTTCCCCTCGTGTTTATATTATTGGAAGTGGACAATTGTACACAAAGACTCAGTTTAGAGACAGACCGTTCAGCCAAAGTTTCCAAATGAATGCCCTAGAATAACTCTGCTAAGAAATAGTAAAGTTTGCATCCAGTATTGCTGTTTTATGTCCATCATCAAACACACACTGAAGAAAACTGTACTGACTAGATGCAAAGATTTAACTGTGCCTTTTAGATAGACATCAGCACAAAAAAAAAGTTGCCACTATTTCAGTATTACTTTGACTACCACGCAAGGTAGGGAGAAATGTGAGGTATCAGGACTTTCAATAATGCCTTTCATTTTGCTATTAAAAATTAATTCAGGTTATTTTTACAGCTCCATGTGGGTGCCCATTTCTCAATTCACTCAGCTCTCATTGGGTCGCAAACCTTGCACAGTGAGGAAACAGTTTCCTTTCTCAAAGGCAAGGGAGACGAGGCAAGAGTCAACAGAAGGTTACTAATGGAAGTCAAGAGGGGTACTAATATAAGCAGAACAGTTTTGCTGTTTTCTCTGATAAATTATGCTAAATTTTCATTACAAAGCAAAATTTCTTTATTACAAATGTTGACTTCTGTGATTTCTCTGTGTAATTCATCTGTTACTAACATGATATAAAGCTAAGAAAAATATAGGCACAAGGAATAAAAGCCATATATTATACACGAATATTGAGACTATCAGAGTTAGAGCCAAGAAACATAAGCAGACATCAAGTATTTACCGAATTATAAAGCCCTTTAAACACAAGGCAGGGTGAATTAGAAAAAGTAAATGAAACGGTGCTAATACTGCCTATTTTTATAGAAAAAACTACTCCCTCCCAAAATTTCTGGTTATTTCTGAGGCAAAAATACTTACAGAACTATATGCCAACTAAAACACAGAACTACTTGAACTACATTATTTTTAATGCTATGGTGCAGGCATATTAGCAAGTTCAATGATCAAATACACATTTATTGAACTAACACAATGTCTGCAAAGGTTGCTCCACATATTGCGTAATATATTATAATATATATATTATAATATATATACATAATATAATATATTATATTATATATAATATTGCATAATATAATATAATATTATATTGCATAATATAATATAATATAATATAGCACAGATAAGAACACATCCAGCTATTAAGAACTGACATTGCGGTACAATATGAAATCAATTCCCATACTTCCAAATTGTTTAACAGGCATTTATTCATCTCTCTATATTATGCAAAAGCAAAGGTTAAGATTTAGAACTAATTTTTCTTGCTGCTCTGACAGAGAGGACATTCACAAGCTTATCCCAGATGAAGTGATAATAACTGTCTTAAAAAAACTTAAAAACTGGAAAACAAAAATTGCATGTGAACATCAGTACCAAAGAAAATGACAAGGGATAGCAGAAAATCAAACAGCTCAGTAACAAAGGGAAATTTTCAAATCCACATCATAAAAACAAACAAGAAAATCTACAATAATCGGTCAATTTGAACCCCAGATTTCAAGGTCTGAATTTACTTGCAGATAGCATATATGCAGAAAGATGGTTCCCCAGAGTATGTGCCACAAAATGAAAATAAATAAACAAGCCTTATCTTCATGGTCCTAGGCTTACCATTGGTTAAACAGAGGCTTACTACTGGTTATAGAGAAAATTGACTTTTAGAGTAAGTTTTGCTTCTCTCTTAGCACAGAATAACTCAACTCAAGTAGATCTACATCTTTCCGTTGATTTCAATATACATATTAGCTCATAGATGAAGATCATAAAATGAAAAAGAAAACCAAACTTGCCTTTCATAGCAGGATTATACCATGATGCTTGAATCTTGCGGAGCTATTGGTTTGAAGGTCAGGCTCTTTAGAACAGCTGCGCTAATCTCATATTATCTGTATATTACACAAATTATTTCAGATAGTATTTTTTCTTGGAACTGAAACATAAAGCTCCATTTGCTGCTCAGGATTACTCTCATCATTAATGAGAGTGCTTCTTTTTGGGTATGTTCACAGTATGAGAGGTTAGCTGTAATTGAGTATAAGGTTGCTATAAAAATAGAAACATTCACTTAAACTGGAGGCAAAAAACAAGACAGGTAAATTCTGCACAGGTAACACATCCCCAAAATCAGGTTTAAACAGAAGAGATACACAGACAAAAAGATTTTTATATGCAATATTAATCAAAATCACACAAGGCAAAACCTGAGATCAAAACAGGATCTGGCTCTGTCATTAAGATATACTATGAAGGAAACATTGAATTTATCATAGCTTCTATTTTAAAACTCCATGCATACAATAGATTAGTGTGACATAATTTTGGAGAGAGAAAAAACAAACAAACAATAAAATGTGTACATGCCCTTGCTCATCTATATAAAAACAATATTAATACACTCCTGAATAAGTAAAGATTGCATAAGCATTATAAAACTAGCAAGTAACTTCTAGTGAACCAATAATAAAAGATGATATCAAGACCATGCAAATATGACCAGATAAAGTAGTTTGGGAAGCTCTTTGACAAGTAAAATAATATAGTTACTGCCAGAATAAGACATAATATAGGAGCAACTTTCAATAAGGTTAAATATACATACATAAGTTTAACATACATAAGTTAGTATAACAACTATTTCAGAGACTCTAAATAATAAAGATTTTATGCAATTAAATACACCTTCTTAGGAAAAATATCAAAACTAGTTTGTCAGGTATCAGAGGGAGGATATATTTTACAGTCTCCTGACTATAACCACAGAATTCACCCTGTCCATGAGGGATGCAACAGTGAACATATGTAATTAAAACAATTTCCACTTTCTTTGGAAGTGAGTTTTGATGTACGTTTCAGTGGGGATAGGAGTCAACGTCACTGAAAGATGACTCTAATCTAAAAATTATTTTACTTTATAATTCTTTCATACAACGTCTGATTGCATACAGTTTCCAACAGAAGATGTATTAACAATATTTCATTCCCCCCCCCCTTCCCCTATTTAAAAACATATTTAGTATTGTAATAAAAAGAGCATAATTCTAGAAGAAAGATGAAGCTATTCTTCTCAAGTCAAGATATTCCAATATATGGGCAGAAAAGTTCTCAAAATAACTTGTATTCTTCCATGGAATTTTTAAGCAAAAGTAATCTTTCTAACCCTTGATTGGACACCATTATCCAACAATTTTCTTTCTCTCCAGACTGCATTATGCTCATGCCAAGCTGGGAAAAAGGAAGATGTACAATGAAGAGCAATGTTTATTCAAAGGCTTTAACTTTTAACTAATACTTTTTTTTTTCTGACATCTTTAGAGGAACTTTGGGCGACATAGATTCACTGACTATATCAAAATATACATGAAAGCACGTGCAAATCAAAACAAATCCAAAAACAAATCCAAAGTACATGGTCATATTGACTCTTCTATAACTGGATAACTGGAAGAAAGCTTTATTATTTTTTTTTTCCACCAAGATCTGGGTTCATCTTGTGTAGGTCTCCATGGGATTCCTTGTGAAACATCCATAGGACTGGACCTCACCATCATTTGGATACTTAATGCATTATTTCTAAATAAAACTACAATCATGTTTCTAATGTGACAATATGCTGTATTAATCGTGATGAAAATAACGCATTTAGAGACCAAAGTCAAATTTCCCATAAAATCCCATTCCAGCCTGAAATTTAAAAGTAATAATGATCTACTTACTAGGACATAATTTATATTAAACGTTTCTAATAGTACTCACAATCAGTTGTTCTACTAATATGAATTCATGAGTTTATACTATACTTTCTTCTATTAATTCCAACACCACAATAATGAATAAAGCACCACCCCAAAATCAAGGTGAAATCTTCCTGTCAAGCCATCTTCCTATTAAGCAAGGCAGGCAACCACAGCATATTCACCTATTTTGTAAAGATATCTTATGACCATGACAAGCTATTATTATGATAGAAATACTACCAATCTGAACAGTAAAAAAAAAAAAAAAAAAAAAAAGAAAAAAAAGAGAGCACTCAGCACTGCATCATCAAATAAGACAGCAAATGTCATCATGCTGTGTTCTGAAGTGAAAAGCATGAGTTTAAAGAATGGTAAACAGGATGTGAGCGTAAACGTAAATTTTTAAGGCTACTGAGTGATGGATGACTCTATCTGTAATTAATTTAATTAATGAGCTGTTCATATAACTTATGCTTTTCTTCATAGTTCAACCAGCTTTCCCAGATTGAAGTATTTTAGGGATTATTCTACATGATGTTCTAACTCTGATTGTGGTCAACATACACTTGTATAGTAGTATCACTAAAATATGTCAAGTAATCAGGTAGCACTACTTGCTCATTTAGATCATTTTACAATGCACAGAATAATCTGTTGTATTAACCTTTAAAGCATGTCCTTCCTGGTAGAATATTTATTTAAAATTTCCAAATATAAGCATTCTCACTATGAAGACAGAAGTCATGAAAACTCTAAATAAAGCCAAAAATGAATGTATGCACAACCCACACTATGTTCCAGCAGTACAAAGGTGAGTCTTACTATAATCATATATACTGGAAAGGTTAAACATTTATTGCTTTTAGCCACAGATTCCCATTTGAAGAAGGCTAATGCCATCCCAGTTTGAACCGCGAACATTAGTAAGCATATTTAATACATGAGATACTTAGATAAACTCTAATGTATGGATGTTTAAGGTCCCATGAAATCTTTGCTTTGTACAATACTTCGTACTTAAGTTTACACACATGTACATGTGCTCACACACATACGTGCACAATCTGTGGGCACTCTGGCTTGTTTGTTTTCCAGGTATGTGGCAGCATTCCAATATTACTACGTTTCTTACAATGTACTTGTATGTACTTTAAACAATTATAAATATTTTTAAATCTGGTAATCACAGCCATAAGTTTTTAGGAAGTCTTGGCTCTTCTGCAGACCTTCAGTGGGTCACCTCCAGTCCTTGACTTTGCTCTTCAGTAAAATGGCACAATGGCAGTTACTGTTCCTTCATAAAATCTTTTGAGGTCTATGGCTGCCAACACCACAAAGAACAAAGAACCATTGCTACTATTAAAGAGGTCTGAGGAACTATAAAAGTCAACATAAATTAAGAGCACATAAAATAAATTGCACTACAAAGCTAAGTTCAACAGTACATGTTTACAGAATATCCGTGGCAGTTCTTATTCCAGTTGGGATTGCAGAAGGATTCATATACTGCTACTGAAAGTCTGAACAGGATAGAAAACTTTGGACAACAAGCGGAAATCTGAAAAGGTCACCCATTTATTCTACAGAGCAATTTTATTAGGTTCCCAATTTTTTAAGCTTTGAAATCAATAGGATTTTTCAATACCAACTTCTCAAGAGCAATAGATTTCTTGAAAATCAGAATATATCACCACACGAGAGAACTTTTCTGCATAAAGAAAAACTACCTGTTATGTAACACACTGACTAGTGTGCTTATGGGAGCAAGGAAGGTCCGTAAGTGAAAAAGACATGCTGTAATGCAGAGCATCAAGGTTCACTTCTCAGTTTTGCTACTTCATTACATTCTCAGTTGTTCTAAAGCACACTGATGATCCTACTTCTCTACAGCATGCAGCATTTGTGATAAATACTAAGTACCATATTGTAATGATGGGGTTGAAGGGTTGAAAGTGAAAAGAAAGCCAGTATCTTATCTGTCACCCTAACCTCATCAGCCCTTCTTTTGGTACATTGATCCAGCTGGACATTTGATTTGCTTCACTGTTCCTTTTCCTCACTTTGAACTAGAATTAGTGTTATCCAAATATTTTTGCTCTTTCAGTGACAGACTATTTGTAATGATATGTGAAAAGTAATATTAAAATGACAGTAAAAAAGCATGGCATGAAAAAAAGCAATAACATGTATAAAGGCTTCCCCCCCAGCAAAACTAAGACAGCCATTTTACTTCTCCTTACACACAGCACCAAACACACAGCAGAACTAGATGAATAATGCATGGTGTGGCTTGCAGTGCTCTCCCATTCACCTTGAAGACTAAACAGAAAAGTATTATCATATTCCAGCCTATTAAACTGTTCAGTGTCACATAATTAAAAAACAACAACAACAAACTTGATATGTTACCTTTTTTTGATGGTATGCTACAAAAGAAGAATGTTATTAGTGAAAGTTTAAAGTTTCATAATAAACAAGGTATCAAAAGACAATGCTATTATTATATATTCTCCTTGATTGCTAACAATACATGAAAGGTTCAGATTGTGGCAGTTGTGCTGACACCATTTCTTAATCAGAGTTATAATAAACTTACAATTAACCGTATCGCTTCCATCTGCAGAGTTATTCAACCTTCGGTTTGACTGGAATGATTTATATGTATTACAGTGTTAGTTTTGATGACACCAATTGCTTAGCAGAAAAGATATTGAAGAGGATCATCAGACAGAAAAACTGCCTCTCCTTACTTATGATGTGATTACATGTAAAAAATTAACCAATGGTCTTCTTAAAGGCTTCTCATGGCAGTTTCTTCTGAGGCTGATACTATTCTTTATACAAATATGCAGTCATTGCAGAGATATAAAATAGACACACACAGACAGATAACCCCTGATTAGCATTCTCACAGACTTAGAACACTCTCACAAAAGTAGTGAGAAAACTTAAGGCAGCATACCAATGAAAAAACACACCCTATTTAAAAAGTGGTAATTTCATTAGGAGCATGCCAAATGTACTATTGAATGTGTAACTTGAACTCTGCCATCATGCAGCAAGGCAAAGACTAGAATGGACACTGCCACACAGTTTGTTTATGGCATGCCAAGCCAGAAGAAGAAGGAAGATAAAGCTCAGCAGTTGGATCCTTTCTTAAGAACTCTTCTAGCCAGGCAACTCTGCTCTGTGCCCCTCCTGCAAGCAGGGCAACGGGAAACCTTGCAGGATTCAGCTACAACAAAACCAAGGACTAGGGCAGCAGATGCCACTGCTACCGTCAGCCTTTGATCTGAGACACGGACACATGGGATCCCTTGAAGAAGTAAGTCACAGAGTGAATTAATGTCTGGAAGATTTGTACTCAAGTCTTTCTAGATACAGCCTCAGATTTTACCCTCAGAGAACAATAAAACTCATAAAACCACAATCCCTGTCTTGGTTACATACTAGCTGAACTATTGTTTTGAAATATAGCACAATGCTAAAACACACTGTTTTAGAAAGAAAGTTTACTGATTTCTAAAAGTCAATAAGTAAGATAGAACTTTGGAAACTGTCTCTAACATTGCTGAATGAAATCCTGGTAATTTCCAGTGCCATCAATAAAGCAGCTTAACAAAGATGACCAATGGTGAGATTTATTTACTTAAATTAATTAGATCTGAGTTCAGGTTGTGCTTCATTGAGCCTTGAGCAGGTCACTTGCATTTGGTAAAATTTCCTAAATAACTTTTCATGACATGAAGTACAGAAAACGAGCAGCAGCCACAGCTGCTAGCAACTCCACCCTACTCTTCCTTTGATGCATTCGGCATCATGTTCTTATAAAAACCCTGCCAGCCAGCACTCAGCACAGAGGCTGTTTGGGCCCAACGAAAAGGGATGAAGGTAAGGCCATCTCAGATCGGTGTGAGTGACTTGCAGGTGCTACTGAAAGGATATTTAATACTTACTTATTAACATGCACTTATCCTGACTTTTATTGTTTGTTTTGTTTTGAACTAGGGCAAGTAAAGCAAAAAAAAAAAAAAAAGTAGCTGCCACCCACAGTAGAATGATACCATATCAATAAAACAACCCATTATATCAAATATTCAGTCACCAGCATTTGCACAGAAAGACTTGTTTCTAGGCTATAACAACAAGGAATGCAGAGGGGCTTTTTGCCCTCTTTAAAGTACCACCCTCACCCTGCTCCCCTCTGTCCAAGTAAGCTTTGAGTGGTATTGTGGAAGCTTATTGCAATCCGGAGGTGGTTACTGGAAAAAATCACTCTTCTGAATATTTGGGGAATGTAGACAGATGTTTAAAAACACATGCTCCAAAATAAAGGTAAGACAATTTAATGGACCTGTGATTTTGGCCATGGGTCAACTTCAGAACAGAAATTACTGTGAGGCACGCTGGGAGAGCCTGAACCTTGGCTGAAAGGGGAACTTTGAGATCCAAACTTAAATCTTGCCATTTTTCCCAACTTGGCCATAAACGTGTCTGTCCTTTTGAAGCAGACCATAAGGTACAGGCCTGTACTCAGGCATGGAGCGTATGAATACTGCCTGAAGGAAAATAAATACCACTTCATTTACAACTATTTAGTGCAGTTAAAATAAAACTGTGGAGTGCCACTCAAACCCACCTTGGTTTCCTTGTCACCTTCTCTATCATTTGTTCTCCTGGATTCTCTAATCAATGACAATGATTTATCTTTAAGAGCTAAGTACAGACCCAGCTGTATAATAACTGTACAAATATATCAAGGTTGCCTATTCCAACTTACACGAGAGATGACAGCTCTCTTCTTGCTGTGATACAAGGCTGTTGCCAGAGTTGTAAATATTTTCACATCAAAGGAGAAATAAATGCAAATAAATGCAACATTCAATTCAGAGGATGGTTGTTGCTCACAAGGGCCATTACTGAGACTCTAGGGAAAGTGTTTGGTTCATAGATCAATGAGGACTTGAGTGTCACCTTTGTTAAACCCACTTCACAGCACTGTCAAGTGCCTCTACGCAGACAGAATGACCTGCTGCTTGGTTTGCCCCTGAGCTAAAGACAACTGAATCTCTCAAAATCTTTTCCTGATAAATAAATAGTTTGCTATCAATAAATACTAAATTTCAACAGAGCACCCGTTGACATTAAAAAAAAATAAAAAATAAAATAAAACCATACAGGTGAACTGTACTGCATACTTATCCATGAGTTTGCTTTCAATGCCCCTTGAACATCTCTCTCATTAACATCTTAGTCACTTTGGAGTCCAGACTGAAGCAAGCAGATGGGTCCTGTCAAAGAAATCCCCCCACCCTGCCCTGACCATGAACTCTAGAAGAGTTGCTCAGGCAGGAGAAAAGACAGATAGTGGGACAATTTTCAAAGGGAGAGTGATGGGTAAAACTGATTTACTTTTAAACATAAATCCTAGGACACATCTATACTAAATTCAGTGTTTCAGTCTGGCCACGCTCTGAGAGAGAACACTTTGCACCATCAACTCTAATCAAATGGGAGAGCTATAAATAAAGCTATCAAGAGCAATATGAAAGCAAAACTAATCAAAACAGCAGCCCTGAGATTTCTCCATGGAAGAGATGTGCAGGTATTTTAACCTGCTTTGTAAACAGGAAATCTATTTGCATGTTAAGATAACTTGCCAATCTATCGAGTTCTGCTCTGAGAAAACATTATGAATAAACAGATTCCCAAGACACTGCTTTTTTACCCAGACACAAAAGCCTGTGTATAAAACTCTTTCAATAATGTTTCACACTGATAGTGTACAAGCACCACTTTAATTCAAAATGTTTTAACTCAAAACCTGAACTTAGGGAGCTGTTTTCGGTGGCCACCCCATCCTCTAACCACAAAACTTCTGTGCTTCACAAATCATGAAAGCAAAGTAAAGAACAAAGACAACTGCTTCCTCTAGGCTTAATATTAGCTTCCCCATGATGCTTACTGTCTGATGACATTTGGGAACTGTAAGCCATAAGGAAACTGGAGAGGAGGCAGGAATGCTCCAAGGAGAGTAAAGCAGGTTTCTCTTCTATACTAACAGGGTGAAGAGGCAGTATTTCACACTGCCTTCTCATACAGACATTTCTGCCTTGATTTCCTTTGTCAGTAACACAATATCCTGCATTTTTCTTAACTTAGAAACCAGCAGAAATGGATGGGTAATTCTGAGTTGTCAAATTTCCTCAAAGGGAATTTCCACTAGGGTTGCCACACATTTAGAGCTCCCCAAAAGAACAAGTCGCCTCATTTCTCAGGAAATACTTTTCAAGCTGTCAGGAACCAGAAATTGAATTTTTTTTTTCAATATGAAAAATATCAACATGGGTAAATAAAATAAACTACATATAAGTGAGTTTCAAGGACTTTTGTAAGCATTGAGTGATTTCAAAGCAATTCTCAGGTAACTTATGAGGGTAAACACCAAACAGACTGTTGAAAAAAAATACCACAGTTTACTCTTTCAGTTCTTTGAAAGTCTTAAGTCTATGACACTGCATTTAAATATTTATAGAATTCAGTCTGAAAATTTCAACAGATTGTCAAAGTTTAGTAAATTGAACGGCAAGTTCAAGGATGAACCTTCCCACAGAGGATACAGAGTATATGAGGTAACGTGTTATTCACCAAGGTATAAGCAAGTGACTATACTGAGGCATATAAAACAAGAAATGGTAATTCAGTATGAATATTGCATAGCATTTTCTTGCCTTACTTAAGAGTAACTTATGCCAAATAACTCATATACATAGCATCTAACACTGCAAAAGTAATAAATACAGATGTAAACAATGTCATTGTTTTACACTGTTGATTCCATTTATATGACCATTATTTACTAAAAATTGCATGCTATCAAACTAAAGAAAAGTTAGCACAACATCCAAAACATTGAAATTGTCAACATAAGCCATATCTGCTAAAAAATATTTGCACTTTGACAATATACCAATGATTTAGAGATACCAACATCGCTAACTTCCTCATCTTTCTTTTGAATTTGTCTTCCCTATTTGGGAAGTACTTGCCAAGTCGTAAAAAACTACTACTTGGCAAGTTCAAGAAAATTTAGCAGGTGTGACATAATGGCTAGTCAAATGGAGTGGCTAAAAATTACTGGAAGTTTAAATTAAACACATGAAATCCCAGTACATGTACAAAGGAAAAGAGTAAGCTGTTAGTGTAAAAATAACAAGGCATATTCAAATATAATCCACTGTTAAATTCTCACCAATTTTCCTTAAAAAGAAATCACACTCGGTATTTTATAACACCGGTCATTCATATGCACAGAGTGGTCATTTCCATAGCATAAACCCCACTGCTCATGAGCAACATCTCCACATGAAGAACAAGTGTGCTCCAGTGAGCAAAGCAGCCAACGCCACTGAAGACCTGAGCTTTCTGCCAAGGAAGCACAGGTTCATTGCATGCCTCCATCCTTCTTTTTTCTCTTCCCTTTTGTTGGGTTGGCAGGAAGCAAGTCTGCACATAAACGAGATCAGGACTAGCAAGTAATACGATGTGCTCGTTTTCATCTCTTCTTTGTTCTATTTTAAGACATGCCAAAGAGATTATTATTTACATTAATTTAATTTATATGCCATCTAAAGCATGGAGAGGACTCTGGGCAATAAATGCTATATAGAGATCAAATGCCTTTATCACACAGTTTATATTAGACTGCTGCTCCCTCTCTTCTTGGAAACTAAGTCAACGCTGGACTGCCCAATAGCCCTGGCTAGCAGATACACTGACAGACCAATGCGCATGGGAACACAGCCAGAGACTGTCCTTATTCATCATCTGTCCCTTCCTATCACCTGGGGCTCAGCCAGCTGAACTCAACCTCCCTTCATGCTCTGCAAAAAGGAACAGAGGGAGATGCTTTTAGGACTGTACCTTAGGTGTGCTCAGGGAGCAGATATGCTCTGCAGTGCGGCCATTGCCCAGACTATTTTCTATTCATATGCAGAGCTCCAACATAGGGAGACAATGCACCAGCATGACTCTTCAGCTGGGTGAACTTTCTCAGCTGAATTTTTGTTTCAGTGAAAAAAATGAAAATAAAAAGGAGATCTAGCAACACTAAAATGTTCTGCAAATCAATACCTGTGCTACCTGCTGTTGTTTGCATTATCTTAAAATTTCATTCATAGGTATTCATATTTAATGAAATACTCAAACTGCATTGTTTCTTTTCAAGCTGAACATCCTAAGCTGTTACACTTAAAGCCATTTTTCATCCAATTTTAAGACTTACCAAAAAAAATGAATATTAATGTTTACAAAATCCTATGAATTCATAATTGTAGTGTGTTCTGCATGTTTCATTAATTATGATTTGAAATTCAGAGTATATAAGGTTATTATCTGATTCCTCTGTATTGCAAAACCTTATTAATTGCATTATAGATATCTGTACAGATTTTGTATAAATACATTACCATTAGTTGCAGTAAAAGCAGCAAATGATATTATCCTTGAAAATCCATTAAAACACCTGCTGATGCTTTGTTTTCTCTTCGGTTACATTTACTGCTTTTCAATTGTATTCTATTGCTAACAGTTCTACTCCTAGCCAAATATATATAGAGAGAGAAAAATCCCTCAAAGCTCATCTTCACATATACGTTCATGTATAAGTGTTAAATAAGCTAATAAGCTTAAAGTCTCTGAATCTAATGCTTCTTTGCATTCACCAAAATGCACTTTTTTCTTTTTTTAAACTCAACTCACTAATATCTTATTATCAAATGTATGTTGATAGTTGCATTTCCTAAAAGATACAGAATAAAATAATTTCTTGCCCCTAATGGCTTTAAGAGATATGCTGCTCATATTGGAAATCCTGCGCTGGAATCAAAGAAAGAAGCTTTGCCCATATTTAGATGCAAAGTCCCACTTTGTCCTTGACTAAAGCTGCACTAAAGCTACAAGCAAGAAAGAAAAATATTAGGGGTGATCTGTAAAAGAAGAATGCAAAGAAAATATCTGTTGTGTTTTTGCAGGGAGGAATTCAGAGTAGTTGTAAAACATTTTTTTTAAATTACTGCAAATTAAACATTCTTCATTTACATGAGAAAAATAATACCATAAATGGTTTGTAAGAAATACTATAATATACTGGCCAGATTTCAAAATTTCTCTTTCTACTAAATATTTTGATCTGCTTTCTGGAACTCTGCATTACATTTAATAAAAATATTGGGGAAAAGGCCATAGTGTGAGAATATGCAAAATTCAACAAAAGATGGTGATGTTAACAGAGTCTTGAGCACCATTTGAGCAGAGGATTGTATGTGACCTGTCAGTTCTGCCCCAGACTTCACTTACACCCTTGGAAAAACCCTGTGAAGGAAACGCTGCAGATTCACATTCTTCCCAGTTTTAAACTAGATAGCCTAAGCTCCCAAATCAATGCTTAAAAACTGAGTTGTTTCATGGTTGAACAAGCCATTTTGTTCAAATAAAAATCAAAGTTTATTCTAGTTCAGAAAAGGACTGTTTGGGAAATAAACAAGGATAATTCCTGGTCTATCACAATTATGCCAGATAATATGACTCTAAGCAAAGGGGGCTTTATGTTTTTGTGAGATGGGAATTCATTCCTGTACCTCAGTGTGAGCATATTTTTCCTATGGATGACTACACATACTCTAAACCTTTCTAAAAAATACCACAAATCTCAGAAAGCTACTGTGCACCTGATCAGGCAAGAAGCATGTGAAGAGCAATAAAATTCATGTTTAAGGATGATATTCTCCTAATAAAATTCATGTTTAAGGATGATATTCTCCTAGAGATAGACATTTATGTAGAAATGTTTAATCTGAAGACAGATTTTTTTTTTCCTTGCTGAAAATACTTTGGTATTGCTCTATTTCCTTTTTCTGTCATAATTTTGATACAATTTCAACTCAGTGTTTATGCTTGCAGAAAGCAAAATTTGTGAACACAGTGTAAATTGGATGAAAAAGCAAACAATAATCCTCTTTAAACAAAGCTCAGATACATACAGTACAAACTATGAGTAGGTCTTTCTAAAAAAAAAAGTCATAAATAATGAAAATAGAATAGAAGCATAGCAGTGAAACTATACTTTTATTAAACATATTGGACATATTCTGAAATTATAGTTCTACAAGACATGTATGCCATAGCTTAGCTAAAATCAAGATTGTATTTTTGGAAAGAAATAAATTATCTTAAAACCCATGCTACTTATATACTGGAAATACCCCAAAGTACAGTTAATGAAGTTCAATTACTGCAGTAATCTCTCTGTTAAAATGTACAGAGAAAGTGCAAATAAACAGAAAAGCAAATGAATACTTTTGATTCTGAGTCAACCAACAACGTAACAGGAGCCAAAGTCAAAATTTATATTTCAGGAAAAAGGAAAAGAACCACATGTAACACTAACTCAACAGAGCGGCTTGACTTTGTTTGAAAATACTAGCCCTTATTAGGAAATCTTTTGGAAGATGAGTAACTAGGACTGAATTATGTTTCTATTAAGGGTAGTGAATTCCTCAGCTGGACGGCAACAGTAAATAAAAGAGAGTATGCTTACATTCACTCAATAGTTTCAAAGAATTAAGTATCATTACCAGAACAAAGAGTTCCTCTTACAAAAATAATCAGGCCTTTTTCTTTGTTTTTATTTATTATTCTTCATCCATATTTTCATTTCCCGTCTCCTGCTGCAGAAATACTTGGGTGCATGAGGGATCAGGAGGAAGCCCTTACTGCTTTCAGTGGGGTGTCCTTTGCTGTGGGGTGCCAGGTTTAGAGCCCAGATCCTGTCACCATCTCTAAAGCACTATTCCCATTCTGGCTGCTGCACTACAGACTTTTTTTTTTGTGGTTGGCTGAAAGGAAAAATCCATCTTAATGTCAGTCTCCCTCCATTCTTCTTTTTGTGTAACAGGGTTGTTCTCCTCATAGATCACCACAATTATGCCAAACAAATTGTAATGGCCTGCTTGGTGCAGAATACCAAGGCAGATAGAGAGGGCTTGCTGAGATAACACTGAGCAGCAAGGCAAGGCTAATGGGTGAGGTGCAGAAAAGAACAGCACACTTCCCATAGGTTGCAGAAAGTTACTTCTCAAGGACACAATCTGATGCTAAAGAGGAGACCTGCAAAGTGTCTGCAAAAAGCTCTGAAAAGAAAGAAAAGAAAAGAAAAAAAAAAAAAAAAAAAAGAGAGAGAGAGAGATCTGCAAAAAGGACTTAGATAACAAAATGGAGGTATCTGTAGATAAAGAAGCTTCTGTAAAATCTAAGTGTTCTTGTGTTCTTGCAGAGACAAACACCCAATGCAAACAAATACTCTGGAAATGCTCCTCTACAACACTGTGAAGAAACAAATGAATCACAGAAGGCTAAACTAAACCTGGGGGGTAACTGTAGCTGTAAGACTTATTCTGATATCCATGGTCATTTTCTGAATCTACCAACAGAAAACTGAAGATCTTGATCTTGTAGCAGAAATAAAAAATAAAAAAGAACAGCATCAGAAAGGAAATCCTATGAAAACAATGACAGAATATTATGCTAGACAACAGAAAAAAAAAAAAAAAAAGAAAAAAAAAAGGCTGTTTCATCCCTACCATGTTATAAGCCTTGAGAAGATTAAGATACCTTTCCTTCTGTTTTGACAGGTAGAAACTTCATTATAATTTCTAGACAGAGACAATGTTTACTCATGACTAATTTATACCCATTTGTTCTCATTCCACAGTTCCTGACAATGTTGCCCTTCAGCTTCAAAAACTCTTCTGCCTTTTTGATGTATTTTTCTCATTGCATTTTTACAGAACAATCATATGCCTGTCCAATCTTCATTTTTATAAGCTGATCAAATCAGGCAATACATCATCCTTCAGGGTCTCTATTCCCTCAAACATCCAGCATTAATTTTCCTGAAGGTTGAGTCACAAGTATGCCAGA
Organism: Aythya fuligula; assembly: GCF_009819795.1. NCBI lineage: Eukaryota > Metazoa > Chordata > Aves > Anseriformes > Anatidae > Aythya > Aythya fuligula. The sequence goes on from NC_045561.1 coordinate 87,340,056, forward strand.
TAAGCTGTCAGTGGTGCCTCTTTCAATGATATTAGCTGTCCAAGGAAACACCTTCTCTGATACATCTAGGACAGCATTTGCCTTTTCCTTGACCAGACCTTATAAATAGCTGATATTCATCCAGTGATTTTTATTACACCCATGTCTTTCTCTTCTACTCCTTCTAGATGACAGGGCTCCCAGATTGCATCTGGAAATCTTCATCAGTCATTCTGAAAGGAATGATCTTGCAATCTCCATTACCACATTTTATCCAAGTTCTGCTATTCTGGTCTCCAAGTATATCAGTCCTTCCCCTGTATCAACTGGAAGTGATACACTTTCCAAACCAGTATCATCAGCATATTTTGGCAACAAACACTCTGCCTCTTGTTAAAACATTAACAAGATCTGCCTGTTGTTCTTGTCTTAGAAACTCAACAAAGATGCCCTCTCTGGATCTTCTTTTAATAAAACCAGTTGATGCCCCTCTCTTTAGCAATGTCTTCCTAGACTTCCAGATTCCTTACTGATCTCTATGTTCTCTATCCAACCTAATAAAAATAGATGACTTAGTGAAGTCTAGATAAAATTAGTCTACTGAACTTGTTTAACAATCAGCCTTCTTATCAAATAAATATAATTTTATAAGTACAATTTATTTCATGACAAAAAAAAAATACTTTGAGGCTGAGAGTTAAAAGAAACATGCTCAGAAATGCATTCTTGTCATTTCTTACAACTGAGTCTCAAACAATCAAAAATAAATGTGCAAAAAAAAACCCAACCCTGACTGCTAGAATAAAAGGCTGTTACGACCCTTGGAAAAAACAAACAAACAAACAAACAAAAAACATTTATTTTCCTGAGTTCCCTTCCCTATGGAGGGAAACTATGTATCTCTTGGGATAGAAAACAAACACCCTTCTTCTCCCAAAAGCCTTCACCCTTCAACATATTTTATTTCTGATTTCTTATGTGCTTTATCTGTCCTTATCACTACATAGGCCTGTATGAAATCTCTTGTATCATAAAACTACTACAAGGAAGGACAGAATATTATCCCTACTTGTGTAGTGGGTTTACGTGGCAAGGTTTTAGTAGCAGGGGGCCATAGGGGTGGTTTCTGTGAGAAGGATCTAGAAGCTGCCCCATGTTTGGGAAGGGCCCCATTGTTTTCCAGAGCTGAGCCAATAAGCAATGTTGTTTTGCGCCTCTGTGAGAGCATATTTAAGACAGGGAAAAAAACGCTGCGCCACACAGCAGCTGGGAGTGTGAGAGGGAGTGAGGAACGGCCTTGCAAGCGCCAAGGTCAGTGAAGAAGGAGGGGGAGAGGTGCTCCAGGCACCGGAGCAGAAGTCCCCTGCGGCCTGTGGTGAGGACCATGGTGAAGCAGGCTGTCCCCCTGCAGCCCATGGAGTACCATGGTGGAGCAGGATTCCACGCTGCAGCCTGTGGAGGAGACCACGGTGGAACAGGTGGCCCTGCACCGATGGAGGCTGCCGCCTGTGGAAGACCCCTGCTGGAGCAGATTCTGGGCTGGACCTATAGCCCGTGGAGAGGAGACCACGCAGGAGCAGGTGACCTGGCAGGAGCTGCTGCCCGTGGGGAATCCAGGTTGAAGCAGTTTTCTCCTGAGGGATGGACCCCGTGGTACGGACCCATATCTGGAGCAGCTCTGGAAGAGCTGCTGCCTGTGGGAAGCCCACGCCAGATCAGTTCATCAAGGACTGCATCCCGTGGGTGGGACCCCACAGCACAGGGGACGAGAGTGACCGAGAAGGAGCGGCAGAGAAGAAGTGCTGTAGACTGACCATAACCCCCATTCCCCCGTTCCCCTGCGCCGCTCGGGGGGAGGAGGTGGAAGAGGGTGGATGGGGGGAAGGTGCTTTTGGTTTCTTTCCTTTGTTTCTCGCTTCTCTAGCTTGTTAGTAATAAGCAATAAATCTTACTATCTCCTTATGCTGAGTCTGTTTTGCCCGTTAAAATAATTACTGCGTGATTTTCTCGTCCTTATCTCAACCTTTGAGCCCTTTTCATCATACTTTCTCTCCATTCCTCTTTGAGGAGGGGGAGTGAGAGAGCGGCTGTGGTGGAGCTCGGCTGCCCACTCGAGCGGAACCACAACAACTTGCACCACCAAAATCAAAAACAGATTTCTTCTGGAAGTATCTACTCTGAAATGATGTACTTCTGAAGGAAGATTCCTTCACTTTGCTTAGTTTTCATTTCCCAGGCAGTGTTTTTTTGTTGTTGTTGTTTGGTTGTTTTTGTTTGTTTTTTTAATCACAACATAGTAGTGCTTGCTAAGTACTACGTACTCATTAAGAAAGTTCATAATTGTTCTCCAGTGAACTGTCATATTCTGCATCACTAGAGGACAGTTTGTGAAACGGACGGTGTTGTCTTTTCTAAACATTTACCTAAACTTCAATCATCCAACAAAACACTGAGAAAAACAGTTCTTAAGATTATTTTTAAAAAGTGAAATGTTGGACAGTCAACCAGATGAAGTTTTCTTCAAGCTATACCGAGCACACAAAAAGATTACTCTTACAGCCAGCCATACTGTGGAGTATAAGATTATTAGGACTTCACTTCATTTCCTCACTTAGATGATGATAGCTTTCCTGAAATTAAGAATTTGGATTTTAACTCAAGAGAACATGCAGAAAGTCACTTCTCTAATAGGAGAATTTGGGGAAATTACAAAAAATATACTGTAGTGGAGAAGTCCATGTGAGGGCACGTGCAATTTTTGCATAGGGAACTAGGTTATAAGATTCTCATGTGGTTTTGCTCAGATTGCTAGTTACTTCCTGAGTAAAGCAGACAGACACCCAAGGATACCTTCCAAATAACTAGTCCACACACACACAGAAATTTTTCCAGCCTGCTTTCACCTTTGGACAATACTTAATTTCAGCTCTACTTCACAGCACGTAACCTGTCTGTGAAAGATTAATACCTACAGCTTGACTTCTGTTTGCTGAAGTTAACCTTCTCAAACAGAAGATGGACTGCAAACAGAAATACTTCATTGTGGTTCACACCAAATCAAAATGCAGTATTAACAATACTGCCCTAAGTCACTCATGCTCAGGAACCTGTAATATAGGAATATCCCTAGGGAGAGACTCGTATCACAAATCACAACAAAAAATATTATTTCCTATCTTTAATTTCTCAACTAATTTGCTTTATAGATAGATGTATTAATAAATAAATAAATAAATAAATAAATAAATAAAAAAGCCTGGCACAGATGAGAAAGCCAGACAAGCTGAGTTAGAAGACAATTGTACAAAATATATCTGGAGTTGCTTTCATTCTTCTATGTTCTTTTGGGGGGTTTTGCTTCCTTATTTTCTTCATTTCATTGTGAGAGTATACAACATGCTGTATCTTCATCAAAATACTGCCAGTAACTACAAGGCTTTTTCAACAAACTATAAAATCTACCCAATTTGTAGATTTACAAACAAACCAATAAGGATTTCATTATTTCAGTGAACACTTACTAAAACCATTATGAAGTCTTAAAAATAACTGAGAGGATGGAGCATCCTCTGCATGAAAGGGTACTTTTCCTTGCAGATTAACATAAAAATGAAAAGTGATCCTTTCGTTCACAATAGGCACAAATTCAGAGAAAAATATTTTCCAACAGTAGTGAACAATAAGTATGTACAAAATAATGTAATTACTGATCCTTCTAAATCTAACATACAAATGAATCTGCCACTTATATACAAAAAGGATCACACATGCATGCACAGGCTCACACACACACTTCTTTTTCCATTGAAAAGAATATTAACTCTTAGAAATAAATGCTACCTAGTAGTAGTTTCATACACACTATATATTTGGATGAGATTAAACCCATGCAATGTGCTGGAAGCAAGAATTATCTACAAAAAGTGGATTTCAATCATTGTTGACCATTTCTTCAAATGAAAAGTCAAGACGGAAGCTAATTTAACTAGCTTTGATGACAATAGCAAACTGGAAGTTTTTATATACATGTTTCCCAAAAATATGGAAACTCAAATTGACAAGAAATATCCAATCTTTTGTTTTAATTTCGGTTTTCTGTTTTGAGTTCTCAGAAATGAATAAATACAAATATCATGAATATATGACCTGCAGTCATGCAAGTCTTAAAAATAAAAAGTAAAAAACAAACCAAAACTCACCAATTCAGAAAAAAGCTATGGAGGCATGGAGGCTACACACACACACACACACACATATATATTTTAAAGGGAATAATATATATATATATAAAATACATGCACTGTCACAACAGCACACTTTCAGTTATTGATGACTTACAGCAGAAGCTCATGGCTGGCACCACTTCTGTGGAGGCCCACAGACCTCCATTAAAAGCTTCAAAATGCATCTGTCTATTAGAACTGATCTTTACATAACCATTTTTAAAGATCTCGTTTATATTGCTGATTCTTTACTGTGAGTAGCAGAGACATTATGAATTTACTTAGGCTCAACATATTAAAATGAATTAGACCTTCTTAGAGTCCTCGTCCCCTCTCACAGATATACCATAAGAAGGAAGGAAAGAGTGTCCCTGATTTAGGGCATGAGTATCTAGTCTCCAACAATGGATTTTCTTTGGAAAACATCAAATCTCACGTTCTAGTACACATATATTGTTCTTGTTCTAAGTATACATATATTAATACAACTTACTCTTTTCTGACATAATTTAACTAAACAAATATTGACTATTAAAACATGCCATGTTTTATTTGCTCTGCTTTTACCAGAGATAGTGCTGTTTGTGTGTACCACAGTGAGGCAAAGTAAATATCATTCTCAATTCTGTTTTACAATCATGAATAATACTTTTCACAATTTGCTGTTTGCATTTCATTATAACTTCAGGTGCTCCGTTCCTTGCAAAATTTCTATTGCTTTGAAATTTGTATCAACCAACACTTGGAGAGCTATAGCATCTTTATGTGAAGAACAGGAACATCTAAGCTTTAAAGAGGTATTACTAGAAAGTGTTTGGAAGTCGCAAGTTAGATTTTAAGTTAATTGCCAACTACACTATGAAGTTCAAGTAAGATAAATCATCACTACATTTGGTAGTCCCCTGAGCCTTCCTCTTAATCATACAGTCCTGGTTCCTGGCTGGAGCTGGACTACTGGATAAGACGGAGCAAAGATTTTCTGTGGCACAGCAAATCCTGTTTCAATGAGATTAAGGAGCTAGACAGGAATGCCAGATCAAATTACAAAAACATTCTCACAGTCAGGCAGAGTGCTAATAATCCTACTGCATTTTTGAGCAATACAATATTACTTGGAATTGTGGGCTTCAAATACACCTACTACACAGCTATGATTTGGTTCGACTGCATGATTATTTGCTTCCTGGCTCAAAACTTTCCTAACTGAGTAGTATAGAAAAGTACTGAAGTCATTTTATTAAAGCTGACTGAGTTTTACATTCTTCAACACTTCTACTGCTCATCTATCAATAACAGAAAAAACAAAACAAAAAAAAAAAAAAAAAAACAAAAAACACAACTAATATTTGATAATATAAATAAACAATATTATAACTTACCTTAGTTTAAATTATCCTGACTATATGAGAGGAGAGCTGCAGTACAATTAAATTCTATACTAGGCTGAAGCTTTTCCTTTTCTTTTTTTTTTTTTTTCCCTCTGCTTTATTTTAGTAAGAAAGAACCCTTAGGGTCAGATCCTGCTCACGCTGAAGACAAGAGCAAAAGTCTTCACTGGAGTTCAATACGAGAAGGACAGTGACTTTAAATCTTTTTTTTTTTTTTTTTTTTTTTTTCCTTTTGTATCTTTCTGTTTGAGCTTTTTTTTCCCTTCAGGCTACACAGATACTAAGCTTTTAAGATTTCTGAAGTAGCACTAAAGAGTTGGAAGTCTTATGTTCTTAATGAAGCATCATGCTTTAGTCTAATTTATCTGAATTCACTGACCTCATTTTGCCAGTGTTGTTTTAAGGAAAAAATATTAGATTTTCTCTTGACTAACAAATCAAAAGTAGCTTTTAAAACCATATTTTTTGGCACTGCAGGTATACAACCCATTATAAAACTTATATAACTGACATTCATTTGCTCAGATTTCAATTCCTCCATTCATATTCACCTCTTCAACTAAAATAAATTTTCTGTACACAAAAGTCTGCTCTTACCCAAACCATTATACACTGTTGATACCCACATATGTCTCTTTGTATTTCCTTGCCTACCTGTAAACAAGGCTTCTAAGAAATTAAATGCTTTTCATTGATCAGGACAGAAAGTTGTTATAGTACATAGTCTAAAAAACATTTGTATATGGTTTCTTGTAGATGCCTAATGATCAAAGAACATTAACACCTCAGAAATTCTTTCACAGCTGAAAATTCTTCTCTCCTAAGTGGACTATATACACATAAGACAGATGCCACAGATGAAAGAATGGTAAACTACGTCAGGTGAGAGTCCTGCATCCAAAGAGTGTGCGTCTCACTCACCTGTTTGGCTAAGTTGAGATGTGCTTCTGCTCCTTCGAGACACTATGGCAACCACTTTGGCACTAAGGCTGGAACGCCTTTTCTTCCCACCTGTTCCAACCGTGCCGACAGCCGTGTCCGACTGACTCCCATCATTGTGCTCCAGCTTATACATCTCTCCGCTCACACTTGTGCTCTTAGTGATTCTCCCTGAAGTCCCCATCCGTCTGCCTTGCATTTTAGGAGTAAATGTACTACAGTTACAAAGTAAAAACAAACATGTTAATTTGTTTGTGTAGCAGTGCTTCCAAAAACCTTTTTTTCATTTAGTAAATTAATTTTAAGTCTTGATATATTTTCATGATTATTTTTTGGTTCTCATATATAAGCTTAATTTGGGTATTCCTCAGACTATATATTTTAAGTATTGTAATTTGCTCTTCACTTCAGTGAGGGAAAAGAGAAATGAATGCTTTCCCAATTGCTTTTCAGACTGACAGAGACACAGGCAACACTGAATTTCATGTAAAGCCTTTCTGCATATATCCCCAGAATACAGAAAGCAATAAAATAGCAATATTACCGCCAAAGAGAAAGGATACAGGACAAGAGAATATATGTACGTTAATACATTTATCTTGTAGGCGGTGTTCACAAAAACCTGAAGACCTACTAGATATAAAGATACCATTTTCTATATTTTCATACTTTACAGAAAGAAGAGATAACATGCAGTACTCTGTATGTTTTTGCTCTCTCACTTTTTAAAGGTAACTACAATAATTGCAGTATGAAGGCAAAGCAATTTTGAGAAAAAAAAAAAAAAGTAATAACCCCAAAGAACTTTTATTGATTAATAGAAAGACAAATCTCTGTGTCAGTTCTGTTTGTTTTTCCTTAGCTATCATATTACATTTGAATGTTTCTATATGAATCCTTTTTCCGGTCCTACTCACGGAGGCTGGATGAAGTATTCAAAAACACACTCTGGAGTACAATCTCAAATATGCACAGGATGTACTAATACACTCACAACACTGCAATGACCAAGCAATGCCCTAGCTCTCATGGTAATGTTGAGTTCGTTATCACTCTGCAGAAATTTAAGCTGCAGTCTGACTCACTTCAGATGTAGTGGTTAAATTGGCCTAACAAGGAATATTCATTGTATCATAATCTTGTATTGCTGATTAGTAGGCGTACGAGTAACATACTAGTGATGGCCAGCCCCAACCCCCCATCACCTTTAAAAGAGAAAGAGAAGGGTTCGTTATTCTATTGCAAGTTTCAGACAGACAGGAAATCTTGCCAGGGAGACATGAAGGGGTCAGTGTGAGCAGAGATGACATCCCATGACTTTGATGGATCTGGAACCTGCTAAAGCATAAATCAGTCCCTTCCTAAGACACATCTAGGGAAGTTTAGGGTGATGATCATCTAAGTTGTGTTTTACTGGCAGTTACCAAGACTTACTAATGAGTGACCGTATGTAAGAGCTGATAAAAATAGACAACTATTTTTGGAACAAGCTGGGAAAAGTCATGTCCTTGAATAGGCAACACTTAACATCAAGGGACTAATCAATCTCTGCATAGGCACGTACCTATGTTCAGCACTTCAGATCTGCACCGTTGATTTCAGATTAAGCAAAACTACAGCTTTTGCATAAACAATGCGCTGTGTTGCACTACAGTGCTCATGAACACATTTCAGTGGACCACCTGAGGCATGCTCAGCTTAAAATAGGTCCTCCCTTCTTCCCTTCTATCCCATTGCAACTTTAGTGACTGGTTTTTAGTTTTGCATGGCAAAACGGAGGGACACATATTTTGACATTTCTATGTAATATTCCCTTGTATTTTATTGGAGACTCCCCTCCTGTATATGTACACATACACACACATATATATATTCAGTTTCCTTAGGAAGTATTTTAACTGCACTTTTCACTTTTCTGGAAAACAACAACAAAGACCTGTTTCTTTTCATTTAAAATTAGTATCAAGTTGACTAAAAAATGCATTAATTTCATTTTTCAAAATGAGAGATTTTTCCCTGAAAGCTACCAGTAGGGAGTTACAGAACTTGTGATGATATGTAAATGGCATTAACATCATCACAGTCTTTTAATGTCTTGACTGCAAAATCTTCTCACAAGTAGTTCTTTTGCTTAAGCAGTAGCTTAAATCTTCACACCATTAAGTTTGTGAAGTACCCACGTTCTTGCTTCAATGACAGACAGATTTTCTAAAATATTTTAGAATCTGTAACCACAATTTTATACAGATAAATTAATTAATTATACAGTAGAATTAAATATGAGACTTCAATCCTATTGGCTAGACTGACTGCTTAAAAACATGCACAGTATAAATACACTAGGTTTGGACTGAGAAGAGTTCTGAGAAGTGCTTCAATCAGAAGCATGTCTGATACTGGTGGAATACGTCATCCTGGGAGCACTGTACTTTGTATTGCAAAACCCAACCCTTAAATACTGTTATCTTCTATTACTAGGTGGTAATAGAAAGGTAAGAATTGCTCAGACATGGATCTAATTTAACTTAACTAACATCCTTTGAACTACTGATGATGTAATATACTCCCTAAATCAGTACACCTCTCATGAAACTGTTTCTTGTCTGTTTTATATGAATATAAAATTACTTATTGTCATCAGTCCTTAGTGAAATTTACTGTATACATAAATTTGCCTATGCCTTTTGAAAAACATCAGCACTGTTGCTTTTTTTTTTTCCAGCTCTAGAATAGACAGCTTTCAATTCAGGTAGCTACGCTTTAGTAAATAAACACTTGAGTGGTTGGAAAGCTGCCTGGCAGAGAAGGACCTGGGAGAAATGGTTGATAGTCGGCTGAATATGAGACAGCAGTGTGCTCAGGTGGCCAAGAAGGCCAACAGCATCCTGGCTTGTGTAAGAAGCAGTGTGGCCAGCAGGGCTAGGGTAGTACTCGGCTTTGGTGAGGCTGCACTTCAAGTACTGTGTTCAGTTTTGGCCCCTCACTACAAGAAGGACATGGAGGTGCTCGAGAGAGTCCAGAGAAGGGCAACGAAGCTGGTGAGGGGTCTGGAGAACTGATTCTTACGAGGAGCAGCTGAGGGAGCTGGGATTGTTCAGCCTGGAGAAAAGGCTGAACAGAGGCTCAGGGGCGACCTTATTGCTTTCTACAGGTACATTAAAGGAGGCTGTAGTGAGGTGGGGATTGGTCTATTCTCCCACGTGCGTGGTGACAGGATGAGGAGGAATGGGCTAAAGTTGTGCCAGGGGAGGTTTAGGTTGGATATTAGGAAAAACTTCTTTACCAAAAGGGTTGTTAGGCATTGGAATGGGCTGCCCAGGGAAGCAGTTGAGTCACCATCCCTGGAGGTCTTCAATAGACATTTAGATGTAGAACTCAGTGATATGGTTTAGTGGAGGACTGGTTAGTGCTAGGTCAGAGGTTGGACTAGGTCTTGGAGGTCTCTTCCAACCTAGACGATTCTGTGGTTCTGTGACTGTCAAATGCATGCTCTCCAAACAAGCAATGAATTACGTGACCTTTCTGGAACCCCTACAAGAGGAACTTTGTTACAGTTCCAAAGTTACAGACAAAACTTCTTAATCTGAAGCAGTGTAAACACATAACAATGAATATCTGCTAATCACACTTCTTTCTACAGAAGCAATTAATTGCACACATGCCCATGGTACACATCCTATCAGTCATGATAGTAAGTAATTAACAACTTGTTCCTTCAGGCTCAGAAATAATAATAATCAGACCTGCCCTAAATTTCTGGCATATCAGCACAGTAATCTATTTTTCTTTAAATCCCCTTCTCTTCCAAAACAGTTTCCAGGTCCCTATCAGACCATGGCTTTTAACATTCTTCCACTTTCCTTCAACACCACCTAGTTATGTGAAGGATGTATTGCTAAGTATCTATGGAGTTCCTGTCTCTGTCTTTCATTCACTGAGTACTAATTGTGTTTGTTTCCCTTCCTCAGTTGTTGTTTGGGAAAAAAATCTTAAGAACTGAGATCCTGGTGATATCTAGCTTTCTTCGAACAGTATAGATGTATAGTATAGATGCTTATTTCATAGGCTACATACACTATTGTCTTTTAAAGCTGTAATGGACACTAAACCATGTTATTTTTATTGTTTTTCATAGAATTCAATAACCTGTTCTTTACAAAATATCTAATCTAGAAGCTACTTTTTTTCAAGTAACACGGATTTCTGTCTTTACCTCTCCACAAACACTGCAACATAAAAAAATAGTAATCAGGATTGGCCATGCTTTAAGAACATAAAAGTCATTATACTTCAAATAGCAAATAAATTTTAAAAAGCAGTGACGAACTCTACAAAGTTTATGCTGAAACTTCTGATAAAAATATTTTTTTACAATTTGAGAAGATTTAGGGAAGTTTACTGTTCTTAATGTTGGGGCTGGATATAGTTCCATAGCTCTTACACAGAATTTCAGCTATGGCAAAAAATCTTAGGAAATGTTTTCTTTCTAAAAAGAAGTGATATCACCTACTTGCACAGTTATGAAGAAAATCTTAAAAATAGAGATCTAATGTACAATGTGATAACACTGTCTAAATATGCAAACAACCTGCAGCAATAGCTCGGAGTGGTGTCACACAATCCCTGTATCTAAACAGAACCATTGATCCCTAATTCTGTATAATAACAGATGTTGGCTTGCCAACATCATTCGCACATCAGCCAGTTTCTGAATCTTGAGTCCTTTTTCTTCATCAGCTGAGGAAAGAAGTCCTCTTACAACGTTGCAAGAAGGCTGGTTTGCTTTTCCGGAGGAGGAAACACTTTGCCATTTCAAAGTCAGACGAAAAGTACAGTCTGATATCTGGCAGGGCAGAAACCCACAGGTCTCATTTTCAAGGATCCCACTGTCTAGTTTGATTAGGCATGGGTAACTCCTTTTCCCCAGTACTTGGAATTGGATTTCAATGACTATTTCTGTGATGATGATGTTTCCTTCTATCCAAATCTTTCTTACCTACCTAGGATTTTGTTCCCATTTGGAGCCACAGAACCTTATCAATTCTGTAACTGTGTTTATGAATACTTTAAGAGAGAGAGAAGAAATTGAAAATACTTTTTTTTTTTCTTCTGTTGAGATCACCTGTTGACATTTAATTGATCTATATAGACATGTACTTTATTGAAATATTCTTTCATAGAATGTATTGTTTACAGCAATAAAAATGAATGAACTATAGAATCTGCCATGCAATTAAAGAAACAGTTGTTTATCCTACTACTGACTTTGCTCTAATAATTTCAAGAATGTATGGATATAATAAATACTAATCCTGTGATATTTTTATGTCAAATTTTATGTTTTTGTACAAACTCAAATGCTCAAACCTCACATTATTTACTGATAAGAATTTAGGGGGCAGTGATGTCTGCCAACTGAGAAATATGAGTTGATAGTATTGTAGCTTAAAGAAAATCCATTTTCTTTGTATATTAATTTCCAAATTCAAGGGCTATGAATTTGTTTTTATTAACGGATAGATCACTTTTTTGAAGATACACATAAATTTAAGTTTTCATTGCCTGCAAGAGATAGAAGGACTTAAAGATTCACCTTAAAAAGATTGAGGTATTTGGAATTCAGATCGATCTTCTGCTTGTTTTTACCATACAAATACCAAGTTCAACTTTCCTAGGAAATATTTTCTAGTGTATTTCTAGTATAAAGAAGCCATTAGTTTGCTAGAAACAGATTTAATGGGATAGGACGTGTATTCTTAGGGTCAAATTGTACAGCTGTCCAGTACTTCCACTTGTCATAACTGAGCAAACAGGGATAAAGATTAAATTTTCTTTACATTCACCTAATCCCTGGGCTAATTTATTATTTGATGTTAACTGGAACAGTATCAAAAGAACAGATAGTTAAAATTCACTCTTGTCTAATTAAATACCTTTCGAACACAATATTTTTCCATTCCATTACTGGCTATCACTTGGAGACATAGCTCCTAGTTCACACCGTTACTTTCATCAGTATGCTTAGGGTTTAATTTATAAAGCACAAAGAAGCAAAAGACCTGCATGAATTTACAGATTTACTTTTGCACTTAGTTGTTCTGATAATAATATACCTAATTTTTTATTTTTCTTTAGTAGACTTTCTGGGATTATTAATATATTCATTTTAATGTGGACATAAGTCTTTTGCAGGCTAAAATTGAATTGGTAATTTTTAAAGTTATATTGTCAATTTAAATCTAGTTGTCATAACAACAAATAAATAAATGAATACAATTTTCAATAGCAGGATAAATAAGAGTAGCATATTAATCAGTATACTCCATTTATTTCTAAATGAAGTATTTCACCTGCATTTTTATTCAATTTTATTTTACCAGCTTTATCAATTCCTTCAATGAGTTCAGCAAAAATCTTATGCTATTCCTAATTATTGGCATATCTCTGCATCTATTTTACAGATGGAACTCATCTTTCAAAAGTTCTGGAATAACATGTATAATTTAACTAATTTAGCAATAGTTCCAATACTAACTTTAGCATAGCCCAAATACATTTTGTTCTCTTACATCTTCTTTTTAACATGGCATCCCATTCAGTTTTCTGACTGTTGCTTTTGATTACTATTTCAGTGCCATGCATGATACATTAAGATACATAAATTGAGTGAACGGTAGCTGTATCTTAGTGTAAATGTCCTAAGTTTGTTCATATGTTTTTACTGGTATTCCTACAAGTCTTTGATTATGTGCAGAATTTAAAAGGCTTCTACAGATGTGAAAATTATTTTTATCCAGGGGACATGATATAATGATTATATTTTTTCCTGATATGGCAGATATTTTACTACTAGATATTACTAAATCAGTAAAATATGGTTCAAAATGAATAAACTTTACAGATATTCATCCTGCAAAAAGAGTCACCCAACCATTATATTTGTGACACAATAAAGTGATGGTCCCCTTGACCCTAGCTGGAGAGCGGGGTGGCCCGGAGCTGTCCTTCAGCACCAGCCCACTCCCCGTGAAGGACAAAGTGCTCTCACTTTTCTGTCAGAACTTTCACACTCGAGACAGATCCTATCTGTACTACACAAGGTGAAATGCAGACTGTGGTTGCATGCCAGCAATCAGAGTTGTGGAGAGAGGCAGTGCTTTCAGTTTTGCTAGCTGCCACTACCTGCGAATTGTACTTCACTTCTGTGGGAATGAAGACTGAACTATTTAGATAAAGAAAATTATTTGAGCAGCATGAGTTGCAAGCTGACAGAAAAAATAATATAGTAAATTCTATAAAATGAACACAGGGTAAGGACAGTGTGAATTACATTTGCTTGTATTAAACTATAGCATGCATAACTATATAAAACTGAAACTAATCCAATTGCATGTATTAAATCACTGTATATTTTTCCTCATACAGATATCTAATACATATATTCAAAATGAATAAAAACATACACCAAAAAAAAAAACAACCCACAGATTGAGAAAATTAGTATACAGGTAAACACTTTAGTTCTCAGTAACTATATGAACTATCTACCAATAGCACATATTGCCTGAAAAAGAAAGATAGTAAGACAAGAAGCCAGAACAAACTTTGCCCATAAACTCACCTATATAAAATCTGGATGTATATCCTTTCAGGGAAAAAAAAAAACACTTTAATGATCAGCCATTGCTAAAATCACAGTATTCATTATCTTCATTATTTTAAACTCACTAATGACTTAGAAAAATACTTTTTAGGTGTTTATTTTCTTGATCATTATTACTTCATCCATATTTCCAATAATGCAAGTCACAAGTAAACAAGTAATCCCCTGTATTTCTTGCAGTACAGATGATATTTTAATGCAAGTTCTTTCTAAAGAATTGCTGTAACTTAAATCTTTAGACAGAATCCCTGGCCTTCACTAGCATGAGCTAGTAAGCTTTCTTTCTCTTCTGCTGAATGCAGAATCACGTAGTAATTCATAGCCTCTATGGCACCCTTTTGCAATGAGGTAACTCATGAATACTAATAACCTCCTAAACATATAATAGTTATGGACCAAAGAGAAGATGAGCACTCCTTTAATAATGAGAAACATTACATTTCTAAAAATAATCGACATCTTGCTATTAGTATTATATGATATATAATTAATAAATCCAAACTCAAAGCACCTATCCACAAATTGCTCTGTCAGTCTTAGAATAGATAGCCTTATTTACCTATGATAAATAACATTGCTGTAAGATTAATTACTATGCAATTTATGGTATTTCATAAATTAATTCAGACATGGAGCTTTACAAACCAAAGGACAAACACATATCCCATATTAAAATTTAGTAAGTCAAGAGACTTTTTTAGACCACAAAGAAGTTGATTCAATGAAATAATCATTGTGTACAGTCTGTACCTACTGCAACTACATATTGATCTAACATGCACATTGATCATATATTATATCCATAAAATAGCTATTAGAATCAGAAAGAATTTTCTTCTGTAAAATCACTACATTAGAGTTGTTATAGTGTATAGTGTATAGTTACAGTTGTATAGTGTATATACGGTGTATATATACGTATTTAGTGTACATACGCATATATACACCGTATATAGTGTATATCTGTTCAGGACAATATTCTTATTTTTTCAAAAAGACTTCCCAGTGACTCAGATACTTCCACTGGAATTACAAAGTCTCAGCCCATTGTGTACAATGTGTAAACTCTCACTGAGGTAAGGGCTGGGAAAAAAAATTCTTTACAGACTTCTTTGGGAGTTTAACTGATTCACATCTTTCTTTTGAAGATTAGGAAATTTCCATGTTGGAATGTAGTATCAGAATTTGCTTTCTGAAAATGCCTGAGTAACACACTGACCAGTGAACTGTGCAAGTTTCACAGCTCTCAAAGATCTCATAAAGTCACAAGATCTCACAAGATTTACAAGTTTTAAACTTGTAAAACTAACATTTCTCCATGAAATGAATGAATAATAATTCCATGAGTAATCCTTAACATTACGAACACTTCAATAAGTTAATTTATACTCTCTGAAGCAAGCACAGAGATTGTCTCTGCATGCAGGAACCTGTGTGTTTGTGTGCATAGCCATGGCACTATCAGCGTGAAGCCAGCTAATCACATGAGTCATAAAATGAAACCAACACAAAAGCAGTTAGCAGGGACAATACTCCAAGTTAAGTATTGCTATTACTGCTGATGTGGACAGGCTAATGGAATCAAAGGACTTCGTTAGCTGGGGTTAGCTTTGTTAACCCAAACTTGACAGCAGATAGATGGGTATATTTTAGGGTCAAAAATATGAAATATAGCAAGCATGTAGATGTTAAATCTTTATCAAGAAATTAGGTATTGGCGTGTGCAGGTATGACAAAAATGTGGAGTTTTTTACACTCACCACTAAATTGAGAAAACTTCCTTCAGTAGGAAGAAAAACTGGTGCATTCATCCTTTTTTCTTTGTACAGCATTCAGCATATTATTCTCCCTGTCACATCATGTTGTATTGCTTTTTCCCCACAAATGCATGAGGTACTACTGTACCTGTGATCTTACTGCTTGTCATGTAAAAAGGCTAAATCATTGATATGAATCATTCACTGGTCATTTACAGAAGTACATGGTAGCAACAGGTAACAGGCACAAAGAAGGGAATGAATGGAGGAGGAAAATCTAAAAGGCTAAATGATACAGTGGAAGGACAGGAATAACAAAGAAAATATAGAAAATACGTTAAAAAGAAAATGAGACAGAGATAGACCAGGTGAGAGCTACTCTGAAGTATAGGAAAAACTATTTTACTAAATTTCTTCATTCTAAAAATAACATGTACTGCCTGTTAAAAACGCTACAGCACAATGTTCTCATAATAAAAGTTTGTGCACTATATTTTATCTGAATCAACTGCAA
The DNA here is from genome assembly GCF_009819795.1 of Aythya fuligula. Classification (NCBI taxonomy): domain Eukaryota; kingdom Metazoa; phylum Chordata; class Aves; order Anseriformes; family Anatidae; genus Aythya; species Aythya fuligula. The sequence goes on from NC_045561.1 coordinate 87,356,519, forward strand.
TAACTAAATGAAAAACTAATTAAAACTATTTTTCTGCCTTTTTCAAATCATGAAGAAAGGCTGTTGGTAACAACAGTTTCTTTGAAAGAGTAAGCATAATTTGATAATTAAAAATGCACAAGCAGTGCTTCATAGTAGATTTTTCATGTGCAGATGTTCTGAAGGGATTAAAGACTCCATCTTCCTCCCTCTCGGACAGAGGTATAAAGCAGTTCATAATGATGGATTTTAAAAAAAAAATCTTTAGATAATGAATAATTAGAACATTAATTACTCTGGCTTCACCTTGGTCGTGTACACAAACAACCTCAGAATCAGACAATTTCATCTGTAATACACTTTTGGGGGGTAAAAACAATGCATAATTATATTTTTAAACAGCTTAGCTTAACTGTTTTCACATATCTTGCCTCTGCATTAACTGTTTGGAGGATATTGCCCTCTATTTTCCTCCATAAAAGTAAGAGTTGTGACAAGTTAAACCAGTGTGCTTGCACCAAGAGAGATCACCTAAGAAGCAATATTAATTAATTGCTGTTCATTTTTTTTCTCTAATGAAACTGAAAAGTGCATTAGTTAATAAAACAGTTTAGGTGCTGGTTTTTGAGCTGCAATTATTCATGGAAACAAAACAAGATTCCTAATTTATGTCTGTTATTGTGGTAGATCCTTGCACTATGGAGATTTTTGATTAAAAACGCTGGTCAGTTACACTGTTAGAGGTTTGGATGTTAGTGACATCTGTAAAGAAAGTTTGTCAAACAACAGAAAATTTCCACTTCTGTTTAATGCTCAAGGTTGATTTTTATCTTCTTTTCTATGTTCCAGACCATGACAGACCATCTAGACCTTTTGAAGGAGCTAAGAAAAACACACAAGTATTGTTCTGTAACATAATAAGCAAGTAAATAAATTCACTCCACTTTGAAAAGTACTTATGGCTGGTGCTTGACTGAAAGATGTTAATCCTTTTATCAGGCACAAACTGTCTTCTGTTCCTTTGAGTATCTGTATAAATTTGGTGAAACAACATTTTAAAGTCATAAGTGTCATGTTAAGAGACTTGGAAGAGATCACCAGTGAAAATACCAAAAGACTTTCTATCACATCATGGTGTTGCACTCATCCACAACTGCTATTGCTAGTTAGATTGCACATTTCCTAAATATTACCACTTCACTTGCAGGCTAGAAGCAGAAAGTCAGTATTTTACAGGAAGTTTCCTTCTCTTAACTACTCTGGATCTGGGAAATTGAGGAAGGCTGTATCTTCTGTGCTGGTGATCAGGCAAAACTCAAGATAAAGTCATATGACTGGAGTGCAACACAAGTGAAATGGACAACCATCTCTGTAAAGAAAGAGACTAACTCACAATGAGGATGAAGAAGGAGAATAAGAACACTTGGGGAATCTATTCTTCCGACAGGAATCCATTCTTCCAACAGCTCTTTCTGAAGGCAAAAACGTTTCCTAAAAATCCCTGAGACTGAGCGTGAGCCTTTCCAACATACCATCACCGATATTTATCATATTACAATCATCTCATGAGATGGTCAGAATATCTTTTATATCAACAAAACACTCACTGTTCCCTCACTTTTGCAGAGGAAGCAGACTACTTTTTTCACGTATCATTCACCATGTTCTGCAACTGTGACTTAGCAATCTTATAGAACTTCAATCTTTCACTGTGTAACTGGGTTAAGCAAAGAATTTTAAAGAAGCACCTGTGGTTTTTGGTCCAAATTTTCCACATGATGTGGGGATTGAATCCACAGCACCAAACAAAAATAAACTCAGATGCAAGAGGCAGCATATGATCACTAACGAAGACGTTAGAAGAGATTCGTCCATCATCACACCAAAGCTCTAAGCCAGCAACCTGAAGAAATTCATTTGCCAGAGCAGTAATTATCTATCTGAGCCAGAAGACCATCCTTTCTCTTCCTGCCACCACCCCACACCCCAATCCTCTAAAAGTGTTCTAGCTTCTGTAGTAAAGAGTTTTAAATAAGACCGACTTCTTTGTGCACAGTCTTCATTTATCCCTGGGACAGGCCCATACCATGTGCTGACTGAGGCGATTTCAGCAGAGAAAAATGTGAGACTAATTCAGTGAGTATACCTAAAGGTTTACAGAGACAGGTTCAGTCCCAGCATTCCTACTTTTCAGCACTTAGCTTTGCACTCATCATATTCTTTTTGTATATTTTGTGAAAGTTTTCTTTAGTAATCATGCATTATATTACATAGATCTGATTTTACTGACTTATGGCATTAAAAAAGTCATATATAAGCAGTAAAACTGACAGAATATTTTATTCATATATGCAAGCAACAATCCCTCTATTTTCAGTCACCTTCTCCTGTTTTATTAAAATATGCCCATCAGTTTAAAAGCCATATATATTTTTTTCCACTTTCCATTTTAAGCTACATTTTTACATCAGGTGAATTTTTATAAGACTTATTTTATTCTAAGATATCACAAATTGAAGAGCTGTATAAGTTTTCGGTTTTTGTTTTCAGTTTAAGTTTTGTAAGTGGAGCAGTTTGGGTGATTTTAAATTTATTATGACAGCTCTTCAAGCCAATTTGATGGTCATTCTTCTACTTCTGGTCAATACCAGTTTCAGTCAGTGCATTGACTGCTTAGACAGCCAAACTTTGTTAGAATTGTAATTTTTTTTACTTTTGACATCTGAGTAATTTTTACTGATGAACTTAAACTTACCTTCACCATTTGGGCTGAACTTTGATACTTTATTATGTTTGAGTTTCATAAGTTATGTTACAAGTTATGCACCAAGTGCAAGGTCCTGCATCGTCCTGCATCTGGGCCAGGGCAATCCCAAGCACAAAAGACATGCTGGACAGAGAATGGACTGAGAACAGCCCTGAGGAGATGGACCTGGGGATGGTGGTTGATGAGAAGTTTCAACATGAGCTGGCAATGTGCTCCTGCAGCCCAGAAAGCCAGCTGTACCCTAGGTTCAATCAAAAGAAGGATGGACAGCAGGTTGAAGGAAGTTAATTATCTCCCTCTGCTCTGCTCTCATGAGAACCCACCTGGAGTGCTATGTTCAGCGCTGGAGCTCCCAGCACAAGAAAGGCATGGGAGTATGCGAACGAGTCCAGAGGAGGGCAACAGAGATTATCAAGGTGCTGGAGCACCTCTCCTATGAAGACAGGCTGAGGGAGTTAGGGTTCTTCAGCCTGGATAAGAGGAGGCTCTGGGGAGACATTATAGTGGCCTTCCAGTACCTAAAGAAGGCCTACAGGAAAGATGGGGATGGACTCTTTCTCACGGAGTGTAGTGATAGAACAAGGAGTAATGGCTTAAAACTAAAAAAAAAAAGGTAGATTTTGATTAGATATTAGGAAGAAATTCTTTATTCTGGGGATGGTACAGGCACTGGCACAGGTTGCCCAGAGAAGCTGTGGGTGCCCCATCCCTGGAAGCGTTCAAGGCTAGCTGGGATGGGGCTTTGAGCAACCTGGTCTGGTGGAAGGTGTCCTTGCCCATGGCAGGGGGATTGCAATTAGATGATTTTAAGAACCCTTCCAATCCAAACAATTCTATGATTCTATGGTTTAGAGGCACAGAGACTAACCAAAAAATCATAGACTAATGTAAAAGATCAGCCTACAAACAAATTACTATATATTCTGTTCCTATACTTGTTCAACAGGAAACAGCCCATATAATCACTTTCCTGAGGAAACACTCTAGATAAAGAGACATGAAGTAACACAAGGACCAGAAGTGCTGTGTAAACAAACTAGCTTTGGAGTGAGAAGCCTCAGAGCTGCACTTAGTGGCATTCTGCCCAACCTCACAAGTCCTGCAAGGCAGAGCTCCTGGGCTCTGTATACGAAGTTCCTGAGACGAAATAGCATGCTGGGATAAATCTGTTGTATATGAATAGCTGGGAATGCATGATGTGATTATACCAGGCACTCTAAAACGGCAGTGAGCCTGCAAAATATAGAGAAATACTTTCAGATACTATGGCAGTGAGTATCCAGAAGCAAGGGTATGTCCAGAATAGGCAGTGTTACAGCACTCTGGTGCCAGGGTTGGTGGAAAGATCCCTTCCTTCTCTTCCTACTGGCTGGTTCTACATGAGTTTCATATGCTCTGTTATGGTTTAGGAAACCTGTCCCTCAGCTATATTCTCTAATGAATCTAATATGGGCTTTTATCGTTAATTTTTAACAGTTAAACCCATGGAAAGTCTTCAGTCTGTCAGCAGTGCTGGCTACATTATGGATGCTTTGGTGGACTATCCAGCTACAGGAAAGAGGATTTTCTCCATACTAAAATCAACTAATTAAACTCCCTCAGTTATTAAATATAAAACTAGAAACCACTGAAGTAACTGCACAACAAATGTTGCTTATGACATTTTATAAAAATGAGTCTTTACTTGGCCCTAAACATCTTGTTTACAGGAGAAACCTTGACTACAAAGAAACACTCATACACAGGCAAATTGTCAGGAATGTAATTAGTGTCATAAATATAGCAGTTTTCTTTTGGTCTTTATAACAGTCCTGTTTTATACCAAACTAGAATTCCATTATTGTTTTAGTCATGCTGTACAAAAGCTGAAACAGTCCAATATCTTGGTTCTAATACTGACTTTAACATTGAATACAGTTTGTTTTTATAAATTACAAATAAGTAATTGTTGAAAAATAATTGGGAAATCAAAGTAGGTGAGTATTGCCATGTGCTCAGTTAGCTTGCTAATACTACAAGAGTCTAATTCCTGAAGTTAATGGGAAAGTGCTTGACAGATCAATGCAAGTGCTTAATGCAAAGACCAGCCAGCCAGAATAAAACTTGCAAACAAGTGTTTAACATCCTGATTCAGTAAAACACCAGACTTGTGCTTGAATGGCTCTCTTTCCAGCAAATCATGTCACAGGACAGGCTATATAGTTCACTGAAAGTAGAATTCACTAACCACAGCTCTTCATTAGTGGTGGGAGTGCTCATTCCTACTCCACTGAATCTTCTTGCACATGCAGTCTTTATCTAACTATCCTTCCCTTTCCTGTGTCACTCACTGCTGCTTGATAATATTGTGCCACAGAAAAAGCTTTTAATCATGTCCCCATTTATTCTCCTCTCCCCACACATAGCTGAGCTTGCAGACATAACACTTTTCAAAGGCTCAATTCTCAGAAAATTCCAACCCTCAAATACCCTACTTAGTCCAAACGTCAACACCATATCTCTGGGTCACACACAGTATAACACTGGATTTCTTTTTCAAGTTAGCTAAGTAGAAGAGATGAATTAAACTACAGTAAAGTCCCTCTTAAATTACATGCATTTTATTTTGGGGGAACAGCAAAAAAATGACTGAGAGAAGTTTCCAGGCAAAGTTTCCAAAGAAGAATTAAGATCAGCCATAGTTTTTTTTTTTTTTTTTCTTGAAGGTAAAGTGGTTTAAGGTAATTCTGTCTTACACTTAGACAAAATCCTCCCATCAGACTAAGGTGAAAAAAAATGGGCCACAGGAGGTTCTAGGAAAATAAAGTAATTCAGTATTCTCATTAATAGGCAATAGGGAGCACTGTACATTGTCCTCACTAGCAGGAGGGACATTTCAGGAGAGGCCAACAAAAGAAACAAGTAATTTTTTTTTCTGGCTTTAAAGAATTTGGTTCCACTCAACATATTATTAAGTGAGAAATTACACAGGATAAACTTTGGCCTCTGGAAGCCATCTATCTAATACTAGAGGACTATAACGTAATAGACAATAGTATAATAAAAGGTAGTTGCTACGTGTCGAAGTTAGAAAATAGATCTTTACTAGAAGTTGAGGCACTTTATACATTCACAAATATTATGTAGCTTTTTGGTTACAGTTTACTGAACTCAAATCCTGAGAGTTAATCTTGTACGATAAAGTGTGAAGCTTGAAAGTTGACTCTGAACTTCAATAGCTATGAAAATCAGTCTTATTTACTTACTCAAATTAGAAGAAAGAATCACTTAATTCTGATCATTGTTTCATTACTTGTACATTAAACCACAAAACAAATACTGCACTATAAATATACAAATTAATAGTAGTCAGTGCAATCCAGCTGTAATATCTCGTAATATCTCCTACAAAGAAGAGACAGTGTTTTGCACTATTAATACCAGAATATCCACTTTTATACAGAACATTAGTAGTGAGAACTAGAAACATCACAAATATCCCGTTTGGCCTGCTATGCCCTTAGTCTGATCTCTCACATGCTAAACTACACTATTGGATATTTCACTGCAAATTTATTCAGCTCAATCCTTCCTTATTTATATAAAGTGAACTTGCCCTGACACAGGTTTGTATAAGGAACAAGGGATCAAACATATGCAAGGTGCAAAAATATCTGTGACATTCAACACATTTTCAGAGTTCTCAGATTGTGAAAATTTCAGAAAATTTAGATCGAGTGTGGAAAAGCAAATAACCCATACAAAGCCAATTTAAAACTGCCTGTTGTTCCTATTTTCCAGGTGATTTCCTTTTACTAATGAATGTACAGCAGTGTTCTGTTGTTGCCTCTACTAGCTCTGTCTGTAATATCTGTAATAATAATTAAAAGATTTTACATTTCCCTTTTTTTTTTTTTTTCCTATATGAGTGAAGAATCTTAAGTACATTCTGTACACTGTAGCATAAACTCAATATACAGATTTGAATTACTTCTGTAATTAACATGAAATGAATCAGTCTCCATTTCGACACAGGCCTCATCTCATCAACTGAAATGCATTAAATGCCTTTGGTGTATTATGCTTTCCTTGACTGTCATGACACGAAGTTAAACATAGCTGAGCTGGCTGTGTGGTGCAGTACTTCTGCATATCAAGTGAGTTATTGAGCTAACAAGAGGATGGGGAAAGGACTGAACTGCTTGTTGCACAGGTTCACATCACATACATTTATGATGGCAACAGGTAGCACTACTGGGAAAGCTAAGAGGAGGTCAAATGGCTCTTCAAACTCTCTCTACTCCATTTTCCCTCATCACCATAAATTGTGCTAAATTAGTTCCACATACTGTGTGGGTGGATGGAAAACCAACAGGAGAAAATCTATTTCCCGTCTAGGGAGTGCTACATCTAGCTACATCTCTTTGAGATATCTTCTGCAAATCAACACTGCTGATGGTCCTCAATGAGACAGCAAATCTCCAGTTACTTTATCTGGCTCTACACTACACTAACGACTGAGCATTTTGTGTAAGAGAACTGCATAATAAGCAGTCTGAAATGAAACTGAACAAAAAGAAACATCTACATGTACAAATGTTACTACATAAGAGGGCAATACAAGCACGAAGAAGATGACTGTCAGCACTCCCTGCTTCCCAATGAACTCCAAGCATAACATCCCCAGATAGGTCTAGCTAGAAGTGGGGAAGGCAGATTTGAATCACTGGGGAAAATAGTCCTTGTCTGGTTTAGAGTTTGCAAGCTTATCACCTGATGAGCTTGAAGTAACTGGCTCCATAGTAACTAAAGGACAAAAAGGTACAACATCATACAAGGGATCCTATCTTGTGCAAGGTGTTCTCCTGTGTTTACATAAGACTTCCACTCCAGAAATTCAAGTTTCCATGATGGTCACAGTAACTAAGATGTTAAACAGTATTACTGTAGTACTGACCCATGGGGTACACCACCAGTGACTTGCCTCCAGCTGGACTTTGCGTCACAGATCACAACCTTCTGAGCATGGCATTCAGTTAGTTTTTAATCTGCCTCATTGTCCACTTACCCAGGCCGTACTTCTGTCCATAAGGATGTTTTGGAAGAATGTGCTGAAAGCCTTACTAAAGAGAAGACAAGGAACAACCCATTCTTTTATCCACCAAGACAGTCAGTTAATGAAAGAAGGCTGTCCATTTGATCAGACATGACTTTCCCTTCATAAATTAATTCTGACTATTCAAAATTAAGCTCTTGGTCTGTACATGTACATGTAGAAATGATTTCCAGGATTACTTGCTCCATCAAAAAAAAAAAAAAAAAAAAAAAAAAAAAAAAAAAAAAAAACCTGTGACATCATTGGGCATAATTTTTAACCAAGTGAGCAAAGGTCCTTCTTCGTCTGATCAAGTCTACATGGTGCTGATTAGTTGTCATGTATTTAACATGGATCCTTAATTATCAACCTTTTGCATTAAACTATAGCATACACAGGCATAAAGTATTGCTTGACTTTATTTTAAATTCATAGAGAACATTAGAGAACATGACTAATGAGAGCAAACCTGCATAAAGGAGGACTAGTAACCTGACTTCAGTCGTGAAATAAATAGAAAATCCAAATGCTACAGCAAGCCAAATTCACAGGTCTGATTCTGATTCAAGTCAAAACCCACAACACCTGATATTTGCCTGGACTTCCACTAGGGAACATGATGGTCAACCAGACTTCATAGGACAGTAACAAGAAAGAGGCTTGAAAAAATTTCATATCCAGATTCATTTATCCATGCATACCTGTTTGTTATACCATCCACCTGAAAATGCTAAACAAATTAGAAATGAAGAAGCTATTTTATATGCCTATATTTAGAACTTTCATCAATCATAATTCCCTCTTGCAATGCATTATAATAGCTAATCAACAAGATCTCCACACTGAAGATTATCTAATGGTATTTCCATGTATGCTATGTAACAGCTTTCTGACAGGTAATTCAATTACAATTATACTGTAGGAATGAAATTATCCATCTACCTTAACAGGTTTAGACGCAGTCTTGTCATTGATCAACAGAGAGGAAAGATTTGCTTCCACTCTACCTATGTTACTGACTTCTTCAGCATTCCCAAGTTTTCTAATATCATTAAATTTGCATTTCCAAGTTTTGATCCAACGATCAGCTGGACCGTTATCTAACTACCCAAATAAAACACAATATTTCTGTGTTGTTTGATTCAATTTGTTTTCTCCTTACTATCCAGACAGTATTTTATTCTACAGTTGATGCGCATGAAAAATAATTTAATTAGAATATAATGTAACTGAAGTTACTCATTAAAATTAAAAATTGCTGATCAAACATCAACTTTAAGCTTTAGAGCTTACATGCGTACACTTTTGAGTCACAAGATAAAGATGTATTGTAATGTTTTAGAATCCTTACTGTTTGAATAAAAATAAATAAATAAATATTTATAAATATAGGATAATATAGTACACTGTCCAAAATGACAGAATTCCCAACCTGCAAAATTGAGAGAGTGAGGGATTCATCAGTTCTTCTAGACTGATGGGGAAAAGGTGTTAGTTAGCTGTTTGAAGGATCTTTTCCTTCCTTAGGACTTGGGAGGAAAGGTCAGGAAACTGCTCATGCTGACAGAGCTGGTGGTAGAGTTGGTGGATATAAACTGCACTGTGACCTGAAACTTCAGTCATTCTGACCTTTAAGAGTAATCATATTGTACAAAACAACAGCAAAATTATTGGTTTCTTAGTGACAGCCCTAAAGACAGTACCTTGTATTTTCACATGCCTAACACCTATTTATAGCCCTTTTCAGAAATGCCATATGAAGGATGATGGGGTTATATTGACTAACAACATTAACTAAAACTACTGCTGTCTTAAAACAAGCTGGTGCATTTCATTCAGAAATTTGACACCACAGCTCTAAATAAAAATAATTAACCAACGCTTTTCAGCTCATGTACCAATGTTAGAGAACAGTTTAACTTCAGGTTACTAATCTGAAAGCTGGAGTAATCTCCAGTCACATTTCTCCATTTAAGATAGTTACCTCAGCTTGCTGGTGAACAGTTCTAGGATTCATTCTCCTCAACTCAACAGAGAGAGAGATGGAGACACCCTTTCCAAAGGTGCATCTGAGCTTGTTCCGAAGGTGCATCTGATCTTGCTTGTGTATTCTGAATTTAGGTATTTTTCTCCTGAGTACAAAAGGCACCTAAGGCTACTAGTTGAATGACTTAGTTTAGTGAGATGGCTAAAACTGGGACACCTTGCTAGAGCTTCTATATACTGACTAGGTTCTTCACAGCTCTCATCTCCAGAAGGTATCTGGAGAAAATAACTAGGTTCATGAAATTGGCAGTTCAAAGAACTTCTTGACCTTAAACATAACATTACATACACACTTGTCATGGACACTGGGCTGACACACTTCCAGATGAAGATGATGGTGGAAATGTGTTTCGGTAAGATGGAAAATAGAGGGTTAAAAAATGTTCTTTTCCTTGCCCCTCCTGCTCAACTACCCCATATCCTCATGCTTGATATAAGTTAACATCGGGTTCCTTGGAGGCAAAAAGAAAATTTGAACTTCAAATTACTAACAAAACTTGAACTTCAAATTTCTAATTCGTTGAATTCAAAGAAACATTAATTAAGGGCAAGAATCCATTTCACTTAATTTTAGATGCCTACAAGTAAACAACCTACCTTAATTAGTTATCTAGGGTTCCTATAATAATTAAAGCTAGAAAAGGACAATTTCCCCATCTTTGACATTTATCTGAAGATGAAGAAAGCCATCCAAGATGACAGCTGTTTCCTTCCTTTTAATGATAATTCAGAGAACTTAGATGAATAATTTAATGAATACCTAATCTTAGATGAATTCTACTGTACACATGCAGCTTTTAAGGCTGAAGTTGAACAGGATGAATCTCACTATGAAAAACTGTTTACAATATAACCAATCCTTTCCCCAAATTAACCCTCCACTTCCATGTAATTAGTAAGTTGTGCCAAGAACTGATTAAGGACTATATGACAGAAACTACCAGCATAGACACAGGAGGGGAGGAATTTAAGTTTGCCTCAGATCATCAGAAAAAAGCCTTTTCTTTTCTTCAGCACCCAACTTCCCTTTATTCCGACCTCACTTAATATAAAATTCCTACCATACATCATTTTTGCACATCTCCAAAGACTTTGACCTTTCCATTGCCACAATATCCAATCATCAAAAGAAACTGTAAACAACTCACATCAAAAATTTTGAACAACAGATGTTAACCTATTGGATAAAATACCTCCCAACATAATATCAAAATTATTTTAAAATTTATGTCTTTGCATTTATTGGTTGAAATAAGCTAACTGCATTAGCCATCTCTCATTTACTTTATGGGTACTTTGGGGGAGCAAAACTACAGCAAGCTTAGATGAAAAAAATTTATTAGTATCTTATGAATCTATTAATTTCTTCTTCCTATTTCTACTGAACGAGCTGCAATGTATATTACTACCATATATTTTATTCACTATGTAAGTACTACCAGAAGTTAAGAGAAAATTAAAGCAAGTAAGTATCAAGTGTCTCATGTCTTATGCATGGATTCTCTGGACAGTATCAGAAAGTGAAAGCATCTGAATTCCAACTACATCTGACTTTAGGAGTTTAGAGAGAAGCCGAACTCTCCCAGCTGAAGCTCCCATTGCAAACACATGGTTTAGTACACCACCTTGGCCTATTCTGTATCCAATGTGCTCTGCTGCTCATTAAAATTAAAGAGACAGAACGAGAACAAAGGTCTGATCGCAGGTTTCCCCCTTCCTGCCATAGGCAAGGTTACAGGTTCTTGTGGGTTAAGACCCTTTTGATATTTATGATCAGATGCTAGGAACCCAGGGAACCTTCCTGATAAAATCATCTCAACACAGAGATAGTTATGGGTAAAAATCCTATTTTGGTCAAACTGCCAAAAATACTCTAAAAAGACCTAGTTGAGGAAATTCAGTATCTAGAAAATATACGTGTTTTGGAAAAATTAAAGCCTTTGTAAGAGACTAGTAGTAAAAAGTTAGGGTACAATGAAATGTAGCATTTAAATACATTATCAGAACTTCAAACATGAGCAACTTCAAATACTTCCACTAACAGTGTTCTGCTGGATTATGGATTTCATTATTAATACAGATGTATTTCACCCAACTAAAACACATGTTAATACACTTGTGAACTTTCTTTAAAAATAAAACAAGATCGAGCTAGTTCATACACAGAGCCCAATTTCTGATTTTCCCTAACATCCCTTTCCATTTTGTGAACAGATTAAAAACCCTGAAGGTGAATTTCTTGAATGGTATGTCTGTCTATAAGTGTTCCAATGTACTTAATGATGCCATCCAGACTTTCATCAGACTGATTTTCTCCATTGGGATAATTTTATTTTTTTATTTTTTACAATTCCTACTTCATATCCTGACTTCTAGCACCTACAGTCATATTTTTCTGAGTACAGACATTGGTAGATGTTATCATAGACAGAAGGCCAATCCTACAGCCATTATTGCTGGTGAGAGTTTTGTCAAGTTATACGAAGACAAGATCCTGTTTGTACATTTTTTAAAAATCCCTAAACTGAGAAGTAGCTTATTATCAAGGATGAAAGGGATTTGATTATTGATAATGTATCTATTTTACAGCAGAGATATAAGGTTACTATAGAAAAACTTGTTTCAAAGCCAATAATTCATCATGCATGAAAACAGCAAAACAAAAGTAGGCAGGTATGGAGATAGACACACAGATGGAAAGAAAAACAAAGCTTTTATGCAATCAAATTCTTTATATGACAAAACTAGAAACATTTCTGCTGTAATATCATATTGGTGTATATATTACACTGATTCATAACCAGCAATGAGATAGGGTGTGTTCAAGTCCCACTTCCACAAATACATCACCTCATGGGAACTTCTGTTTTAGACACTTAAGTGCAAAAAAGTATTGTCATCTTAGGCTAGCAATGGAAGGCAGCTTACACAGACAACATTTCCCAAGTTCTTCTGTGGTCACTTACTTTCAATTATTTCTAGTTGTATTTTGGCACAAAAGAGGGGGTGTGATACAATTGAAGCTGCACTGAGAACTCACCTGATTCTGCCCCGAGGGCGTTCAGATTGCTCTGACATAAAACTTGTGCTGCTGAGGCGTGAGGCACTGCTGGTTCGGGAAATGGCTGACACATCACTGACATCACTATCTGATGATTTGGCAGAGACGTTATCACAACTTCTGTACTGATCTGTTTGTATGTTATACTAGAGATCAAGAAAAGAAAGGGTGAGGAGTCTCATCAAAATGCAGTGCATATACCGAGACAACAAATGACCCAAGTATGACAATTCTCTACAGCTGCTTTTGGATCTAACAAAATTTAATGAACTTCAGAGGAATACTTATATTAAATAATGTTTACATGTCTACTAAAGAAATCAAAAGCGGTATTTATGTAATAAGTGAGATACTTGAAATAAATTACAGCATTGGACTTTAAATAGGCTGCTGGACCTTTAGTACTCTCAAACTATAATAGTTAAATATGTATGCAGTGGATACAAGAAGCTGGCACTAGAGGTTGCTTTCAATACCTATCATAAAAGCAAAAAAGTGTATTCACTACCTCAAAATATCTATTTGTATTATGATACTTGAGCACTAGTCGTGAAGAAAGCAAACAACAAAAATAATATTCGTTCTCAAGCAGATCAGTTCCCTGATCTGGTTGCACATGTGCACAAGTGTGAGAACCAGCAGAGGACCTGGCAGGAAGAGCATGTGGAGAAGGGTAGAAATTAGTACACTGTCGTCAACACCAGAAGCTTAGGTTAGTTAAAATTGACTGCAATACCACATCTATTGCATAACACTCAAATTACCCATACCACCAGTTGGACATATATGAAAAAAAAGCTTTAGTCCTAGTAATGTCACACTTACCTAAATTGCCAGGTTACCAAAACTAAAATTCACTATCATTAGAGAGAAAGGGACCCTCAGCTGGGAAGGGACTGAAACAGTGCCATACTTTCTGGGGCATGCTATGTGAAAACTATGAACATGTGGCAACGTTAGGCAGTTTTTGACATGAGGCCCTAGGGAGTTCATTTTCTGGATCTGCGCTCTGTAAACTTTTACATAAAACTTACTGCAGTTTTATGTGCAACTTATAGACAAAGCTGTGACCACTTGTGAATATCCTCAGCTGAACTAGACACTAGCTTTCAGGCAGAGCCAGTTGGCAAAATGTATGACTTAAAAAGACTGGCAAACACGAGCTCAGGTGAATATACACCTAATGCAGATGCATGTATCACCTTCAAGCCATGAAACACAGTTTCCTGATTTCCCTATCCTCTACAAGAGGCATACATTTTTTTTTTTTTTTTGACTTATTACTCCCTACATTTGTACTCCAGTACATTTTGACAATCAGCTAACTCAGTAATGTCAGATAACCTCCCCTGAGGTTAGCACTATCCTGAGTGCTAACTTTAAGAGCATGAAAGAAGGGCTGGGAGGATGACAGGAAAAACAAAACAAAACAAAACAAAAAAAAAACAAACATGACCTTGTATAGCTTTATCCCTTTCTTTCTTACAGATTCCCTGATGGAAGAGCACAGGCTACTTGTTAATTGCAACATCAGCTGAAATGGTTTGTTCTGTTCCTAGTTAACTTTTTTTTTTTTTTTTTTTTTTTGACATATAACTAACTTGCACTGCTGCTACTCAAAATTTTAATTCCTGTGAAAGATTATTTTCTTTTCTTTCAAATAATATGAACAGTCAGGGGAGGAGGAGGGAGAGAAACATATTAACAAAATGAAAGCAATTTTGAAGTTAGCTTTTTTTCCCTTTCAGAGAGAGAAGTGCTCTTAAGTCAGTGAACATTAAAAGAATAATACTTTATTGTTGAAATACATCTGAACTTGTCATTTAGAATAAAAAAGTCACAAGCCAAGATCCACTTATTTGATATTTTCATTACAGAAAAGCCTGCATGCTTCCAGTTGGGATCAAAAATAACAATGTCCCACTCAGCTAGAGTCCTACTGCTCTTCAGCATAACTCTGTGTATTTTAATGCATTTCTCTGTCATGATACACTTAAATATTACAGAAAAATTATTCTGAAGCTTCAAAATTAAGTGAATTTTCAGTGCAATCACTTCTCTTTCATCTCTATGTCTTAGGCAGTTAAAGTTCATGTAACATTTCCATTCCAAAGTACATTATTTAATCTCATTTGGAACATAGCTGAAGTGTGCAGCTGGCTTCAAATTCCCATACTATCTGCACTGTTTGTCTGCTTCTGTATTACAAAGACAGACATTTTTTCAATGTAACTGTCTGAAATATAAACATTTGAAATGCAGTTCTCCCATTCACTTTACCACCTATGGAGTCACTGCTTCTGGATCAGCAATAGGTGAAAAAAAGGGGTATGATGAACTGCAGACGTGTTGACACCAGTGAAAAAAGCATAGACACAAATATAAAGCGTACTTTGTGGATACTCATAAAAAAGACAGAGAGCGACTTCTTGCTCAATCATACGGGGCAATGGTTTTAAACTAAAAGAAGGGAGATTTAGATTAGATGTTAGGAGGAAATTTTTCACTCAGAGGGTGATGAGGCACTGGAACAGGTTATCCAGAGAGGTTGCGGTGCCCCATCCCTGGAGGTGTTCAAGACCAGACTGCCCAGGGCCTCATCCAACCTGATCTATTGGGAGGTGTCCCTGCCCGCAGCAGGGGGGTTGGAAGCATGTGATCTTTAAGGTCCTCTCCAACCTGAGCCATTCTATGATTCCATTCTATGATGATACTTTCACAGTTCCTTAATGACTAACAGCATTAGCAATTTTACTGATTATAAGGCATTATAGAAGTAATTTAATAATCCGTTATTTATATTCCATATTATTAAGGTTTTATATTTCTAGATTTCTCAGCTCAACCTGTGGTGCATAGAATAGTTCAGAGATTTGAAACTGAAGGAGTGCCTCCTCCTTTACAGAAAAAGCCTCAGGTGACTAACCTCTGAAAATACATGCCTCATCATGTGCTTTGAATAACAGAATTAAATAAGAAAATTAAATGGGGATTGAAATGAGGAAATTAAAATGCAGAAAGAGATACAGACGAGAACCATTAAGGGCTAGGTTCACTGAGGGACCTACTCAAGTCTTGAGATCATAGCTGCCTTTGAGTCACCTTACTCTAACAAGGAATTTTGTCAGGAAACACTGAACCATGGCACAAAGCACCTTGAGTTTTATGACTATTGGGTTCCTCCAAATGCTGCTGGTGCCTGGCACCGTGGCCCTGTTTGTGACTCCTACCAGCACCTGTACAGCAAAAATGAGCAAGTCATCCAATGGAAAAGTTGTGGTGAAGCCCAGGAGTCAAACAAATGGATCTTACTGAATTTTGTGAAACCATATCCAATCACCTTGGAGTGACTGCAGTGTCAATATGGTACACAGTAAATATTTTTCTCTTGAATGTTGATGAAGGGAGATCAAAAGAAGATACCAATAACATTAACCTCCAAGAGGATTCCTTTCTATGCATATCCTTAGGTGCCTTGCCCAGCATCACATAAACTTTGGTAGTCCGTATTCTATCATCCTGTCTCCTACACAGCCTACTGTTGTAGACTTTAACTGTCAAATTAAATCCAGAGTGCCAGTAAACTGATGCCATGACTACACTTGCTTTTTATGCTAAATGCTTTCCAGTCGATCACATACAGAGTTAACTGAGTTGGTAGTGCATCTAAATATAGAATGATGTCCTTTTAAGTAGGCACTACAGTACTCTGATCAGTGACTGTCTTGAATAAACAGACCTTCTTAAAAAAAAAATAAAAAATGTGTTGCACATTTTCTGGAAAGCTGGAACAGCTGTAGCATGGTATTTGTGTTCTGCGTGTGGCATTTGTAATGAATATGTATTGACTTTTTAATTAAGAGCATAATTAAGATATTCTGTCATTTACATCTGTGCAAATGCAGAATTATGCCACCAAAGTGTTCTGAGTCTCCAAAACACTTAAACAGCAAATATATATAACAGTGATAGTAGCCACTTCCAGCCTTACCAATGTACAAGGAAGGAAGGAAAACAGATATTTAAAGTCCTTCTTTAAACCCTTTTGCCAAATCCAGAGTATTTTGTTTTTGTTTGTTTGTTTGTTTTTCCACTTGGCTTTTTAGGTTGTAAGAGTTTTAGATGAATTATGGAGTTCTTTCACTGAAACTGAAGGAAATAAAGATGTGAGGTCTTTGAGGACAAGAGCCTTTGAGGTCTTAGAGCACAAGAGACATCAAGACCTATACACATGCTGTACAGCAGTTAACTTTTTCAAAATCCATTAACAGATGTTTAAAACCCAAATGTTTAAAAACGTTTACTCACTCACTCCACCATGTATGTTTGAAAAATAATCCGTGACTACTGAAACTGAGTGGGAAAAATTACAAAAATGTAAGAAATGAACAAGATAGATTTGAAATTGTGAAGGCCATGTTCTAGTACTTCTGGAAAAAAAAAAGGGGGGGGGAGGGGTCAATACAAAATAAAATATTTAAATTTGAGAAATTAATTTTGTAGACATGTAACTCACTATTGCAAGGAAGATCCAGTCCTTACAGATGAAAAAATTTTGAAAGGTTTGAAGAAGTTTGGGTGTAATATACCATGCATATATGCAAATGCTAAAATAGAGGAAGGACTGAATCCATGTGAGCCAATTGCTCTGAAAAGCTGAAGAGAACATATTCTCAGTGTACAGCACAGTGTAATTTCTCTAAGAAATATAAATATATATTTTCTGAAGAAATAGACAAAGGGAGGGAAAAAATGGAGGAAAGAAAGAAGTATTTCTTTTAAAGAGGAACAAATTCTGCTTGCAATGGCTATTTATAGCCATATATATAACAGCTACTTAATATTTCTTTCTCACTATTCTAAAATGTCTATTAGACCACTGAACAATTTTTCTTCTTAAATTAAAGTAAGTCGTGCTCCTGCAAAGACTTTTCACTGATTTTGGCACCAGAAATTAGATATTGTCTTAAGCGCTTTCACTCATTAGCTTTACTGCATCACCTGCCATGATATTTTCATTAGAACTGCCTCATCTTCATCTGTCTGGTTTATTTTTCACGATTCCTTCAACATCTTCTGAGGATAAAGAAAGATAGCAGCAATAGGCTTGCTTTAACAAGACATTCATCAAAGTGACTACTATCACCATAGCAATATGAAGCAAACAGCTACATCACTGAATATAGTACAGAGTGTTAGAATGTGCTAATATAATTTGTTCTCAGCACTTAACAATTTATTATAGATTGGCTCATCATACTACAAAAGATGATGTAGAAAATACATAAGTTAAAGATTTTTGTATTTAAAGTCCAAAAAAAAGTAACTCATCCTCTTTAATACTTTTTTTTAGCACGGAAAGGAGCACATATCTGTTGGAACATGATGTACCACCAAAATACTTTTCTTTTAACAATGGACAGAAAATTTTCTTACTCAAAGTTTTAATCATAGATTAAGAAAGAAAAAAAAAAAAAAAGGAAATAAAGTACCATCTAGTACCGATCACGCTGAAATTTCAATTTTGATTTCATTTCCACATACATTTAAAAACCAAAGTTAATAACAGAAACAGAAAGACAAGGTAAATTGGTAAAATTGCAGTTTGATGTTTTCCAACCATTTAACCAAACATCAGATTTACATTAGTCTTAGTCAGAGAAATACACTGAGGAACAACAACAATATTTACGAGGAACATAAATAATATTTACGATAAATATTTAAGAGTCAGGATTTTTTTTTAAAAAAAGTATCTCATGATGGAAAAATATGAAATTTGAACCAATCTGTAAGCACAAAAAATCCAGATCAGAAATCTGGCCTTTTATTTATGAAATACCCTAATTAATATGCAAACTCTGGCTTCTGACCAGTATCACAAAATGGCCAAAGTTGAAGGGACTTCTGGAAATCACCTGGTCCAAGCCCCCTAGCTCAAGCAGGGCCACCTGGAGAAGGCTGCCCATCATTTTTTTTATTTTTTTATTTTTTTTTATTTTATTTTTTTTGCATGTGTGTGTGGCATTAATACCTGGCAATTTGGTAACTGAGGACTTACAGCCTATTTCTCTTTCATTTGAGAACTGTTTTATTTATTTAAGTCCTATGCTCCCAGTGAGGTGGTCTCAAATAAAGAAACATCCTTATTAAAATTGTCTTAATATTTAACTGTAACAAGACCTTCAACAATTTTTTCAAATCCGTTAGATGGTACAAGGTAGATGCGTATTTGCCTACTACACATTCCTAAGTGAATTTCTGATTTTTCTGTACTGCTGAGTACCTTGTGTTATTCATTATTTCAACTTGGGCCTCCAGAAGCATCAAGTTTGTGAAACAAAGAGAAGTGGTACTGAAGTGGAAGGGACAAAAAGTCTGGTTCTGCACTGCTAATAAATGCCAAGAGCATCCTGATGTCCTCAGCTGTTGAGAGACAGACAATGATGTTTTCTGTGTGGCACTGGTTTCCAAAGGAAAGACCGTCTCTTTTAAAATGTAATACAAGTTTTTAGCTCTTACTGATATGAAGAACTTCATGGAAATGTGTCTCTTAAGGCATGAAAGTCTAAATTTACAAAAGCTGTAATTTTCTTCCAACTACCTTTTTCGTGCGTTTCTTTTTTTTTTTTTTTTTTCCCAGAGAACTTTTACATTCACAGTGCCATCCCGTGGTCGCTCGTTGTAAACACCCCACGATCGTGTGGGCCTCCATGGCAGTGGAAGAACAGCACTGCAGGAACACATCCCTCACAGCCACCTACGGTTGTTTTTGTCTTTGCTCTTTACTTAGACTACATAAAAGCAGTGCTGCATCTCTAAAAATGAAACAAAGTCTAAATAAACATTGCCCATCCCGACTCCTGCAGATGTTCCCACTTTTTTAGGTTTCACAGGGCAAAATGAGATTAGCCCCTCACAGCTTCACTTGTGAGAGGCACAGATCTCTGAGATTTTTAGAAGATTGCTGAGAGGTTTACATGGTTTAAAACCTACGTGGCTGGGGGATATCATTTCAGCATTATCAAGAAAAATCTATATGTTCTCTCTTCATTCATGTAATTTCATATACACAATTATCAAAGGAAGTCCTTACATTATTATTAGGAAAAGAGATCAATGTAACCAGGACATATTTCCAGGAAGGAAATACTTTATCTATGACATTATTAAGATGCAAAAATATTACATAAATATGAAAACAGCTGCATGAGATTGGATCAAATTGTGTCTAGCTCTCTATACATCAGACGACAGCAAGGGCCCTGTGAAGAGTAGAAGACCAGGGCCTTTTTCAGCCTCCAGGGATTTGCAGGCCTGAGGTTTCCAAAGCTCAAGGTGACATAGCTTTGTTTAACACGATCTTTCATCCTTGAACTGTTTTTCATGTGTTCTGCTTTTCACAGATGTGAAAAGGTGACATCAAAGACTAAGTCTAAATTACATCAAATGGGGTAAAACTGTGTTACAAAGATGTGAAGACACCTCTGTCAGGCTTTATAACACAATGTTCTTGAGAGTGATATAAAATTTTAAATAAACATGTTTATGCCTTCAATTTTCAAGTCAAAGTATTATTTGAATACTGCTAACTTTACCTTGGTATATTGCTCACGCTCATGTTCTTGACTAGAACCAGACCCTGATGTCTGATTATAACGGTGCACTTTCATTTTCATCTGTCTTGTTCGCTCCTCCACTACTAAGCTTGCTGCAAAAACACACAATGAAAATCAATTAAAAAGAGAGAAAAAACTTTGGGAAAAAAAATGGTTTAGCAACAATTTTAACTTATTTCCATCTCAACAAAACAAAGAAATGTACAAACATGTAGAACAAGCAGGGCATAAACACATCACAAAGGAACACTAATGTCAAGAAATCAACCACTTTCATTGCCAGGAGTCTTTACCTGAAAATGGGAAGACATCCCAGTTTTCTATACATTATCAAGGTGGTGCAACAGATACGGAAAGATTGAAAGAATTTAGGTGGTAGGCTGAATTATAAACCTGTTAATCATTCTAGATGCAGAGGGCATAAATCTATGACCACCTAACCATGTATATGCTTAACTGTAGAAAATACTACAGTAGCATTCTAAGAGTTAATGCATTAAACAGGTATTAAAATTTACTTTCAAAGTAACTAAGTCCTATTACTATATTAAAACATAACTGCTCACCATACCTAAACATTGTTTTTGAGAGATAATCTCTCCATTCAACCTGTCACTGTAAAAATACATATTGTTTTTAAACAAAAAGTCCTTTAAAATGCTACTTAATTCTCTAATGCTTATTTCTGTTTCAAAGGAGTTGTATTGTATCTTCTTGTATTTTAAATTCCCCTGTGATAATGTTTGTTTAAAAAATTAATCTTAAACCTTCAAGAAGTTTTGATTGTATAAACAGCATCTTCTTCAATTTGAACAAGTTATAGCAATTAATATTGGCTGTGCTTGCCACTGGAAGATGCCCTCACACTAAAGGAAAGATTGGTGTGAAAGCACCTGGGCTAAAGCTTCCTTAAAGTAAGTTAACCTTTGTGGTAGTGCATAACTTTCAGAGGGAACAGCATATTCTGCCATCCTTAAACCTGGTGGCACTACAAATGCAAAGGAATACCAATAAAACCAAAACCTTGAAAACTGGCATTTCATAACAGTTCTAGAACTAGACACAAATATTCACCAGTCACTATTCTAATTTACTGGAGCACTCAGTATGTTCATAGGTTTTCACAGGTTATAACATCCGAGAAGAACAACTTCTTTTAGCTGAAATTTTTTGTGTGGTCATAAGTTCAAGATGGATGTTTTATTTGGGAAAAACCCTGCAAAATCTTTTTTTTCTGCTTTTAGGTCAATCATGGACCTACATGATTCTCTCCAAAGATTAGTTTTAAAAGTCAAGATTTTTGTAAACAGCCCCTCCCAGACCAGTGACAGGAGACAGACACCAATTTAAAAGCTGCATGGAACTGATTTTCAATCACAAAACACAGAATCTTAACTTAGGGGAAAACAGGCACACTATCATGACGTTTACAGATCTGTATTATGAATTAAGAGGTACCAAAGTTACCATATGTGGGTTTCGTGCTGCTAGTTAACTGTGTGATTCTTTACACATCTACTTTGTAGTTTGTTCTTTGCAAGCACAAATATACACAAAAAGAAAGCAGTATCCTCAGGGTTGGATATTTTAAACTGTGTGCTCTTGCACAAACCACAATTGTGGATGCACATACCATCCATAAAGTGCTTGTGGAATTCATAGATTGTCTATGCACTGGTTGGATATGAAAAAAAAATATACAAAGATATCACACTGTGAAAAATATGTTGTTTTCATGTCCTCCTTCCATGTTTCGTATTTAAAAATAGGAAAATTAAATACAGCAAATTTCATTAAAGTTCTGCTACAGCTACAAATTTAAGGCAAGAGATAAAAGTATCACCATAATCTTCAACCTCCCACACTGCAGAGGGTCCAACCTAGGAAATTCTGCACATGCAGAATGTCACACTGGGCCCAGTGATTATTCCAGATGACTAATTATGTTGGTAAATGTGTACCTTAATTGCAATGAGTCCAGTTCCACCATCAGATATGCAGGCACAGCTCCAATTACTTCAATGGAAGTTGCATGGAGGTATCTGAAGGCAAAATTGAGCACTTTAGGTGAAATTTTTAAAGATGGCCTCTTATTTTATGGACAGATATGAAAGGATTAAGATATGTCAATTAGTGACTGAAGTCAAAAACTCAGATATCTTAATCCTATCATACATGCACAAAAGAGACTGAAGATATAAAAATCAGAGGGAATATTGAGACCCCTTTAAAAATTTGGCCCTATAGGTGTATTGTGCACAGGTTACACTAAAAATAACCCTTTCACTGTGTGACTGTTAGGTGCTTCACCCTTTTAACTGTATACACTATACTAAAAAATTTATACAGAAAAATGTTAATCTGTATTATTTACAATACCTGAAAAAGAATATTGTATTATCTAAAGAGACCCTAGTCCAGTGAGTATGCACAAAAAACTACTACAGTCAAGAGTGAGTAAATTATCAACCTTGACTTAGTAATTCTTAATTTTACTTGTGTTTAAATTCTTAAGCACACACTTCTGTTTTCCATTATTGGATATCATTATATAAAGTAACATGAGAAAATTGATGAGGACTGTAAAACTAATCTAAATATTCTAAGAGATAAATTTAATTTTGTGCATGGAGCAAAACATGCCATTAGCAAAAAACATTCAGACTTACTTCTAAGGAAGGAATTGGGTGAAATGCAAGTCTGCTCTAGAAAATATAACTATGTTCTTTTCAGCTTTGCTCACCATGCACATCTGAGCATATGCTAAACCTAGTTCTGATGGAAAATTTTGTCTGCCTGAAAAGTAGACTGGTCTACTCTTTACATGCTAATTACAGGAAGCAGGAAAAAAAATCTTACACAGTAGCAAAACCACATGAGCAGAAGCTGTAACAACCATAAGTGACGTCACCATACAATCACAGTACTTTCTTGGAACACAGCTGGTTACCACAAGTAATGAAAATTTGACATAAACAATACTACAAGAGCTTCATCTGTCTCTGAAAAAATATGGATCTATTTTCTTTTAGAACATCAGTATTTACAGAATGTTTTTCCTTGAACTCTTGAGAGGTAGGACTACACCGTAAGTACACATTGAAGCACTGTAATCCCCAAATCTCTAAATTTTGCAGTGGCCATATAATTCTAAATATGGAGATTTACCACAGGCATCTCCAATTAGTGGTACAGCTACCATCAATGTCAGTTGTGTCAACACATCACTGTTTTTGGTGTCAGAAGTCACCCTTTGAAGAGGTATCACCCTCGTTGCTTTAACAGCTGTTGATGCAAATCTGAGATCAATCAGTAAAAGTATTGAAAACAGAAAGATCATGAAGTGGACTGCTTAAATAAGAGGTGCAAGTTTAGAGCAAAGGAATTTAGGGGGCTTTCTTATGTACACCTTGTGAAGCTTGTACAACAATTATGTACATAAACAATCAAGCCATGCAGGAGAGAAAAGACAGACATACAAATGGAATCAAAATAGTATTCTTCAATCCCATTAATATATTTAGAAACCATTCTGATTCCTGTAATGCCAAGAGTACTTGGTCTGGCTGGGATGGGGGTAAATTTCTTAACAGCAGCCCCATAGAGTGCTGTGTTTCACATTTGTGTCACTCCAGTATTTTAACTATTATTGTGCAGTGCTTTCACAGCTTCAAAAGCTTCTCTGTTTCTCATCCTGTCCCTCAGTGACTAGGCTGGGGGTGGAAGCAACCAGGAGGGGACAGCTGACCCCAACTGACCAAAGGCAGTTAAATGACCATGCCATTTGACATCATGGTCAGCAACAATACTGTCTTTCCAAGGTAGCCATTCCTTGGAGATGGGCTGGGCATTAGTCTGCTCTTGGGAGGTGGTGAGCAACAGCTTTTGCATCACTTGGCAGTTTGCTTTTTTCCTTTTTATTTTTTTTTTCTTTCATTTATTAAACTGTCTATAACTCAGCCCACAAGTTTTTACACACTTTTGTTGTTCCAGCAATTCCATTCAGCTGTAGAGGAGGCTGGGAGCAAATAGACTGCGGGTGCTTAATTGCTGGCTGGGGTCAACCCAGCAAGCTACCAAGAATTAACTGCCCAGTATAGTTCTGAATAGTTTTCCATCAAACAAAAAGAAGTTCCCTTAGTTATCACTTAATTTATTATTCAACTCACTGCTAAGTCCCATCTGCCTTCCTCTGTGAATGGGATTCAAAGCAAGATCCTGTCTACTGTGCACCCTGTAGTGTAATTCATGACATGTCTTGATGGATTCTATGTCACATGCTGGAAGTACAGCTAACGTCTAGATTTCAAATCTTTGTTGAGGTGATAATGGTATGAGGAAAAAAAAACAATTTAATGAAGAGGGCTTTTTTGTTTGTTTGTTTGTCTTTACTTACAATCTCACAAAAATTCTGCATGTATTTCTTGTGATAATACAAGTTTTCATTAACATTAAAAACAGTTCCTGGTACATATTTCCATCATAGGGAAAGGGATTTCCTCTTTTTACTAAAAGCTTATAAATTACACATTCTCTTTTGTTTGTCTAAAATATGCAAATCCATACAATGTTACTAACAGAAGGTAAGAAATAAACAACTACAATTCTTGTTTTCAGCCTGCAAACTACCCTCAGAGAAAATCTATGTATTAATTTTAAAGGAGATAGCCATCTCTTATTTTTTCCAAGATATTATCTGTTTACTAAGAATTTATGTCATAGAATGGCTTGGGTTGGAAGCGACCTTAAAGATCACCTACTTCCAACCTCCCTGCTGTGGGCAGGGACACCACCTGCTTGCTCAAAGCCCCGTCCAACCTGGCCTTGAACACTTTCAGGGAAGGGGCATCCACAGCTTCTCTGGGCAACCTGTGCCATTGCCTCATGAACCTCGGAGTAAAACTTTCTTCCTTATATCTAATGTAAATCTACCCTCTTTCTAAATCTATATCTACCTTTTATTTTAAAAACATTTAGTTTAAAACCACTTTACTTTAAAACCATTACTCTTTGTCCTATCAATGAAGTTCCTGATAAAGAGTCCCTCTCCAATATACTACAGTCATACTCCTTTTAATATGTCGGGACTACAGTAAGGTTTATAGAGTTACATCTGATAGCATCAACTAGTTGACATCCCTCATCTCTATCTGTGTCCTCAGAGAACTAGTATATATTTAAACCCCTATCGGGTGTTCAACCAATGATAGGTTAGACCTAGCTAGAATACTAACCATTCAGAATATATGCTACCTTATGTAATATATGTACAAAATAGCAGAACCATAAGCAATATACTATACTAAAAATGTGTTATGGCAGATTAAAAAAAAAAAAAAAAAGTTTATTATTTTTTCTCTTTTTGTTTTTTTTTTTTTTTTTAAATATTTTACCAAACTAGTAGATAGATAGAATGCCACATATGGCATATTTCTGCCATCCAAAGAATGTGAATTTAACAATGCACAAAATTTGACTTTAAAATAACTTCAACCTACACTGGTACCAAAACCAGACTAAGAGCAGTTTTATGAAAGTCAGTGAGCACTACCAAAGCTGCATTAGCTGTAGTGAGCAGTGCAAAAGAAACTGAAGTAAGAAGGGGAGTTTTTAAATCCCCTCTATAAGGTTTGAAAGAAGGACTAAGCTATATATTATGTGCATAATTTCTTAAATGACATAATGCTGTAAGTGTCCATCTACTAAACTGATCACTTAATGTATGAAACATGGGTTCCTTTAAATAAGGACTGTACCACAGGCAGCAATACTGAACTAGCATGGAGCTTGTCTTTTATAGCTCTCTAGTCTTTAATTTGCAAGTTTACATGTTTAGATATCCATCTCTTTCACATTACAATGATTATCAAACACTACCTAATTCTGCAGAACTTGAAAAACTTTGAATCTTGACAATAAATAATATTTCAAAAGAACTTGCTCATATATTTGAAAAAAGGGATTATGATTATTTTAGCACTGGAACTACCTCCTGTGTAGCCGTGTAACCATCTTGGATTCTTGACCGTCACCAGATCCTAAGGAAAATCATCTTCCACCCAACAATGAACTGCAGCCTGTGCTACACATGCACCTTCAGCAAAATGTCACTATTTTGGAAGTGGAGACCTGCTGCTTTCCAGCAAGTAAGAATGCAAGAGAGGAGGGAAATATTGGCAAGGTAACATGAAGAAAAACTTTCTCACCTCTTTGGGGCTACAAAAAGAAGACCAAATTCTTAAATACCTTAAAGAGAAAGGGAATTTTAGGACATTGAAAAGAAAACATGGAAACTGGGAGATATGCAACTTAGATCAATAGATTCAGATATTTTAGGAAGACTGTAATTCCAAGCATACCATTGTTGAAGAAGATTAAGGGAGAAGTCATGAGAATTATATAAAGTCCAGAATACAGTCTTGCAGAAAGAGATTTAGGAAATTACTAAAAAGAAAGCAGATATGCGACTCGGTGGGGGCTGTAATTATTTACGCTTGGGAAGATTTCTAAGAGTAGAAGGCTCTTCAGTTGAACAGACACGGGTTCAATAATGTCCAGTAGTTAGGAAGAAGTTAAAGTCAAATAAGTAATATGACATGTCTTAAAAAAAAAAAAAAAAAAAAAAAAAAAAAAAATTGGCTAAGCACAGGAACAAATTTTCATTGCTTGCAGTGATTATGTGAAAATACCTTTCTAAAAGGTCATTCTTGCTTAAACCCAAATATAGGCTTAATGCCAAAACCACAGGTGACATAACCTGGTCTGTGATTAAAGCTGATAACCACATTGGTCTTTTTAGGACTACAGAAAACCCACGGGTGTCTTAGCACTGGCTATACCAGTTCTTGTAATGGTAACAGCTGCAACAAACACAGAATCCTCCAAGTCATAGAATCACAGAATTGTTTGGCTTGGAAGGGACTTTAAAGACCACCTAGTTCCAACCCCTCTGCCATGGGCAGGGATACCTTCCACTAGACCAGGCTGCTCAAAGCCCCATCCAGCCTGGCCTTGAACACTTCAAGGGATGGGGCATCCACCTGCACTATTAATTGTTGGAGTAAGCTAAAAAAAATAAGAAAAAATTGGCATCAGTAGTTAAGATGGCTGTAACCCTTGCCAGCTTTCTTTATGAATCAAACTTTAAGTGAAACAGTCTAAAAATCTGACAGATTTGCTTATACAAAAGCAGTCACTGAAAAGTAAGTTGAAATGAAAACTTATCTTGTAAAAACTATTTTGTGATAGCTTTCTAAGAGCACTGTTAACTCCCATCATATCTCTAAATGCCCAGGATTATTTTTTTTAATGTATTTCACTAGCTCTTTCAAGAAGCTGAGGTTCAGGACATCCAAGAGCACTACAACAAATACTGGATTGCTGGCAGCAGCCAGCGGAATATATTGCTTATTGCCAGGACTATTAAGGTACAGATCTGCCAATAAGCAACAGAGATTGCTACTCTGCCCCCATGTGGTTTTCTCTCCATTTGTGCACAGCACATTTTGGCAGGGCAACAGAGAACTGCACTTATCCCAGAAGCCAACAGAGATCCAACCTGTTCTTCTCTCTCAGTCTACATATTCTTCACACTAAGATGAAAAGTTGAACCGTGACAAACAGCTACAATGCAGTGCAGAGGCCTATATGCCTTTCCACACTGAAAAGTCAGGAGTGCTGCCCTCATTGTGCTGCTTAGATGTTCTATGTTTGGAAACCTGGGGAAAAAATGCAGTATCTGGACTGAGACAGTGAAAGGTAAAAGCTGGAGAAGAAATGGCAGAGGCAATATCCAGAGCAAAGGAAAGGGAATAAAGCAGCCGTAGGACTTGGATGGGAGAATTCCCCAGCACAGCAGGTAAGGGAAGGGAAGAGGGGAAGGGAGCGCTCATAGAAGAGAGGGAACAGACACTGGTGGTGGACTAGGATGAAGCATTTCAGAAATAACAGAGAATCTCTGAGTTATTTCTTCTCAGCCTTCAGGCTGAATTTTGCAATATTATGCACATAAGAAGTAACCCTGTGATAATTTTCAGGACTTTAAAAATCCACAGAAAGATAAGCTGGAAAATTAAGAACAAATGAAAAGAAAACAAACAAACAAACAAACAAACAAACCAATTTTGAAATCATGAGCAGATGGATGTTTTGAAATGTAAGGTTAGTAACACTGAAAAATCAATTTGTTTTTAAGATATAGAACTTGTTACCACTTCTCTACATATATGAGTTTAAAAAGCATGTATCGGCTACACATTGTAGATAGGGAGGGAGATGTCCTGCAGCAGCTCTTGTCCCTCTACCTGACTAGAAAGTATTGTGGCTTCTGTAAGCTGGTGTGCAGGGGTGTGTTCATATTTGTAGTAAACTCATTCCTTCAATAACTATGTCTTTTGCCATATAACATCCTGTAATCCCCCATCTCCATCTCCCACTCACCAACTTTCCCTTCTTTGTATCTCTTATACTGTGCTGGGGAGAGTCAGAGGTGACGGGGGCTACTAATGTAACTTCAGGTTGTGCATGGTCCCCCAGAACTGACACCACTCCACTTCCCCAGCAACTCATCTGCCCAACTTTTTTCTGCCTTTGGGCTGCGTCTGCATTCAGCCCTATGCTCCTGTGAGCCAGAGGAACCCAGGTGCCCAGAGATCCCACTACCTTCTACACACTGCCAAAACTTGGGCCAAATCCATCCAAATCCTTTGGAAACCTGAGCTTTCACAAACCTCTTATGGGCATGTTCTAGTTTCTCTGTATAAAATCAATTGTTTTAAACAACAAAACATCCACTGCGGTCCAAATCACAGAGCAAGGTTTGTGAACTTGAAAGAATCACAAATAATAAACTGACATAATCAATTTGTATTGTTCTGTTTGAAAGAAATACAGATACTTAAGAAATGAAAAATAACAGAAATAAATTACAAAATTAACCATTCTTAGGACTTTAAGACATTTCATAGTAAATACTTAACACTGCAACATAATCTGCAATTGATTTTACTTAATTTAAACACTATTTCTTTTTCACTTTATTTTTTATGTTATTGTGAAAACATATTCCCCAGTACTGTCTTGGATGTTAGAATTCATAACTAGTAAAACAGCTGCTGTATTGTACCCAAGGAAGTATGAACACATGAATGGGATCCATCCTTTCACAATGTAAAAAAGTTGTAGTAGATATTCTGTTTCAAGTTGAACACATAATTTGTCTTTGGCCCACCAAAGACTGTATTGAGATCAGAATTTCCCCAAATCTGAAGGACTCAGCTAGAATTTAGCAAAGGTTAATCTGATGTATCAGTGTTATTGCAGTATTGTGCTGTTAACATGAAAATTGATTAAATTGTTCTTTTTTCTCTCCGAGGTTCATTCTGACTTTGAGATGACTCCTACTTTTGGAAAAAAAAATAAAAATGGAACCTCTCTGCAACATGCCTTGGTGGGGATGTGACAGGCTGTATTTCTCACTTCATGGCATAGCCTTGTTAGCGCTCACTGACTCACTGATACCAGCACATGCTAGGGGAAATTCATAAGAGGTCAAAGCTATGCCCATGCAGGCTGTCTGCCTGCCCACAGAAACCTGCCCTACAACACCCCCAGCTTTCTGAGTGTCAAGGGCTTGTCATGCAAATACAATACAGCTCATGTTGAACTAACTTGTCTTCAGAATGTCTCTGCCTAGGAAGGACAGTTTCTGGCCATCAATACCTTCAACTGTTCCTAAGCCCCGACCTATGAAACATCCTTCACAGATGCAAAGAGCTATGGCTGCATCATTACAATTGTATTAGAACCAGCTGTTGTGCTGATGAACTTTAAATCAATCATGCAGCTTCTGAGCCATGTGAAGTGCTATGACTACGTCTGGTAAGCCTAGCATATCACATTTCTATGGGAAAATCAGAAATCACAAAAGAAATGACTTTCAGATTCTAAAGAGGGATAACAGATAGCATATAGAAACTTAAGAAACATCCTTTTCACCTGTTAAATACTGTTAACTAAATACTATATACTGACATGGAATATATTAAGAGAAAAGCCAGTATAAACAGTTGCCAAACATTTGTAAAAAATCACATAAATATTTACCTTTTGTGGAAGAGTTAAAATTCTCTTGTTCTTCAATGAATTAAATGCACGGAATGATGGGAACAGAAAAAGAAATCAGCAAATTTAAAGTTAGATAAAGAAATGTGTTACATGTGACAATGGCATGTACAGTAGGCAGTACTCCAACATATGTAAAAGTAATGTAGAAAATTAAAATGATAAACTATGACAAATAAAGCCTATGACTTTTTCTTTAAAATTAACAGGAACAATGAAGTTACTGAGATTCAGATTGTGGACTCTTTAAATATTCCACTAAAGCAGTATTACAAATGTTACAAATGACATAAAATCTTAACATTGCTTTAAGTATCATTCTAACTCCTGAACCACTTCTAGATTCTGAAGACTTTTCTGTAATACTGAGTGTGACAAATTTATTTTCTGTTAACTGATAGCATAAAAGATTATGAGGCTTGAATTAATTTTCAAGAGTTAGCAATGCTAAGAGAAAAGTCCTCTATGAGGGTAAAGATTCCACAAGCTGCCTCAAAATATGCAGTGCCACCTAAGAATTTCAAAATAAAACAAGAAATATGAAGACAAAACAAACAATACTAAAAGACTAAAAACTAAATCTTTTTCTTTTGTCATTCAATGATGGATCTAAAAAATGGTTTTAACTGCAAGGGTTTGATCTTATACCATTATTCAAGCCAGACTCTCACTGCAACGACATTTCAATGATCAAGTACATATACATTGAATAGTTTTCTCTAGTTATATTTAAAGATCTTAATTAAATATAAAAAGATATTTGCAACTCTAATCCATTATTTCACAACACACTGATTTTCCATATGAAATTCTGATTCTTTTTTTGTTAAAAGGAACACTGGACATGAAAACATTTAACTCCTGTACGTTGTAACTACCACTGAAGATTTGTACATATATTTATATACATATTATGCATATGCACTTTATAAAAGTAATCCCCCTTCATTACCAATAATCCCCATTCATTACCAATAGAGACTTCAGTGCAGCTTTCCTTCATGAAACAGCAGCACACACACATGCATGCACTTCAACCTGCATACAGGCTATGTACAAGGGTTACGCAGCTTTTTCTGACATGGGCCAACATACAGCAACACTTAGTGCTGGTCACAGCTTCATTTTTCTAAAGGTCACTGCGTAAGGCCTGTTGCTGTAAACAGGTGTCACTGAAAACATACAAACACACTGGTTCAGTTATGTTTACAGATACTCTTTTTATGTAAATAGGCTGCTTTTTATCATAATCCTTACTGTCATTAAATGATTTCTGAAACATGAAACCACACTGTTGAGGCTAAAAAAATGAAACCATGCTGTGAAGAGTCAAATAGAAGAATACACAGGGAGAAAGACCTGCTTTGCTTGAGTTAGCTCATTTTTATACTACAAACCATCATCACACATTTAGCTTGTTGGTTCATAGACTTCAATAGCACATAGCATGTCTGTTCTTCTTCACATGTAATATTTCTGAATATTATCCCTAGTAACATCTACTGTAGTGCAGAAAAATGCTATAGAGCTTCAGGCATTATTCATGATTAACCGTTACACAGAAGTGTAGAGGCCCACCCTATCCAAGTGAAAATTACTGTGAGCTTTGATTGGTGCTATGACAGAGAATCAACTAGTACATATATCACAGAAATATGCTTTGTATAAAGGTATCATTTAAAAACCATGCAACAATGTTGTTGTATAAACAGCCAAAAAATAAAGTCAACGCAGAATTCCCGCCCCACAACTTTCTTAAGTGACTTGCACAGTTCCACTCAAATATGATGCAAATAAGAAATACTGATGCAAATCTCTTACAGTTTGGCACAAGATGACATGGAGAGCACAGCATTGCCCTTATAACTTAGATTTTCACTGCTTTAGTCACTGAACCAAAATATCTTCATTATTAGGTCATTTTATGAAATTGCAAGATAAAGCATAGAAATAAATAATGCTTGTTAAGTAGCACAAGTTAAGGTAATGACTACTGAATTGTGACTTTTAGAAAACACACAGAGACACACCTACACCAAACTAACCTTCATATTCAAGAATCACAAGACCTTTAGTTGCAATAACATCCCACTGTGTTTTATACTCTGGGAATTACTGCTGACAGGGTTGCAAAGGAAACACATATAGTCATACATTCCTTGAACATCATTGGGATTAAAATAAAAATCATGTAGTCCAAAAACCACAGGAGCATAGGCTCCTGTAACTGCTTTAAAGAGTCTGTATATACTGAAGCTGCTAAAAATATTAGTTAGCTAGAACCATTCCAACTGAAAGTACCTAGCATGTTTTTAATATTTTCCAAACTAGTCAGCAGCCTTTAGAACCACTAAGAAGCTTGAGTTTGTTGTTGTTATTGGTTTATTTGTTTTTGTGAGTGTGTGTAATTATGCTATTTTGAGGTTTTAATGAAAAGATAATCCTTAGACTGGACTTTTTTCTCTACTTAAGATTTTTCTCTGCTCCTGATCAGTCGTACTTATCTCTAACAGAATTGATACCATTATTTCTGTTTCTTCTGTAAGATTTTCTTCTATGTGGTCTTTTATACAGTGGAACTACTGACAGGGACCTACTGAAACAAGTCACAAGTTGACTTTTTATGATACTCAAACCAAGGGATAATTAAGAGAACGTTATTTGATAGAAACAATGAAACCGTTTCATTCTAAACTTTATAATGAAAAAAAAAAAAAAAAAAAGAATGCTTAAGATTCAGTGTCAGTCCTAGAAGAAGCCTCATTGGCATGGATATTATCACTTAAGATAGAAAACAAAAAATCACACTTCCTTTTGACAAAAAACCACAACCACTCTCTTGCTTCTTCATTAACTCTCATTTTTTTCCAAAATGATAGTTTCAAAGAGTAATAAGATTACTGGATTCCTCTATGCCTCTTGACTATGTAAATAGAAAAAAGAAGGAAAAGGAAAAAAGGAGGAAAAGGAAGAAGGAAAAAGGAAAAAGGAAGAAGGAAAAGGAAAAGGAAACTACACAATTTACTACACAAATTATACCTTATATCATACCAGATTTCCTTGAAACACAGGATGTCAATACTGACCAGCAGTAAATAGTTTAAATTAAGAAAATGCAAAAATTTTGAAATGCTTCTTCCTATAACATTTGTGGGTTGCAATAAATTTTGGCATCATGTATACCTGTAGTGACTGTGAATTTGAGTCATTAAGTCACAATTCAGTTCCAAGTATAGTTAGTGAGACTCTTTCACAGACAGATATATTTGGATTCAATCCTACATTAGCATAAAATAACTTCTAGCCACTCCATTTAACTCATTTGATAGGGATTGAAAAGGTGAAAGTGCCATCAAAATTTGATACTGTAAACCAGAGCAAATATTATGTTTTTAAAGCGGAATTTACTTTCCTGCAGCAGCTTAAAGTTTATACACACTGCTATTCTTATTTCAGAAGATGCTTTCAGAAGCATTTTAAAATTATTTTATAAAATCTTTTAACTTTGTTCAAGCTGAGAAGGGAAGTACTAAAGTGTTAAACATGGGTAAAATTAGAAAACCTTCCTTTCAAATGGACAAGCCAGTCAGACAAAACCAAAATACTAATTAGAGAGGAAAATCTCTTTAGCCTTCAATTCCATGTGCAGTAATATGGCCATATTGACATAGGCAGTATGATAAATAACAACAAAGTAAATGATATGTCATATCCTACTTGTTCATTTTCTACATAAGACGCAAGCATGTGAACCACAAATGTAAATAAGAGTTCAGTGAAACAGCATTACTTTACAAATATTCACAGCATTGACAAGTTTCTAAACCAACCTTCTGTTTAAAGTTCACTTTTTCTTTGCTCTTCTGCATACAACACATCTCTGCTAATTTTTATGTCAAGTTCTACTTTCATTTCCAACATCTTTAACAAAACATAAACTAGCATTTTATTCTCAATGCACTAGTTACCAAGAACAGCTGAAAAATAACAGGAGTACCCACAGTAAAGCCAACATAAATTAAAAGCTGATTCATCATGATATATTGTACCAAGTTCTGGAACTGCAGAAGAAACATGAAAGAAGTTTAAAATTCAGCTCTCATTACATTTCCCTAAAGAGCTCCCAAACTACTCATATGTAGAAATAAAAAATGGAAATGCAGTTTGTAACTAGTTTATAATCCAGAAAGTCCTTAGTTAACTATGAAATGTAATGAGAAGACTTAAATGTAAAGTTTAAATAATAATAAAATAAAGAATGAAACCTATTGTACTAAATTATTGATCATTCAGAATAACCACATGTATAAAAAAAGAACACATTATTTGAAAGTGTAGTATGCCATCACAACTCAAGCCAATAAAATTAATGCAAGCTGATTGTATGTTAATGCAAGCTGTTGTACCTCATACAAAAATGTATGGTAATCTAACATGATAAAAAGGTCATGGTCAGTAGCATTATCTGTTTACGAAAGATGTCTGTCAACAGTTCTATAAGGCACTACAACACATCGTCAGCAGAAGCATTACTTTCATTTCTACATAGAATTAAAATGTGCAGTATATGGCAACCTCAGTTGTTGCTTGTATTCAATGAGAAAACAGGGTTTTTAAAGACAGAAGTAAACCTGAATGTACACATATTACCCACTGTGGAATTAAAACTAATTTAATTTTACCATAATAGCTCATACTCTGTGTGCAGCATGTTGCTAGAAAAGGAAACAGCAATATTTATACCTATTTGATATTTGAAAAGAACATCATCTACAGCCACTAGGTCTACACGGTCTTTTTCAAAAAAGAGCAGCACTCATTGCCTGAGCAGTTTATTCTTATGAATGAAAAAGCTGATGACCTGTGCCTTCACATTTCTTGTGGTGATTGCTTTTATTCTTTCAGACTCACTGAATCTGTCTCACTCCAGAAGGTATGTTTGTTAATATGATATTTGTTTATCATTAATCTATGTTAACAATGCACATCAATTAATATAAACCACAAAATAATACATTAATAACACTGTCAAAATGTTGTCAAAATCTTTGCCTCTGATTTCATTGTCTGAATACAAACTAGATGTGCCCATGGAAACCACCACAGCTCTAACAGAAATTTTAAAGTAGACAAATATAAAAAGCTACTAGAAAATTAAGGCAATTAAACCATGTGTCCACCAGTTAAAAATCTTCTGGACTTTGCAGACTACAAATATGCTTTCATTCTCTTCTCTTTGGCAGAATTACAGCTTTTAACATGTAGTTATGAAAGCAGACTTCAAGTAAAGTAAAGAAAGGTAAAAAATCAAAGAGTTAGAGCTATCATACGCTCATTATTTGATACCTTGCTCTATACTGCCACTTCTTACTGGAACTTGCGGTAGCTGTCTTCCCCTGCGACTGCTGAAGGACGTGTCTGCAGGAGGAGACTGTGTGGGACTTCCTTGTTGATGTATTCTGCAGATGAAATGAACATAAAAGTGAAATAACCCAAAGAAAGAGAATTCATATAGTCTAAATTTTTAAACACATATTGAATTGCATATAGAGAAGATGGGGTTGAGGAAGTTTGCATTTGGTGTATGCCATATGCATGTATTCAGGTCTGGATAACTAGCAAACTCACATGGCTTCACCTGTATCTTCTCTAACTGCCTTCAACTAAGGACAAAAATTTTCCATCTTTTTTTGCTGTCGTTGTTTTAAAAAGTTCTACTCAAAAACCACTGAACTAAAAGCAGTTTTCTAAGATCCATTTATGACTACGACTCACAATTTGGGAGTATAACTGTTCTCCTGCACTGACACAAAGACAATCCAAAATGCCACAAAATGCCATTTTACTAACTTCCGTGTTCCCTTTGAGCTGATGCACTAATTTGCACAAGGCCACAGAGAACTGGACAACAAGCATCTAATGTCTTGGGATAATGTGTTATTTTCCCCTGAACATAAACAAACAAACAAACAAACAAAAACACAGCCTTGGTATTTGTGTGTGTGAGACAGAAATTGTGCGTATGTGCATGCATGTGCTCACAGCCCAAGATTTTTAATACTCTTACCTAAGCAAATATTCTAACCACCTTAACTTTGGCTAAATTCTATCTACCACTATTTCAGAGCACCTTGGCTACATGGCTTCTTACACACACATACAGCACCTTTAACACATCAAGCACCTTTGGAACACTGGTAAATTTGCATTTAAAAGCAATAGGGCCCCTCCTAATAATTAGGGAACAAGTTTAAGAAAGCAAAGCAAAGGTGATAAGGAGGAGATTGCTGAGAGGGACAACTTTCTAATTCAACATCCTTGCCAGTTATCACACTCACTGGAGTGCATAATCACAGTTTATCTGCTATGCTAAGTGTACAGGTAGGTAACTTGCAATTTTAAGTGACACATTCATAGAAAATCAAAATACTGGTAGCTTTCACACTACGTAGATCAACCGACTTTCCCTTTGAGAGTTAGAAGTGAGAGAAGGATGTGATTTCCTGCACAGTGTTCAAGCAAAATACTTTGATAATTTTCAGATGGATATGAAACAAAACACAACAATGGAGGGATGAAACAGCCAACTTTTTTTGCATAGCTATTTAAGATCAACGGGAAGAAGTACCATCTGGATGGTGAAGATAGGCAGCATAAAGGATATGGGAGAAGTGTAAATACCATGAAGAGAGGATAATCTACAGTGCCAGAATGAGTGAACGCGCCATGTATGCTCAGGAAAGTACAACACCACACTGACACCTGGGAGGCAGAACATGAAAGCTGTGCTGGACATGTAATAGCAACCTTGTCAGAAGTGGAGAAGGTGGCGCCGACCCTCTGGGCACTAGGTGATGTACAGAGCATAAGGGTCTGATACTAGAGTGCTCACTCGACCTTGAGCGAGTGTGATGTTTTCCCCTAATGACTGGCTGTTCAGTCGTTCGTGGGGCTGGAAGTCCCCTTCTAGAAAGACATGGTAGCAGACCCCTAAAACATCAGGGCCAAAAAGAAACCGTTCAGTTGTTAGCTCCAGGCACACCGTCCCATGCCCCCCTCCACCAAAGAACATTGCAAACCCTGGCTGCAGGGCCATTGCGCACATTTCAGACTGAAGTTATCAATTCAGATTATAAATCCATTTCCAAAAGGATAAACTGCAGAACACTCACTGCTGCAGATACACAACCCCTTGCTTGTGGAACTGCTGAACTGCACTGAATACAGCAGAAATCTGGCCAAGAACTCTAGCTGCATCTCAAGCAGTGAACACAAGCTAACAACACTTAGATAAAAAGTACTAGCACAGAGTAAGCTAGTACTCCATGTATCTTTCTGCAGTGAGACCCAACATAGAAATAGAGTTCTGAAGAAACACTGATGAAAGCATCATTAAAATATTCAGTAAAATTATTAATCACATTAGTATAATTAGCAGCATAATTATTGGCAGTTTAATAATTGCATATGTTGCAAGTATAAGATAATCTGAAACATTTCAGGCTTGGAGAGTGACAAAGTCAATTTCTTACTGTGCCCTTCTTATTATTGCTGGGCTTCCCAACAATGCAGCATTTTGTAAATGATAATACTGTATCCATTATTTCAGAAATTACCATAAAGCCATCTCGTGATAGCATTTCACTGTTTGGTTTGTTTTTTAATTTCTCCAGACATATGAAATGCCCCTGCACACACCCAGCACATCTTTCACACAAAACGCAGAGTAACCAAGGGACTGTCTAGTTCATAAAACTATCATACATTTATAAATTATCCTTAAAAAAATAAAATAAAATAAAATAAAATAAAATAAAATAAAATAAATAAAATAAAATAAAATAAAATAAAATAATAAAAATAAAAATAAAAATGTATATGAGACAACATTTATGCAGATGTCTACACCAAGGATAAAAAGCAGATCTGGTTTCAAAGCCAGTGGCAGCTTATATGGAAGTCCAGTCACAGTGCTACAAAAATAGGATTCTGTTCCCTTTATTATATGCTCTCTTAAACCCTAACACTTCCTAAACTTCACTCCTGGCTTGCCCTGGCAGTAACAGAAACACTCTTACAGAGATTCCCTGCTTCTAAGAGATGCTTAAGATGACGGCGATGAGCTGAGTCCTGAAAAGGCCTGCTTGGTCCAAATGTCAATGTAATCCCTGATGGTCTAGCAGAAAGATCAGCTGCTGAAGAGAAGAAGTCTACACTGATTAGGAGAATGAGAGAAAGAGGAACCAGCATGGGAGACAAAACCTGGTGTGTGGCTTAAGGAATGAGACAGAAATTAAAAAGTATGGAGAGAAGGGGAATTAGGGATAGAAAAATTGAGAGAGAAATGACACCTGGTGAGCAGTAAGATTGCAGCAAACACATCTGCATGTATCTCATTGACTGCTCCTCCCAGAGGAAGGTAACACAGCAAACAGCCAACCTATAACTCAGTTGGTGATGGACCACAGAGAAATCCTACAGGTTCCAGCTCTGCCTTCCCACAAGGAAACTCAAGTTTTCTTCTCTTTAGACTGATGTCTCAATGGCATGAATTTAAAAAACAAAACAATCCGACAAGAAAGCAAACACACATCCTTCCACATAAAAAACTATGAAGAAAAACTAAAACTAAGAGAGCATTGCCAATCCAGCAAGCTTTTGACACAAGGTCCTATGTAATATCTTGCATGTACAGATAAATACTGTACCTGAGGTAATGAATAACATCAGGTAAATTACCACTACCTGATAACTTGGAATTCTCTTGTAACTAATCAATACAAAATGGGAAAAGAATTTATCTCAGCACAGGAATGACTAAAGTTCCAATCCATTAAATCCTCAAATGCATGTGACATTTAGCATTACAATTATAAGAGGCTTTGAAATACCCTGTGAAACAACTCTTGAAAATTCACAGCTAGGCTGGTCATTTAAATCAAATAAACACACTGCTCATGTCTAAAAAACCTATTTCATAAACATAACTACACGCTTAGAGGTAGAGCCCATTTGCTGTTAAAGCAAACACCTCACAGTTCCTACCATCAGCAGTAGCTGAAATTTAATTTTCAATATTATAATTCACACCAGCCATACAATGAGATTAGTGAAAAGAACATTTGTTTTAGTGAGGTGTATGTTTTTTAATCTATGCAAGGATCTTGACATCTGAAGAAAATGCCCTCAGTTTACACACTGAAATAAATATCAGGTTTGAAATGTAAACACTTACTGATACACTGATTCCTCCAATCTCATATGTCACAGGATTTCCTTTCCTACTCTTCCACTGTCTCTCAGACTCTCTGCTCTTTCCTTTGCCACCATTTTCTTCTTTATAATCTTACATTTTCTTTTCCTTCCTTATTCCATATGTTCCTATATTTTCCATTTAATGTTTACATTCCCATTTTCCCTCTCACTTACTTCATATCCCTCTCCTACCTCATTCTCCTTTCAAGCCTCTTGCCAACACATTTAACTGTACAATTTGTATGGTTATCAACAACTGTGAGGCCATTGCAACCTCAGCCCCAAGGGCTTCCCTTACTCTTCAGAGGACAGAAGGAAAAATAAAATAGAAAAAAAATGCTGGTTGAAACACAGCAAGGATTTCAGCCGTTAAGTCAGGGGATGTCTCTGGTGTAAACTGAAATAGAAACTGGGCTGTTGAAACAAGGGTAACCATTGCTTTTAGATTAGGAACAATAACCTGATCCTTGAAACAACAATATAAAATAAAAGTTGTGAATTTATTTTCTAGATAATGTGCATTTTCTTCAAAACCAGAAGTGTCTCTGTGTTCATAGAAGCTTTTCAACCCTCACAATGTAAACAGATGTGTTCCTCTGCTCATCAAGATAACGTAGGTCTGCTTCTAGCAAAGGCAGAATCTCAGTCCTCCTCACTGCTCTTAGTTCAGCCAACACATGGGCTTAACTAGATAAACTCATAATTAAGTATGTATTCTTATTTTTCCCACTTTTTTTTTTTCTTAAAAAAATAACAACCTTTTACTACTAATGCATGCACAGGCAAATGCAATGGTAGAGAAGGTAAACCCTCAGTGTTCTTATTAACTTTATGTAATGACAGCTTGCATTTTTTTTCAATGGGTATTTAAATGTGGAATTTAGCAATTTTATATTATAGAGTAAAACTACTATATTGGAATATAGATGTCTTTCCCCGGGTAAAATGCACATATGAAACTGTTATTTGTATGCATATGTGGTTTCAGTTGCACTGTAGTTGTTAATTAACATTAGTACACTGTGCCTTGCGGTTACTTATTCTTCATTTGCCATTTGATAAGAGACCTCTTGAATTACTAATCTGCTTATATATTTTCTCAACTTTAAAGTTATTTTAAAATAGACAAGACTTCTGAAAAAAAATCTGTGGTAAAACAAAAAGGGATTAGTACCACAATAATAAAACATTCTGTGTATGTCCAAGTTTCATCTTACAGAAATCAAGACAGTGGCAATGGGTCTCATATTTTTCATTACTAAATGTATGCACAGACAGTCTTTACCAGAAAAATGTCATATGTAGAGCAACACAGGAAGTAGTGATAATAATATAGATAATATAAATAATATTTTAAATTAAGGCAACATAGCTTTTGGTACACAGCTTTTGCTTTAACAGTAGTATTAGTTGTATATTATGTACACCAGAATCAATTCAGTCATAACAGGTGTTTATTAATCATTCATCAATCCTACCTTTCTGTTTCAGTTGTGGAGCCTTTCCTAGTTTGTTTTTGGCTGCTATATCTTTCCACTTTTCTGGACTGCCTGTAAAATGACATGTCAGAAAAGAAATAAACAAAGAAGAAAAAGAATACAAAAAATATGAAGATTACATATTTACTAATGTATTGCAAAGGTAATAACAGTAACATTTGACAGATGGAAAAGTGACAACAAATTTTTTCATGAACAGGCTGGTGAGCTTGGGGTTTAATGCACAAGGCTCTGATTAGCTTTGACTGAGCTGATGGTATGA
The DNA here is from genome assembly GCF_009819795.1 of Aythya fuligula. Classification (NCBI taxonomy): domain Eukaryota; kingdom Metazoa; phylum Chordata; class Aves; order Anseriformes; family Anatidae; genus Aythya; species Aythya fuligula. Next base: position 87,398,203 of record NC_045561.1, read on the forward strand.
AGGTTATGAGGTACCAAAATAGGGAGACATCATTAATCTTGACTGCATATGCAGCTAGCTCCCATTTTACAGCCCCTATCTGATTAGGCACAATGGGTCTTTCTTGACAGTAAGAAAAACAAACGCAGTGTAGACAACAGGAAAAAAAAAAGTTGCAGAAAGGACAAGTAATATTAAAATACAAACTTTAAAAATTGGTTTTAAATCTAAATTTCAAAATCAAAACAAATACTGCATCATATCAGATTTAACTAATACTGTCAAGTTATTAATAAAAACTTGGCTTATCAAAAATTTCATTCTATTAAAAATTGTTAAAGATTTTGAGAAATGGTTTAAAACTTTTATTTATTTATTTATTTAATCGATGCAAATAAGTTAAAAGTTTATTTCATTTCCTTAATTAGGTCATGGAAATCTCAGCAAGTCCTCTGTGTTCCAAAATTTCCATTACTATCTATGTTAATACAAGCATTTACACATTAAAATTTACAATTTGAATCTCTGATAATCATCAGTGTTTGTTAGTCTTTCAGAATAAAAGTGCATATGAAGTTTCAGGAGTGGCCAAAAAAGTGGAGTGATGATTACTCATTGTTAGATCAGAAACAATGACAAACCCCAACTTGAACATTACACAGGAAAGATGACAAAGAAACATGTAAGAAACTCACAATCATATAATCAACCTCTATACCTAGACATAAAAAAATTACTGTGGGCAAAAAAAAGTAGGTAAAAATAATATTAAAGAATAAAGATTTAATTTTAAACCTCAGTGGTTATGAAGACTAACCCAGTGTATGAACTGGAAGATACCTCAACAGTTGTAGTATCAAGTTATACCCAAAGAATATAATCACAGTGTATTTTCACTGTAATATTTGATTACTATTATATTGTGACACAGTATGAATCGTTGTATGAAGCAAAAACTGCACAAAAATAAAAAGACTTTCCTCAAACAGCTTTCTCTAGATTTTTTTTTTTTTTCTGGAGTATACTCCCTGTACTTTCTTCTTTTTTCTTTACCACATCGAGTACAAGGTGGATACAAAGGGAAACACACATTAAATGCTGCAGATTTGACTAAGACATAAGGTGAGCGAAGTATTTGAATTTATGTTTAGATCCACCGAAGGCAGCATGATCTCCCAAACGATGGCTTGTCACTTTTTCTTTGGTTTGTTAGGGGACTTATTTTCCCCTTACTCCTTTACGTCACTTGCTTAGACTGTGGCATTAAGTGAAATGGAGAAAAAGTGACTACTCTTTGTAGTATGGAAAAGCCAAGGGTAGAAATTGCTGTGCTGTGAAAAGTGGCAAAGTAATAAACAGTAGGGAGCCCAACATCATTATTTCTCTGTTCACTGTGCTGTCACTGCAAGCAGCACACATTAGAAATATGTTTAAAATAATATCTTCCTTTCTGTTTCCTTCCCCTTGCTAAGATGATGCTGTTTGCATTCTGTATAGCTCAACAGCATGCTACAGCACGTGCAGTAGTGACTCAGCTTGAGCTCTATCTGGACACCAGTGGGTACATATTTACAGACAGTTGTACTTCCATGCCTATATAAAATGCTCAGAGTGCACTGAGGATAAAAAGGACATGTATGTCATATTCAAATTTACCTCTTAAATGTAGTTTAAATGGAATGAAATATTATCTATGAACAATACATGCATACCATGTACTTAAATATATAAAGAGAAAAAAACCTATGTGAAAGTATTAAACAGAGCATATGAAGAAGATACTCGCAGTGTGTAACTATAACCAATACCTCATTTACTTGGAACTATGATTTGAGTAAATAAGGATACCTCTGTGCTGCTCCAGGTTTAGCACTTAGGTGGTCTACACTGTCCTGTTTTGGAATGCAAGACTCCAGCGTCCTTGTTCTTCACAAAATTTGGAAACATGGATGTGAATTTGGACAGAATGAGCAGAAACAGAGAGATGGTCACATGCAGTGAAGGTGGAGACATGCAGTCAAATACATAAACCAAAAGCATTAAGGCACTATCTTCTTGGTAAGGCTGTATTTCTCACTTCCCTTTCTGCTGACTTAATCCATGCACTTTAAAAGACTTTTAAAATAATTTTGAGACATGATATTAGAATAATTAGATATTAGAAACTAAGATGCAATTAAGTAAAGAATGAGAGTCACAACACATTTTTAAAAAGCATGTATGCATTACACAGTGAACAGGAACGCTGCTGCTTAACAGCTGACATTATCCTTCCTGAGAATAAATTTACAGTATGATACATTAAACTAATATATAAACCTATATACATCTTCCCCTTAGGAGTTTGTAATAAAAAAAAAAAAAAAAAAAAAAAAAAAAGATATTTTGCTATTACATTATAAAATTCTCCTGAAAACACAAGCAAATTTCATATATGTTGATATTCTATTACCAACTGTTCTACTACAGTCACAAGTAACAATAATAATTCAATAGTAAATGCAGAATAACTTAGCAATTTAAAAAAATCAAATTGTGTCCAGGATATTTTTTAATTCCTATGTTATTTTCATTTCTGTTGAAGCCGTTAAAGAACATCTGAATGTGTTCACAGCTTTTAATTTGGCATAGAAATTATTAGCATGTTGGTTTATTACTAGCTTGCTATGGAATATATCACACAAAACATTTTCTTTTTCTTGATCAATATAAGAGTAAACTCAGCAAAATTTGCAGTGTACTAATAATCTAGGGTACATATTAAATTTGCATGTATACTTCCAAAATGTTGAGCAAATGCTAAAACTCCTCTTAAAGTCCTAAATGTACCAAATGTCATAACAAATCACTGATCAATAAATCATTACTCTATACACAGACAAGAACAATAGATATATTATATATACAGAAAAGCTATTCACAGTTCATGTGCAAAAGACACATGAGCCTCAAAACATTTATTGTTGTTGAGTATAAACAAAATCTACAGACAGAAATGCAATAATATTCCTATCAAAATGAAAAATTACTATTCCTAGAGTGTCAAAATGACATTTTTATTATAAAAAAAAAAAGCCTGAAGTCATCAAAAATGTCACATTCAATAGTTCCTGATTTTCCTAAAGATTTCTGAAAGGCTGGATCTACGTGGTATGTGAACTGGGAGGTCACAACTGCTCTCAAATCTTGGCAGCTCATAACACTTGTTCCTAGCACTTCAGTTCATGTCTTGCAAGACTGATTCCATGATTTAAGTGGTACAGTGTTGCTGAAAGGATAGGAAATAATCATCCAGGACAAATTAGCCTGCCATTGGCAGTGCACAGCACACACAAGTTCTCTTTATGAATGTACCAGAAGTACCAGCCTGCTGCTTCAAGATGTACTCTTGTACATGCGTGCAACAGCTAAACCTACTTCTAATGAATTATTATTATATCATGATTATTTCTTGTATATATATGAGAAATAATTTCTAAAAGGCTTATTTTATCTTGTTTTTATGCTGAATTAATACAAAGACTTCTCAAAAAGAACAATCTGAATAAAATTCCCACCTACCATTAAATGCTCAACTCTCATTCTCCTTGTTTTTAACTCTACTTATGATTTCACAGTCTCACAGTTCTCCAGTTACCAGAGTCTTTCACTTTAGAGAGACTTTCAAATTCTATTTTCTAGTATAAAAACAAACAAACAAACAAAAAATCCTAACAATAAAGCTGGCAAATTCAAACCAAAAGCTATTCTATAAAAGGTCAAGAAAAACACAATACTAACCAAACACTTGCTAACTCTTAACACTAAAATACAAGTATAACATCTTTTCAAGGTATATCGTGTCACTTTTTCAGATACAGAAAGTGAATGATTTCCAGAATAACAATAATCTTGCCAAGATCTTTACTAAAATTTATATCATGAATAATTTTCAATAGATACCATGCTGTGAATACTGAATTTAAATGACCAAAATTAGAAATAATGCATGTCATATGTTTAAGAAATGTACTCAGGAATAGATCTTGATAGCACCCTATATGCAAATTGGACCAGTTTGTAAGATAATTCTGGAATGTACTCAAATGAAGTGTAAGATGACATCTGTCAAAGTCAATTAATCTGCGAAAATATGATCTGAAAGTGGTGATAAGCAGTTAGTTAGTTATCCCTGTTGATCCATCAGATACTCATTCCCTGACACCCACTACATCAGCTGTCAATTTGATAAAAGCACATAAAACACAAAAATGTCAGAACTGAGTGGTACTGGCCAACTGTCAAATGAAAGTGTGGGAGATAATCAGAATGAAACTAAACTTAAAAGATAAGAATTTTCTACATAGGTGAAGCACCTTTGATTCCCTCACTGCTACTCTGCACGCTAGGTGGACTTTAAACATGGATTACTATAATTCATTTGCTGACAATCCTTACAGCAAAACTATGGTTTCTCTGGAACTGTGTAGAATGGCGTGCCTTGGGAAAGCCCTTTGCCACGTGGTCTGTGGCTGATGGCAGGAGAAAACACTTCACCTCAGAGGGTGACCAAATGGCAAAGAAGGTTCAAATTCAAAAACATTACTTGAGCTCCACAAGGTTCACCTTTCTTTAGTTGACCTTTTTGCCTCTGGAATAGAGAAGTTAAAGTATTCCAGAGCAGTGAGCAAAACTATCTGTGCCAGTGTCAGCAACAGAGCTTGGAGCAGGGTTGTGCACCTGAACAGCAGCACAAAGGAAAGCCAGCCACTCCAGCCAGTAATCAGGGGCATTGGTGATAAAAGGAAGACTAGGGAAATTGTGGGCCCTCTCTGGAAGGAAATGGGAAACCTGGAAACCTGGGGTATGGAGAAGGCTGAGGTACTTAATGACTATTTTGCCTCAGTCTTCACTGACAAGAGCTTCAGACACATAGCCCAGGCCTCAGAAGGCAAAGACAGGGACTGAAAGAATGATGAACTGCCCAGTGTAGGAGATCAAATCTGAGACCATTTTAAGAGCCTGAAGGTCAAGTCCACGGGACCTGATGAGACGCATCCATGGGTCCCGAAGGAACTGGTGGATGTAGTTGCTAAGCCATCATCCACCATATTTGAGAAGTCGTAGCGTTCCGGTTTTCTGCTTGATTAGAAGAGGGAAGTTTCTGCTGATTAGAAGAGGGAGACATTTTTAGAAAGGGAAAAAAAGAAGACCCAGGGAACTACAGGCCAGTCGCTCTCACCTCTGTGCCTGGCAAGATCATGGATCAGGTCCTCCTGGAACCTATGATGATCTTTAAGGTCCCTTCCATCCCAAACCATTCTATGATTCTGTGATTCTAAACTCTGCATTTTGGGTATGCAATGAGAAAAGTCCAATGTTCTTGTAACTTCTGCTAATCAGGGAGAAGTTCATTTGTGAGGCTGCAAAATCATCAGGATTGGGGTTAATCTAAACTGTTTCTACGTTCATCATTGGCTGCATCACTGGGTGACTAGATTATCCACAAGACTTCCGACCACATAAAAGGACTGATTTCACAAAGAAAATTAGACTGCTTTTTCTCTGACTCAGAAACTTGCCAATAACATAGTCTACATTTTCCAGATGCTTTACTGCAATATGTTTACTAAGAGGTATTAGACAATTTCAGCCTTTAATACATTTGCAGAACTTTGGCTGACATCAAAAAGGCTCACAATTCTGCATTAAGAATGGCAGCATTCAGATGAAAACCTAATTTCATTGATATATGATTATGATTTAATTCTAATCAAATCAATGACAATTAGGTTTTATCATCATCTGATCCATTGAGTCAAAAACAGTCTTTCCATCAACTTGAAAAATGTGAAGAAAAATTAGTTTTTAAATGCTCCAAACATACAAAGTACATTTGTAAGCTGTTAATAGCTATCCCATAAGAGGGCTTAATATTAATGTTGGTAAAATACCTAGAAATGCCTTATCTGTAAAAAGGCCAATTTTGAAATAGTCTTTCACAAGTTTAATTCTATATTTTTTAATTTCTCTAGTACAAAGAGAAATGTTATGCAAACATAGTTACAAGTTTCACACTCTCTACAGCTTGTATTGGCAGAATATACCCCATATCAAGCAAACAAGATAAATTATAGTAGAAATGTAACTACTACTACTAAACGTATTCTTAAGCAGAACAAAACCACTGGCGCTTAAAGTAACTGAAAAAGTTTTACCCATGTATCTGCCTCACAGTTTTAAGAGCAACTTCATAAGAGTTTACTGATATAGAGGTTATTTACACAAAACATCTGCATCCTTTCATTTACTGTAACACAAAAATCGTTACAGTAGTTAATGGGCAAATGTCAAATTTACATTTCAGTAGAAATACGATGTGTGGTTAAAAATAATATAGATTTATCAGGAAAAAATATACAAAAAATTACTACTGTCAAAACAATGGAACATCAAAACTAATTAGAGTAGAAAGCTCATAACAAGAAAAAAAAATAAAGAAAGGTACTTCTATTAATCATAGTTCGTATTCAACATTAACGTGTATTTAAAGATCTGGTGGTTTTAACAAAACCTACCTTGTTAGGAAAACCTGTTCCATGACGACCATCCTAATTTAGGACAGAATTTAAGAACACTACCAATTTTACATACATTAACTAGTAAGTATTACCAAAACTTCCAACAATTCCAACATATCATGGTTCTTTTTTTTTTTTTTTTTGTTAAACAACAACAACAACAAAAAGCACAATAAAAATTAAAATAGACACCTAAAAAAACCAACAGGCTCTACAACAGATATATTATCATATTATAAAGCACCACAGAGAAAATGCCATCACCATTTACAGAAGCAGGTAAAAATAGACTGAAGAACATTAAGAAATGATGTTCAGTGGTATTAGCCATCTTATTAAATAGCTTGTAACTACTAAGGCAAACAGAAAATTTTTACTTCCTAGGTGCTTTATAACAGTTCAACAAAATGCAGAGATGATATCTAAAGCTGCTATTTTATTTTGGGCTTCTGGAGTTTAAAGGTCTCTCTCTATACACATGCATACTTTTAAATTTTAGTGTACTACTCTGAGAGTGCAAGATGCAGTAAGCCACTTTTTGACTGGGAGGAGTTGCCTAGTACCTGTCATCCTCCGGAGATGCATGCTCGATATGAATCCTGGGACTAGTAGGTCGTCTCCTCTCTAGGGAGGGGGACCATCTACCCCTGTTTGCCCGTTCAATAAAACAGGAAAAAAACAGGATATTTAGTTCGTGATATAATTAAATATAAGCAATTTGGGACTGGAAAAATACCCCAAAAAGTAATGAAAGTGTGTCATTTAATTATTTTTTCTGTTTTCTAATTTCCTGGTATACTATTCTTACAGCTGCTTACTGCACAACTATTTCAGCTGAAACAAAGAGAATATGCTCCCAAAGAAGCAGAATTTCAACTAATTTAAAACTTTCATGTAGTGTACCATAAGGTTTCAAATGTTCTCCAAAGCTAGACTATCTAAAAGCCTATCATCTCCATATAAAATTGTAATTCTAGAAGCTTTGCAAAGACTGCATTTTCTATTGACTGCTAGCTGGCATATTGTTAAACTAATCTCTCCTAACTCTTTGTACTGAAAATGCATCCTTGGTAAAAATGTGGGACTGTGAATTATATGAAAAATTCTGAGGCATAAAGTGACCATTTTCTGGAACACATAGAGAGAGTCATTCTCTGTTCCATTCATCTGCTTATAGAGATGTCTTGCTCTGACTGTAATGGATGTACTGTATGCCTACTAATAAGAAATTCTGCATATTTTAAGAGCTACACTTTTGAGTAAAAATATATATATCACAGAAGTGATTTAACCACAACCACCTAAGGCAATTGTTTCTTCATATTCTGTTCCCTTTGAAGTTTTCCTAGCAGCAGCACATATGTCATTTCAGCACCAAAGTAGTGCTGAACAAACCAGAGTTCAAGTTTTAGAGCAGTATGGCAGCACTGATACAATAAAGTTCCAGTAAAGTCCCAATAAAGTTCTCTTGCAGAATCAGAAAGATTAAAAGGTTAAGGTTGCACATATTTGTGTACAAGTATGTTTTTTAATGTAAAAATATATATTAAAAGCATATGCATCCAACTTAATTTTCTGATAATTTCCCAGTATCCCTGCAGCACAACAGCAGATTGTTATATAGGTAAATTAAAAAATAAAAAATAAAAAGTAGTCAAGATTGTGAATGAATAGTAGTGTCTTATGTGATTTTATTTTCTTTAAAAATCTCATTTTGTCTGGAGACAGGAGTTGGACTCAATGATCCTTGTGGGTCCCTTCCAACTCAGGATACTCTGTGATTCTGTGATTTAATTAACAATTTTATATATATAGTATACTAAAGACTGACATTTTTGTGTATTTTGATGTAATGTTATGTGGTTGTAAGAGTGTATGTGTAACAATTTAGAAAAATCAAAAAATACTGATTAATTTACAAAAACAGCAAACATTTATGTAAACACTGCATAAATATGTAATATTCACTTTCTGAGGCATCCTTCCAGTCCATGTTATAAGGAAAAGGGTTTGATTTATGGAACATGCAAATAACAAAGCTTTCAAGGAGATTAGCATCACTTGAACATTGAGGTAGATCAGAAGTTTCAAGAAAAAATAGGTTGTAAGCAGTTAGTTTATTTTTCTCTCCAAAGCAAGAGTTAAAGAAAATGTTAATGCATCAGTGCACTCAAAGCCCTTAATATGCTGATATCCACTATAAGTATCAAATAGCATTTGATAGAATTAACTACATCATGCAGTATGAACTTTGAGAACATGCTCTTTCACCAAATTTTTAATGACTGTGAGCAGACAATGCAGACAAACATGCAATAACCTATTCCTTTACATGTTTGAAAATAACTGAAAACACGATGCATTATATACCTAATGCAAGCAGTTATTTTACTGTACATAATTTTAAATGTAAATAGTGATGATCAACATTGCTGTTACAGACATGCAATATAAATGCCTTAATGCTTCAGACTTACTAAAAAAATACAAAAATTAACATTACATCAGAACCGGTCTTAATTGGATCAAATGACAGTTCTAACCGTTCTGTTATCTACTTATAAGTAGCTAATAGACAATTGTTCAGCTTTGTATCCTGTTTGGGTGGTAATGAACGGCAAATATTAAAAATCCTAGAGATCTCTGAAACATTTTAAGTCTTACTTCAGTGAATCACCTCAGAGTGAGTCTAACAGAGTTTGGCCACATTTTGCAGACATGCAGACAGTCTTACATGAACTCATCACCAGGCTGTGCTCTTCAGTTTTACTTGCTCACAAGTCCTCTACCTAAACTTCTCAGGATCAAAGCATACAACCATTCCCAATCCGTACCACTGATTTTGTGCTAACTACTATTCTACTATTACAATAATTTCTTTCAATATAAGAAACTCATGTCAATAAGCCACACTTCGTATTATTAAGTAACGATTACTACAATCTTAAATATCACCAGATAATCTAGGGAAGATGCTACAATGATGAGAAAGCACAGCTGAATCGGTTTTGGACAGTGCATATAATTCCTATGCCTATGGGTTTTCCTCACTTGAGGCTAGTGTTTGCACACAGATGATGCTGTTTTAGGACATGATACATAATTACACAGAAAAAAAAAACAGAGATTTTGAGCTACAGTGAAGAAGACAATGAAAAATCACACTACAGAAAGCAGTGGCAGCAAAAACTTTTCATGGCTTTAGAGAGTAACTATGTCTATGTTATAAACTAATATGTCTTGTAAATCATCACAAACCTCAACAAGATGATTATTTTGACCAAAAAACTAGGGATAGGTCAAAAAAAAAAAAAAAAAAAAATCATGGTGCAACTGAATTGGTAAGGCCTGGACCTTTTTGAATGTCCTAGTATACACCACATCAAAGAGAAAGATATGAAGGGTTAGGTTCAGTATCAAACTATTTCATTTAATGAAAATAGTTTGCCTGTATCAGGGCATGGTCAGTTTGCCAGTCAAATCATGAAGACTTTCCTTGCTCAAGTGACATAGCTTACAGAAGGAGAAGAGGAATTTTTTGTTTGTTTTTAGTGCAACAAGACTTGTATTTTCCTGAATTATATATATTGCTAAAAGTACTTTTCTGCAGGTGTTTGTGGATCAACACAACTTTTATTGACACAACAACATCTTAAAAAAATAATTATTCCAATCATTCCAAATGACAAAAATTATATTTTTTGGAGTTTAAGTGTTTTCACTGAATAATTAACACAGAGAAATAGAACTCTATGGTCAGTCAGCATCATTTTGTTTAAAAAAAAAAAAAAAAAAAAAAAAAAAAGTCAAGTGGACCACTTTATCTCTTGATCTCAAATACAATCTAATTTATACCCTCTCAGACAAAAGGTTGAGCAAAATGGGTAGAAAGAATTTTCCACTGGTAAGTATACTTAACATTTTGTTCAAGAAAAGATATAGTTACACATTTAGAATTCTATTTGTATATTTTGAGGGTTTAAAGCCTACATTTAAAATAAAATCTACAACTCCATTCTGTGAATAAAAAAAGAAGCCACAAAAACAATTAACAGTACCTTCAACATAGGTCCTCTTACACATACACCGATTAAAATATAGTGCTTTATAAATTAGACTTCACAAAACCCTAGTGTTTCTCTTTGCTACAAACAGGACCTACTACACTTGGTTGCATAATCTCTTCTTGAGGAGTCTCCAGCAATAAAGGCTAGACAACCTTTTCTAGATCATCTATCAGAGTGTTTCATTACACTTGCTTTCCAAAAGCTTTTCCTAAAAGCTTTGTGAACCTGTAACATCAATGAACGTGTCTTACTGTAATTTAAGTACCTTATCTAATCTTGCTCAGCACAGACACAAATGCTTTCTACATTCCTTGAACTTAATTCCTTTTCTTCAAACTAGACTCCTCTATCATTACATGCAACTGACAACTAATCTTACACTCTTACACTAAAGTGTTAGCACACACATTCAACAGTGGAGTAGGAAATCTTCTAAAATTAGTATACCCCCAAACTAAAATATTAAATTGGTGATTTAGTTGTTGTTGGTTTTTTTTTTGTTGTTGTTGTTTTTTTTTTAAAAAAAATGTAGTATGTTCCTCCACAAATCAGACTACATTAGGGAGGAAAACAAAACAAAACAAAAATTATGTCTAAATTAAAAATAAAAATAAAAAAATCCTGTCATTAATCCTCTGACAAAGCCATATATCTTATTTGCCACAAAACCATCATGGAAGTACAAAACCTGAATTTCATAAAAAAGAGTTTTCTGCACACCATGAAGGACCCCAACTCAAAAGCAATTTTTTAGTCACCCTCTAACTGACTAAAGGACTTATAAAGCAAAAATGTAAAAGTTTCAGACATAGACATATATTCTGGATCAGGATCAGAGACAATTTGGCAAAATCTAGTGCTTAGTAGAAGTAGAGGCCACTAACATAGACTAAACACTTCTCTTTATGAGCAGCACATGAAAAATGCTGCTGATTCTATTTGGTGCCTAGTGGGCAGAAGTTGCTGAGATGAATCATAAAGACAGAATAGACATAGTTAACATCAGTGACAGATTTAGATTTCAGTATGTAATTTTAACTACGATATTTTACAGTTGCCAACTACCATTTCTTTGAATATTCAGCTTGATGTCTGGCATCTTGAAATGAAACTACAAAACATACACTGCTTATATCCATATATTGTTGCATTAAATAGCTGCTTACAGATGAATACAACTGCATATATCTATCACACATAGTAATATGATACTACTATAAATTTTATAAAAAATCTAGAATGGCATCCTGTGTTTTGCTGGGGGCGGCCTTATTTCTGTCAAAAATTTTGTTTTGGACAACCAGGTACATATGAGATATGATATTACGATATCTTGTGCTTTATCTTAAAAAGGAATGAACTAGTGAAGATCTAGTTGAGATATATCAGCAGGACATGAGTCAGTCCTATCCAACAAGAGCACAGCTTGAGAACAGCACAGTTCCAGTCAAGGAGCATCAGGAAGTGAGGGAGGAGGGAAAGGGAAATTCCCCAAACACACACACACACACACAAATTTCACATAATTAGCCACCATATTTGTGATACACTGAACTGCTGAAATTGTAATTGTGCCATAGTCCATGGCAACCTATTGCCTTTAGCAAAGCTAAAATCTCCCCCTAAAACAGTATAATTCTTAGCCAAAAAACAGCAGGTGATGAAAAATTCCCTCGTGGAGCAATCCCATCTGCCAAACACACCAACAGTATTTAGTTCAGCTAAGATTTTGAAGCAAGTTTTTGTAATACTAGAGATCAGAAAATAAAATATAATGCCTACACAATATAAGTGATGCAACAATATTTCATTTAAACTGCAAACATATCTTCTTAAGACTTATGTGAGCCTTAATATAATGTCACAGAGTGAAAAGAAATCTCAATGCAGTGACTTGCCTTGTAATTGCAAAAGCAGATGCAGCAGATTAGATTAAAGAAGCAATGAAGTTTGGCTGGATGTCTTACAGAAAATACATCGCTAGACAAACTACAATTCAGGTTTGAAATACGAGTTTTGTCACATAATTTATAAATTATGTCACCACCTTTTTAGCAGTCCACAAAGCAGGCAAGAAATAAATGTAATACTTTTTAGCAAATGGTGATGAAGATTAACAATCAAGTGGTACTTCATCAAAATACTTAACACTGCAATGTTATTATCAGCATACTGAGGACTTCTGCAAACAATGACATCAGCTTGAACTAAAACAAGGAAAGAAGCCAGAAGCAGTTATAAGCTCCAAGACACAATTTACACAACATACATGAATATAGGAGCAAAAATGTCTACAAATACCAAAGCAGACATGAATGTACAGGAACGTAGAGTACTCATATAAAGAAAACCAAAACTGATAAAAATCACCAGCACAGATGACAAGAAATTCATAAGTTTTTATTTTATACCTTTCTCGTTCTGGTGAATGCAAACTAGTATCTGGTCTCAAGCAGTTGGTACTAGCACTCCTAGCCCTGTCAAGGGAGGGCTGTAGTTCACTAGTGCCAGTGCATTGCATCCAATGGTAGAAGAGAAAGAAAAAGAAAACAAAGAAAGGAATACAATGTTAGATATTAACTCATAAAATAATGCTCTCTTTACAGAAAATGTAGAATCACAATGATTTAATTAAGGAAAACATAAAAGAGCTGACTGGATGACAGTGCCAAGATTTGTTTAGAAAATAAAACCAAATAAAAGACTGCTGTATTTTTTTTTTTGGTAAGACTGTTGAAATGTTTAAAACTGAATGAGACAGAACAACATCCACTTGTAAGAAAGTGGAATGAGAAATACCAATCAATCAAAATCCTTATTAAAAGAGGTAAATCTTAAGCCAATATAAAAGGATGTGATACACTGCATATGATGTGAAATCACTTTACAATGAAGCTCATTTAGTTTATAAATCCATATTAAATACCAAACAGGAGAGGTGATTAACCCTCAGTTTCTTACCTAACCAGGAGGTCATCTCCAAATTTCGGTATTCGTGAATTAAGGCAATCACGAAGGAGAGAAATATCCTGTCTAATCACTGATTTGGTCTTAGCACATGCAGGAAGAGTTGAGCTTTGTAAATTAAAATCATTTAAACAAAGTGAAAATAAATTTGACATGTAAGCAAAATTACATACATAAACAAAAGAAAGTAACAAGGAAAAAACATGCAACATACAATGTTAACCGTAAAGAAAACTACCTTATGGAAAGTCTTTTATATGTGGGGGTTAATTTAGACAATATGAAGTTATTTTAGGATTATGTCCCTTAGCTCTCAGTTACCAAAAGCATATGAAAAACTAATTTATTTTATAAGGCAAGACTATTTATTCCCCAAGAAGTCACTAACTACTTAAAGGGGACTCTAAATACTTCTTACCTGTATAGGTTCCAATTAGTACCATTTTCTAGTAAAGGCATCTTGGGTGGTAATGTTTTATAGTGCCTAACAGAACTTCTTGAATGTGGTAGAACAGAAAAGAAAAGAGAACAACATAAAAACATGCCAAAAATTAAAAGATAGATAAAAGTAAGGCAAGATTGACCAGAACTTAAAAGAAATGCACAATATTTTACTATATTTATTAGCTGCACAAATAGATTTCTCAATATATGTTCTCAGTTCTACTACCATGATAGCTATCTGAGGGACAAATTTTTGTGATTACACTTCTGTTAAAACAGCCCATGAATTCATGACAATACTAGTACATCTTAGATTTTGTACTTGTAATGAAAGTAATCTAAATTCCTTCTATTGAGATTTTTAATCAAAATATACAAGCTCTCGTAAAGGATTAGGCTGCTGTTTGTTTCTCTTGGTAATGCTTTATTTAGATCTACAGAGACTTTAACTGAGACAAGCTTCCAAAGTCAAGCATGAAATGCTTGCTAAAGAAGTGATACCACAATGTCAGTTATAGATGTATTAGCAACTGGCATTTCTAAATATTGAAGTGTATCAGCTTCAAAATCTAATTAATTGTTATTAGTAATCACAAGCTAATTAAAAAACAGGGAGATCTACTACATCAGCCAGCACTGCAGCTCTCCATGACAACTGTCTGATACCATCACTCATAGTATATGAGATTTTAGAACAGGAAACTTTTACTACCCAAGCAAACAAGGGAGAAATGTAAAGGCAGACAGCACCTGACTAATGGGAATCATGACATTCAATGGTTAAGGTTTTAAAAATTTTCCATTTACCCAACCAAGCCACAGCTGTGGTGCTATTAGCAGAAGGGCCTTCAGCCTTGAGGAGTTTGCCAGCTTCAGGAGCAGTCTGTCCCAACAGGGCATTTTGATTCCTACTGGGACTTGGATCTCAACACAGCAGATCAAAATTACAAACCTGGCTACATCATAATCAGATAAAACAACTGTCTTTCTGGGAACCCTACTATCTGTAAAAGCCTGAGAAGGCAACAGAGGAGCTTTGACCACTCCTGTTGTACAGGTTTAGCTGTCATCACTGCTGACCTCTCTAGCAGGGATCACTGTGATGTTGCAAAGCTGGAGTAAAGATATGGTTATTAATCATATTGATTCTATCATAGTAGCAGAGTATGAGTACTAGGTATGAGTACTCATACCTAGTACTAGGTATGAGCTAAGCACCTAGTACTAGCACCTAGTACTAGGTGTGAGCTAAGACATGGACTGTGACTTTTCCCTGGTCTAAGGCATAGGTACATTTTCCTTCCGCTGTATCTGGTCTAAGTCAATAATCATGTACATGGTTAGCATGGTCAGCATGGACAGCTAGAAATAACACTGTAAACTGGTGAAGCAAACTAACCATAAATTTTGACTTTGTAGCTTGGACCATCTCATATTAATATTTCTTTCATGTAACATGAAACAACACATATCCCATTTTATGCTGAAGCTGTCTCAACAGAGAGATTATTTTTAATTAAGAATTAAGAATTTTTTAATTAAGAATTTTTTAATTAAGAATTAAGACATTATTCTGCAAGCTGCCTAGAAAACAGGAATAATGTCTTATAATCCTCTTTCTAACATGAATAACTGTCAGGCCACTATGAATGAGAAAGGAGGAAAAATGGCAGCTAATGTGTGAACAAAATTTTTGTTGAAAGGGTTTTTGAGCATGAGTACTGGTAATTTTCTGGATATTATTCCAACATAGATTAAGCTGCATAAGCCTCAGAGTTATATTTAACAGTCAATCTCTTTTATTCTGTTGCCTGCATAGTCCCGTTCAATATGCTATTAAAAGTACTTTGTTTTATAGTATAACATTACTGTTACTTTAACAACTTTTTAATTTTATATTTGCTACTCTCATAAGTTGTTAATTTATTACTGTAATAACTTATTTTACTCATTTGGGATAATTTGTTACTTTTCTTAATTGTAAGAAAATAAGAGCAAAAATTAGAAAAGGAAAAAGGCAAGGAAGGGCTGCACTCTAGCGTCTCTGTTACCTAGCTGCCTATGCACAACTTTCATCTGGTTAGCTGCCAGATGGGCTAGTAGATTTGTAACACAATTGGAAATCTATAGCAGCTAGACAAAGGGCATCAAAAGTTTATGATACAATATTTACTTCATGCATTAAGCAAGAATTTAAACTCTGTCATTGAAAAATTATAATGAAAATGACAGTCTTTAATGGGGAAAAGAAAAAGCACAGAGCTGGAGGTGGTTAGGGTGTAAAGCTATAGAAAGTGTAGCAAAAAGAAAAAGGGCAGAAGGAGGAGGCAGAGAAAAATTAGTATGACATGACAATAAACTGATAAAATAGCAAGGAGTGAAGAGATTAAGTAAAAACCTAAAATGTTGAGGCAAAAGCTTTTTAGATGAAATATGAGAATTACACAACTGATAAGTAAAATTTAAATTTTAATGTAACAGATGCAGTGATGCTCAGCTGTGTTTATTGTTTGTTTTGGGAGAGTTATTGTATTTATTTATTTACTTTTGTATTTATTATTTTAGTATTAAACAGTTTATCAGAACCCTATCACAGCATCTTTGATGCTCTTTTCTATTTTGATGAAGAGAATTAAAACAAGCCAGGGCAAATTAATAAAAACTACTCTATAGAGACGAATCCTACAGAACGGAAATTAAAAAGTACATTAAATGATTTTAAAAGATTTAAACATACGGCATCAACATAAAGTTCTTAGTAACACCCAATTCCTGACTGGAAAAATAGATAACTGCTTCATTTGTAACACCTGTAGAACACTAACCTTACAATTTTGTTGATTCTAAATTGAATATTTTTGACACAATCTGACCTTTATTATTAACAGAGTTAACAGATGTGGTATAAGAAACAAGGGGGCTATAGTTATATTTGCTAGATTAAGATATTTCATTTTTGTTTAGTTTCTCAGCATTCAGAACAGTTAAAACAGAGAGCTCCAAGATTTGGGATGAGAGATTAAGATTGAAGATGAGCTCAAACTGCAAAGTTTATGCCTAAATCAAATTCAAAGGAAAAAAAATATTATGAAACCCCTCAAATCTGGCAGTGTGAGGGAGCCTTTAAATCACACTCTCCTTAAGCACCTTGCTCTTCCCTACAAATGTTCAAAGTCACTGTGAGATTTGGTGTCACAAGTAAAGATTGTTGGCTTGTGCTTGACTGTAATACAGACATAATAAATGGAAATAAAGGCAAACAAAAACAACTCAAAAAGAACGTCTGAAATTACAATAACACTGCCATGCATTGGTGGTCAGGACTTCTGTGACTGGACAGATAATTTACGACAAAATACAACTGCAAAATCAGAAATTCTTTAGCTGCTTCAATCCTTACTATGGAAGTTTACAAACATACATACACATCTTGATCTGATTTAAAACAAACAAAACAAAAAAAGAATAACTGACACCTGGATCACAACATACTGGGAAGTTCTGTACATACTGGGATGCTGGGCACACAAAGCATACATAACTGACCAGAGGTGTTGATGATTACCAGATTCCTGTATTTACCTGATGGTATGTAGGCACTCTGCACTTCTTCCTCGTTTTGCTCTGGGCAGCATAAGAAGCTCACTGCACAGACAGGATGGGTGGTGAGTGAAACAGATAGAATTATGAAGCATTAGATGACATGGGTTATGCCAATGATTTGCAAATAAAAACATAAAAAGAAACAAGAAACTTCCATCCAGATACATAGCCTGCTAATGTTCAAACCCACACTGCACTTAAAGAATGTGAGCCAAAAAAATGCCTGTGGTAACTACATTTTCAAGCAAATCCTTTCACTGCAGCATGTAATTTTGTAGTTTCTCCCTTTAAAATTCTGTACTGTTTCAGAGTTCTTCATGAATTCTGTCAGGAATCCCAAAATCAGTTAAATTTCTCTAATAACCTCCTTTCTCATAAATCAATTCATGAAGATACACTTTAGCAAAATAAATAAATAAATAAAATGTTTTTTTTTTTTATAAGCCACAAAAGTATACATGAAAAAAGGCAGGGAAGGTTTGTTACTAATGCACTGCAAAGCAGTTTATAGAAAGAGTAACTAGTCACACTTTAGGGAAAAATAGGTGTTCACTGGAAATATTATGTTTGGACAAATACAAATTCTGACTGATAGCTCTTTGGAGTATTTTGCAATGCAACACTAAAGAAAAAAAAATGCCAGACTTCTTGTTTCTTATTGTTTCCAATTCAGAAAAATCAGCCATTTGTTATATTATTCATTTAATGCAACCAAACACATTACATCCAAGCAAGATGGTAAAATTAATATATATTTATGCCTATGGTAAGTATGATTATGGTATGAAATATCCCTTGAATTAATCCTGTAGTTTTATGCACTTCAGCAAAATCAGAAAGACAAAGCCCCCAGTTTTCAAATTACTGTAAATATGAAAGTAAAGCTAAACTTCATGGAAACATGGTATTTTAAAAGAAGCTGGGAATCATATGAAGTACTATGGTGAGAGAGAGAGAAAAGATTACAAAATGTAAAAAGTAGCACTTTTTCAATGTGTTCTGTACTTCATACCATTATAAACTGACCTATTTACTTGATGTAGCTTAGGTAATATTTATCTAAAGTTCTGAACTAGGAAGACTAAAACAATGGCTTGTTAGTCACATCTGAGATTTAAGTTTGTATCTGGAACCACTAGCCTGATTTTGATGCAACAAAATGTATTAAAGGTGAACTGAATTGTTTTCTTGGATTTTTGCATATTTTTTTAAAGCAAAAATTGCATTCCTAATCTTAGAGCACTGACAGCATTTATATGCAAGTTTCCAAATTACAAATACTTGTGCATTTTAGGAAAAAGTTATAATTTTCTGTAATTAGTTAAGAGTTTTGTGATTTTCTTGCAAGAACTGAGGAAATTATTATCAAAACACTATATACAAGAAGTTTCATGCACTGCTTTAATATCTGAGACAGTATCTGGAGAAGCAGGATAAAATCTAAAAGACAGCAGATGCAAAATTCACATTAAATCACAGGGTACTTTGTTAATATTTATTCTACCTTTGCTGAGCCAAAGCCAAAGAGCCCATTTTTAATGAGCCCATGGCAAACAGTAATACATAATTCATCCAAAAAAAAAAAAAAGGGTAGAAAACAGTAAATTCACCATGAAAGACTCAAGAAAAAAAAAAAAAAAAAAAAAAAGAGAACCCCTAGCAATATATTACTGATAATATAAGATGATACTGGTAGTTCTACAACAAATTAAGACTGTTTTGGAGACATTTAAAATAAAAAAAAATATTATTCTAAAACAAGGGTTTTCTAATGGGAATATTTAAGGACTCAGATTAACAGATATTATTTAGGAATAAAACAAACACTAAAAAGTGAAAAGTGCTATCTCCTTAAAAATCAGATGATTATCCTAAATTCAAAGCAAAGTATACTGATTAGCTAGATTTCCTGGTATTCCTAGCATTTCCTAACAGATTTATATATATTTATAAACATATATATGTTTATATAAACATATATAAAAAAGGTAAAGTGATCAAATCAGTTCCACTGGGAGTGTATCACACCATATGCTTTTGTAACAGACTATAGCAATTATTTTTACAAAAAAATACTCAAAATATTCACTATTAATTTGGGACCAGTAAAGGATCACTGAAAAAATGATCAAAAGTATTCAGCAACTAAAATTTATGCCATGCAACTATCAGGAAAATACATTCCAAACCAAATTTATGTTGAGAATCTAAAAGAATGTACTTGTTTTGATGAGGGGTTCAGCAAATGAGCAACACATAATACTTGCACTAATGATGATACTAAGACATAGGAATAATAGCAAAAAATATATATATTTTAAATGCCAAGATGTGAAAGAGGATTTCACATCAACAATGAAACTGTTGGGGGATGTGCTTTCACAACAACTATATCAAAAACAAAAGCTGTTTTGATCCTCCCTGTGGTGCTACTTAAATTCCTTGAAAGTCAATGAAATCTGCAAGAGTTAAGCAGTTTCAACAACTGAAGAAACTTGAGGAAAAGAAAATGAAAATGGAAAAAAATGAGACCAGTGCAGATTATGACTGAAGGAGATTAAGTACAGGCACCCCTGTTTAAATCCTGCAAATCCTGTCTTCGCATCTGATCTTTTAACTTCTGAAAAGTGTCTTCTGAACACCCGAGAACTGAAGTCTGTTTCCTACTCATCAGAACAAATTCAACAGCCCATTGCTGCTGTGCTCTTTTCTGATGGCTTATCTCTGAAAAATTATCAGTGCAAGTCCTGTTCTCCAAGCACACTGCATGCATATATTGTCATTTATATCATGTTTCCAGGCTTTACTATAAGATAATCTTCTATACAGACATACTTATTTCTAGTGACAAAAGCTACCTTTAAATGTCTCTTCCAAATCTGCTGAATAAGAAAACTATTCAATACATATTTTCAGGAAGACTTTGTATGTATCACTACCTATAACAACTAGTAACATGAAATATTTGCAACAAAGGGAAATTACTGTAATTAGCTTAACTCTATATCTGATTTCACTACAGTTAAAAAGCATTTCAATTCACCTCTGAAAGGAAATTCAATACAAAATCCAACTTAGTACATACTTCTTGCCGATAAACTAAGACACTGGAATTTTAAACTGTTCCAAGTAAACCATTAATTCCCATATGTGTGTTATCATATTTAAAATACAAAACAAAACAAAGCAAAACAAAACAGGCAAGATCATATACAAAACTGAACTAGTTTAACTGCAAAAGCCATCTGTTATTCAATTTCTTTTTGTGTTGCTTCAAAAACTGGACAAAGAGTTCCAGAGATTTTTATATGTATTCCTTCACATGCTTTCACATCACTACAGAACATGTTTGCTATATTAAATTTACTGTATTATTTAGAAAGGTTTTGTCACTGTTACTCATAAAAAATAGAAACATACTGCAAAAAAATGGGACTTTACTAGGACAGTTGATTGTATATGAATAGTAAAAGTTTGCCATTATAATTTAGCTATATGATATTTTTCTGTGCATAAAGATGAACCACACAAACTGATAATTCATGTCACCATTTTGTTTCCAAAATACCGAACTGAAAAACCTTGTCTGTTTTTCCTTTCAGCTAAAAACTAAGCAGAAATCCCCTTTTCCTTCTTTTATTAGAAGATATTTGTAGATAACTGAAAAAAATGCCTATTAGAGAACACATTATTCTCTGAGGAGCGTATGTAGCTTCTGCATACATTCTAGGGAGGTATATGCATGTGTCAAGCATCAAAGAATCAAAGATTGGATATTTTTTTTAACTGCAAGCACCATAACTATCCTCACTACACATGTGTATTGGACCAAGTTCACCAGAATGTTATGCACAATGCTGTGAGACAAATAAGGCAGATGTCCAAAATTTATTAATATAGGAATGCAAACTATAGCATATACAACTTCCAAGTTGTAGGAAGTAATGCCTGGTATTTTACTGACTTCCAAAACAGACAAATATGTTTGTGGTCTCTGTGTTGCAACAATAGTTAGGGCATACGTGTGGATTTATGGCTTTCTGGCAAAAATCTCTGGGCTGAAGTTCATGAAGTAAACAGCAGAGTTCTCTAGGACAAACACCCAAGAACCATTAGTCTAGACACCTGCTACTACTGTCAACCCAGTGCACATTTTCACCAGAAAAGAGGCATAGTTAACTTAATTATGACTAGTTTTTGAAATTAGGATGATTTTCTGTCCATTACTGTCAGACTGCGGTTTTCTGATAAACACTTTAAAATTAAGCAAACCAACAAAGACATTTCTAAACTTGCTTCCAAGTTCAGACTGATGATGTACCTTTCTTGATCAGACAAATACTGACTATCCATGTCTCTGGATCTGTAATCAGCTGGACTTCTGGAGGCATCATGGTGTCTAGTTGGAGAACGTGATCTTCTCATTTGATGGATTTCATCTAAACTCCTGAAAGGCAGATATATGTATGATAATCTTGTTTTTCTCATAAATAATACAGCTTAATGAGCAATTATAGTGTACAAGTTGATTGAACCGAGTCTTTTATTCATTAAATTGCTAATATATGCTTTCAAAAAACATACATATTTTTAAAAAATAGATAAAAAATCCATCTTTAAGTATAGAGTAGTCATTTCTACCATTTTTAGAGCACTGTTTCTTTGTACACTGATGGACTCATTAATAGTATTTTTCAAGCCTGTACTTAAAGAACTATTGTGAAAACATAAGAATTTATAATAGCTCACATGAAATTGTTTTGTGCATTTGTAGCTTCATAGTCAGATTTTTAATGGTTCATTTTGGGCTGTCAAATTTTTGCAGGTAGCTCAAGTATCTCCATATATTCTTAGGATATTGTGAGACAGGATATGTGAATTTTCAGCAGACTTTATTAATTCCAAACTGTGTGTTATACAGAAAAGGAAATGATTCTGCCTAACTTCAGGCAGGCTCTCATCTCTATGACAGGAATTTAAAGCTCTTTTCATATGGGAAAGAACAAGAAAATAAATTACTTTCTTTTTTGAAGTGCAGATTCTTCCTTTAGTTTAATAATTGCCATAGAAACAAGAAGCACTCATTTTTCAAAGCAGAAAACGAAAGGATAGCTGGGGTTGACTATGAAATACTTTGTTTGTGCATCTTGCTTATAGATAGGAGGATGCAGACGTTTTCCAACAAAAACACATATATATGTTTGCAAAAGAAGGATGAAGAATAGTCTCATTCTCTCAACTATAAAAAGAGAACTCTGTGCCAAAGTCTTTTTTACATACAGCCATACCTCTTTGTTGAAGATGTATAACTGAAGTGCTACAGCAAGTGATTTTGTTGGACAGTCAAATAATTTTATCTAAAAGAACTGAAGTAACAGATGGGGATGCATGCAGGAACTTAAGAAGCACACATAATTTCAGTGTACAAGGACAGCACATATGACACAAAGAATGGAAATGCAGAAGCAGGATCATCAGGATTCTCAAATGGAAGAAGAAGCTGGTTTCCTAAAATATACCACCATTTTGAAACACCTCAGACACTTTATCCATGAGACTCAAAGCCTGCTTTAACCACTCTTGCTGACTCTTTCTGAATAGTTATATTTTCATCACTACCATTATCTTCATCATCTTCTAAAGAGCATCAATATCAATCAGAGGCAAACGACAGAAAAAGATGTTGCAGACAACAGGAGAGCATGGTATTAAATGATCAGTAATGGAATTCCAACAGATCCTGAAACAATGCACAAGGATGTCACTGTAGCATAGAATGTTGTACACAAAATTAACCTAAAAATGGGAAATTTCCAGTGTACTACCACAGCTAGTGGGCAATAAAATTACCAACAAAACAGTTTGAGTTCTTGCTGTAATTCAAAACCAAAGTTTCCTAGAAACCACAGGAAATGAAAGCTGGTAAAAACTAGTCTAATATTTAAGGTTCCATGAGAGATTGCAAGAAAAGCTTATTGCCCTGGACAATAAAGGGAGCAAAAGTGGGTCAAGTTTGTTGTTAAAACTGTCCAATATGGCACTACTCAAAAAAATCATAAAGAATGAAAATGAAAAGGTCTGAAAGTATCCTCCCATTAATAAGTGGTCTATGAAAAGCAGTAGATGCAGAAAAGAGTGGTTTATAAATCGCTCCTTGATTTTGCAAACAATATTTTACTTTTTCCATTAAGAATGTCAAATTATAAATAGAATAGGTAATTTAAAACTGCTGTTATGTCGAGAGAAGTTCAATTCATATTTATTATACAATTCATACATGTCATAATTTATTGTCCTACAAAAATACATAAATGACTTTATATAAGATTCAGTCACTGATTGAAAAGCATTTCTGAACCCATGTGTTAGTTGCATGTACTAGTTGTGGTAGAGCAAACAAGGATGATGAATCACAGGGAAAATATCAGTAAAAGATAAGTCTTAAAGTTATTCATCTCATGGATTCTCTTGAGTAATTAATAAGTGCATACATCAAGTTCAAATAACACACAGTTAAACTGAGATACAATTTTTTTTGTAAAAATAAAAATAAAAAGAGAGAGAGAGAGAGAAAATGCTGAAGAGTAGATAAGTAAACAGGTACCATTGACAGATTACACAAACTTGAAATCACCCAGTTTCACTTGCTTGTGATGCCTACCTCTGTAATGGCACATTTGGTAAACGTGAACGGGTCCTGCCCTGATCTTCGCCACGGTGAGGAGATACGGAACGTGAACGATGATGTGTTGTTCTTTGCTGTTCTGGCACAGTTAGCGTTGTAGATTTACTTTCTCTAGCACTAGATCTATAAGCTACTGTTAAGAGGACAACAAAAGGAAATTAGAGAATAAAAGTGTGAGTTTGGAATGAATTCAGGTGGTTAGTCCTTCCAGGAACACACATCCAAATGCTTACAAAACTTTCAAGTAGTCATTCGGCTGTTGTACATCTTGACGTATCATGCAGCCAGGATAAATTAATAGCATTACCTTTAAATGTCTGTATGTACAAAGACAGAGGAACTGAGGAGACTTTCAGTAATCACTGGATGATGTGGGAAAAAGGACTGAACCATTTTTCTGACTTGGGAAAGAGTACCCAGAGTAACTTGTATTTAACTTATGACTAAAATAAGAAAATCTACTACTTAACAGATTCATCTTAATAACAACAACAACAAAAATCACAAGAGGGACCTACTAGATTATGCATTTTGTCATCCAATGGATTCTAAGACTGTTTTAACTGATTATGTAGCTTAAAAATTATAATATCACAGCTTCCAGAACTGTGTCCACCTTTTATACAGTACTGAGAGTTCAATACATTTACTACTACAAATATGAGACAAGTAAAGCAGGCGGGGAAAAAGACGTGGTTGAAAAAAGACAATTATACAGTTTTACTACAGAATTTCTGGTTACTGTCAAAAACATATGCATAAAGACAAACATATGCAAGTCTGTTATGACTTTGTCCAACTCTTGGATCTTCATAATAACCAGAGCTGGTGCCAGAACATGGGAAACAACATTTTTCTTCCAATTGTTGAAGGAGAAGGATGTGGGGTGGTCAATCAGTCAGGGAAATAGAAAGCAGCATGACTTTTGATATATCTTAGAGGGTGTCTTAGAGGGTATCTTTTCTATGATTCTATGACCATAATGGTGTATGCATATGTGCACCATCTTCAGCACTGAGTTACATGTGAAATATGAATGTGATTTCATGTTTAAAATGTGATGTTACACAAGTTTGGGGAGGCTGGGTATTTATTATTCTTTGAGAAACAGAGAAGGGCATGAAGAAAAAACTTTTGGGAGATTTCATTAGTAGCTATATAAACAGCAAATGCCTGCCACTTGATAGCAATGGTTTAGTGAGCACTGACTGCAAAATAGGCCTGTAAAAGTTGATGGCATCGTGGAAAGTAAGGACCAAGATTCATCAACCTTTCAACAAAAAAAGACTCCAAAGTTTTAGAGGATTTGATGCACTGTGAGGCTGGAGTATCTTATCTACTCAAAAAGTGCTTCAGGGTTGTGTAATAAAACTGAAAAGAAATATCAGGATATCCCTGATCTAAGAACAAGTACTGGGTGCAAATTTTGAATCAAAATGGGAACTAATTCAGGACTTCAGTGGAGATTCCCTCATTTTGTATACTAAGATAGTTGCAGAAAATGTCTGTGGTTTTTTTTTGTCAGAAGAAGACAAATGATTACATGACAAAAACGGATGCGTTCCCTCTCCCAGGATGACTAAATCTGAGCTGTATGTTCTGAAAATTGCCATATTTTCTGAAAAAAAAAAAGTTTTATGCAAAAGCCTGTCTTCTCTAATAGAAGAAACACTAGTGTACATTTTATTCAACACTAAAACAAAAGGAATCCAAAACTTTTTTTCTAAGCTTTAGACAACTGTACTGAAATATGCTTCAGGTTTTCAAAAATAAATTTCAGTTTAGCCCACCTAAAAAAAACTATACATAGGATTATCCTTAAACATCTGGTATATGAAGATACTATCACCCTACATATTCCTTCACAGCTGAGCTATCTGGGGAGCAATATCTAAAACTTGTCCATTGGGTGTACACAAACCTTACAGAACAGACAGAGCAACAGCAAGTAATGCTTATCTTAAGTATCAATTTAAGTATTGTCAAATTGGTTGAATTGAATTCAAAGTTCCATAGTGACCATGACAGTGACAGCAACAGTAACATTTCCTCATATCCTCAAATACAAAAGCTCTGTGCTCTCCAGAGTGTGCATGAGAATTTTTTTGCATGGACCAGCATGGCAGCAGCAATAAAGCTTATGGTAGTTTACGCAGAAGAAGTTTCTCAGTTGCTCATGGGAAACTGTCAGGTGTGACACAAAATGGAAGCTGCATGGATGATGAAAATGATTCTATACAATGTTTTGATTTCAGAGTAACTTTTTTTTTTTTTTTTTAAAGACAATACAGATGGTGAGACAAGGTGTTGTGCTAATATTATGCTGCTGCTACAGGAAGGTAACCACAGTTCAACCATTTATACGGTTCATTTATGACAGAAGAATAAATTGTTCTGAAGAGTTACTTATTCTGAAGATAAGACACATTTGTGATATGAAAAGGGATTTTTTTTTCCTTAAAGTATCCTTAAGTTATAAACTGGCCATTACTTTTGATGCAGCTACATGTATCTTTACTTCCATGTACAAAGAAGGATTCTTAGCAGCTGCTGAAACGTCCATGAAAACAGTTTTACTTGTTACTACTAAATGCTAGTACTGCATTTGCCTTAGCAATTGGTTTAACATTTGAAATTATAGTTTTAAGAACTTGCAGCAACTTCATGAATACATAATATCTTCATCATTCTTTTTTCAAGCTTATAGCAGTGATCAAGTTGAGCTTTTGTGCTTCTACATTTTGTAGTCACATGTCTGTCTTTTAACAACTGAGCAATAACCTTTGTGGAAATCTTGAGATATTAAGAAGGCAAATTAACTTCATTCTCTTCTGAACATTTCAAGACAATTAATAAATTATCAACTGTACAAATATACCTTTAATAAAGACAGGACTTATTTATCTTACATAAAAAAAACACAGCAGACAACATTGGCAAGGAAATAGTAAAGGAAGGAAAAGGGGCTTAAAAATATTTTTAGAGTCCCATGCTGTAAACTCAATTTTGATATTCTTATTTTTGTTGAGAAGGAGTATCTTAATCCTAGACTAATCTGGTTGAACTCAACAGAGGCAATGCCAAAATGGTTGAAGAGTGCTTCATCATCCCACGTTATGGGGGAAATGTGGATATTCATTCACACACACACTTTTCAAGAAAATGATGTGTGGAAACCCGGATCACACAAGAACTTCAGTGTGCTCTATGGAGGTCCGTGGTGTGGGGGGCAGGAGAAGAGAAGGGGTAAGGACCCTGCAGCACAGCAAGGAATTTGAATGCAACTTAGATTTAGCAGAGGAGACTCTTAGATGGAGAAGATACTGTAGTATTCATTCAATGCAAATCAAGTCTACAGTCTTAGAAGATTCTAGCAACTAAGGAAGGTTGTATATAGATAGGTAGAAATGCTTATTTGAATTAGGTGCCTAGGCACATTTATTAACTTTTGCCTAAGATTCTTGAGCAATTTAGTAGACAGGGGGACTGGTGGCATTTTCCAGCTCTCATTGCAAAATACATTTTCATGTGCTGTCTACTCTGTCACACATCAGGGGTTGATGACTGAAATTTTCTTTGCCCCATAAAGTTAAACCCCCATTTAAGAATTCAGGTCTTATCTGTAAACAAAAACCTCACACTTAAATGCATCTCACAGGAATCACAAACAGGCGAACTCTCCATTCACATTTGGCAAAAAAATATATCCATTAAAATCAGAATAGACAATTTTGTACTGTGTCACATCAGCTGCCAGAATGTTTCTGACCTAAGTGGATGAAATTTCCTCAACAGGCCCTTCAAGGCTCAGTTTAGACACTCTTAGGGCATTGCAGATTCTATCCACCAATGAAATCTAGCAATTTTCTGCAGTGATAAAAGTTTGGAACCATGCATTCTCCAAAGGCACACTTGAGCACACACAATCCTAAGAACTTGCTATCAGAATCATAGTTACTCAAGTGTTGACCCAGAGAATAGAGTCCAGTGAGTTCAGACAAACACTTCTGAATTTTTCCAATCAGATGGAAAATATCTTATTTCAAATGGCACATGGACAGCTGAAAAAATGTCCCTGGTCTTAACATGTATGCTGAAACTTTAAATGTAAGAAGGCCTACACCTTTTTAGAACCTATGTTTTATTTTAATTTTAAATGTCCTTTCTCTTAGCTGATGTGAAAAGTATCAAGATTAATTACTTCATTGAATCAAATACCATTACCAGACATACTGGAACAAATTTCCCTCTTAGTAACTTATGTGAAATTGTATGGAAATAAGGCAAGAACCCAAACACATCAAAGGAAGTAAAATTTGCCTGTGTAGACATCAAAAGTATATCACAGTGATTATGAAGTCATTATATAATGAATAAATGATCACATTATTTTAAATTCAGATCAGGAAGATAGAGAACTTTCTAAATCCCACCATGATTTAATTCAGCAATTGTCATCAGGGATATCCAGGGAAAAACTGGTTTAGTGTTGCCAATGAAATAGTAACTCTTCATTTAGTTTGGGACAACTGGGAAATCTATTCATCTGACTCGCAACAACAGTCAAATAGAAGTAGAAAAAAATTTGTCATCCAAAATGACCCTTAACATTTTTAATATGAAAAGGACGATGAACTAAAGTCTAACCACAATACAAACTATATTTATGAACATTTAGGGTAATGATAGTTCATGAATGCTCAAGAAAGCTGTAAAAGATATAGCCATGCTACATGCATCTTCATCTATAGCCATGCATTCTCAATAAAGACCATGGGAGACTGCATTACATCTAAGTTTCAAGCAAAAAGCAAAATAAAAAATGTTTGCAATCGATGCTGAAACATTAATCGCTGTTTTAAAATATTTTTTGAGTTCAACTGATACTTTTTAATAATGCTTGGAACATTATGCAGTAAACAATTTAACAGTTTGAACCATCCAGTGGTTCATATATGAAGAATGATATATAAAAGAAATACCAGTGAATGAACTGTAGAACCTTTTAATTCACCATTTTTTAGAAGGAAAGTTACCATGGAATAATCAGGAAAACTTTTTTTTTTTCCACAATGCACTCTGCAAAACCAGCATCCTCAATGCTATAATGAAAAAGTGAAAACAAAAAAAAAGCAAGCAAAAAGAATGAAAAAGAAAATCAAGCAAGAAAGAAGAAAGCAGGACCATGCTGTTCACCCACGCACCTGGAGGAACAACTCCAATACCATCATCAACATCATAATCTGAGATGTCACTATCACTGATTGGCCGAGATCCTGCACAACAGTAAGGTAAACAAATACCTGAACATCTGGTTGAGTTATGAAACGTAAAAATATGTTCATTTAATGTACCACTACAATTGAAAAGATGACATTTCTAAACAATAGAAGAGAGCTAAACTGCAGTGACCATGAAGTTTCATCAAACAACTGAGCCAATCCAAAAGCTTACATATGCTGAAGCCTCCTCTCCCCTTCTCCTTCCTCAGTACTTTCCTACTAGGTTACTTTAGCTCACGTTAAACAAGCAAAATGCTTTTGTGATATTTCAGTGAGTTGAGTAAACTGAATCAACTCGCTGAATGGGAAAGGAGAGGTGGCAGCATATGGTGAGAAAGGAGAAGAGGAAACAGCTCTGACAGCTATTAGAAAAGTTCAAATATCTCATGAAAACTAACCTTTAGATTGCTATCTCTATACATATTCTCATGCAGTAATTACAGTAGTGTCATATTTCTGTAATTCATTCCTGAATGTGCCTATGCATATCATTTCCTATGCATTAGCTGGAACTAATAATACTTATTTTTAAGTACAAGAAGAAAAATAGCTTGGAAGCATGTTTTAAAATAACGCCCTACATCCTTCTTGTTTTTAAATAAATCCTTATTCAAGTTAAATGAACAGACAGGCTACAACACTCAAGTATGCCAATATATTAATTTTTTTTTAGTATAAATCATACAAACCTGAACAAGAGAAGGCTCCGGGGTGACCTCATTGTGGCTTTTCAATATTTAAAGGGAGCTTATAAAAAAAGGTGGAGAGTGACTTTTTGCTCGGTCAGATAATTGAGCAAAATTATCTGATTTTGGACAAGGGGGAATGGTTTTAATCTAAAGAGGGGAGATTTAGGTTAGAGGTGAGGAGGAAATTCTTCACTCAGAGAGTGAAGAGTGAACTGGCACAGGTTGCCCAGAGAAGCTGTGGATGCTCCCTCCCTGGAGGTGTTTAAGGCCAGGTTGGATGGGGCCCTGGACAACCTGATCCAGTGGGTGGCATCCCTGTACATGGCAAGGGGGTTAGAACTGGGGTGATCTTTAAGTTCCCTTCCAACCTGAGTAATTCTATAATTCTATGAAAACTGAATTAAGACTCTCCAGAACAACTGTATCTCCCCACTATAAGCACATATTTTCTCTTTGCTGCTAAAGTAGACTTCTCATCTGATTGTATATATGGTGTGTGCATATAAAAAGAATATCAGAGGCTGAAACTAATTTTTGATGAAAAATGTTTTACAACTCACAAAGCTTTAATGCCTTTCTTTTTAAAATAAACAGCTTTTAATTACTATAAATGTATCTAATAATCATGAACTTCATCTTTCCTTTTAAAACAAGATTTATGCAAACAAGTATTTGACCAATTTTCTTTTGCTACTGAAAACCAACCAGTTCAAACAGTTTTTGTATACTTGAAAGTTATGCATCACAGGTGACATGCTGACTTAATGTCTTAATTCGCATCTCTTTTTGGCATACATTTTCATTATGTCTACAGATTTTACCTTGTATCCTTGTAAGATAAATATCACTACACCATAACCAACATTTTTAATTTAAAATTTTAAAATCATTAATGGAATTTGGACCTACTTTGTAATTTTTTGCTAGAGCTTTCTCCACCATGTACATGTCTTCTTGGCATGAAAGGTGATGGCTGAGGCAGAGGTAGTGAAGATTCATCATGTGTCTGTAGCTTATACCAATGTGGTTCATCATCTAAAAGTGCTGTCTCCAACTCTATAAGAATCTAGTAGAAAAATTGTCAGGTTTTAATTTTAAAGGCATGTACACACAAACACATATATAGTATATATATATATGTATATCTGTTCAAAAACGAATGACAAACTTGGGATAAATGTGATTGTATATATCACCTCTCCAAGAAATTCACTCTCTTCTTCTTGTACTCTTGGCTGATCCCATACTGTTATTTCAAGCATTCGTTCTCTAAAATCTCTACGATGTACATGCGAGTAGAGAAAAGTTTGGTTCCATTTTGGCTCTAGACTTTTCTTTACTGTTTTGGTCCTCCTTTTACTCTTATCACTGAAACATAAATATTTGTGATTTATTTCCAATAACAATTTACAAAAGAATGCCATCTACTCATCAGCAGTAATTATTGGTGTTGTTCATTCTGATCTGATAATGCTTAAAAGAGAAAAAAGTATTTACTGTACTGTGTATTTGTGGTGGATTGCATTTATCCAAATATCCACAGAGTTAATTTAATACTGACTTGCATATATCAAGTGTGATTTTTTATAACCAATATAAATAGAACAAATTTTTAAAAATAATTCTCTCATTCATACACATTCATTTAAAAGTTTATTCAGTAAGTGAAAAATATAATTTTCTCAACTGAAATACTACCTTCTGTCTGGAAGAAAATACATTTTTACATAGGGGTTCCTGGGGCGTCCATCTATTCTTGGTGGCAAATCTGTTGCTTGAAGAACATTCACTATTAACTGATGTCCCACTTTGTCATACCACAGTTTCACCTACAAGAATCAAGTTACCAGAAAACATTATTGAAAATGGAAAAAAATTACACCTAGAATTTTCACAGTGCACAAGATCAACCACAATGTAAAAGTAGTATTTATCTTTCCAAGAGACATTAAGATATATTTTGTTGCATTAATATTTAATTGTTAGATGGAAAAGATGTTGGCATACACCAAGACTTTTTTATTTATCAAAGCTGAATAAAATGGTGGTGCTTGATTATTCCTATATTGCTTATTGTACTCACTGCATAATCTTGTACGTGCGAGTCCATTTAAGTCAGCACTGTCTCAGTTCTGCACTTTAAAAGCTATACTTTAAACAGGAAGCCCTGACTACAGCTAAACTTAAAACATGGCAGAAATCTGTCTGCTCTGATTTTCCACCTTACAAATGTTCTTATGGAAAGAATAATATGCAGTTAAATTATTTCCTAATAGGATCATGGCATAAAATTGTTGAGTGTACTTAAAAATTAATATAATCAATATGAAAAATAAGAATGTACAAAACAAAGTCTGTGTGCTTACGGTATATTTAATAAGCACAGCTTCAGTTAGCATTACAGAGAATTCCAGGAGGTGATGTGCATCTAAATTGAAGTGTATTACTGAATGATGCTACTATTAACAAATACATAGCTCTTTAAGTGCTCTCATAAAGAAGATAAAGTGGTACTGTGTTTGTTATCTGCAGGTACAGAAGAGTCACATTTTTCAATGTAGAGGGTACAGAATGACAAGTTGCAAGACACTTTCATGTGCTCCTCTTAACATAAATGCCTGCACACTCATGTATTAAATCAACACTTCTTTACATCCACTGTGACTACAGTGAGTGCGTGCTCACACATTTGAAAGACACCAATAACAGCCATTTCCATTGACTTCCCAATAGACCTTGGGAAGTCAGAGGGCTAAGGGAACAACATCTGAAAATGTTTATTACTAACTCAAGAAAAAACAAATATTCTCACAGAAAGCTGTCCCGGTAGGACTTGTGGTGCATCCCTTAGGGCTCCAGGGCTGGTTGGAGATATAACAGAAATAGAAGGCCTTTCCATCTTCTGAGATTCAAAAGAACTTGAACCTAAAAATATGTGAGAAACACATGAACTTTCCATCTGAAATTTTAAAGCAAATTTGGGTAATTGATTAAATGATTTTTCTTTGCATTGTATAAAGGTTGTCTTTATATACAGTATTAATGTGATAATATACAGAAAGATGTTAAGCCGATGTAGACAGGGTGGTGAAAAAGACAGTTTAGCTACTCTTACTTCAGATTAAATTTCTTGTTTTATTCTAATAATATATTAAAAGTGTTCTTCATCTAACACACCCTATCAGATGTTTTAAATAAATTATTATCCTCTTGCAGAATTGCACAGTTGAAATTTCTGATGAATAAACCCACATTTGTGGTATAGTAGCCTCAGGTGGCTACTGAATTGTCTAAATTCAGAGACAAGAAGATATGCAAGATAGACATCAGGCATAGAGGACACTGCTGCTCCACCAGTGAAGCAGAGCCCTCATGAGTGAGGAAAACCTCATGACAGGCAAGGAGCAGGGTAACAGGCCTAGGAGGCCCTTCAGGATCCTGACCTAGATAACACTTCTCATTGCATCTCAGACAAGGCTCAGATGAGAAATGGGTGGAAGCCATGGCCTTCATGGCCTTCACACACTTCAGATGGCAGACTTCAAATAGAAGAGCTAAAAAGACACACACACCGTTGTTTTTTTGTTGTTGTTGTTTGTTTGTTTGTTTTGTTTTGTTTACTTTTTTTTTTTTTAAGCATCAGGAATTTCAACTATGGAATGTTTTCTGACACAGCAAACAAGATCTCTGAACTAGGCTGGATGGTGCAGGAGGTGAAATTCTGACACCAATTGTACCTTTGGCAATCCCCTTCCCCTGTCTCCTCACTTATGTTAGGACAAGTAAATTAAATAACTGTTTTGGGTCACAGCTTATACAGGCATAAACTGATATGCTTAAAAACAGAAGATATAGGAGAAAACAATAAAATCCTACTAGCATTTGAAATCTATACAGCTTTTAATCAAATCTCTATCATTTCACTCTTAAAACACAAGACTGAAAAACACTGAATTTTGTCATATAAAAACCTGAAGACAATGCAGTCTCCCAGTGCCTGTCATTCTGAAAATTCATAGACAAAATGATTGTATGGGGTACAAGATCATGTCAGGCAAAGAAACAAAGTGTGTACTCACTGGACTCTAATGGGGGATGAGAACTCTCAGGAATCCGTGGAATATCACTAAAACATGAACATACACAAAGTAATTAGGAACAAGGGAGAGGATCTCCTGCTATAACAAATATGTATCTAGGACATTTTTTTAGAAATACAGTTTTCTTTTGTGTTCTACTGGATTATGTGGAAAGACAGGAAATGTTTAAATACAGTTCACTATTTTCCACTAGGACTCATGAAAACCTTAACATTGCAAACTCCTTCTTCCTTCAAAGTGAGGAGCTACAGATGAGCACTACAATGATAATATTGTGGATGGCTTCCACAATATTTTTATAATAAAAGAGGTTTCTTTTATTTTTATAATAAAAGAGGTTCTAGAGAGGTTTCATGAACAGAATGGTGGTAAAAGTAGAGCTACTGACACTCAACCATTCCTTGGAAGAAAAACAAAAGGAAAAAAAAAAAAAAAACAACACAAGACATAGATTAACTCACTAGTAATTTTTATATAAACGCCTCAAGGAGTTCACGGAATGAAACTGATGAAAATGTCTTATAATAATAAAAAGAAAAAGCAAACAACATTAGCAAAGTTAAACAAACAGAAGAATAATACATTTCTTGAAAGCATATTACAAACATGTGTGGAAATTTTTTCAACATAAACACACCCAACACATATTTATGCATAATCAAAATCAAACTGGTTAAGTTCACAAAAATCTGTAGAAATTTTAATATCAACACAATTACTCTCCTATAAAATTCTGGATGATGGATGATAGCTCCTTGTTCTGTCCTGTTCCCAGCAATCATAGAAAACACATTGCAAAAGCAAGAAATGATTGTTACTGTACAAATGTTAGCAAAACAGAGCAGAAAAATGGAAACAAAGTTCAAGTGGATTACATGAAAATATTTCTAAAAAAAAAAAAAAAAAAATCCAAAATTTAAACTACAGTAATATTTCGGAAGAACATGTAAAGATTTTAAGTCTAAAGCTGGGGACTCTTAAAGGCATTCAGGCATTCTGTTCAGTGAAACATTACCATACCAACTTTGAAGTCAATAAAACTAAGACTCCTAGGTCATATAAATGCTACTTGTGAAAAAGAAACAGACACTTAAATCAGAAAAGAAAGGTAACAATGTCCAATCATCTGATCTTCAATTTATTTTTCATGTTCTGCATTTTAGTCTTCTCTTGCACACAGTTTAAGAAAGGCTATTTCAGCTCCAAGTTAACATTTTGCTTTAGCTTGCATCTCACATCACTAACAAAGACACTCTTCTCTTTCCCTTGACTTTGTAAGTAAGGAGTACCGTGGTTTCCTCAAACTCATGGAAATACAACTGCATTATTTGCTCTTGACATGGCGTAATACTACCTCAGAAACAAACACATGACATGTTGTGCAGGACTGTTGTGCAGACTTCTTAGCATTTTTTCTTTTCAATTTCCAGGGAAACTCTCATCAGTCTTAAATATTTAGTTTGCTTATTCAAACTATTTTTATGCTCAATAGGGCATTAAGTTTGTGATATTTTCTTGTGCTAGAATAAGAACTCTCTCTTCTGCAGTATAGCACTGCTGGTAATAATGTCACATTTAGGATATTTGGATGAGGGCTCATATGTGTAAGGAATGTTTCGAAACAGAAAGTGCACCCTACACACCTGGGTGGATGGAGAAAGGCATCAAAATACATTTTGTTTCCATTTTTCTTCATTATTGTCCACAATACATTAGGGGGAAAAAAAGCTACAAATAAGCCCCAAATACATGTATTAATTACAGATATAAGCACTTAAGAGTTGATTTACATTTACAATAAAGCACTTTCACACTATCAGACTAACACATAAGACACAAATATCAGATTCACACAATTCAGGAAAAAACAGCTACTACAGCTACTAGAATGAAGATGCTACACCAAAAAAAAAAAAAAAAAAAAAAAAAAAAAAAAAACAATACCAACAAACGGTCAAGTTGATAGTATTTCCCTCACTTAGAGATGGCAATACTGAAGTCCTAACCAGATAGAGGTAAGTGACAAAAATAATCAGATCTTTTCTAAAACTTTACTCAGCAGACAGGAAAAAAAAATGAAAGTGCAATGTTTTAATGTATTTTTCTGAACTCCTTATAATTTTTATGACAAACTCACATGAACAGTGAAAATTAGAACATAAATTTCAACTCCAGACAAAATGCATTGTTTGTGACTGAAATGTTATTTGACAATTTTCCCACTCACCATATTCACTATTCATGCCCACATTAAAGCTCATTCACTCTCAGGAAATCACTAAACTAGTACAAGAGAGAGCTTTTGTAATTTTTTTTAAGTAATTATTGATAGAAAATATTCATTTCCTTAAAAGTATGTCAGATATATTTATCTTGTTTAAAGATAGCTACACACATAACTACAAGACATAAAAAGCAAATAAGTAGAGTATGCAGTATAGATCACCGAACTAGTGGCAGTATATTCTAACATTTGTAACTGTTCTGCTTTCTGCTAATGACTTCAAAATGTATATGAAATAACTCAGAACTGTACTTGTATCCATATGTGAATTTCTTACAAATTCAATAATCCAGTTTACATAATCATTTCTTAAATATTACATATTTCTTAAATACTGTAGTAGTTATATTATATTGAGCCTGGTGTATTCAAGTCAATCAAATGCATTAGTGGTATTTTACTTTTGAAAGTTAGCATTTCAATTAAAGAAAATTCTGAAGAGAAACTATAATCCAAAGCATATTAAGTAACCAGATCAGTCTTATCTAGCCTACTTTTATTTTTGGACTGCAGAAAGTCTTATGACTTAAAATATCCAAACCTAGACGAGTCAAAGCAAATGTAGGGAAGGGAAGGGAAGGGAAGGGAAGGGAAGGGAAGGGAAGGGAAGGGAAGGGAAGGGAAGGGAAGGGAAGGGAAGGGAAGGGAAGGGAAGGGAAGGGAAGGGAAGGGAAGGGAAGGGAAGGGAAGGGAAGGGAAGGGAAGGGAAGGGAAGGGAAGGGAAGGGAAGGGAAGGGAAGGGAAGGGAAGGGAAGGGAAGGGAAGGGAAGGGAAGGGAAGGGAAGGGAAGGGAAGGGAAGGGAAGGGAAGGGAAGGGAAGGGAAGGGAAGGGAAGGGAAGGGAAGGGAAGGGAAGGGAAGGGAAGGGAAGGGAAGGGAAGGGAGCACAATCACTTTAAAATCAGAACAGAATTTTACTCCTCTACCAGAACAATGCAAACATCAGAAAACTTATGTCAGAAACATTCTGGTAAAGAGCTGCTGACCTCAAATTTCATCTTTTTATCTTTACCTTGAAACACAAAGGTTTTTGTACTCTTATATAATGTTATATATGAATATCTTATATCTGATCCTTCCACACCTCTATGAATACCTTAAATCAAACCCAACTTAGGTTAAGATTGCTGCCTGCAAATCTATGGTTTGTGAGGATCACTGTTTCACAATACACTGCCACAGATGTAATTTCTCTGAGGACTACAGTTAACAGCTTAATCACTTAAGATGAACCAAATTCAAAGGTGGTTGTAGCCCACACTTCCTTAGGTTGCTCATCTTCTATAACCTACAAAGTGTACCCGTCTCCAGTGTTCATCCTCCTACTTCCAAAACTGCTCCTTTCTATCAGAACCTGCACATTGATCTGCAGTTTGCACTATTTATATTACTTGAGCAACTGTCTGACATTTAACATTGCCTGGCTTGTTATGGAGATTCAACCTCCTTGCAAGGACCTAGAGTCCAAGCACAGAGCAGTTGAATCCCACTGGAGAAGCAACAATTTTGTCAATATTATCTGTGGAAATCCAAGCAAATATAAATACCATCCAACAAGGAAAACAGAGACAAAAAAAAAAAAAAGTTTTACCTGCACTATCCCATATGAGGTCACCAGAACACACAAGAGACAGTGAGTTAGTTACCATGCCAGGCTTCTTCCCCAACCAGCATATGGCCAGAGGTTTTTCTACGCTATCTTATGTTAATAGCCTCTCACATCGTATGCATATTTATAGG
This sequence comes from Aythya fuligula, assembly GCF_009819795.1. Lineage (NCBI taxonomy): Eukaryota > Metazoa > Chordata > Aves > Anseriformes > Anatidae > Aythya > Aythya fuligula. The sequence continues at coordinate 87,436,602 of NC_045561.1, forward strand.
TCATTTTCCCCCTCGTTTTTAGATGCCCAACCCATTAATTCTATTTTTTACAGGTTTCTTACCTACCCTGTGTTTGCAATCATCAGCATTAATGTCAATTAGTTTCTATGGAGTTTTTATGGTACTATTGCGGTTATACTGTTTATTGTTGTTATGCCTTCATCTGCTAATTGTGTTACATTTTTCACATTTTTCTCTAATAAACATCCTACAATTATCCATTACTCAAAATTACATTTGCTGATAGACACAGAAATCCAAATTTACAAGCCTGAGCAAATTGTTTAGACATCAATTTTGTAACTTGCAGCTGTCTAATTGGTGGCCTCACACTCCTCCTATTATTCACTCAAGCCAAACCGTGTTAAATTTGGGCTTTTTAGACCTAATATGCTAGGACTTTTTAAAAAGAGACCATTAAATATGCTGGTACATTACTTGCATTATTAATACTGAGAGATGAAAACATTTAAATTATGCAGACAAAATATCATTTTTCAGGTCTTTCGGGAACCTATTCCCTCACAGGAATTTTAGGTGTAATGGATTACCACTTAATGCCTTATCAAGCAGCTAGTTTGCCAGTCAGCACCTCAGTAGACACAAAACTTTGCTGTACTAGATTTGCTGGATTCAGTAAAATTCACTATCATGAATTTGAAATGACTGTATAGTTTGGATAACAAGACAAGAAGAAGGTAGGAGGTAAAAAGAAAAGTAGTCTGCTGTCCAAAGCAAGCCGTTTCCCATCATACAACACAATCTACATAGATTATAATCAAAACAAACAAAACAAGAAAGTCATGTGGAGTATTTTATTTATTTATTTATTTTTGTTCACTAACATCAGGATTTTCTTTGTTGTAAAATGAATGTTTTTTTTGTTATTCTTTTTAGATAAGAGATGGGTAAATCCCAATCTGATATAAAACAACACAACTTTATCTCATTGCTATTGGAGAAGGGAGTTATCTTTAAATTTCAAATCTGCCTGCTCTAGTCCCTTTGAGATATTTATTTGATCTTCCCAGAAAAAGAAAAAAAATCCTGTCAGGACACAACTCTACAAGGACAGCATTATTATAGTACATAAATATCTCCATGCCAAGACTCCACTTGTCTCAAAATAAAGGTGTAGTCTAATGTGCTCTATTTTTGCTTATGTCCAGAAATAAATATGCATGATGGGTCATCTAAAGCAAAAAGTTACATTTTATCAGTCCTATGTCCAGGTGCATTTTTTGGGTGTAAAATTCACTGCTTAGATTTAAAAGCAGTCTTTGTTTTTGAATGCCCTTCATATTCTGTGTCTCAGTCAGTACAGCAGTTGTGGTATTTTCTCTGGATTTTTCTTCAAGAGTACATTACTGAAATATGTTCGTTTTTTTAAATATTTTATTTATAGAATTCATAAACTACAATAAATTGTTTTAAATAATCAAGTTACCTTAAAAGTCTAATGATACATGACATTTGCAAATATACTGATATCTAAAGCTCACTGCTTAAAATGTCGTTATAGCACTTTATTTTTATATGAGTTGCACAAATCACTTTTCAGGTTTTTGTTCAATTGAAAGTTCAAGTCAGGTCCAATTATCAACATACTAATTTTCTGCTGACTTAAATATTTAAAAAAAAAAAAAAAAAAACAGACTTCCAAAAATCTCCTTATGGCATTTTATTTTTAATTACAATGATGATGGACTGAAGGACTGAATTTGAAGTTTGCAGACAGGAATATCTCCTATCTGTGACTAAAGAATGTAAAATAAGGTTTCTACTCCCCCACAGTCTCCATCTGGATGTTAATTTTAGCCCTAAACAACCACTTTTATTGCATCAAGCTCTCACTTTCCATTAAAAGGTCAAACTCACAATTAAAATTAGCAACAAATGTTAATTTCATTTAAGTACTTTTAATAGCAATTGTCGTTAAAAAGGAAGAGCTCATTTGCAAAATATAGCTACACTTGCACAGTATGTACAAAACCAAACATCAAAAGTTGACGTAAAATAAATGTAAGAGAATGTTTTAGAAAGAAAATGAATCGTGCTTTCTGTTTCTCAAACTAAGAACTTACCATATTAAGACACAAAAATTATAATTTCAATGAAATCTAGCGCATTCATAATGAAATAATTCTGTGTTCATAACTAGGAAACAGTTTACCATCTAACTATAGGACACTTGTATTTAGAGACATACAGTGAGTGCACATGACCTCTGGGGAGGTGAAAAACTACAGATAGATTCGAACCTTTCAAACTTTTTTTTAAACTAGCCAAGAGTCACTTTTTATCGTTAACTGTGTCACACATTTCTGCAATCTAAGTGTGAATTTACAATATGTGATTCATATTCAATCCTATAAGATTGCTCAAAACAGTCCCAATACAGTCATGTTCAAGGACAAGTGTAGAATAAACAATTGTGCAAATCAATTGTGAAAAATACAGGGCCAACCCCACTCATTTTGCCAATTCAAACAAATTTTATGATCCTTGCAATGCTTACTTCATAAGTCAAGAACATATGAATTGTTATCACTAACCCCCCAAACCTGGATTTATAACAAATAAATGTTCTAAATATTAAAAAAAAAAAAAAAAGCTAATTTTTGAAAAAAATAAATTACATTAAATAATGTGAAGGTATTTTTGTTTCTGCTTTTGATTCTGGTATTTTAAAGCTAAATAGTCATTTCAATTAGAATGGTTTTGTTTTCGTTTTTAAAGAAAGGCTGTTTAAAATCCTACTAGCACTGATGTATTTCAGATCTTGTAATGTTCAGTTTGCTCATGTTTCCTTCTGCTCATGAATATGTGTGTAAGTTATTCTGATGTAATGAATCTAAGAGCCTGACAAAAAGATTTTACTCACATGTTTACTCACATGCAGGATCAATACATGGTGTCCAGAAAGAAACCTTCTTTAATTCATCATAAACATAAATACTAACTCTTCCTTTGCCATTTGGCAAAAATCTTGTTAGTACTTTGACCATAAAACAAAACAAAACAAAAACAAACAAACAAAAAACCTACACATTTATATTGATATATTTTTGGTATCACCGTACAGATCCAAGGTTGCTATGGGCAATGAAAAAAACGGAATGCACAGGATTTCAGTAATAGAAAGTGAATCATATTGCATTGTTAAGAGATAAAAGAGAGAAAAATAATGAACTCACAAATAGTCCCTTTAAAAGTCCCATTAGTACAAATAATAACTGTGATTAAGAAGCAAGTCTTCTTACCCAATAGGCCTTGAAACAATAATTTCAACTTGAGGTTCTGACTTTGATTCTAAAATAATGTTGTAAACTTCTTCATTTGTAGCTCCAGGCAAGGGTTTGCCATTCCATTCTAGAACTTCATCCCCTTGAATTTAAAGAGAATTTTATTTAATTTCAATATTATTTTGAAAAGAAGCACAAAACATTTATGAAATCTATAAAGCTAAGTTACATTGCTCAAAATGAATTTAAAAACTGTGCTGAAAATCACAAATGTTTTTTTGAGACACTATCAAGGCTCCTTTCATAATTTGTACACAACATCATATTAAGGAAACCACTTGTACAAACTTATTATGTACTTCAGAGATAATACAGCACCTGTTACTGTGCTACAAAATTAAAGAGTCTCTTTAAAAGACCTTTTATTAGCTAGCAGTAATAAACTTTGAAAGTAAACAATAAAAGGGTTGATCTTCAAAACATGAAAAAATATAAACATCTGATGTTAAACCTTTAAAAATCATGCTTTTTCATTACAATTTGTATGCATACTGTGCATTTTGATTTCTCAATGAAAAGGAGAGTCTTCACTGTCTGTATCCCGTGAACCAAAAATAAAAGCAGGGAATGAGTCACTACCTTCTGAAGATGTTAGAGGGGGGAAAGAAAACAAAGACAATATGAAAGTAATTTAGATGACTTTTCAGCTTGCCATTTCCAGAATTTTGATAGTACATACGTTGCATTACACTTTGACATGACTATAAAAAGATAATAGTCTTTAATTATATTTTCTAAAGAAAGATAAACAACTAAACTGAAGGAACCATAACATAAAGTTTACACTCTCATATCCTATGCAGTAGTATGAATTCTGCAACCATTATCATGCCATTATGCATGATAATTATGCATAACCATTATGCAACCATGATGCCACAAATAAATTTATTTTCTTTGTTGACAACGATTTTATGTTCGTCAGTCAGTAACAATCCTTCAGCTGCTGGCTTTGCTCCTGTCTGAGCTCTAAGTCAAATGGCAAAACTTGTGCTTGTTAATAAACCAAGGAAAACTATCCTAACTGAACTCCTAACTACCAAAACACAGAGCTACAACTTCTGTTTATGTTCAGTGATTGTCATTCCTCACAAGACATTTCTGGAGGTCAGCTATCAATCCATGCTTTCAGAGACTTGACCAGCTGAGATTTGAGTATCTCCAAGGAAGCAATCCAGCAACTCCTCTGGGCAACCTGGTCCAGGACCTTGCTATTCTCACCAAGAAGAAAAGTTTTCACAATCCAAACCTTCTTCATTCCACTTTGTGTGTTGCTTCCTGTGTGATCACAGTCTGGCTCTTCATCCTTACAACCTCCCATTAGCCAGGTAAAAAATTGAATTACTTCCCCCCTCCCCCCCCCCCACCAGAGTCTTCTCTTCACCAGTGTGAACAAACCCAGCCCTCTCAGCTTCTTCTTGTACGCCACAGACTTCCTAATCAACTTCCTCTGACCAGCCTGGTCCTGTTTGTCTCTTTCTTGTATAGAGGAGCCCAAACTGGACACAATACTCCAGATACAACCTCATAATCATGGAATAGAGGGCATCAACCTCCATTGGCTGGCTACAGTCCTGTTAATATAACCCCGTACATGCTTGTCATGTTTTGCTGCAAAGATGCATTGCTGACTCATGTTCCACTGACTGTCCTCCAGCACGTCCAGATGCTTTTCTGCCAAGCTTCTTTGTAGCTGGTTTGCCCCTGGTGCTTATTGTTGCATAGGGTTATTCTATTCCTGATGCCAGACTTAATATTTGTCTTTGGCAAAATTTATGAGGTTTGTGTAATTACTCACAAATTGATGAACTACACAAATTCTGAAGGCTTTTGAGAAAGGTGAAAAAATGAGTTTTCCCGGCAGAATGGCTCATCCATGCCTTTTTTGTGTGTGTTCTAGTCCCATACAATAAATGAATAGAAAACAGACGAAACTACATACATCTGCTTAGCCAGTCCTCTGAATTTATTTTGACCCTAAAAATATTGTTCAGAATTATTTTAAAATAGCTTTGACCTAAAAACTAACCTAGTCCAGACATTAAAAATGAGACATTTCAGCCTAGACACTTCAAGATTAGTGAAGTGAATGTAATTTTCTATAATTATAATCTGCAGTTAAAATCCAAAAACAATTATAATAAGTAGTGCTATCAACACCCCATTTATCAACTTGAAAAAATAAGTAATAAATGCCAAGACATTTCTACTTCCTTATTACTATTTGCTTCATGTAATTATCTTAAATTCAAAAAAGTTTTCATCAGAGTTTCTGGATTCCTAAGAAGGTGTTGTACAGAATTTTGTTTGCTAAGCAGATGTTGGAAAGCAGATGTTTAGGACTGTTACAAAATATAAACCACTAAAAAGTAATTTAGAAAACTGACTGCCATGCATAGTTCTTGCTTCATATAGAAAAAAAGCCTGAAAAGTGTCAACAGTGCAGCCACTTATTTGCAAGTGCACTATATAAATCTTACATGCATTATATACTTTAGGATCATTTTCTTGAGCTCTTTCACATTTTTACTTGTAACAATTCACACTGACTAATAATGTCTATTGTGTATACAATGCATCACCCTTCAGGTGACAATGTAGTGTGAGTACAATAACTGTAGTGAGTTTTGTTTGACACAATGAATTAGTTTTATAGTATGCTTATATTGCTTCTATAGAGTATAACAAGCAGCTCCTCAGATACCAAGCACATGTGCACCAGTAACATTCAATCCTGACACTGACAGGAGTGTCTTGTATATTGTTCACATATTCAAGCCATTGGAGTTAATAATAAATTAGAAAGGTAGACAACTGTAGCATTCCATAGTAACACTACAGTGTTCTTCTATATTTACAAAATATTAGCATATCACATGAGTGATGTTAATGTAAGATAACAGGCACATTACAAAAAGCTATAATTGCAAGACAAAATATTTTGTATGTAACTTATTGATTTACCTGCTCTGAGATGTCCCACCACATCGGCCAAGCTACCTTTTTTCACTTTGGTAATGAAGGCACCAAGTCGTCCTAATTCTGTCATTTTTCCTCCAACAACCTGGAAGATCATATACTTGTGAGTTTTCATGCCATAAACCAGACATCATATCAACATAAACATATAGCCAGATTAGTTTTCACAATACTTTTTTAACTAAAGATAAATTATCCATACACAAATCTATTGTCAATTTAGTCTTCACAGAGGCTAAAAGAAAAAGTTAGAAATACAAAAAGGCCAGGCTATCTTATGCAACTTGCTAAGCATTCAAATTTGTTTCAGAAAGAGGATTTCTTGATAAATAATCAAGAAAATATATTTTTTACAAATAGATGTCTGTCTTGTGCTTAAGTTTAAATTGGAAGTGAACATCAAACCAAAGGTATTAAAACCTCCAAAGTGAAATTAGTGCAACAATTACAAACTTAGTTAATACACTACTAGGAAACATATGCAAATAGTTCATGAAAACATTGCTACAACTTAAACCCTGGCCCTCTCATCCAAACACATGACAGTACAAAAAAGCAACTCCTAGCTTCTATTAAACAGAACAGAAGAGAGCATTGAATAGGGTTTTGTTTTAAAGAGTGTATAACACACAGATGGGGAAAAATAGCGGTAAAATGTGCCCTCAAAAGGTTAGGTCTTTAATAAAATATATATATTAAATAAATAAATAAAAAAAACTAGCCTTGCTGACTGACTATTCTCTCTACCCTTCTCACTCTCTTCAGTTAGTTCTTTTGTCAGGAATATCCTGGGTCAAGATTTATGGAACAGTGGGTCAGTGGTTCATTAGGTATTATTTCTTCATGTTGCCATCATGGTTACTGATTTAAAACTTTGATTTTAATTAAAAATTAAATACAGTTTTAATACAGAACCATACACAAGCAGATCCAGAAGCCTACCTGACTACAAGGTTGTCACAAGAGGATGTGCTAAATTTATCAGTGTGTTACCTAGAACTTCGATCACATCATACAAAACTGAGACTGAAAAAATCAGAAAGAAGCTCTCCAATCTATGTTTCCTACTAGGGTCTAACATTTTTCTCAGATATTAAAGAAGTGTTGTTGCTACCAGCAAAAATCAGCCTTATGCTACAGTCTACAAGATATTTAGATGAAATGTTCTCATATTTTATATTCCCACCCTACACTATTTCACTTTGAAGTGCGTAAGTGGAGTGTGCTTTTACCCAGAACATGCCATTACAAAGTTCACAGGGGTCTTTCCTGACTTAACTCCCACCATGATGAGCAGAACCAACAACCCACATCACATGTGAGGGCTTGAATTACCAGATAACTATATGTAAGGAGAGGTTGACTGCAACGTCACTGCCCTTTGAAGTTGACTTAGTCCTTAAGTGGATGGGAATGTTTCACATTTTCTATTGTTTCTGTTGCTCTTAGTGGAAAGAGGAAGAAATCAAAATTAATTTTCTCAGTCATTTTTGGAGCTCCATATATTAAAATATACATGAACTGGCACACTGTACTCTTCAGCAGTCTCTAGAACTATTCCTTTTAAGTGTCATGGCAATTTAGGGACAATAACCTAGATGTCCACTACAAAATGAGAAATTTAGGAATTTAAATGAATTTGACCATGTCTCCCATAATGTCTTAATTTCAGGCACTGAATTAACTGGAATTACCTTTAATACAATCACTGCTATGCTTTATTTATTTTTCTTTTGTGTGTGTGTGTGTAAATATTTAATGCCATTGAACACAATTTCTGTTTCTGAATAGCTGTGTGGATTCTGAAGACTGACTCTGTAAACATTTACGTCTGGATGACATTTATTTATATGGACTATGAGATGGGTTTCTTGGCTGAAATGCAAGCAGTAGAGCTAGAAAAGGCAGAACTCCTATAATGCATTTAAATGTACAGTATATGTCTTGCAGACAGGAAGCTGAATAAACATAAATTTTTAATCAAAATGGTTCAGTTCCTTGATCATGGATGAGCGGAAGACATGCACAAAAGGATTAAATATATTTACATTCATAATTTATCTATATAACTTCCAAAACTTACTAAAAGTGAGGAATACATTTTTGTCAAATGACCATATGCTTAGAGACTCCTCTGATTTATGTTAGGCTTCTACAGGTCAGTGGAAATTTAATTCTTTTACCACATGAACCATGTAATACTTACTTTTAGCCCCAGTAATGCACCTGATTCTTTTGGCATGGTTGTTCTCTTGTTAAGAATAACACGCCCAATTAAGCGATCTCCCTCTTTAGAAGGCTGCCACGTTACTGGATGCTATTGAAAAGACAAGCAGTGGGAAGGAAAACGTTTTCCTGTATTCAGATGCATACCTATAAACTTGTAAAATTTCTGAATCGTTACATCATAGAAATTGTAACAGAACTTTCTAGTATTGTATCATGTTTGTAGGGCTCTGGCCTCATTAAATATTTATGCCTGCTGTAAAAAAATCTCAGCACCAAGTCTGCAGGTAGATTTATAATATAATTAAAAGTTTAATACAATTAAACATTTAAAACACAACCTAATTAATAAAGTTAAACATTAATTTTTAATTCCAGGACACTGAAAATTGTATTTATAAATTCTGTTCTTCAGAATAGCATATGTTATAGAGCTCTGTCATATAGGTTCATTATATAATAAAAGCCAAATCATCCTTTCCCATTCCAATTCAGCAGAAAAAAAATATATCTACTAATCTCTCCTAGAGCAATATTACACTCACAGTGTCTTTTCTGGTATGAAACCGATATGATAAAATCTAGTACCAAGTCTGTAAAAACATTAAATTCATATTAAAATTCACGTAATTTTACTAGTCTAGATTCTGATAAAAATATCCTCTGATTTTGATTTCCATGATCCACTAAGCCAAAATTTTACATAAATTGTATAGAACTTTTTTTGTAACAAATTTCTACAGCAAACTGAAATTATCAGTAACCATTTTAATTCATACTTTTGCAGCCCTTTTTCCCTGTTTCTTACCGAACTAATAGGGGATGTCTCCCTGCTGTGCCACGTGGCAGGATCCAGCCAGTAATAATCCAAGTCACCTGGAAGAATATGAATAGAAAGAAATGTGTAATCTCTCAAACAGAGAAAAACAAATGTGTGATTAGTTGCACATGCATGAATTTTAATAGCTTGCAATGGCTTGATAAAGCTAATAAAAACCTGTAGTATGATTTACATCAACTTAAGCATATTGATTTGAAAACAATATAGACTAATAATATAAAAACAAAAATACATAACAATACCATTATTTGGACTCTTGCTTTTCACACTTCAGGACTAGTTGTACACTCCAGCTGTTTTTCACTTTGCCCAGTTGTTTTCCAAGAAGGGACCCCAAAGCACCGCATTCTGAGCCCTCCTCCTCCCACCTCTCCATAATAAACACAAAGGACCACAGCTAATGACGACACTAGAGTGAATACTCCACAAAATGGGAACTTGACTACAGTTAAGGACAGGACAGTAAGACACACTGAAGAATCTGCAAAGCAGTTGATCAGTACACCTGGTACAGACAGAGGGTCCCAGGAGTTGAAGGGTAATACAGCACAGCTTACCAGGCACAACAGCTACACAAAAATAGCAAGTAGTGTCAACAGCAACTATGAGCTTGTAATCTTTTATTTTGCTTCCAACAAACATAGACAACGCACATCAAGAATAGAACCCTGGATTATGGTGGTCTGGAAGCCATAAACTCATCAGGCCAAGTAGGGGAACCATGGGCAAGGGTTGGGAGAAAAGACAGCAAATGGCATGGTGAATATATATGAACTGATGGAAAGCTTAGGAAACCACAGTTTGACTTAACATAGTATGGCAGTGGAGGGTTGAGTTGGTAGCAAAAAATGACCAACTCTACTGGCTGTTGTCTGTGGTAGAGTTGACTGGTGTAACTGCACTCCAAGACAGGAGATGAAGAGGCAGGAATTGCAAGAGGAAGAACATTCAGTGCAGCAGTGCAATTCAGAGTTTTCTTTACAAAGAGAAAGGGTGTAGATGGTATTAGGAAGAATGCTGGAGAATGATTCTGGCTAGAACAGATCCAACTGAATAGGAACAAATCCGAAGCATTTCTGTCCTGGTGCTAATTTTAAAGAGAATATACCTGTGAGCTCTGAACCTTGGCATTATTTCATCCCTTTGGACATTACTGCAGTTTATTACCAAAATACAGTAGTGTCATTAAGACTGAAAATGACACTTATTTTCAATTCAATACCAGTGGTATATAAAAGCTCAATCTGAAATAATCCAACAGATATTTTTGATTTTTTTTTTTAATCTGAGGAATGAAACAGTAGACAATTCTGCCACTTAGCTTCCAGCATCTTTAAAGAAATAAATAAACAAAACCCCACCAAAATCAAAATTTACAGTTTCACTTCCTGAATGAAATGCAGTCACCTCTGCGGGCTTTTTGTTTTGTTTTGTTTTGTTTTTGAGAGTGTGTATGTAGTTTTTTTTTCTCAGGTCTTTGAATTATTATGCCTCATAGTTAGGCTTTGTTATGGAACAACTCTTCCTATGATTTTCTATTGACATTCCTACAAACTATTCAAAAGCCACTGGGTAAAAATACTACTTTCATTAAGGTCAGTGGCTTTTTGCAGATACACTCTTTTGCTATACTCTATGTCATCAGAAAATATTTTATTTATTATATACAATTTAGGAAATACATCTTCACTATCACATTTTAGGAAATGCATCTGTGTAATAATACTGTTAGATCACTGCTTTTACTAGCACACAGGAATCCAACAGATGTACAAACAAGGCAGGCTTCTAGCAAGAAAAAATACACATTTAGACAGGTTTTATTACTTTTCTGACCATTTTTCTACAAATAATCGGATGCTAATTATGAAATATACTCTATCACCATTTATAAAACATAGTATTTTGATAGCTGATCATCTACATGATCACAAGCTATTTTTAAAGAGCTTATTATTACCATATGCATAACCACACGAGGCAGTTTGCGGTCACATTAGCTACTGCACTTCTGGAATTTTGTGGGCTTAACTTCACATTAAAGATCTTTCAGTTTTATTTTTAGTGCAGTTCCTTGCACCTTTAAAAAGAGTTCAAAACTGCAGCAAGAACAACAAAATCATGGAAGCAGACTGCCATCCTAAGTGTTGGCAGTGAGCTGAGACCAGTGGCACAGACATCTCCAATTTTCAATAATGGCACTCAACAGCAACACTAAAAAACAACTATTCTTCATGAACTTCCCTTCCCCAGCCCAAACATGTGCCTCTGTGTTTCACAGCTATTTGTTCTGCGATAGAGAAATACGCAGGCAGGAATAAATGCCACTCCTGCAAGCAGAGATGTGTCCCCTGGTGCTCAGCCCAGAACCAACATTCAGTAGGCAGAAACTGGATATTTGTTTAATTACAAGAAATAATTTCACTGAACTAGTATTACAGATCCCAGAACAGGTAAGTAACAAACAAAACCTTACCATATGAGAGCACAGTTTCAGATTTTCTCAAAACAAAACAAAATAATAAAGAAAAAATAAAAACACTATACACAGAGTACTCCCTCCACTAGGAAAAATCACTAGAAATAACTAGTAAAATGAAACAGATGTAAGATGTTATAGAGAAAAAAAAAAAAAACTACTGAGAAAATTATCATTTTAGAGCAACTTGAACTGCTTTGGAACACTTTTTTAAACAATGCCTTAAATTTACAGACATGAAAAAAAATAAAAATAACATACAATAGGCACAGTACATTATTTCTGTACATTACCAATACATTCATATAAACCATACAAAGATGTATTTTGAAATGAAGCGTATGATTAAAAAATGCATTTGCAATTATAATTTATGATTTACTTTGGACTAATGGAGTGAAAGAAGTATATATTTATAAAACCCTTTTTCCTGAGGGAGTAATTCAAAATGTTGTATCCTGCCAGCAATAAAATACTTTTCCTATTAACCGCTCAATTACTGTACTCTTGGACATAAAGGGCTGTAATAATAAATCCACTTAACATGACACAAATGGGTTGATTTTTTTCTTGAGTAGTCTTTTGCAGTCTTCCATCAAATTCCAAAATAAGGAGTAAAACTCTTAATTCATTCCTTTGATTTTATGTCTGCAACATGCATGCTTTCAAAATAAAGGAAAGCAAAATTCAAAACAGCAAAAAACATTTTCCCTACAACATTTCATCTTCAGCGGTACTACTCACATGAAGAGCTGATGCTGTAATGCTGCGATTTCAAGTGAAACCTCACAAAGCTGGTAAGTGTTAGAAATGACAGCCTTGTCTCTGTTGCAAAGCTGAAGTATTGCTTTGCTGAAACAGGCACAAAATATAAGAAAGTCTCTTATCCTGTATGACCAGCCACACTGATCTCCGAAGAGCCTGGAATACTGGAGATAAAACATCCTAAGATGTTTCTCCAGATCCAGACTACTACAGAGAGCAGTGATATTCAGCAAAGAATGCGCTTCTGGTGCTTTGCTCAAATCCAGAGGCACCAGGTTTGCAGCAGTAACTTAAGACAAGAATCAGACAGTCCATTGATAAGATTCAGTCAGACCACATTAGGCACTTAATTGAGCCTAACATTCAACTTCTAATTAATAAAACAGTTCCAGCATGTACCTGCGAAACTCAGACAATTATTTTTGGAGGCTGCACCTATAATTAAAGCTCGAACTGGCTTCATATATAGACAGTTTAGGTCTCTAATTAACACACACAGCGGCCATCTACGTATTTACCTTTGTGAACTTTTAGGCTCAAATACAGCATGAATTAGAGACAATAAATCCCAAAGATGTGGAATAGTCCTCTAGTTTGTCTTTCACAGTTCCCATGGAACTGGATCATTATTTCATGGAAATGATCAATCGTTTCCCAGTATAAAACCAACAAAAGCCACATATCAGACCAAAGAAAGTTATAAGAAATGGAAAGAAGCTCAGAACGTCAACTTGACTGGGTCTTTAAAAGATGTTTAGATGTAGACCTTAGTGATATAGTTTAGTGGGGGACTTGTTAGTGTTAGGTCAGAGGTTGGACTTGGTGATCTTGAGGTCTCTTCCAACCTAGAAATTCTGTGATTCTGTGTGACTGCCTTCCTCCTTCACAGCCAGAATTTTCATGAGTTAGAAGACCACTCTACTCACTCCGGGTACACATTCAGTACACTGAGATTGCCATCAAAAACATCGGGCTACTGTCACAGATGTGATGCATCACATTGGTAAGCCAAGAGGACACTTCTAGCCCAAGGGGGAAAAAAACAAACAAACAAACAAACAAACAAACAAAAACACTAAGCTAGTCTTTTTATCATGACAGAAGAGTAATTGCCTGAATAAACAACATATGTTGTTTAAGTCACTATATCCAAAGTGCTGACCAACCCCATAATGAGAAAATACACAAATACCCTGCCTTGACATACAGCCCTCACATCTAAGGGTCAAGCAGACAACTCAGTAGCTACCTACTGCCTATTTATGCAGAAAGCTTCACAAAAATGCTCATTATCTCCTCAAATCAACTGAATTTAGATGCCTACAGTTAAGAACTTAAATCCTTGCAGAAGGAGCTCTGTGTTTCACCATTTATGCAGTTCAAAGACAGACCGGCTCATGCAGCGTGTGGGAAGAATCCATCACATGACTGTGAAGTTTAGGTTTTAGTTCGTATGGAAAATATATAATTGCATTGGATATGAGCTCCCTTCTGGCACATGTCATCATCAGCTCTGAATGCTGGCATACTCCAAAGATCCAGTAAAAACTAGTACTCTGTGGAAGTGACAATTCAAACATATAGTCACATTGGGAGTGCAGATCAGCCACACGTGCCTGTAACCCCTACTGCTCCCCACTCTAGAGCCAGCCCATCAACACATGATTTAGGCATTGTAACTTAATGATGAGACGTGAAATTGCTTTTCTGTATCTCCACTAAATTTTTGAGTAATTAAAAACAATTGAAAAAGGATCCATGGAGCATTACCAAGCACTATGCTTTAAGACCTGGATAACCAACAACCTCTAAACACTGAAAATGAATGTCCATGTCTTTCTTGTGTGTCTAGAGATAAGGATATTTTATATTTTTTTCCTAACACAAAAACAACGTTTTATTTTGGAAAAAAAAAAATCTCTTTTAGAAGTGGCAGTTATATTGTGAACACAGTGCAGACTGCAATGCTAATTGCTATTTACAAACCTGAAACCTGGAAAAAAAAATTGGCAAGGAAGCACTGAACTAATGATACAGTATTTTGTTTGTTAAGGATGCCAGTATTAAATTGAACCTAGTGAGAAGGAAAAATGCACGTGACTTCTCCTTCAGTAACTATTGCAAAGTTGTTTATTTACAAGAACGGTGAGATCTATGTGCATCTACAATTATTTTTATTTTTGTGTAAGAGTGATTTGTCAGTAGCTAATTACTGAATATTCTTGCAATATATTCTTGTTATCTGGGTGTACAGGGAATTTTCTGAGCATTGACTAAAATATAATGCATTTCTTATTCAGATATTCATTTTGCAACTTTTTTTTTTTTTTTTTTACACATATACCCTTGTGCTCATTGTTGGCTCAAGCAGGTTTCTCAAAAGGTATACTAGCAGAAGACTACCCGACACAATTGTATGTTCATAAGGCAGACCTCCTACCTCAATTACCTCAGAGTTGTTAGAAGTCATTATTAAGGTACCAAAACCAAAGGTTACAAATCCTAACAACTGAAGCTTGCAGCCAAAAATCATGACTTATCCAGTCAAGTAGCAAATTGAGGATTAGTGAATGTTTCTAAAACTTTAATTTGGACACCCTAGGGAAGGACATAACTAAGAAGCTTTCCTAAATTTCCTGAATCTCTAGGGAGCCTGCTTGTGAGAAGCATTGTGTTAAACAACATGATTTAGTTCCTTCAAACACCCACTCAAAATATCGAGAGTAAAAGCATTATTAAAAATATTTTATTGATAGAATATGAAGTGTTCAGCACTACCAAGAATTTCAGATCAGTAGGCAGATATTTTAATTGATTTTTGATACTGCAGTATCTGAAGATGCAAGAAAAAAAAATAATCGGGTCTAACTCCAAGTCCTGATTTTACTGACATTGATTACACTCTTCAGTGGATAATAATTCTGTAGATGGACAGATAGAAGAAGATCTCCTTTTTGAAATGTAGAGCTTCCTTGAATTCATTTATTATTCCTTTTTAATTCCAATTCAATATTGACACTTACTTGTTTTAACTGAATCATTTGAGTTCCTGTTTAGTATAATTAATACTACTCTAGCTTTGGCATGATCTCTAAAGGTAATACTTTCATTTTGGTCTCCTTTGGTATTTTTCCCCTGGCAATCTTAAAAAAGATTCAAATGAATATTTTCTATCTCAATATTTGTTAAAGCCTGTTTTAAGAAGAAATTATAATTCAAAATCCAAGCTGCAAATAAAGTCTCTTCAAGCTCCAGGGTGTTTCACTTACATTGCCAGTAGTCATGAATTTTAACAAGGATAAGCCTATGAAAAAACACTGTAAAGCAGCAGCCTGTGCCTTACAAATCCCACGGATATGATGCCCAGTGAGGTATCAGTGCCCTGGTAGCACCTACTGCAACTAAGGTAACCAAAAAGGTCTTTGTTCAAAGAGCCTTTTCTGAATATTTTCTCCTACTGTGGGGAAGGAAGAAAGGTATTTCTGCTCAGATATGGTATGCTGACAAAGGTATGCTGACATGCTGACAGAAACAACAGCATCTCAGAAAAAAAAAAATAATAAATCCATTATCCACAGGAAAGGGATCAGGAGAAAGACAGTAAGTCTATGAGTTTGTCATCCAACATACACACACACACATGTGCACGAACATGAACAACCCTATAGACCTGCACAGGTCATTGGAGAAAAAAACAAAGAAACAATGAAATTACATTTCATAACCAAAGTTATGATTTCAGGATCATGGAAACTTGGGAAGACAATGAAAGAGAAAATCTGAGTTAAGCAAAAAAAAAAAAAGTGAAAGAAAAAAGAAAGAAAAAAGTCTTAGTTGTTCTTAGCTTCTGGACTGTAGAAGGAAATAAAATAAAGCAGATTAAATTCTTTGGACTGTGATTAAAGACAAGTATTTAAGCGGTGCCACTCTAGAGCACCAAATTAGGATGATGAGACTAGTGAGGTATTGTTTTTTTTGGTAAGCATTCATCATAATTCTCTATTGAACTATACTTTAAGGTAATGAGAGAGCTTAAAGGCTTTCCTTTCTCCTATTCAGAGAACACTACAGGAAGAATGCTTGGAATGCAAAGTCAGAGATCACTGGCACTAGGCAACTTGCAGCTTTGCATCTCACCAATAGAGAGGAAATACTTAAGAATGTTAAAGTGAATAAAATACACAATCCTTAAAAATGTAAGCAAGATGAGAAAAAAAAAAAAAAAAAAAAAAAAACTTAGAGAAAATAAGGAAGCAGACATAATGACAAAAGAGTCTGGGAATCATGGAATCAATCAAAAAAACAATATTAGCATCAGAAGGACAACCAGTCCAAAAGGGAGGAAAGAGAAATACAAAACTGACTAGCTAAGTCATGAATGTTCCATTTTCTAGAAGGTTTACAGTCAGTGGAAAGGCACCTATTACTTACTAAGATAGTGATGGAGTACCAGGAAGCATACAATACAAAATCAGAAACATAATAAATTGAATACAAACAGAAAAGTATGCAAGGACAATCGAGATCATTCTGGAAATATTTAGTCCCTAGTACTTAGCATCTAGTACCTGGTACTTGCTACTCTGGAAGAATATGGAAAGAATCCACTGCCATTTGGCTCTACCAGCAAAAGACACCAAAAAGGTTACGACTTTTTAGATAACAGTTCTCCTAAAAAGAAATACAACTAAAATCATTAAAATCATAACAAGTTAACAATGTCTGTAGCCTAAAAATGAGATTTTATGCCAAAGCAGGAGAAGGTCAGACTACCTAGATAATGTTAAGCTAATTCACTTCATCTTGGAGTACCTAACATCTGTCTGAAGCCAGGAACGTTTCCTAAGAAATTTCCTAAGAAATTTCCATAATTCCTAAGAATTAGTGTGGTATGGATAAAGTTCAATAAAACTGGGAAAGGGCAAAGACAACACATATTTCTAAAGGAGAGAGGAGAGAAAGGAGGGCTAGAAATTATAGACCAGCCAATTCCTGGAAAAATACTTAAAAAAAAGTCAACCAACCAAACAAACAAAAATACAAAAAGATAGTAAGAAGAAGATAGTAAGAAGAGAAGACACCTAAAATTGAACTATCAATAATAAATTAACCCAACTGCATTTCCTACCACTGCATGATAGGGAAGAAACAGCAGTTTTCAAGTATCTTAATTGAGCAGGTAGTGGTTTTTGTATTTTTTATGAACATGTCATTTTAATGTCACACCAGAAAAATTGTCTAAATAAAACTAGTGTAAGGTGAAAAGCTATTTAGAAAAGCATATTCTAAAAGGTTAAAATTAGTAATTAAAAAAAAAAAAAAAAAAGAAAAAGTATGCATTAAGCAGTGTCTACCATGTTTGTCTGGGGTACATTAATAGTCAGCACTCATACTAACTTTCCAGAAAATAAACCAGAACACATTAGGCTTGTAGGTGACAACCCCAGGGAGGGAAGACCTGCGAGTCACAGGAGATCAGGACTAGACTTCAAAGCTACACTGACAAACTGGAGAAAAGAGTTGGAAAAAAAGAGGATAGAGTTCAGGGCAGACCCAGAAATATTGCCCCCACAGCGCAGAAACAGGGAAAGGAACTCAGCCAGGTAAGGAAGATGCCACGGAAGATCAGGTGGCAAGAGGAGATGACAGCCTGCAGCTCTGGCTGCTGTGGGTAAGCTGCTAACTTTGCACTTGGGGAGCTGGCTGCCTTGGCCAGAGGCCAGGCTCAGGTGCCTTGCCTACCACTTACCTCCAAATACCAAATACATCTGTAGGTCAAACTGGCAGAGACCTTAAGGTTTTGTTGCTGGTTTTGCTTTGCTCTGCACCACAGGCTGTCTTCTGGGTACCTTTCACATAGCTTATTACGGTCACCTTGATGACAGCTCTGTCTCTCCAGTTCTCTCCTTGCAGCAAACAGATACATTTTCAGAGCTGAGTATTTAGCTTAACTGAAGTATAGCTATGAGGGAGAGACGAATGAGTTAAATTTAATAGCCAGTGAGACATAAAAGGTCTGATTTGATGGTCCTTTAAAACTCCAAAGTCTGTTACGCAAACAGGGTCCAAAACTGGGCCATGGAACGAGGGGTTAGCCTGATTTTAAGATACCTTTTAGCTCCATGGTTGCAGGCTGTTCCAGAGGCTGGAGATGTGCTGCTGCATGCCCTGCCCGCAGCACAGCCCCGCACCTCCAGCAGGCAGGGTGTCACGGCTCCTCACTGCCAGCTCTGCTGCACCCACCTCATACAATACTTATGCCAAGGTGTGCAGGAGGCTTTTGGGAGGCAGCTTATGGCTGTCTACTTTGGGGTTTGTTTATACCCTGAAGAAGACACGGGTTTTTTTTTTTCTTTATGTACTAAGGTTACATGGTGTGAGCGTCAGTGCAAGGCTTTGATTTTACCAAAAGATTTTCTCCAGCCTTATCCTTCAAGCTCCATGCCCAGCTGGGGCTGACCTTGGTCTCTTCCCAAGCTCAGCAGCATCTTGTTTTGCTGATATCCCTGCTGCTGTTTTGGTCCCATCTCTGTTTTGGTTGCTCCTCAACCCTATTTTCTCTAATGCATCTCCCCAGATTCTGCCCTTCTTACTCTTATTCTCCTCTAAACTGCCACAAGTGAATTTCACAGACTGATTTCTTAATAAATGTGTTAAATAATACAATTCTAATATTTGAGAAGATAAAAAAACTTCTTCCATGGCTTATTCTATCATACAATCTTCAGGATTCTCTCTTCTAGTGAAAAACCTACTTTCCGAAAATGACTTTTACAAGCACTGTTATTAACCATCTACACATAAGATTTTAAAGACCTTTGTTATTCTCAACACACTGCATAATCCCCAAGGAACTCACAACCATTAATCCTTCCTCTCACTTTCCCCTGTGATCCTTAGTGATTTAGCTGAGAACCTTATTCCAAATACAGATTATTTATTTTTTCCAGAGGAGAGGCCTGATACCCTTCCCTGGTTCAGAAAGTGCAATGCATCTCTATGGTGATGCAGAGATGATATATAAAATAATCATATATTTACGATAACCCACATATTATTACTATAACCATAATTGTAAATGCTAAACAAACAGAACAATACAATGTACAGAATTCAACGATATTTTTCCCCAAATAATACGCACTAATAAAAGTAACAGACTCGTATTCCAGACTGAACTTGCTAAAGCTGCTAACAGCACAATCCAGGGGGTTGAGGACACATCAATTACCTTCTGCCAAACAGAAATAAGACGCCTGAGTATTTCTTTCCTGAAGTAAATTTCTAAATTCTTTAACAATGACTACTCCAACATAGAAAATATTCACAAGGCAATCAAAAAACTATTACTTTTCAGAAACACATTTTGATTTGTGCTTTCAAAATACATGTTTTTGTTTCATAACTCATGCCACATAACATCACTAATGTCAAATTATTTTTGACACATGAGCTTTCAAAGTATAAACATAATTGAAACACAGACTTATGAGCAAAATGGTTCCTTATACCCTGCTTAAGCTGTATATTTGCTACAACTAATACTTAAAATTCAGAGGACACATCTCCACTCAAACTGTACAGTTAAAGAAATCTGCTTATAAAAAGATACATTAAAAAAAAAAAAAAATCTGAAACCTCAGCACCGTATAGCCACTTATTTACCTGTCCCTGAATGCAACGTATGGAGCAGAAACTGAAGAAACCCCGCAAACATAGCAGCATCAGCAAGAAAATGGTTAAAAAAGCACAACTGGCATTTAGTAGGTTGCTGAATTCCAGGCTGCAACTGTAGCAAACCTGAAATGCAATCAAAAATCCACTCCAGTGTGAAGGAGATGATTGGGGGAAAAAAGAAAAAAAAAAAAAAAGTCCCTAAGGTCCTTGCGTCCTGATCCTAAGCCAAATTATTCTGCAGCATCAAACATTCGACACTGGTGACACCAAACAGGGCTACCAGAGCTCTTGTCATCCAAACAGATCTCTGCAGTGGAGTGCAAGCATCGACTACTGCGTTAGTTCAGCCACGCTCACTGCAGCGACGGGGAGTTTCAGTCTCCAGAAACAGCTAATGATTTCAGGAGTCCAGAATTAACAATTCCTCAGGAAAAAAAAAAAAAAAAAAAAAAAAGTGGGGAAAAAAAAGCTCCTTCCTCTCCGGATGGAATAGGAAAGAAGTTTCTTCGTGTTTTAAAGCCAACAGTACACACAAGCTCAATAATCAATAGCACTGCTGCAGTTTTGATTTATATGCAGCAGTGGTACGCTGAACAAGTTTTAATGAACTGCATAAATGAAGCAATCATGTAAAGCAAACGTGGCTGGTTTAAGTTAAGTAAAACTTCCCATGCTGCAGATTTACTCCTAGCACACTGAAAATATATGGCTCGTGAAAAAAAATACTGTATTTTTAACAAATTAATGGAATGTTTAAACACTTTTCTTACATAATGTGTGCATGAAAAAAATAGTTTTATATAATAAAAATATATTATAAATAAATAACAGCATTTTGTATTCTAAATTATATAGTCAAAATAAAAGAGAATGCCTGAACATATATATCAGCATATTGGGGAAAGCCAGATGATTAGAGAATTACAGCTAATAAAATTTGCTAAAGAATTTGATCTAGCCATATCTAAATCCTAAACCAATAAAATTATTTTCTTGGCAGAGACAGTTTTCCATGGTGAAGATACACGCTTCTCTGTAGCATACTTAGATACTGTAGAACTAAAACAGAAAATCAAAAAAGCTAACTGTTTAGAAACCATGGTGGGGAAAGCAAAATGCGACAAACCAACCTTTTTAAAATTCTCTCCAAAGAGAAGCTTATTGGGGTTAAATGTAAATAATTAAGCTAATAAGAGTTTACAATTGTTTCATCTTTAATAATACATAGACCTATTAGTAAGAATGAAAATGCATTTTTGATTGAGTTGTTTCCCTCTAGTTCTGGATTGGATGATCAAAGCCCAGGTACTGGACACTGCCTTTCCCACACACTCACCCCTGTCAAGTAGTCAACAGCAAAAGTGGCACAGAATTAGCAGAGACAACACAGCTGTCTGCAGCTGCTTCTTTGCTGACATGCCCTTGTTAGGAGATGATTCTTTGAAGGATGACAATGGCCAGAGTTTATGTACCCCAAGAGAAGATGATCACCTGGGCATCTACTAGCCAGGGAGCACACTTTTCCCCTAAAGCTGGAGAACATTTATTGCATAAGGAACAAAACAGCTCCCATCAAACAGCCTTTCAGGCTGCCCCTAAGACACATCTGACACTTTGAGACAAACCTGGATAGTTGGTTCATTTACTTTTACGCCCATCAGTAGTAGCAAGGCTACTGGAAACTAAATGGAAATTTGGTCATCATGCCATTGTCCAAGTAAAAGTGTATAATTCAGTTATAACATGCTTCTGACCTTTCCTTTGAATAACGTTGCCTATGTAATCTCAGAAGGTTTTTACCTTTTTAAGTTATTTTACCTCCACAATCCTCTGACGCACATCATATTTTAGTTTCTTCATAATCTTCCCGCTAATGATTGTCTAGCTCTTAATCCATGTATGAGAAAGTTTTAGAAAGACAGAAGAATAAGATATTTACAAAATAGTATGAGATTGAACAATCCCCCACAGATATCCAACCCTACCAGTTGTCAAGTTTTAAGAGGACAAATGCCAAGCATTATGTGTACCACTCAATTTAATTCCTAGGTGGGAGAGCAGTTTTTCTCAAAACTGAAAGGTTTACAATACTTTTTGATAAAAGCTGAAAGCCAGAGATTGGTCTTGAGCCATTCAAGGATCACAGTCATGTTTTATATGGGAAGTTATAGGAAAAGAGAGAAACAACAAAAAGGATTCATCATATGGTCTTTGGATTCATCTATGGACTTTGAAGCCAAGTTATACTGGAGTAGAAATTCTAATGAAATTGTGGAGTCTTAGATATAATATTAGGTATTGCACGCAACATTTCATACCATAGCCCTGTCTGACCTACTTCAAAAGGTCCTGGCTATTGTGGGAGATTTACAATGACTGGACAAGGCAAGCATCACACCTATCCTAAAGGAGGCAAAAACAGTACCAGGAGAACTATGGACTGGGCAGGCTAATCTACTCTTGGGAAGGTCATGGAGCCAGTCCTTCTGGAAGACAGTCACAAGCACATGAAGGACAAGAAGGTGACTGGGAACACCAGCACAGTTTTACAAAAGGCAAATCATGCCTGACCAACCTTATTTCTTTCCTTGATGAGATAAATGGATATGCAGACAAGGGGTAACAGTGTTGTTGTCTAACATAACTAGCAAAGTTTTCAACCAAGTTTCCCACTATATCCTTGTAGCTGCATCAGAGAGATATGTGTTGGTTGGTGAACTAAAAGGTGGGTGGAAAACTTACCGAACCACTTGATTCAAGAAATGACAGTCCAAGGTA
This sequence comes from Aythya fuligula, assembly GCF_009819795.1. Classification (NCBI taxonomy): domain Eukaryota; kingdom Metazoa; phylum Chordata; class Aves; order Anseriformes; family Anatidae; genus Aythya; species Aythya fuligula. The sequence continues at coordinate 87,459,652 of NC_045561.1, forward strand.
TCAAGTTCAACAGGTGATGCTATGTTAGATATATAAAGAAGTATCACAGCAAAGATTTCTGGGGAGGAATCAAGGCTGTGTTTTGCTCAGTTAGCCATATTCCAGGCCACAAAATGCTCTCCTGGGATAACAGAGAAAACTTCTGTGTAACTTGGGATGCAATTTGGCTGTGCATCCAAAATTAAACAAAATGGAGAAAATACATCTGCCTCTGATAGGCTTAGGTGCAGGTTTTGACTGACACTGTGGTAATTAAAACACTTCTGTTCTCTCTGTGCACTTCTGCAACAGAAGTGCAACTTCTTTTTTTACTTAAGTATTGCCAAAGGAAGACTACTGAGTTTTTTATTTGGGAAAATGCTTACAACTTTGTAAAGATAATTGTTGACCATTTACCATTTAAAACAGAAATTTCTTATATACAAATATACATGTATATCCAAAAGTGTTTTTGTGCCATTTCTACACTTTACTTTTCAATAGATTGACATAGCTTGGCCTGTCATTTCTCATAATTGCTGAGAAAATTACAGGCTAAGAAGAGAGGTGACTGTGGTGAAAAAGACACACAGCTCCTGATTGAATGTATGCCCTCAAGCACAAGCTCATCAATACTCCCTTCAATTCAGGCATGAGCATATTCTGTTTATATTCTTGACCAGCTGGCAAGAAAGGCACCAAAGCAGAAATTATGTAGTCACATCAACAGGGAGACATGCTGGTGCTAATAAGTTTGGCCTTTTATTTAGCTCGGGCTAAATCAATGTCATGCTATTGTTACTCCACAGCTTTTAGTTCAAACTCTGATCTGAACCAAGTCAAGTGGAAGTGAAGAAACTTGGCAACTGCCCAGAAACATTTCATAAATTTCATAGATGCGGCAGTTTAGATCTTTGCTACCTAGCTTTCACCATCCAGTAATTTTGCAATATGTCTGAGTTTATTAATCTATGGGGAAGAGGGGAAACAAAACAAAACAACAACAACAAACAAAAAGCATCTCCTCAGGCCAATCATTTTCATAATCCTCCTTGACTAAGGAGAATCAAGACATAGAAAATAAATGCTGCACTGTCAGATTTACAGAGTACTGTCTTCTGGACTTCCTCTTGACCCTGTTATACAAAAAATAGACTGTGTAATGTATTTATTTTTCTTTTCCATAAAGGCAGTACTTAAACTAGCTTCCAATATCTGTAAAGAATCTGCTAGATAGTCTTTTTTAAAGTCAAAGGTCCTCTTAAGTGAACCCCAATTCAAACTATTTGCTCAGCCATTAAATTGCTAACCAAAGCCAGATGCTTTCAGCAAATTGGTAACTGGTATGCAGACACCAACTTTCTAATTTACAGTCTCAAAATACTTATGTTCCCAACTTTAACTGTCATCCCTAGCTGTTGTTTTAAAGTCTTCACAGTGATAGATTTCTCCCAACTCTGATGCCCTACAGTATGGTGGACATGGAAGATTTGCACTCGAAGTCTCCTCACCGCATGGCACAGGATAAGCAGGGATGAAGTGTTGGGATGACAAAGCTGCCTCTGACAGCCGTGCTCAGGTACAGGCTTGAGCTCACAGACCCAGATTGCTCAGATCAATTCAATTCCTGCAGGAAGAGAAGCCAAGCATACCTGTACTCAAGTTTACCTGCCAAAGGAGGAACTACAGTAAAAGCCAGTATCATCAGCAAACTTGGGATCCAGCAAACACAGGAGATCCAACCTATGATGATAGTGTCATTACCACTTCTGATCTGAGTCAGCCACAGCAGCTTAACAAAATTCCTTAATACAATTCCTTTTTTTTTTCCATTTCCTTCCAACCTGTCCCTTTTCCCCTTTTTTCCCCCACTGCAAAACATAGCAAAAGTCAATGTGTGTTCTGAACTGATTCACGTACAGGCTGGGGCTGACAGGGTATAGAGTCAGGGGTGAAAGACATCTAGGGATCACTGGTTCCTTCTATTACACCAGGTCAGGATGACTCTGACAACTTAACCTACATCCTCCTTTTCTTTCAGATTTCTCTCATATCCATTAATTCTAAAAATTTCAGATTTAAACCTACTAATTAGAGCTGTATGTGCTCTTGTGCTGACCTCATTTTGAAAGGCCTATGTCTATTGAATAGAATATTTTATTGCTTTTGACATTTTATATACCATCCAAACAAAAAAAAACCACACATTTAAAGGTAGGGCTTAGCACTGAGCATGTTGTTTGTTTAAGCATTTGTTTAATTTTTAAGCCAGAAAATTTTTTCCTAATCCTTATAACAATTTTCTAGGTCAAAGTAAGATTAGGCCCACCATAGTGCACACAACTGATGTTCTGACAATAAGCCCTAAGTTAATACCACATTATTTTTCCTTGTTGTTACTATTGTTTTAAAACAAGAACAGGATGCTGACAGAGTAGAATTTTAAAGGAAACATTTAAAGAAAAGTCTAAATGCAAATGATACATTGGTTTGTTTAAAAAAAAAATAAAAATCAGCTCCCTGGCAAAAATTAACGTCTTCCTAAATGCCTCCTTTCAGTGGCTTGCAGGAACAGCCATTCCCTAAGACTCCTCCGGCAGTGAGATTTAGAACTGGGTAACAGGAACAGATTAATCTACTTTTTGTACAGCTTGATCTGAAAGCATCTTGTCGGTGGAGAAGAGCCCAGGGCAGCACAAGTGGATCCATTCCCAAGTGTCCATTCCCATCCCTGTGCCCTGGGGGCTGTTCTGCCCTCCCACAAACTCTGCTCCAGCACTACTGCCAACTCCACGGGCCTGCCCCACAGGAGATAACTAAACCCACCTGGGCATAGTGACAAGGCTCACTACATTTACATTAAAACTGGCAGAAATAGCAAATACCAGGAAGTTTTGAGAAGCTGCATCTATTTAAATTTGGGTTTGTGAGTTGCTTTTCTGTGCTTTGGTTTCATCTGTATTTACTTATCCTGTATTTTACATAATCTGTAAAACTTATCCCGTATTTTACACAATGCCAGACACCAAAGAGATCAAATTGCCTGACATCTCAGGTGTTTGGATGTAAACTTGCACCCGTTTGCTGTGGGAGAGCTCTGGAACGTGATGGGCAGGAAGCAGCATTAGACCTCTGACTGACCCAAGGCTCTCTGGAGCACTGGAAGAAGCTGCTCACTGGCCCTCTACTCATGCACTGCTCGGTATTCACTGCCTGAGTTGAGGCTTTTGCTCATCTGACAGTTCAGGCGAGGATCGTATGAACATACTGAAGAGAGATTAAAGCAAGTCAACTCCAAAAAACAGTTCCATCCCCCCTAACCAAAACCCTGGGGAGACCCCGTCCAGGTTGTGCAATTCCCACCTGAGATGTGGGAGCAAGCTGAGGCAACCCAAAAGTACATCCAGCTGCTTCAGAACAACATTTATCCTCTCTGATAACTGGAGGTTTTCCCTTTGCTAATAAGAGAGAAATTATTTCCATAGATTGTGAAAGACAAAAGATAGATTTGACAGCTCCATCTAGTGGCTCACTGAGCACTCTTTTAACGGTGCAGATTGTGTGGCCTAATGGATTAAAAAGAGCTGCTTGTGGGGCTTGCTTTTCCTCTGAGCAACACAAAAAATCTACTCTTAACACCCAGCATTTTTTAACATCATCACATAATAAAAAAATTCAAAAAAATAAAATAAAAACTTCATCGAAGTTTAATAAAGGTAAGATCATAAAAGTAGGTATTTTTATGGCTTTTCATTAATACCTTATTTATTCTGTTTAGCTAATAAACTTTAATTAGAATAACAATGTTTTAGAAATTGTTAATTTGAATTTACATTTGAGGTAATATAAATTAATATTTGAATTTATATTTCTGGTGAAAAGGTGTCTGAAACTGCATTTTCAGTAATTCTAAAAAATAGCAAGAACTTGGATACTTTAAAAACAGATAAAACATCACTGCCAAGTTGCTTTAAATAGATTTCTTTTTTTTTTTCCAATAATGAGAAGAACTAATTATTATTGAAGCTCATATTGCAAAGTAAAGAATTACCAAGTTGAGAACTAGGCTACAAAAGCTGGAAACTTCAATTCTGGAAATGAATGCATAAAATTAAATAACACATTTTAACGTGAGTTGAAAATAAATGTGCTTCACTTCTCCTTGCTGCATGTCAGAAAGTGCTTTATCTTATGTTACACATGCATCTAAAAGGTAGCCAAGTAGTATAACCATTTTACTTTATTTATTTCTCTACTATACATAGTTCCCATAAGTAACACCACACATACATTGTTAGGACCTATATGCAATCAATAACTTTTAAGTAACAAAAGTAAATACTTAAATTCCTTACCAACCTGCATTTAGAACTGTAAAAGAATCCCAAGGTAGCCTTGTCTCAGATGAAGTGCATGATGCCCATGGAGCTAAATGCCCTTTTCAGCACCAACCCACCCTCCCTCACAGACCACATCTGCATGTGGAAAGTTTAAATAAGCCGTGTATGTCCTGTATTTGCAAAATGGACCTTTCTTAACTTGCAAAATGGACCAAGTTAAACCCTTATCAAATTTGCATTTAAGGTATGGCAAAGCCACTGTTCCCAGAAGTAAAATATGCTGAAAATTATTTTTCTAAAATATAGAATAATGTATTTACCTTCTATCACAGGATTTTATTCTTCTCCAAAAATGGAGATAGGTTCCCCATATGGGTAGAAAGGAGCACAGCTCTGGATTTCAACTTGGATTTCTGGATTTAATTTTCTGGATTTCAAGTCAGAGTTCAAGAAGTGTTTGGACAAAGCTCTCAGACACATGATCTGATTTTCATTTTTATTTTTGGGGTAGTCCTTTGGGGACTCTGGAGTTGGACTCAATGATCTTTGTGGTCCCTTCCAACTTGGATACTCTGTGATGATTCTGTGAATCTATGATTTCAGCCCTGAGACCTCTGACATGCTGCACAGACCTTACACAGCTGTGCAGCTTTGGCAGACAGAGCTTGCTTCATTTTTCAGTCTAGGCTCTTACATCAAAAGAGTAACAGCAAATCCTTACCTTCAGTCCACATGAGCTTTATAGTATAGACAGAATATATGCATATACAAATTACACGGCAGAGTTTTGTACAGCATAGCCTGGGGGAAAGGCTCTGGCTCTAACACACCACCACGTTTCAAGCCAGCTGAGTTGGACTGTAGTTCATTGCACAGCTGCATTTTGTGAAGTGCTCTGCAACTACAGTTCGGACTGACTTTTCAAAAGCTCTCAGTTCCCCTTTAAAAGTCCCTATAACCTGCCTACCCTACTGCTCCTCTTGTACCTCCCCCTTCCAGTGCAAGGTGAATGGTTTCTGAGTGGCAAAATGGTTTCTAAATGGGGACTGAATATGCCTGTGAATTGGTCTTCCATGTTAATAATAAAGAACAATAATGCCTTTCCAAGTTCCAGAGATGCAAGAAAACTCAGGATTTAACAATTTCTGACAACCTTTTCTTCCACGTCCTCTGTTCCATAGGAACAGAGCAGCAGTCACCCTCTCTCTTCTCTCCAGTTTCTTTTTTCCCATTCAAAGCCCAGCTACGTCTCAACCCTAATCCTTTCCACCTTTACTTATATATCATTTTTATAGACCTCTGGCCATTCTCACTGCTCTTCTGTGGACTCCTCCAGCATGTTCACAACCCTCTTAAGGCAAACTAGCAGCAGTGCTTTATTAGGATTTCAAAGGAGAATTTGGTCACACATCTGCTGTGACTTTGCCAGTTACATGGTTACAGATCTCACTGAAGCGTTTGATTTCCTGGCAACCATGGGACTTTTTTTTTCCACTCATGTTCAGCTTATTTCATTTGCATATGCACGTGTACACTTTACCTAATTGCAAGAACACAGAACAGATTTCTTATTGCCCAACACTAACTTAACAAGCACTTACTTATAACTCCATAAGCATTATAAATAATTTCAGTTACTAAAAAGTACTGAATATTAATAGCATGGAGTAAGACTAACACTGACTAGATTTCTGAAAATGGAGCTAGATTATATTTTCATTAAAATCTGAACCAGATGTAGATTTGAATTATTTCACAAGGACTAGAACATAAATTAGAACTAATTTCTAAGAACTAACGATGGCCCTAGGAAGGGTATTTTATTTTACACAAACTTAAAGCTCGGTCACAGTTCTAAACAAATTCAGCACTCTTGAAAATTTCATGCCCAACTCTCCCAGTGAACAGATGTTAAAATATGCTAGCAGATGTTACAGTACGACTTGACTTGCCTACACTATAAATTTAAAATACCTACATGAAACCAGTCAGCTAAGAATGTTTAAAGCCAGCCTTCTCTTCTCTACAGCCTCTTACTGATGCTTTCCTTTGGTTCATTTATACACCCCACTGCATGCCCTACTTCAGTTGCCAGGAGTGTTACAGCACTGGAAGAAAAGGGCAGGGCAGGGATTTGGTTTCTGCTCCCCTTCCTCTGCAAGCACCCCCAAGCACCAAGCCCCAGTGCAGACTTCAGAAGGCTACAGGTACACACACTGAGTTTTACTGAGGTTTTTACCATTTTGCCATCAGTATCTTGAGTATTAGGCATATTTCCAAGCCTTAACTGTGTGAACAAAATACACATTAAGGCAAATAGGTATAATGAGTATGCAGAATGTAAAAGCATTAGCACATCTATTTACATGAAAGTACATGAGAAGTTTTCAGCATCTCCTCACACGGCCCCAACCTCCAGCAATATTTCATCTTCCACTTTCAAAGACTGCATGACAGAAGATAAAAACACCACTTGTAACTAATACTACTAGGATAAAAAGTTAAGTACAATTTTGTCTGTACACCAGTCTACAGGTTCCACACAAATTCTTGTTTTCATAGTTGGAAGAAAATGTTTTTCTCCACAAATTTTCACCTAATCTAATTAGTACTCTTTGTTGGATGGCAGTAGGCAGAAGGTGTTCTCTGTTCTAAAGTGAGGTCTGGATTGCATTTGCAGTTTTTTGGTTTATGTTATTCTAGTAAATCTTTGTAGTGACTGTAAATGTAATTCATGCTTTCTAAGAGAGCTCCTTTTGCCTTCCCAGGATGGTGCTCTCTGAAGGTGCTTCCCTTTCTTCACTGACTGAAGGTGAATTTAATTATCTATTTTCATGTTTAGTTCTTTAAACATATAGTGATTTGTAAGATTTTATATTAATTTTCTTACAGATTCAGAACTGGTGCAAAAGGTGGACAGCCATCTAGGTAACCACGATGCAAAATAAATAAATAAATAAATAAATAAATAAATAAATAAATAAGCAAGCTTCTTCATATATCATTTTTGGCTATTGCTTTTTCAACATTCTCAACCACCCTACCTATACCTTACATGTCTATATAACATCATTTTCTTTTAAACAGGTGTGAGCTGTTTTCCATAGAAAACTTATATTTTGGATGTTCAGTACAGAATTTAAAAGATACAAAGCACTATTATATTAACTTTTGGAAGTACATGATTATTACTCAGTTTCTTATTGTTTTTTATTAGCAGTCACTAAATGTGACTTAATTTTAAAATATTGGGTTTTATTGGTAAGGCTGTTAGAAATTCAAAAAAATATATTTGCAATAATTCTATTTTTTCACTCCATTTATATTACTTTGGCACCAGATTTCTGACTGAGCTGATATTTAGATGAGAGGATGGTTTCCAGACCCTGCTGGGCTTAGGTACTAAAGCATTACAACTACAGACCTGTGCAGTATCTCAAATTACAAGCAAATCACTTAAGGAATGGTGAGTGAAATTCTGCTTGGAATGATGCTGGTCACAGGGGATGGGATTCTGATCTCAGTTAAAATAGAAGTACTTGTTAATACATTTTTTAAACACTACATCCTTTTACTGTGGCATTTTATCTTCTAAGGTATTAAAGGATTTCAAAAAATAAATTCTTAGGTAATACATTTTTCTGCCTTTCCATTTTTTCTTACAAAATACTGCGTATTATACCAAGTATTGATGAAAATTTAATTTTAAAAATAAATAATTGGATATTTTATTACCAAAAATTGTATTCACATTGCCTAGCTCTTCTTCTGTACTACTTCAAAGGCTTTCCACTTTTTCCTTGTCATGGTTATCAAATGAATAGATATTTTTCTGGAATTAATGTATTGCATACACACACACATATATTCAGGGACCTCTAAGGGTCTCTTCTTCAAACCCCTTTGCTTAAAATAGGGTCAACTAGAGCAGGTTGCTCAGGATCTTCCCTACTTAGATTTTGAGCATCTCCAAGGATGGAGACTCCACAAAATTTCTGACCACTTTTCAAAGTCAAAAAGGTTGTGTTTGGTTTTTTTTGTTTGTTTTTTTTTTTTTTTTTGGTTTGAAGTGGAATCTTGATCAAGATTCCAGGGACATGGTCACCACCCTTCCTTAAAAATGAGCAGAAAAGCTAGCTTCCATATTTTGAATGGAAAAAAATGTGTTTAGGAAGTTAAACAGATATTCAGGTGGGATAGGAGATAAATGTTGTCTCCTTATATGCATACACAGAGCTTCAGGGGATGTCAGGAGACTACAACATCAGATAAAGATAGACAGACAGATTAACATATCTGAATCAAAGACATGTCTCGAAACACTGCCAGGAAATAAAAGGTAATGCAGACAAGCCATTGGCATTCCAAGTATGAACACCTGCAAAAATCTTTCAAGTTACAAAACAGATAATTAAACTAAAGAGCTAAAAGCTACTTCCAAAGACAGAGAAAGCGTTCAGCTCAATACAATGTCACTTACAGACAAGTTACAGTTGTAAGACAGTAATTTACCACACTCTTTCCTGGTGATGCTTATTTTATCTGCTCACCATTCATGAATCTGATTAACTTCTTTGGCAAGAACAAAGGCCTTGTTTAAAAGCACTAAGTGTACTACACGTATTCCTTACTGCTCAGTGTTACCATGAACAGATAAACTCAAGTTAACAGAATGTAAACATATTTGTAAAGTTGGGAGTAAAGTCATCCAGACAATAGGTTAGGCAATTCTCATTTCTTTCCTGTATAACTCTTTACCCATGCCCTATCATTGTTAGCAAATTAAGAGATCTTTGATATTTTACTAATATAGTAAAATGTAGCATATCTTAAGACAGAGGTATTATGACTCTTTATACTGGTCTTAGATTGTTACAGAGCTCCTTTTCAATTTCCATTGATTCACAGAAAATTATTCTGCATTCAGACAAAAGGATGAAGCAATGACCAAGCATACAGATGTCATCTAGAGAATGTACTAGAATTCAAATTCTTAACAGTTCTAGTGAAAGAGGGAAGAGAATGAGAAAAACTCAACAGCTCATGTTACGTTTAACCATTTTGTCCAAGAATGCAGAAGGAAACATTGCAAACCAAATGTGAACAAGTACGAGAGTTCTCAGCTGGGGAAAAAAAAAAGGCGGGGGGGGAGAAACAAAGGGGAATGTTCAAAAATCAGGCAAAAGAGAGTAAAACACAGATATTTTTTTTCCCAAAACCATGGCCATGTGCATAATATACATAAAGATCCTTACCTTTTTCACTGACACTTTCACTTTCTATCTCCACATCTTCACAGCTAGTATATTCTGGTGTTGATGCCCCTTCTTCCTCTGAGCTACTAACTGACATCTGCCTTTTCTTTCCGCCTCTTTTTGCTCTATGAGGCTTTGGAGGGGATGGCCGCACTGATTCCGACTGGTCAGAGCTAAGGGAATCATTCCTTAGCATGGTCTCCATTTTCTCCCGCTTTGCTTTTCGCATGAGAATAGCAGAGCTAGGATCAAGGCGGCTCTGTTTTTTAAAGGAATCGTGGTTCTTGTACTCTACGTGTTCTATAGGAACTGGACTATGCCTGGGAGTTGGTGGACTATGATTAGTTAATTGTTTAGAAACAGAAATTCTTACATCACCTGTTCTGTCTATAGAGTACGACCTCTGAGTTTCCACAAGAGATTTTCTGTCCTGAGTTCCCTGTAATTGTGAGCGTTTTCCTAAGTTATTCTCAGGTACCTCCGCTTCCTCCATTTCTGTGTGTGGCAAAGCTACATCGCTGTGTCTTCTCTCGTGCCGTGCTTTAGAAACTTTGGCATGCATGCGCATCTGCTGTTCCTCCGGATGGGGTTTTATAGGATATCTTGCCAGATTGGGGTCACTCCTGTATCGAGTATGATATTCATCTTCCTTCCTTTGTTTTTCATCATCAGGCACTTTGCCTTCCTCAAGTTTTTCTGGCAAGTCTGGATAGTCCTGTGACTTCCCTTTCTCCAGCCTTCTGCTTTCGTGCCTTTCTTTACGTTCCCTGTCATCTGCTGGTCCTTCTTTTTGAACTGAGGATTTTGGCACACGCTTACGCTCACTCTTTACACCTTTGCCATTCTGGTCTGAAGCCAATAACGTCTTCTTCCTACAATGAAAGGGTACAGAAATAGTTGTGTAAAATCCTGTAGTAAATAGATTATTAATTGAGATAAGCCACAGCAAAATGTACAGAAAGGTACTTAATCCATTAATGAATCCTTTAATCTATTAATCCTATCAACAGTAGTTTTATTTTTCAATAGCAAACAATGTCTAGGCTGAGCTTTGATTAAAACAAGTCATGGACAGTCCAATTAATTAGTAAAATCACAAAGAATATTACAATGGATAAATGTAGATAAAAATCATTTAGCCACACAAAGTAGCTAAAGACTCAAAAGTATCTTTGTAGTAACAGCAGCACTATGACAGAGTATTGGAGTATGTTCTCCATTTTTCTGGCAGCAGTCATGGGAAGTGAGGGTTACAAACTACCCACATACACACTATTAACTTCAAGCACCCTGACACTATAAATATAAATATCACTAAATGGAATATCTCCTTCAACAGCAGTACAAAACTATTTTTGTTAGTATATATTATTATATTATATATTAATATGCTATTTTATAAGATATGATAATAATAATAATATCAAAAATGCAAAAGAACATACCCAGAAAAAATATTTGACCTAGTTTACTCTATCTTATTCAAACTCTAAAAAAAGGTGCCCATTTCAGAAGCATATAAAGAAAAGCAAACTGACTCTTTGAGATAAATTAATGGCATTCCTTTCTGTACCACCAAAACAAGATGAAAAATTTAACTTATTTCTCTATATAACCAAAGTCCAAACTAATGAATAATGAATCTGTATAAAAATTATGATCTCTTCTCCTTATTCTTCAATTTTGGAAGAATAAACAAGATAAAGAATTGTAAAACCCATAAAATGTATATATATATATATTTTATTTTTTTTCCCTTTCTCTCTCATCCTTCCAATTGCCCTGGGAATATACTAGTTCACAATTGAATCTATTGTTTTTGAAGAAGGCTCAACACAGCCATACACCATAATTTGGATGAACCCACATCATGACAAAGCCACAAGGACTGACTTTGTGGAACTGAATCTTTCCTTCCACATTGATACATCTTTGAATCACAGATTTTCAGAGATGCAGACGTCTGCAGACAGGTGGGACAGTCCAAGTTGGATAAGTCCAAGTTAAGCCCTTCTTTTTCTTCCATCATCTTCTTCCTGAGTTGTTGGCAATACATTGGCTCACCATAGATGCTCTCCATTCAGAACCCTTGACCTTCATTTGAAAGTGTCAGTATTGCATAATAAATATAACCGTTTAATTTTTGGACAGCAAAGCAGGAATAGAAAGCATTTTGCTGCCTTAAAAGTGTCCTTCAGCTGAGTGATGACTGTTCTGGGGCCTTCTCAGCACTGGGGACAAAAGTTAACAGAATCAGGGAAGGTGTTCAGGTGTTGGTTTCCTCTATACCTATACATAAGACTAACATGAGTTTTGCTCCTGTTAAACCAATACAGACCTTACCCAAACAGTAGGTTACTAGCCATTTTCTCTCATTCATTTTCAGCTTCAATATCTATGAAAAAAAAAAGATCAATTGTTCTGGCCAAGAGGGAATCTTCTACAACAGACTCTTGCCACAGGCCCCCTCCTTGATTGCTGTCATCTGGCAGTCAGCAGCCAAAAGAGTAACTGATTCATCACCTTATCCTTTCTTGATTTGCCACTCTTTGCCAGTTCACTACAGTGAACACAGCTCAGGAATTGATTCATTTAGTCACTTGAAATACAATTGTTTGCTTCTGGCTGGTTTTAGTTTTGCATGCAACTTGCTCTGATTTCAAGATGGTGCAATTACTGTTCTGTGTGGATGTTTACTTTGCATATGTGAATGAGATCTTTTACTATTTCCTGTTTCATTATTAAATAAACTAATACAATCATTGATTAAAATATAACAAACAAGGATACCTGACAGAACTCCACAGAGATGGTTTTTTTTTGTTTGTTTGTTCAGTTTTTTACCTCTACTAGATTGTTTCATCAAGTTGAAGTTTCCTATCTGTTTAGCAACATTGGAACACACACCAAGTTTACAATTTCAAAGTAACCTATAATTCAACATTAAAAGTATATGACATCCATGGACTGATGTCCATGGAAGTATCCTTAAATAGTAATTGTTCAGTTTCTCTCCCATCTCTCCCCAACATTTCTGTTGTTCAGCCCAAAACACATGCTTCAGATGATGTATTTGCTAATGTACACTTCCTTGGTATGTAAATCAATTTATTATTTTTGCATGGCTATAGACACACACACAGTCCTGAAAGCCCCATGTAACATTACAGCACCAGCAGCTACAGTTATGAGGCTCTGCCAAGACAGAAAGAAAGCCTTACCTCTCTCTTGGAGGCTCACTTCTAGACCTTGATGAAACTTGCTTTTGGTCCAGGCCCATAGCTGGCTGTGACACTTCTGCTCCTTTCCTCCGGTCAGACTGCACGCTGGAAGGAGTGGTCTCCTGTGGTGAGGCAGTTGCTGTGCTTAAAGGAGTCTGTGACCTTGACCTCTCCTGAAGCCTTGCTTTCTTTTCTCTCGGTACATCAGAACTCGCACCAGTCGCCGTGTCACTCAGTGTTCCGTCCTGGCTGGGTGACGGCTGCGGTCCACTTCCAAAAAACCACGCTCCAGATTTTGTTAGGATTTCTTGTTGCTTTCGACATAAATTGCATACCCACATAACCTAGTTGAAGACAACAAGAAGAGTCAGTGCAGCTACCCCTCAGCCCCTGAAACGCATGCTCATTCTGCCGCGGTCAGCTACGACCTCTCATTTCCTCTATGTGTGCTCATGCCAGTGCTCAAACATGCTTCTCAAAGCGCTACCTGCACTGGCTAGAGCCAAGCATCCTACAGGCACATGCTATGCGAGCTTCTCCAAAATGTGCTGTCAATATACGTCACCCCTACCTGGAGCAACCCACCCCAGCCCAGCCCTAGCTCTCAGGAGAAGAACCGGGGGCAACATGACCAACTCTGCTGATAATGTTCATGTAGCTGGTGGGGGGCTGGCTGTGGTGAGCATCACTGTCAGGAAAAGCCTACCAGGCTGGATCAGCCTTGGACATGGGTGGCAGAGTTCTGCCCAGATGCTGGTCCCTCCACTGCCACAGGAAGATGACATGGTATTTTTCCCTTTATTTTCATCTCTTACAACATAAATCAGCATTAACCCTGTAAATAAATTTGGTGATTACCGCACACACATTTAGCTACATCCACGACTACTTACCAGAGATGTAAGGTAGGACATACAGAAACCTACTGACAGAGAACTAGATGCAGCAATAAAGAGAAGGTAGTAGTATCATATTTCTACCACTTGAAAATGATTAAATACCATCTCTCTAAGTAATAGCAATAAATAATAAATAAGCAAACATGTGTCCCTGACAATCACAATTAAGCTGAGTTCACAAGTCATGCTTCTTAGAATTATTATTTTTTTTTCCAAGTTCCAGATACATGGATAAACAAGAGCACATACACAATAAAGCAAGACCCTACATTTTGAGTCTGTACACTGCATACACTGTACAAGGCAGTCTGAAGTACAGGAGTACCTCACCAGGGAAGAATAAAAGGTTAATAAGTAGACTAAAGTGTGTGAATAGTTTTTTAACATGAGACATGGACAAAAAGAGTTTTTGAGGCAGAAGAACAAAGACAAAATGCATGAAAAATACATGAGGTAGGAATTTGTCAGAAATAAAAAGAGATGAGAGGAGAAACGGTTGAAAACTAATAAGGAGAATGGAAAAGAAAAGCTTTGAGTTTAATGTGGAAATAAGTAAAAGAATGGGTAAAACTCTAAAGTAAGAGGGTAAAAAGGATGACAAATGTTGGAATGAAAAATATCCTTAAATTATTTTGTGTCAACACAGGAACGATACAACAGCGGTAAAATGATACAACACTTAACATGGAAAGGAACAGGAAACAGCCACTACATGGAAGAAACTGCAACAGGACAAAGATCTGGCAGTGAGCTCTTATTCTCTGGCCTGGGGAGGAAATGCATGCCTTCTGTGGTGACATTATAATTTTAGGCATTTAACATATTTAGCATAATTGAGATTAATTTCAAACACCCTAGAATAAACTGGTCTTTTAGGTCTCAAGAATACATCAGAACTTCCAACACCATTTCTCCACTGTCTGACCAAAACACTGAGAAGACAGCAAACTCTTTTCCCTGTATCTGGACTGTGCCTTCATCAAAAAAAAAAAAAAAAAAAAAAGAAAAAGTTATATTTCTACTTAGGAAGATTTTATACATTTTTATAAAAATGTATAAAATATATAATAAATAAAATTATATATATATATGATACCTTTTAAAATAAAATGAATTTTTTTTAAAGCTATGATTATTCCAGCAGTGACACAAACAAATAAACACTAGTCCCTTAAGCAAAAATCCCTTGATTACTAAATGTCACATTTCCTTCATCTACTACACATCTCAAAACAGCGATTCAGTTTATCAATATATCTGTTCTAATAGAATAATTTCAGTCTATCTGATATTATCATTACAGGTACTTAAAATACCAGCAAGACTAAAAAGAAAAAGAACCCACATGATTAAATGCCTTTGTAGCTTCTGACACAGCAGCTCATTAGACAGCAAGAGCGTGCATGCATATGGGTTTGTGTATAAAATTTATATCAGTGCTATAAACCAAAGTCATTAACCAAATATATGTCATTGCCTATATTTTACTAGCCTACAGGGAAAGTTGAAAAAAGAATTAATAAATATTAAATAAAGTAAAGCTTGCTTAAAGGAAGGATAAAAAATTTTAAAGCAAAATTGAAATATTCCAATTATTTAATATATGTGCTTATGTATGCAAGCACTTTAAAGGAGCAAAAAATGGTCACGGACTTCATTTACAATTTTAATGTATTTGATCACGTAAAATATGTATAAAGTATGTAATAACTGTCAAAAAATTACTGTTAATTTTCATAATCACATTTTATATTGTAATTAGTTTTATGCAAAATACTATTAAATCCAAACAAATAGGAATAACTAATGCACAGATAGACACGGGTAAATACAGAATACAGAAAAAAGTACTAGATGCGTAAATACAAAAAAAAAAAAAAAAAAAAAACCAACAACATACTCTCACAGCTGTCTTTAAACACTGCAGTTTGGACACAAAATACATACCGATCACCACAGTCAGCACACATAGGAAATCTGCATTATACTCACACAGAAGCTACACTACCACCCCTGTTTAGGATTCTCTTCAGGACTCAACAAATGCTACATTTGCCTTGAGATATATGCAGTCCAAAAGGAAAAATAATAAAAGGTTTTCTTTAAAAGGAAAGAAAAACAAAAACTTGAAGTGACAGAACAGTTTCAGTGATAAAACTGTATACCGAACAACATTTTTAGAGATAAAAACTGTATATTGAAAAGCATTTTTAGAGAAGTATGTGGAGCAAGCAATTTAGCAGCATGCAGGAATTATATCCTGATTGAATATACTGGGATGTGGTCCAAACTAATCTAAACGAAAGCAGGTCTGTGTAATAACTTATCTTAACAATCCACAGATGTTAGGCAACCAAACAAATGCTCTGATGAAGGATTACAGTTCTCTAATGTTGCTTCTGGGCCTCTGTGTGATGCATCAGTAAAATGAAGGGTGTTAGACAATTTTCCTCTGGCCTGTCACGTCAAAAATAGTTTGTTTACTCCTTTCTGGATGGCGAGCTCTGATGCAGCACTATAGTAGGTCACTGAAGACATCCATAGTCTGGTTGCTTTGTTATTGAGTGTGCTTCTGGCTTCACTGCATCCTCGCATAAATCAACACACATCCATCCGCACATGAAGCTATTTAAGTGTACCAAGAAAGGGGTGCTCCTCAGGCATGGCTTGGGAAAAAGTGTGCACAGCATAGCAAAGGGTTCTAGGTTTTACTGCTACGTAACAAAAACAAGGTGGCACATACAGGACTCAGCAGAGGTGGGTCAACAATTCCCATATAGATTCACATAGATAACTTTACAGGCTGCGTGAAAACATGCTAGAAGGGTTCCATGCTTGCCTTCAAGTGGAATAGGGGGTATGTCATTCACAGAAAAAAATATTCCTCAAACTTACTCGTACAGGTACTGCTGAATGTGATCCACAATGAGTAGGAACAGTATTCCTGTACTAACACAACATGAAATTCCAACTTGAAAGAGCCCATAGTAAATAATATATACAACTATACACACAGAGAAAAAGAACATTAAAAAAAAAAAAAAAAAAGTTACAGCAATAAGAATACTTCTTTATGATTAATATTTCAAAACTGTATGTTAGAATGATGAAGGGCTTTCTTTTCTTATTCTAATTTGGAGTCTTCCTTCCAAACATGCACTGGGAGGCTAAAGTCATGTTAGAGGGGAAACAAACTTTATACCAAATTTGTGTGACACATGCCAGGCTAAACTCCTACTGAAGTCAGAGCAAGCTCCCCGAATCCCCACGCCCAGATATTTAGGAGGTTTCGTTATGAGCACATTCCTTCACCCTTCATGAATTCAGAAATGACACACTCACATTTGCACTGCCTCCCATGCATTCTGCTTCATCTACACACAAGAAATTAACAAGTGTATTAATGTAGCAGATATAAGGTTATGTGAGCTGTTCCTTATGAAACCTTTATGCTATCCTAATTATTTCCCTTCTGAAGGGTGTCTACATGGTGTCTGTTCAGGCTATTGCTTTCATTAATTTTCCTTCAGCTACTTTCTTCTTTGCACTTCTAGGAGACAGTAGTTCTTTCAAGCAGATCTAATTAGGCAGCGCCTCTTCTCTACTAGAGACACTATTAACTTCAGCAGAGCTCTGTCTTCATCCAACTTGTTATTGCTTGAAAGTCAGAGGGAAGGAATGTTATCAATTTTTCTCATGAAACTTTTCATTCATAGAATTAACTTAGAATACTTATCACTTCATTTTTCTGAGGTAACATAAAAGATGCAGCAAACCATGAAATTAGTAAATAGTACTGCATTTGTCTCTTACTGTATCAAAATGAATTATGTAATAAAATACCAGCTAAAGATGTCTTGATTGCTTCACTCCATGAAAATATAAATAAATGAGGCTGAAAATCTACTTGAATCCTTACATTCAGAAGTCCAAAATCTAAATAAGCAAACAACTCTATCTTCCTAAAGAAAATGTGCTTGTGAAACCAAGCTTTCATTAGACACATTTTAAAAAATTATATAGACCATTGAGTTCATGCAATGCATCCCAATCACCAAAAGGGAATGGCTTCTCACCACCCTTCTCCCTCCTCTCTTGCTGTTCTTTCTCCCTGTCCCTGGTTTGTCCTCTCCCTTTCTTTTTCCCAGCTTCACTATACCACATGCTCCATTGTATCTTCTCCTTTAATTGTGAGGTCCCAAGGACCAGCTGAACTTGAAAATGTAGTAGAAAATCATCTGCTTTTTTTTTTTTTTTTTTTTAACTGCGTTCATTTTTTGTCACATCCATTTTTCTCATGGAGGGATATGGTGATTTTGAAATGATATGAAATCATGTGGCTAGGAACAGAGGCAAATGGGGGGAAGATGTTTCCTCCAATGAAGTAGCTCGCTGTCTCTTGTAAAACTACATCTTGAAAGGACACAAATGCCAGCACACTACACTTGCACAGAAACTTTTTTGAGCACTGAGGCCAAATGACATTAAATGACCTTAACCTACACTGGGATCTCTGCTATGCTTCGAAGCATGATGGCTGCATAAAAACTTCCTCCCGGAGATGAGATGTGAAACACCCCAGCTCCAAAATGCCAGGAAAAATTGATGAGAAAATGCTAGTAGGCACAAGACCAAAAGCATGCCCCATAGTCTTCTGTCAGTTTACCAGTTCAGCTACTCCAGCACCCAGGAGCAGACCCACATTATGCTTAATTTGTCAGTACAGCAGTAGCCTAGGAATCTAGGTCCAGCTTTTGCTGGAGCCTCTCCTCTGGAACATGAGAGCAGGGAGGGGACTGCTTTGCTGACACTGATGCTCATCAGACATAAGGGGTTCAGCCATTTCAGGCCTATGATATATAGCCATTTTAGTACTCTCTGTCTCCCACTCCTGTGCAGAGCAGATTTCCTTCATAACTTAGGATTTCAGCTTGATATTTTTATCCCAGCTTGCCAAGAAAATGAGGTTTACGCTGACAGACAATTGGGTTCTTCCCCCTAGCCTTCCCATACCCTCCAATAATACTTTAACCCAGTGGAAAAATGCAATTAAATTTTGCATGGGCACAGTTGTTTTCACAGGATTTTAAGATTTGCAGAAAGGCAGTTTTGTCAATGCTCTATAAACATTTCATCAGTGCAATTTTTTTACCAGCAATACAGAATGTACATATGAACAATACCTCAAGACATGCTCATAGGAAAAGAGGTATCTTGTAATCTTAAAGTCTGCGTTGCCACTCAAATGTTTGACTGACAGCATCCACAAGGTAGGTTTAAAAGCTCACCTCACCCGAATTTTCCACTTATACTAGAGATAGCATTTTATATTCTTATGCTGCTGCATTTCATACTTAACTGAGATGTTAACTTTTCAAATCAAACCCTATGTGTACAATTAAGGATGACAGGAAGATTTCTGTTTTTACATGGAAGTGCCTATTGGCATGGCAGGTATTTAAGTTTCCATTACTGTCAACGGATATCTAGTCAATACAGTCAATGCAGTCAACAGGATCCAATAGGAAGACACTCAGCTCTCAAGCAGGCACACAAATAAAATGAAACGTCGCACCTAATGGTAGGCTTGTGCCACTAGAGACAAGTCAGCATATCCCACCTGGCTGCCACGTGCCAATTAAGAGGTCAGAAGCCTGACACAGGAGTTATGTCACATCTACCAGCCATTTGCATATGTATCATGTACCACAGAGCATGAAAAATGGCATCAAATGCTTACTTTCACGCAACTGAATCCCATACGAATCTTAAAAATCATATTCATGGCCTATGTTTCTAAATCCAGAGTTATAAACTGACCATAGAAAGATGCAGAAAATGTGCAGTGAAACAATGATTCTAGTTAACCAAAAGTCTTTTTTAATGTCAGTTTTGATGACACTGCTCCCAGTAACAGCATTAGTAGTCATTTTAAAATTAAAAACAAAATAAAAAACAATCAATTTTTTACACATGCCTTGCTGCCAGAATCTCTCAGATACAGCTGCCAATCTTTCAGAAAGCTCATGACAACTTCCACAAAAATTAAACTTTCTCTGGAATAATCCTGCAGTAAACTGAGTGTTGGAAGTGATAAAATGAGGCTATGACAAAGTTACCATACGAAACAATATCTCTAAAATAGCATACATCCAGGTTCCAGCTAGTATCACGATGTACTTCTCTGAGAATAGAGGTCAAGCGAGGAAGAAACCATGTTGGCTAATGGAAAAGTCGGGGGTTTTGTCTAAAAATCCACACCTGCATATTTACATACAATAGCTTGAAATTGTCCCTCCCTGCAAATAAATCTGTTAAAATTGTGGTCTTGTACAGCAAAACTAGAGCTTGGACAAATCTATGAAACCTTGGATGTGAACTTCCTTGCAGCACTGACAAAAGAGACTACCATGCCAGGTAGAAGAGAATGGAGGAATAAAGGGACTCTTGTCCTGGCTGGTTAAAAGTCAAAGCAGCTCAGAACTCTTTAATTGTTTGGGCTGACTTCATCTGGGCTTAAGAATTTCATTTTTCGAAACAAAGAATAACCCTCAAGAAAAGTATATGGATCATCAGGTAGGCATTATAGTATAGGCATTTTTTATCCACAGATCACAATAAGGCTTACACCACTTTCTTTTTTTGAAACTTAACAATCTGGAACACCCCAATGCTTTAATTCCTCTACAGTTCCTGTGGTTAACCCTTGTAAATGAATTCACTACGCTCACTCCTTCCTTACTCATCCACACTATCCAGTATCACCCTCGGTATTTTCACTTCCTCGGTAACTTGAGAATTCTAAGCAATAATCACCGATTTGGAAAGTTCTGTCTACACTTGCACTCTTTCCTCACCAATCAGTTTCTTTCCCAACTTTATTTCTCTTGCCTGAATTAACATCAATTTCTTAATTTATTTCTGATAATGTAGTAGCCATAAATTGCTAGTCACATTTTACATACCAATCTCTTTGTTGTAGATTATTAGAATGCACCAGAAATCATGACCTCATTGATCATTTTTGTACAATTTTTCTAACTTTCTTAAAAATAACAAAATGTTTTTCTTAACTATTTGAACATTTGTCTGTCTTGATGAGCCACAAAAGCATCAACTGTACTCCTCTTAATCACTTCATGGTTTCCACAGTTACAGATATATATAGAACATAGGAATAATTTTAAAATAACAGTGTTCTAGCAAAATAAGGTAAATGCCATGAAACAGCTTACATTAAGGACTCATATCAAATTTCAGTTCCATTCAAAAAGCATAGAGAACTCACCAGAAGCTTTCTGCTCCATTTATACACTTACATTTTAACAAACTATAGTAAAATTATACAAGTGCGCACAATTAAACTGTCCTTTACGTGCAGAAGCTTGCACTACAACACCATTATTTCTATTTCTATACTACTCTTTTACACAAATTTCATACAAATATTTGTTTATAGAAACTGTCAGAAAGAGAGGCTAAAGAGAACTTTTCTACAGAATGAAAAATTATGATAAAAGAATTTGGAAATGCATAGATGTAGACAAGTTGTAAAGAAGCCCAGTCAAAATGGAAACAGAGGTAAACTGCAGAGAAAAACTCCTGAAGCCAAGAAAAGCCCTTGGAAGAAACAGTGAGTGGGTCAACTGACTGAGCTCACAGGTGACTTGATGGACAAGAACTCAATTTTTATCTTATATTCTCAAAGAAAACTAAACATAATTTTATGGACTGTCCATCTTTGGAGACATTCAAACGCCAACTTCTGACTGCAGGGACAATGCAGGGGAAAGCACAATGAACTCAGCAAAATTTACAGAGACTGTTTGGATCTTTAGGAGGACACAGTGGAGCTGAGCTATGCAGGCATGATGTAGAAATCAAGGTTCTGTAGAAAGCATTGGCAGTGAAAATAGGAAGAAAAGGCAACAGAGAATGGCTGGCAGACCAGGGGTATTCCCAGTGGGAATGCTTCATGAGCTAAACAGACAATCAGAGTGACAGCTACAACAGGACAAAGATTTTTTTTCTTTTCAAAGATGACATGACAGTAACTACCTGATGAGGGAATGTAAGGGAGCATGTGCAGTGCATTCAGATCTGTCAATTCAAACAAATGCCCAGAAGCATTTGTTGAGAGGAGAAGCAACAAGTTTTTGACATACTACAAGGCTATCTCGTTGTAATCACCTCTGCTGTGCAGCTTGACAGAGGCTTTCTCTGACCACTTTGATTATCAACCCTTCTACATGCTGTCTTGCCAGGAAGAGAGCTGGATCAGCTCTACTTAGCCAGAATTTTCCTTCTGCTCTTCCCTAACAAATCCTGTGTTTGGAAACTGGCTGCTGAGTTTTGCTTAGAGCTAACACATCCCCAGTTCCAGAAGAAGCCTAGAATGAAGCTGTCAGAGCCTTACAACCTGTCTGTGAATACAGGCCTCCAACACACAGGAGATTCAGTGAGGGAGAAGGTGGCAACAAGGTATGCTTCCACCTGCACCAGGGACAGCTGGTGGCCTCGCCACTCTCCTGAGACTGAGAGCAAATAAAGATGTGTAATTCTCCCTGACTGATCTGTTACAGATACGTTTTCATATCACATACAGTTATAATAATAAAGACAATCCAGATAAGCCTGGAAACGTAAGCTTAGATAAATGAAATTATGGCAGACATCTACCAGCTCAGTCCTTCATGCTTTAACTTTTTTTGTAAGCAAGCACATTTAGTGAGTAAATTCGTATTATATGACTGTGCCTTATTTTCATATTATTCATATTCAGTCTTCAGAATTAAAAAAAAAAAAAAAAACAAAAAAACACCAAGGTCGAAATATAACTACATAGAAATTTGGGGATGTTAAGCATCATACGGTACCTACTTCTAAGCAAGTATCTTGCAACAGTTAGAACTGCCCAGTAAGGGTTTTGACACAGCACAAAGTAGGCTTATGCCCTACACAATAAACACATTTACAATCTATCCTATCTATAATTATCCTATCTAATCTATATTAGGTTTCTATCTTTCTTCACACAATTAAAAATACTTGAGCTGTATTTTTATGTTATGTTTGTAAATGCACGGAATGCTTATGTTACAGAAGGCATATTTTTCCCCATTTTTCTATCACTAAACTTCTCATATGTTCATAACAGCTATTTTAAAACAAACAAGCACATTTTTGTGCAACATTCACAGATCAGCAACCTGACCTTCACTTATCAGGCTATCCTGGCAAACCACAACATACCATATGAACTGGTTCAACATGTTATTTGCAGTTGCAGCCTTACCACGAGAATGACAAAGTTTCGGGTTCTTGGATTTTATTTCTATTTAGTTAGTTAATTTTACATTTCGTCTTTGTTGATCCTACCTTCTGGGATGTCCACGGTCCTTTCTCTTAATTCTCCCACCTCTCGCTCCAGGTGCAGAGTCTGAGGCTAAGTTGGTTAAGTCTGTGCTATCTGTGCTATCAAGCTCGAGCACAAAGGAATCTCAGTAAATCTGGGATGGAAGATTTGAGGAAGGGGAAGAGAGAATATCAGTGTTCTACAGCAAATTTGAGTGGATATCTAAGATTTAAAAAAAAAAAAAAAAGGGGGGGGGGAGAACAATATGTTTTTGGTAAGGAAAACTGTAGATTTTTAGGATAGTAAAGACTACAGGGTGACTGAGAAAGGGATACACAACTTTGAGTTTGAATATGGAAGATTAAGAAGACAAAAAGGAAAACAGGGCAGGAAAATGCAGTAGGAGTTTCGTGCCAGCATGAAAATATCGTACATTTTTGAACTGATCTAAATAATGCTCTGTTGACAGCCAATGCACAGACCATCACTGGTATCAATTTCAGAAGGTTACTGTCCTGAATTTACAATACTACTGGCAGATCACATGGGGAAAGAGGAGAGTTCCAATAAGGTAAGATGATGTAAAGCAGTGCAGAACATTACAGTTGGGAAATTCAAACAGTAATGATATTTCATTATCTGATGTAGCTACTGTTACAAAAACAGGTTTGAAAACTGAGATCAGAACTTTGCTAGATGATTAGACAATCATTCTGATCTTCTGCACTTACCTGCATATTCACAGATATCTAATGAGGCTTTGTATTTCCTAAACAAATAAAAGACATATAGCGTAGTGATGACTTAAGGGTACGGAGGGAGAAGCAACAGTTAATGATAACCTGTCCCCTTAGCATTAGAAACAGAGGTATGCATATTGCATGCTGGTACAAATACAGGGACAATGAGTTCTCGGTTCACATTTATGCATCAGTGAAAACTTTTTGTGCTCACATAAGCAGTCTAGACATAATTGTATGTTCAACAGAGTCAAAAAGTCTTTTTAGCCAGGTAACTAATTTGTTTGTCCCAGGTTTCCATGTGTACAAGAGCCTGCAGGAATTTATTGGCTGGCTAGATCCCCCTTAAGTGCTAGCTCCCAAGACACTCACACCTTTTATAGGGGGAAAGAGAACCATTTGGGTAGCCAGAGAAAGAAATTCCTCTTTCCATGCTTGGTAGAAGGTAGCCTTCCCATAGCAACAGCTTCCAGAGCTGGTGGGGTCCATCTACCATTTCCTAAACTTGGATTTCCTGAATACAGATGCTGGCTGTATTTCATGTTCAGTACTCAGACATATTTGAAGCAGGTGAATACTAAACACAGCCACAAGATTTGTAGGAAGTAAAAATATTTCCAGTCATGATACATCTGGAAAAAATTGTCAGATACATCAGCCTGTTGCTGGATCCAAAAGGCCTGACCATATTTTGAACTGAAATGATCGTTTTGACCAACCCATCCAATAATATGTGTGTGCACAGTACCATTTTCTCAGTTTTCATTTGACCCATGCATAGTCTCATGTATCCATCTTTCAATATTTTTTAAAATTCAGATTATGTAATATAGACAACAGAGTCCCAGCTAAAAGTATCAACTTTGTCTATTTAAATCCAAAATAGACACAACATACAAATAATTTTCATCCTCATCTATAGGCACAGCTTTTATGTAGTTTCTTCTAGAAGATTTTATTCCAGTAATTATTTGTTGTTTCTAAAATGTGACTTTAATCATTCATTTGCATTTCTCTAGTTTATAATTAATTTTAACTCTACACTGAAACACTTCATCAGGTCAGTAGAGAATATAGTAATAAGGTTAGCACTGTTTTATTCTGGTTGTCTCGATAAGTTTTACGTGATTATACTGAAAGAAGCAGTTAATCCTAGCTTAAATACGACTGGTTTACTGGAGGTCAGACTCTTCTAGCCCTGTAGTCTTTAATAATTTTCTCTTAACCACTTCAGCTCTTTATTCTCTCTAGCCAAAAGAACACAGTGTAAGAAGGGAAGACGTGTGGGATGATATGATTTAGAAGAAAGATAATCCAAGAGGACAGGGACAAATAGGTGGAAAGGTTCAAACGGGGGTGAAGAGAAAAATTACAGAGGCAACTACAAACATAAAAATTTTCAGAGAGTGAAGAAAGAGAGAAAGTAGGACAGATGAGTAATTAAGAAAAAAAAAAAAAAACTGCACTGGAGAAGCAACAAAATGGGGTTGACTTGTCACATATCAAAGGTTATTTCACTTGGAACAAAGATAATGCATGGACATATAAAAACTTACTTCAGAGGAAACTGTTCTTCCTTTCCACAGTTCTATACTAGGATTTTGTTTGATCTTAAAAAGTTAACTCTTCATTTTTTTCAGATATATAGTTTTTGGTTTTAAAGGGCAGAAATAAGGAGGATATTTGTGGATTTAGGGTTATCTTTCCCTGTTAAGAGAAATGCCTTTTGGCAAGGTTTATATCTGTTCAGGAAAAATCAGTTTAAGATACTAACAAACCTGTACACATGCATGTGCACTATAACAAACCACCTAACAAATGAGCTTTCAGTGCACAGCTGAAAACAGTGGCAGATTGAATGTGAGAAAATAAAGCTCTAAATGGAATAAAGCATCTCCTCTAGCTTTTGTAATAATCACATGGCATTACCATATTTTATTTGTAAATCCTCCAGGGCTGGGTTTCTTTTTCTTTTTTTTTTTTTTTTCCTTGCCTATTTAAAGGAAATAAAAAATGATATGTAAGGTTCAAATACTATCAGAAACTTTTTGGGTTTTTAATCCCCAAAAACACTATTGTAAGACATTGCTAGCCTTATAAGCATTTACTGAATTCAGAAAGTAACACAGCTAAAAGATATAAGGCTCTCATGGAATGTCAAACTCTGAATAAGTCAGACTACAGTACTAAGTTGTTTTTTTTGTTGTTGTTTGTTTTTGTTTTTTTTGGTATGATTATTATGTCTGTCAAAGTAAATCAAAACAGAAATGACTTTTTATTTCAGTTCCTAATTCTGCATATATTTACTTATCCTCCATAGGAAATATAATTTTAGGGATTTAATCATTTTGCTTGAAAGAGTTGCTGAGACTATGCCCTGCCACCTGGTCTGTAAGAAGTTTTCTTTTTTGAAACATTTGCTATACTTAGTCACCCCAAAGTGTTTACATGCTAGAAGTTGCTGTATACTACATTAATATTGAATGCTGCTCTCTTTGCTTGTTTGAAGCACGGGAATCATCATAAGTTCATTGCACTTGTTTAATGTAATACTGTGTGACATTTAAACTGGAAAGGGAATTACTGGGCAGGTAAGGTTAGCTATTCAGCGAGCTCTTAGACAAAGAAGGACAGAAGATTAGAAGAGTACTGCTCAGTAAGATAAACAGCAATTACATATATGTTGGGCAAGTTATATATAGAAAAATAAAACTAAGAAAGAAGCAAGAAGGAAAAGGTGATCTCTCAACTCCTTAACATTATAGTATATACATTTATAACACAGATATAGCTATAAAGTATAGTTCTTAGTCACCTACAAATAGCTCAAAAATAAGATATTAAAATGCATATTGCTATCAAACACACTGAAGGGGTAAGGAAGTGAAAGGGTAGACAGCAAAGGATGTGATATGAGTTTTGAGAAAACAACCAGGACAGCCAGCTTACAAGTAATATCCTGTTATACATCAGGAAGTTGTTCTTGACATAATTTAGGATCCCCTCCCCTCCCCCACCAAAGAATATCTTTTAAAAACAATTGCTAAGGCAGGTAAACCCCCCAAGCCAATCCTTCTAGGACTAAAATAGAAAGACAATCATTTTATGTTGGTTGTAATTTATTACTTAACTAGTTTGCATTCACTTGGTAGCTACAAAGAGGCTTTTGTATCATTCTAATTTATTCGATAAGGTATATAACGTAATAGTGGGGTGCTAAGTGCAATATAAGCACATAATATACAATAATATATTACCTTATAATTGAAAGAAAGTCTGTAGCAATAGTGACTCTATACTTATGATAAGATAGTTTATAACTCTGCAGGTAATAAGAAAGTAAGTTGAGAAAAAAAATTAAAAACAAAAGCAAGTTAATAGGGTTGTGGACAAACTGTGCCTGTATGAAGGATCATCTCCACTGAGAAAAAGAAAAAAAAAAGAAAAAAAAAAAATTTCAAAGTACTTTTCCAGAAATCTACATGTATTACATTGCAAACTAGCTATTACTTTGTGCATCCAATAAAAGCATTAAATCCAGCAAATTCACTGAACAGATCAGTAACTATAGATATTTATGGTTAAAGAAAAGACAGTATTTAAGCAGCATGTGGTCAGCTGATCCCCTGACAGTCAAAGTGACAAAAAGAAGTGGCTAAGAGAGAAAATGGTGCAAGCACTAAAAGGGACACAGGACAGTCTCTGTCTGGTTCCATTAGCACTACTAGAGATGCTTGCAGCTGTACGGGGTCAAGAAGGCCACACTGGTTGGCACCACTGGGAAAAAGAAACCTATGAAACTTATAACACCACATGGCAGTGAGGAATGAGGAAAAGGTGGGAGAAACAACTCTGCAACACCAAGGTCAGAGGAGATGGAGGGAGAGGAGCTGCCAGAGCTCATATTCCCCTATAGTCTGTGGAGAATGCTGGGGCAGAGCAGGTTCTCCTGACAGGAATTGTGGCCCATATAAAGTCCATGATGCTTTCTGAAGGGCTGCAGTTTCTGTTAAGTGGTAGATGGGTAAGAATCTTACCTATAGTAGGATTCAACTGCCTAAACACTGGCATTTAGTTCTATGCCCTAACACTTCCAAAATAGGAGCATGGAGCTACCAGATGTGACACCAGAATTACCCAAGATCCACCCTGATTTGGGGTACCTGCTGGAATAAAGCTCTTCAGTACCTAATATGACACTAGATGCCAGTTTTGGCAAGCAGAGACCCCAGCTGATACAGTTAAGACAGCCATAGCAAGCTTCAGAACAGGTTCAGTTTCAGCAGATTAATGACAGTGCAAACACAGATCATTTAACACAAGGGTTTGTATCTAGGACTGATTTGATGCAGTCCAACAGGTAAATGTTGGACTGATCTCTCTCGGACACCTCACCAGCCTCTTCTTCAATAGTCTAGAAGTGACACAGAAGGGTACCCCTTTGATGTGAACTACGGGCTCTGCTGAGCACTCACTGGTTGATTATAAAACCGTAGACTAAGGTCTATGCAGCAAAGGGTTATAACCTGCTATAGAGGATATTCATAGATACGCAGGAATAAAGTTATATGTATGCTGAAATTGTAGTGACAAAAAAAAAAAAAAAAAATATATATATATATATATACACATATATATATATATATATATACATGTATATAGGAAAATCAGGGGGATGATACCTTCCTCCATCTCACTCTACTCTGTGTTCTTGCTTTTCCTGCTGCATTGCTCATACATGGGCAAGAAGCTGTCTCTGCGGTCTCTTTAATCCACCCACAAAGTTTGTCAGATTAGTCCTTATGAAGTAGGCTAGGAAAGCAGACCTCTCTACAGCTATAAAGGCTGATCCAAATTATCCTAAGGGGTAATGCTGTCAGGCTGTAAAAGGTCTTTGGACCTTTTTGGTGCATGGACCTTCAACCACCTCTCTCCATAGTCTTTGTCCAGAAAAAAAAAGTTACAGAAGAGAAAAAAGAGCCTTGCTAATGCATGCATATGTAAGTAAAAGAACACGTGAGTGTTGATCTCTTACCACATGTTGCAGAGATGCAAGCTGTACTACCATTAATAATATCCCAGGAATATACAAAAATCTTCTCTAGTCATGGCAACACAATCATCATGTGTGCACCATCAAACATTTATAAAGACTGCCAGAAACATCTGCTCATCTCTACAATGATGAATATGTACTTATTAATAATACTTTTTTTTTTCTTTACCCACAAAATATCTCCAGTCATTTTCACTGAACTGAATACAAAGATCTTGCTATGGAAGACTGATTTTTATAGGCAAGTTAATTGTATATGTAATAATTCATTGAGAAAATAACATTTAATTCTGAAGTTCCCTGTGAACCTGTCACAGATAAATTAGTTACTGCAAGTTTTACTTAGTATGCTGAAATTGCCCAGTATTTGAACTTCAGCCTAAATAGCTGAACTTGTAGCTCTTTGAAAATCTCAATCTGGGTTTTAAAATTACTAGGTTTTATCTCCTCCTTAAAGCAATGCAGATTATGTTTTATGCAGATTTTCACTTCATGTCTTACCAGTCATTAAACAAACACCAACAGATTCCATTCTACATCACAGTTTTGGGGAGGGGTTGAATTCGTCTCCATAGGGCGAATGAGGTGCAACTGGGTCAACATGTTAATGGACCCAAAAACTCTGCATAATATTGCAGAAACTTTCTCTATAGATGGGATTGCTTTACATACACTATTCTCAGGTATATCTATGACAAAGTATAGGTATATCTATGACATACTATCATAAAGCCTCTCTGAGTACTGAAGATACACAGATGGAGATATCCATCTGTTGAGTAAAATCACAAAATGCTCCAGAATCCAAAAGGTATAAAAGATATAAAAACATAGATGGCAGTATCTTTTATCTAGGACATAGCATTGCTAAAAATACACTGAATTTTAATCCTGGATGAGGATTAAGGTTATTTATAATAAAAAAAGAATGAGCGAGCAGGAGAGCACAGATTACATTTAGTCTTCATAATTACTTTGTTCTCTGGATTTTTTTTTCTTCTGTTTCTCAATTTCTCATAATGCTTAACAGGTCATAAATCCTGTCACATCTTTCTTTGCAGCAAGATCTCTTTTTAACTAAAATATCTCTGTGCTTCTGGGTTGACAAAATAAACCCAGAATTCAATTTGCTAATTTAACTTCTATTTAAAATCTCGGCATCATTTTTTAACTACTAAAACTAATAATTGTAGCTCAGTGTACATAACTATGGACATTCAAAATTAATTTAAAAAGTCATATTTAGTCCAAAAACATACATATCAGGTTAAAATCCCTTCAAATGAAAGGATGTTAACATGTAGAAGGGCCATAAGAATTCAAGCTGTAAGATACAAATTTATTTTGGAGAAAGCTCAGGAGAGACCTTATCACTCTCCATAACTACCCAAAAGAAAGTTGTGCAGAGCTGGGGGTTGGCCTCTTCTCGCAGAAAACCAGTGACAGAACTAGAGGGAATGGCCTCAAGTTGCACCAGGGGAGGTTCAGGTTGGAAATGAGGAGACATTTCTTCTCAGAAAGATCAGTCAGGCATTGGGACAGGTTGCCCAGGGAGGTGGTGGAGTCACCATCCCTGGGGATGTTCAAGGAAAGGTTGGACGTGGTGCTTAGGGACATGGTTCAGTGGGTAACATTGGTGGTGGGGGGATGGTTGGACCAGATGCACTTGGAGATCTTTTCCAACCTTAATGATTCTATGAAATTCCAAGAAGAACGTAAACTGATCAAGAAAGGAATCTGTTGGTGGGTAAGGAGCATACTCTGGGCTGTCATAACACTCTGCCTTTAAATGAGAGAATGGAAGCACACTGGTTCTGTAAAGACCACAAAGCACACAGACAGACAGAGGCTGAACAAGGGGATTCAGTTCTGTTGGCAAAACCAAAAGTCTTTTACAGAAGTATGGGGCATGACCAGAAGAAATCTTCCACCAGTTCTTAATAAAAGGATGTTAAAAACTTGTTCTTTGACAGGAGTATTTACAGATTCTACAGCTTGGCTTAATTTTAACTAAGGTACGGGCTAAATTATTTCTCAGTAATAAAAAACAAATACATATAGAAAACAGACCACTCCTGCAAAAACTGAAGGTACTTTGCTAGGATAAGAAACACTTCCATCTGGCCCTGCCACAGGACTGGTGGTTCTGATGGAGCACTTGGTCTGGACATCTGCAGCCAGCTCTGTAAGCATTTGGTATCCTTCAAGTATCCCCCTGATTAACGTACCCCTTCAAGCCTCCTGAGTCTAAAGGAAAGCTCAATATTTCCCTGGACTGGAAGTCTTAAGCATATCGGTGTTTAAAACAAAACAAAACAACAACAACAAAAAAACTCTAGTCTCTGGATAAGCTTTCATTAGAATATCAACATGACAAGCAACCAAGGTTCATGCCTTCTGAGTGAATCAGATTAAAATTTAGAAGGTTTGAAATGTTTACCTGCCTAACATGTGTTTGCAGAGTAATTCCTTTCCTTCGGCCACGTTCTACGTGCAGCAACTTCCAGTGGCTTCCATAAAACCACTTCTGCACAGGGCCCCACCAGTCTTTTCCTGTCCCTAGAGCACATTCCAATCATGCTGTGACCTCCCCCAGGTGTGCTGCCAGCTCCAGCCCATGTTCCCTGACAGCCCCCGCCTGGGTACACTCAGTCTCCACATCAATTTACACTGCCAGACTTTTTTTTTTTTTTCCCATCCCATCTGAAGCTGCGGATGAGAGAATACCAAAACAACTCCCCTGGGCTTGCCAATAGATGGCACATCGCATGCATGGCCCACACACATTTATAAATGTGTGTGTGAATTTTGGGTACGTTTATGTGAAACACTCAAGAAATGGCTCAAAATTGTGAATATTAAGGATTCTGACTGCCAGATGTCTCCTTGATCAATAGGCTACCACAGACACGAGCAAAGGCTGGGTTAGTATATTAGCAATCTGACAAAGCAGAAGGATACACATTATTTGTTTTTCTCAACAGTAATAAAAGCACTTTTTAAATTTCTGTTTTTAAAGCATTGCACAACATGAATTAATTTCCAATGACTAGGCTTACTAGATGAATACTCAGGAAAAAGGGGGAAAGTGGGTTATATCGTACTCACCCCATCCTCACTCAGGCTTCCGCATTGTCCTTTCAGATCACTAATACCTATCTGGCAAAGTGGACTTATTAAATACGTTCAAAGCAGACTTCAAAGAAGCTGAATTTGAACGAATTAAAGTTACGTATACCATTCACAATCTCTGGATTAGCCACCTCCTTATTACTAGCTCCTGGTTTTTATACTGTAAAATGATTTCTCAACAAAGATTCAGTCTGAAAAAGGGTTACATACAGCTCAACTGAGACACCTACGTGTTATGTGAAAACATATTATAATGCTTTCAATTGTAAAGCTAATATTATGAATATACTTTCTCCATATTTTTTAATCACAGTGCACGTCCTCTTTAGTTCTGTATTTCATAACAGAGAGAAAATTATGTTGTATTTATTAGATACAGTGCATCATGTTTTAGAAACCTCTGATAGCTACCATTTCTGTACTGCTGACAACCAACATGTTATTCTATGACAGAAATGAAGATAAGAAAAATATGGTAAATACACTATACCTTACACAGGACAACTCGGCTTAGTCTGAAATGCAGCAGAGCAAAATAAATTCTGAAGTAATAATGACACATATTTGATATGGCAGTGAAAAAAAAAAGTGACGATTTTGGACTATAACAGAAAGACTTATTAATTATAATAAGATTGCATTTGCCTTGTCATCAAAAGAAAATAATATATTTAAAGAAACTCATACAATGAATTAAAGGACTTGGAAAAATAGTACACTGAGGAAAATTCAGACAATTAGCTTGGTGTAACATGGAGAAAGGAAGCAATAACAAGTTTCAAGTAAGTATGGTGACCTCTTAATTGAAACTGCAGTTTGTTTTCCACTGTTTTTGCATGGATTTAAGGTTGATTTTTACTTTCTGTTGACATGGAAGCATGTTGTAGTGAGTAAAGAACTAAAGGAGTTAGAACAGATCCCTGGGGTGACAGTACTTTGGAAATGATGAAATATAGAGACAGATATTCTCATAAAGCAGAAGTCGGTCAGTACACTCAGCAGCTAAGCTAAGTATGGTGCCCAACTCCAGTAGCACAGATCCCCAGTAGGTCAACTGGGCTGAAAGAAAACCAAGTAGTCTGGCCACATACCCAAACGATTCCCAAATAATTATTCCTCAGTTCAAAATACAGATACCCTTCCTGTCAGCAGCTAACCAGCCTTAATTCTAAATACAGCAAGAAGAGTCAAACATGAAATATCGACTTTATAAGCCTTAATATTTATTTTAAGTGCAAGCTGTGGTATTCACTGAAAGTATTAATGAGTCAGCAATAATAATTTCTTTTTAAAAGGTTCCTGTTATGGGAACTCATTAAAGAAGAAATGCTCTACTTAAATCTAGGATTTTAATTGTATGTGTCCATATTATAACTACCTGCAAAATTTTGATGGCAAAATCACAAGCAAAAGGGTGATCAAATACTGCTAATCTATTTCCAATCTGTCACAATTAATAAGTAGCTGTATGAAGAAAAAAAAATGATTTCATCCATATGAACACATCGTTTGATCAATTTTTGAAATTTTGAAAATGATACTTTTGTACTGATTTTATGAAATTATATACAGATTTTGGAAAAAAATAATAAGAATAGTGTGTGATTCAAACCATTTTGTTTCCTTTTATGTTACATGAGATATGCCTATATTATCCCATCAAACTGATCATTTTCAAAACTGCATTGCACTGAAAGATAAGGATCAGAGCTTATTATAAAGTTATAGCATTTAGTATAGTGTTCATTATTTTAAGGCATAGAATACATCAAACAATTCATCAAATACATCAAAGAAGGCCCTTGTCATGACTTCTTCACATTGTATTTCACTGTCAATATTTCCAAGTTTCTTTATCCTCTCTCTTAATGCATAACACACATGAAATCTCAACTCAGATGTCAACTCTTAGAATTTACTTCCCCTTCTTTTCAGTATATATCTGCTGTTGAAACCAACTGACTAGAAATATTTGCATTTAAATAACACCCTTATCCCACTTCTATATTTACATGGTTCATTTCCATTTTTGACACAACATGAATAAATAGATTTCACTTTCTGAAACGAGAATTATTTCTCAAATCCCTAATATTACCTTTCTCTAAAATGTTTTATTTTCTTGGATCAAGAGATATAAGACTGCAGTAAACAGCGTTTACCACTCAGCAATGTAACAAAGGGATAAAAGGGATAAGATCTGCTGACACACAGAAATCGAGAAGCTATTTTTTAATTTTATTAATCCTTAAGAATACATAAGAAAAAAAATGATGTATTAACCCTTTACTACTATGAAATAACACACACCTCGGAAAGTATAAATAGCATTAGCCTGGGGGAAAAAAAAATGTTCTCTTGTTCAATTTAAAATATAGTGTAAAATGTAGACATTGAAAAAAAAAAAAAAAAAGTCAAGCTAATTGGGCAAATAAGTAATGATAATTTAATTGATTTAATTATCTTGAATTATACAGATTTCAAAAGTCAATAAGGCGTTTCATAAGAGAAACCAGTTTACCAGAGTATATACTAGGTGTATTTATATAAATTAACGTACAATATATATATGAATATACAGAAATCTATACAATATATGCTTGTATATTGTACACATGCCACATATACATATCCAGTACATGAGATTATGCAAGAGGAGGTGGATTAAAACTTTTTTGAAAAGCCTTATTGACCTTTGAGGTCTTATGTATATTTATATATATATTTAACACAAGTTTTTGCTATGGGAGGAATTATTACACTCAAAGGTATTGCTGACATTTTCTTAACTAAAAAATAAAATAGAAAAGTCATTCCCTATATTCTTTATCTTGAATCAGTTAATGTGAAACAAAGGTACTTAAATTACAAGATACAAAATAAGATAACATGCAGTAATAAAACTGCAGGGAATTATAAAGGTTTTTCTTTGGTTGGTTTTGGTGTGTTTTTTTGTTGTTTCTTTTGTATACAAGAATTAAGCAATCATTTTTGCTAGCCAGACACTGAAAAATACTTACTAAAGTTGAACATGGTTGTTTTAGCAAACGTGGTGAAGAACAAGCTAATATTAAGGGTTTTTTTATTTGTTTGTTTTTTTTTTTTTGTTTTTAATTAACATTTTGTTTGATAGTGAACTAACTTCCCAGAAGGGGAAAGAAAGGAAAGAAAGGACCTCTGCATTTCACTTCAGGTAGAATTTCTCGGCTTCCTACAGGACTTTTTTTTTTTTTCCCCTCATTGTTTCATCTGCTGGAAGCCACGGTTTCAGGGAGTGATTACTGAAAGTGGTACTTCTTCCCTGATGCATAACCAATCCCGAATCTTTTAGAAAACAAATTATGCAGGATGCTATAGAGACAGAATTTATTCACTATCACTTTCCAATTTGCCATGTAATTTTATCTCCTCCTGATGTAACTTTTTTTGGTGCTACATCTGTATTAGTCAGAGCTTACATAAATTATCCTTTTAATGGACAATTTGACATAAGAGTTCTGTGAAAGAAAATGTAAAAACATTCCTAACAATTTGGACATTTTGTTCTGACAATATTAACAACTTGTGTTAAAACCATCAGTACACATCTGAATTGCACAGCACACGCATTCAAGTTGTTAAGGCTTAAATTAGCACGCCATTATGTAAGCATCTTTTAAACCTACTTCAAAGGAACTAAATGATAAACACCTTGTGAAAACACCTGACACATTATGGAAGTGTTTCCAAGTTGTCTGTCTTTCAGAGTATAAATCACTGACATTATACTAAAATGAAAATAATTCCAGTGAAACCCAGATCAGAAATGTGAATCTCTAGTATTTCACAGCACTGATAATCAACATTACTTTCTGTAATCTCATACTACTAAATTCAGGTAAATCAGTTCTCATACATCTCTAACTGTAATGTATTTTACATCCTGATTTCCTGCCAGTCACCCTTTACGTATGGAAACAGAAAAATAAGCAAGCAAACTGCTCTATTCTGCACAACTAGCATTTCTGGAAAATAAGAGAAAATGGTAACTTTTGTTTCATTTGCTCCCAATTCTTTTCACTATAACTTAGATCAAAAATCACAGTCTCAATGAAGGCTGTAGAATGGTAGATTGCTAGGGATAAATAAATAGCTTAAACTGAAATATCAATCCTCCACCTAATTCTGTTGATGTCCTGCAAATTTCATTTCATTCCCATAGCACCTCACAAAATTCTCCAATTTCAGTTTGAAGAAACTGTATTTGCTCATTCAGGCTACTTTTATAACCTACATTTTCTTCCTTCTCTATATGGAGGAAGAAATATCAGGTGCTCACAAAAGAAACGTGTCTTTTTACATTTCATAAGCAAATATTCGAACAAAAAGCTTTTACAGGAGTGCTGCAAGCAAGGAAGTCCTATTTGCAGGTGGCCTTTGCTATACAATGTTCTGGTACAACTGCAGTAAAGAAAAGAACAAGCAGTGGGAGCCAGGACCTTGGGAGGACTCAGCCAGAACAACAAAGGAATGCTAGCCAGGCATTTTGCCTGCTTCTCCACTGCCCTACTCACTCTGGTAGTTCACATCTGAGGGAAGAGCGAATGACACTGAAAGAGAATGGAAGTGAAAATGAAGAAATGGAGGTGAATTAACAAACACAACCACTATTTTGGCAATTAAAATGCTGGTGTATGGAGAAGAAACAGAAGGATCCAGAGCCAAAGTGCTGACACTCTCTAAGGAACAGACAATATCTAGGTAGTGATCCACCAAATTAAAAAAAAAAAGTTCAGTCCGGCCAGATTTTCACTGAACACCTTCGTAACTTCTTTCAAAAATGCTTATTCATGTAAAATCTTTTTACTAAAATTCTGCTTTCTTAAAAGCATACAGAAAGGTTCAGTGCTCACAACGAAACAGACTGTCATAGCATACCATCATTTCTGAATACTAAGGTAATACAAAGGAAAACACTTTTATTTTTTCTGTACACTGTATAACCACCAACAGTTTTAAGTAACCCAGCCACCACTACTAACATTAACATATTCTCACTGCATGACTGTATCTAAGCCTCCCTAAAATTAGGAACTAGCTTATAGTCCTCCTGTCTGACAGCAGGCTCAGGTGATAAGTATATAGAGCTAAC
The DNA here is from genome assembly GCF_009819795.1 of Aythya fuligula. Lineage (NCBI taxonomy): Eukaryota > Metazoa > Chordata > Aves > Anseriformes > Anatidae > Aythya > Aythya fuligula. The sequence goes on from NC_045561.1 coordinate 87,496,760, forward strand.
CAATACTCAAGGACATGGAAGAACTTTAGATACATACTTAGTAATGCATTTCAACGTATTAAAATAAGAATCATTAAAAGGTATATGCCTCATTAGCCACTGGGATGTACTATTTATTGCCAATTAATTTTCTAAGTGCACTAGAGTTACCAAATTCCCATAAGCCTAGCCCTGCTACAAGGGATTAATGTTTTGGGATGTTCTCTATTATTTTAAACAGGGGGAGAACATATTAAGTTCTGCTATATATTTTTGAAACAGTCCTTAAAATATATTTGGTATTTACTTGAAAAGGTAAAGAACTGCTTTGAAGGCTTCCTATGAGGTATTTCGCCTACAGCCTATTTTAAAAACACCTTAGCTAGAAGTGATAGCTGCAAAGCACCTCTTAGGGACCCTACAATCAAGAGCAGCCACATCACATAAACTTTTTCTTAAGCTTACCAAATTCAATCTTTACAATTTTACTGGTTTATTTTTTTCTTTTCAATAAGATTTTTCCAAATCTTTACTCTAGTGACTCAAAAAATCTCTTTCCAAGACAAAAGCATTTATAGCCAAGTTACATAACTGTCCTCCAGCTTAAAGGTTGTGCTTTTTGTATAAATATTGTATTTCAAGGTATTGACTAAAATGTGTCCTTTTGTCCCTCTAAACTCTCTAGACTTCTCTCACATGATGAACTCTTTATTTGAACATCCTTTGTATGACTTTCTTTGTGCTTGTTACAGTTTGAATTTATCAAAGACGGTTAACACATGGTACACAACATCTAAGTGAGGTCTCATTAGAACTACCAATCATGGTTTAAATACCCAACACTAACAGAAATACCTTGAGTCTTATACCATACTTGACTTTTCACTTTGACAAGTCGCATCTCAACATCCTTTCCGAGTGATGAACACCTAACTTGTAGGAACTGAGTGCACATGCTTTAATATCACATGGAGAGAACAAGACTCATCGAAGCACATTGAAAAACTCTTTACTAACATTAAATTCACAAGATTAAAAAAATTGTTCCTATATGTAGTCTAGTCAGAAATGTTGAGCCACTGAAAATAATTAAGAAATGTTATTTTTCTGTTGTTGCTTTGTATAAATTACACATATTATCCTGCTTACAAAAGGCATTATTATTAGGGATGTTGTTATATTTTTTAATTAACACATATCATATGGTCCATTAGCTCTCAAAGTCAGACACTGATAAAGCAACTATACTTTATAAAAAAGTTCTCCATGTTCCTTACTCAATCAGCCCTAATTATTAACATAACTGACTAACATGACTTTTCAGCCATTAAAGGGATATGGCTCAGCTTCATCACATGGTTAAAATGTAATTTTCTTGGCATATAGAAGCTTGGAGTTCAACACAAACAAACAAGGCAAGCGCAAACACTAAGGGTGTCTTTTACTGAATTTAGGACAATCCAGATAAGTTGGGTATGTCTTCAGCACATATTTCTTCAGAATGTTTTAGGGCAGTGAAGTCTATTTTCTGGATCTCAAATGACACGATTCAAAAACAAACACCTAAACTCATCAAAGATGCAATCTTTAAAACACATGCGTGCTGGCATAGTTCTGACTATTTAGCAACGTTTTTGTTCAAAACAGAAGCATGGAGGATGTCTCAAGCATAGAAGCAGCTCAAGTAAAGTTCAGTTTGATTGCTCTTCAAAATCTAGGTGCCTGTACTGTACCTACATGGCACTTTCAGCATTTAAGAGCTTTGCTGTTTCTGGTCCTGAAGACATCTTTGTTGCAAGTGCATTAATCTTTCAGTGCAACCCAGTTGCAATGATACACTACTTTAGTAACAAATCAAAATCAAGATGAAGCATTTCACACTATCTTAATCTAATCCTTATATTAATAGAATGGAAAAAATCTGGAAGTCCTGAATTATTTCAGCACTTTGTTCAGAGAACCACACATTAAACAGTAGAACAAAGCTGTATCAAGTTACATTTTATAGTCATTAAAAAACCAACCATGTTCTCAGAACACAAATGCCTATAAAAAAAAAAAAAAAAAAAACCTACAATATGAGGAGGTGATAGAAGTCATTCTCTATAGGTGTTATGCAGTAGTAATTGCAGGTTATAGCTATGCTATGATGTGAGCTGTGGCACACAGCCACTTCATAATGCAAATGTAGCACTATCACCTGCAATTCAAAACCGATGTTGGACTGTAATCTCTTCACACTCATTTCAGCTGAAGTACCTGGGAAGCAGGCTAATTCCCACTACTAAATTTCAAAGTTAAAGTTTGGAATACTTTCTGCAGACCTGTCTGGGAGGAGGTGTTAGTGGACACACACTGTCCTGCTCAAGTACCGCCACCCTTTCCTCTGTGCACACGATGCAGATATGAACAGGGAACTACACTCACCTATTTTGGTATAAGCCAGTATTTGATCCCAAAGCAGCATTACTGTTTTGTGAAATGGTAACTACACAGTCACAAAAGATTCACTCCATGTGTTCACTCCCATGTACAGTTTCAAGAGATTATCCTTTGCCTATGCAAACTACTTCAAATGTAAAAATCAAATGGCTGATTTTACACAAATTCCCTGGATTTTTGCTGCAGCCAGAAGCAAAACACAGCAAAACATATCAAACAATATAAAATTTTAATAAACAGTTTAATTATTAGTTTAGATTTCCTGGAGCTGATGGAAGGAACTTGCATGCAAAGAGTCAAATTGTTAACCAAAGACATTTTTATGAAATAAAACTTTATTATATTTAATTACCTCCTCTACTTTTTGGCCTATTAATAATCCTCAATTTTTAATTAATTTCTTACATTGTCCTAATGTAAGAAAACAGACTTGGGTTTCCTTGCTGGGCTATCTTTGACGGGTTTGTTCAACCAAAGGATGGGCGGGACCTGGTTGTTAGGTTTTCTGCTCTTCCCCCCCTCCCCTCTGGATCATTTTACAATTTCAGTTCAGTTTTTTTTTTACATTAATATGTTTCCCAGTTAACTAACAACATTATAATAATAAATGATAAAAAGCATGGATTCTAACCACTTTGTCCTCCTTTGGGAAAGCATCCAAGGAAGCAGAAAACAAAAAAAGAGAAAAGAAAAAAGAAGAGAAAAAGAATAAAATAGGCAAGTATTAATAGACAGATTTCAAAGAAATGCAATTCTAATAACTCTTTACAAAGAGCTAAAAACAAAATTTCAGGGAAAAAAAAAAAAGCTTCAAATCAAAAGATCACACTACTTCATGTGTAGAAAATGTTTTCCCACCCTAACCCACAGAACAATGAACAACATAACAAAGGAAAGACAAGTTAAAATTGAATGGAAACTTTCATGGTTTCCATTTCTGTGACTTGAAACAGTAGATGAAAAACAATTAATGTATATTCAGTTTCTTTCTGAGTAAATAATAAGCTGTATCATATGTACTCTAATTAATAGTATAACCTAACATATCAAAGTAAACTATATTTTCACAGACTTGCTCTAGTGATACCACCTGCAGGTGATACAATATAATGCATCCATTTATCTTAAAATATGAACGTACCACAATTTTTGCCCAACACATCCACATATTTTTTAAAGAATTTAATTTATTGTACTCACAGGTACATCAGAGCTATAAAGAACTTCTAAAATAATAATGAAATGGGCTTATTTTTATGGACTTTTTCTTTGTTTACATCAAATTTCAAAACCCCTTATTCAGTTGAGTTATAGAGCAACGGAAGTAAAACCTGTTCTCTTGTGAACATGTTTATCTGCTATAGAACTGATGACCACTTTTAACTGAATTTACATTGATGCAAAGAGGTGAATTTCTTCCAGAAAAGATTGGCAACTTAAAGCCATATGAGAAAGTGATGTCATCTCATGCTAGTCAACAAAACCATGTCATACATTGTAAGACACTAGATGATCCACTAAAAATAATCATTGGACAGTAGTCTTCAAAATATTGATCCTACCAGTCATGTACAGGTGAGTGGCCAGTTCCTCATCAGGGACTGACCAAACAGAGGGAATTTTGGGCTAACTCTCAATTTTGTGGGCAGCTACTGCATCTAACAGAGGAGGATTTATCTCACCTCCCTGAAAGTAGTATACTTAATCCAGTTTAATCTATAGTGTTTCTTTTAAAATAAATTTAAAATAAAATGACATAACACTCTATTTGTGGTGTTGTTTTTTTTTGTGGAAGGGCTTTTTACCCTAACCAAAAATTAATTGATTTTAAAGAAGCAAAGTCTATAAGTGTATACAAAAATCTCTATAAAGAAATCTAAAATGAAATGAGTTCAATAAAAATTTCTCAATGTAGAGTTTGACCTCAGCAAAAGGGTGTTTTTTTTTTTTCTTTCACTCTCTCCAAAACAACTGCTTCCTTTGAGCCACCACTTAACAGAACTATACACGATGTATTCTTTCGCTTTAGTTAACTCTGTGAACCTTAAGTATCTCCAAAATACATTATTCTACTTTATACACACCTCATAATGAAGTGATGAGTGAAATTCTTAAGTAAAATGAAGCACGAAATGCCAAACTTAAGGTGAACAATCTGCAGTGTAACAATGTCAAGGAGGCTTTTTCTTAAGAGTACACATCAGAAGACTTACATTGTTTGATCGCAGGGAGACACGACCTCCACATCGAGCACAAAACTTGGTCCGGCAATAAGAGCATAAATGGCCACAACCATCTGCAAACTTTGTTTTATGACAGATTCCACATGTTGGAGCATCATCCTTGTGCTCTCCCTGGTAACGGCGGGCTTCTTCCCCTATCTTTCTTACTTGCTCTTTATAGCTTTCAAATTGTTGATGCAACCTCCTGCATAGATGAGAAAAAAGTTTATATAGCAATAATAGGAGGAAATAATACTACTGTGCATTTCTTTCTTTCAATTTAAACTAAACCTAATATTCTCAGCACGTTCACAATAATAGTGCACTTCATTTAAAATACACACCACATTTGGAAGACTGTACGGAAGAATCTAGAGGGAAAAAATAACAGACGTATGTATTCCTGTTAGGTTTACTTCAAAGCTAGTGAGGAAATAATTTCACTTGACCAGAAATTGATCCAAATATACAAAGACAGCAAAAAATTCATAGCTTTAAATAGGAGTATCTACCATGTACAAAATAAAAACTGAAAGATAATTGCCTGAGCAACTTTGCATTGCCTTTTAGTCAACATTATCCAGCAGGTGTAATCAAAGAAAAAAAGAAAAAAGGGAAAAAAAAAAAGAAATAAAAAATAATTAAAAAAAGTAAAGAAGAAAAGAAAAGAAAAGAAAAAAAAAGAAAAAAGAAAAAAAAGAAAAAAGAAAAAAAAAGAATAAAGAAAAAGAAAAAAGGAAAAAGAAAAGGACGCTCAATCTTCAGTTACAGCATTACACTTAGGGTTTCAAAGCACAGATTACTAACACATATAGCTTAAACGTTCCACTAAGTGTACTACAATTACAGTATCACTACGAAGGAGAATATGATTTTTTTAAAGTCAAATCCATATTTTAACAGAATGTAATATTCTCTCATTAGTGTTAATTACAGAGCTCTGCAAGACTATCTAAGGTTTCCTGTCCCTCATTACAGAGATATTTTTCAACTTAATTATTGAAGTATTAACAAGTATATAGATTTTTAAGATGAAGATGGGTTTTTAAAGGAGTAGCACTTCTCTTCCAGCTGCCCCAAGTAACAAATTGTCTGACAGCATGCTCACCAACTTGCTAAATACCTTACTGCTCAGAAGACCCAACTTTTAAATAATAAAACCATTTAAATCATAAGCTCAGGCAAGCAAATTTACTTCTCTATCCTTCACTTCCCTTTCTGTAAGTCAAAATAGTAATATAAAGTAATCAGTGGTGTTTTGTTTTGTTTTTTTTTTTCATATTACCATGATGTGAAGACCTATGTTACAGCTACATAACATTATCTCTGAGGAAAACCTTTTCTTTTGGTGATTTCTATGAGACATTGATGGCAAAGATGAAGTTTCAGAGAGGAACCAGCCAAAGGCCTAGGCCCTTCCAGAAGGGGCAGTCCAACTCCTCTCCTACTCCTGGATGCACACTATTGATACTTCTTTGGACATTTACCAAGTCCTCCTTAATGAGATAATCCATAGACCTGAACCAACAGTAAATGAACTTGCCTGACCAAAAATAAAAAGTAAAAAATAAATTAAAATAAATCATTATTTAGCTTGCTGAATCACTCCACTCTGAGCAGGCCACTGGAGACCTCAAAAGAAGGTCTCCAGGACTTGGGTTCCTGAAGCCAGAAACAAGAAGGACAAGGGGAAAGTAGGACTGCCCATTTTGTACCAATGAGCTGTTGTATCAACTCAGCTGCCATATGAAACCTCATCTGAGAGTTTAATTAATCAAAGTATTACACTTCAGCTCAGTTAACTACTTTACTATTGACCAAATCATACAATTAAGACATTTTTCTGTAGGTGCACCAGGACAGCACTGCAACTCCTAAGCTTTATTTTAATTACCTTGAGCAAAGACCTTGAGCAGCTTAAGTGGGAGAGTACAATAGGGCACGCGTACAATTAAGTCTTTTCACCATGCTATATGGCATCTACAGACTCTTCACCCACGTTTTCAGGTGTTTCTTTAAATCTACATCTCCGTGGATAACATTTTAAAAAATCATGAACAACTACATAGATTAATAACAGAAACGGGTAATCTTGAGTTTAATAAATGATATGAGTAGGTGTATCATCTATAGAGGTCTTGATGATAACTTTTCACCTGCTTTGAGCTATTTACACTCTTAATTAGCATAGACTAATGTCTCCATTTAACCAATGTAGTGAGAGAATTCTGTTTTACTGCAGGATTATTTTATTTTTTTGGAGTGTGATGTTTTGACTTTTAAGAGATAAGAAATCAGCACTGTTTACATAAAATACTGTTTTGGTGAAGTGGATATTTTTACTTTAAGATGATACTCATTTCGAAAAATATTCTAAAAATATTTAAAATATTTAGATGATTCAACTTAACATTGGAAATCACAGTAAAATACACATTCAATTTGGGCAGGAATATCACTGCTCATACTAACTCTCACACTAAAAATAATGACCTCTTATAGGCACACTGTACAGATGCAGCAATATTTAGAGGGAAAACTAAGAATCCAAATATTTTATTCTCCCTCAGTACAAACATGATGCATTACACTTAATGCTTTATGCTAATGAAAAACTTGGCAGGAGTAGCAAAGGGAATTTTTATTTTATTTTTATTTCTTACTAGCCTCCTTAAAAAACCTTTGCAGTGTTGAGTAAGATGAGGAAAGTGGGTCAACAGAATTAGGAAAAATACTGGAGAAACTGAATACTTTTGGCCACATTATTGGATTACACATGATTTAATTTATCTTACACAGCTGCTCACTTAGAATGAAAAAAAAAAAAAAAAAAAAAAAAAAACAAACTGAAAACATTCGAGAATGAGCATAATAACCAGCTTAAGGAATAAATTTAAATAATGGGGAGGTCTGGAGGTAAATTTCTTATTATATAAAATATTTTATTAAAAACTGAAACCATGGAAACTAAATCCTGTTCTCCTCCACTATAGCAAGACTTAAAGCCCTAACTCTTTCTTAATGTGGAAAGGGAAGACAACAGAAAGCAGTGCACCTGTTCCTGCTCTTTTCCAGTTACACAGCATTCTTCTGATTTTTTTTTTTTTTGATCTAGTATGCAGCTTAGAAAGTGCATTAATAACTGCTACTCTCTTACTGGGGTTAGTGAATGAGCTGTAAGGGAAATTAAAGGAATTTTGTCCACCAAAATCTGTTATTTTCCAGTATTGTCACCTAACACAAATTTTCATGGAGCATGAAGAATCTTACCCAGCTCATGGCAAGTCGTCATGGCAATTAGTTCTTTTCCAAGGTTTGAAACACCTTTTCCACCTTTTTGCGGGACGACAGAATGCCCATACTTCTAGCCTTTCTATAACAGTGGCAACAAATCCCTCCTAACAGCCTTGCCTTATACAAAAGATTTAAGTATTCTCTGGAGCAAGAACTAAAACACAGATGGATATTTTTCAAGGTTGCTCCTTAAATTCCAAGCTATAAACCACATTTTCATCAGAGGAAAAACTTAAGTCTACTAAACATTCCTTAATGTAGACATGCACCTAAAGGTTAAGTTAGAGAGTTCATCATAGCACTTAAGTAAAGACTGGGGGAACCCTTAAGGCAGGTTCAATTCCTTCAGACAAAAAGAACAATCAGGCACCAGTGCAAGAAGACTATGTCCATATATTCATACCATTTTTCATCATGCATCCCCAGATTTAGCTAGGTCTACTGCTGGCGGTCAATGCTGTAGTCATAAAGTGTAGCCAGGTGGGTTTCATCTCCCACCTTGCCTTCAAAGACAAAAGGAAAAAAAAAAAAAAAAAATATATATATATATATATATTAGAACAAAAACAGTGGAAACCATCCCAGGACTTAACACTGATGATTGAGAACAAGTATAACTCAGTATGAAGAAGTTTCACAAAAATTTTCCTTCAAAACTGTGAGATACTGCAGGAAGTGGAAGATGTCCAGAGAGAGCAATGCACTGCAACTGAACTCTTCTTACAGTTTTCATGCACATCAGGACACAGGTTAACAATGAAATCTAATTCATTACATTTTTATATTGCTTATTAAAAAAAAAAAAAGGCTAAAATTCCTATCCGGTTGTGTTCTGTAATCATTCTCTAAGAAATACAGTTAAATTCAGTATTGATTTTTATATACCAAATATTCGTTCTTATTAAAAAATAATATTTCTGTTTGAAATGATATTTTCAACAAATTTCATTGAATATATATTTCACAACAGAAAAACAAATTCTTAATGGCAAAAAATATCTTCCAATAACACTACTTTGTAAAAGCTTTTTGCTGTTGTTTGTTTTTTTGTGGTGGTGACTTTAGTACAGAGTGCATAAATTTAATGACCATTCTTGACTCAGCTTAAGTGTCGCTTGAAACTGCAAATCTTTGATGTCACCCAGAAGAAAATTTATACATTTATCTGTTCCTTAAGATACAGTCCTTTAATCCACAAAATCTATCAGCAGCTGTTGCATAAGTAAATAAGATGTTAGATACGACATATGAACTCATTTGAAAAATAACCATCCCAGTTCAGATTTAAGAATACATTAGAATTCTTGTAAGTTAAATAGAGATCAAAATTAATGTAATCTGTTTATTAATTTAATAAAATGTAAAATATATTAATAATGTTGCTGAACCAGATGTCCCTTCATTTTCGTTCTTTATCACCCTAGCATATTTCTTGCTTAAAGGGCTTGCAGCATCTACCTTTTTTAACATCTTTTTGGCTCAATGTAGTAAAACATATCACTTCAGGTGCCACCAAGAGCACCTCTTTTATGTGTGACACTTCACCCTTTCCTAGAAACAGGGCCTCTGCCTTTGGAAATGTTCAGATCCCCAACACAATCATCTGATGGCCCAAGACTTCAGTACTGCTTCACCTTTCATTAAGTAATAAACTTACGAAGTAAGAAAGACCTCTCCACACACAGGATTAAAACCATTCTCTTCATGGAGAAACGAAGAAGTATCTACAAATGCAACAATACATTTGAGAGCATAGCTGAAAGAGGTCAAGAAGCTTGAAGGATAAGCTTCCTCTGATGTTGTTGTCATAAGAGTAGTGTGAGGTTTTCACAAATAACAAAATAGCTTTGTCTGCGTAAACTGGCTCAGCTGAGGAGGGTACCTGGTATTTCACAGGCAGACTGGCAGCCTGCATGTGCATAATTAAAAAAAGATTACACAGTGGGTGTATCTTTGGCCACATCAGATCTCATGCAACTAAGAAAATGTATTTTGTTGCTAAAATTCTGTAAGAGGCACTTGCCACATTATAGCACCCTGGCCATGACTCTGTTTCTGGATTCATAAGCATCAGCCTCAATACTTTACCACAAATACATGAGCTGTTGACACCGATGATAATGTATGACAAGAACCAATACACAGTTTTCATGCATATAGCAAAAGACTTAAACCATTCGCTTTTACAGTATGACTTCACAACATATTTTGAGGTTTCCAGGGTTTTTTCTGCTCTGTCTGAGCAGATTTTCTAAAAATGCCAAGTATTTGGGTCATTTTATGCACAGTTAAAATTTTAAATGATTTTTAAATGTAGTATGAAACCATGTGTTCTACTTACTTTAAAATCCAGCAGATGGCACTAAAGATTGCGTTTTAAACCTCCCAGTTCAACTCAAATGATTGAATCTTGTAATCTTATGATTTAATATTATAAAAATATCACACCCTGCTGTGAGTTCTTGGTAGTCGGAAAATGTGCTGCCTTCTAGGTGGCATAACCTTAAGAAACTGTAAGTGGCTATAGCATAAATGAAAAAAAGATCTTAACAAAATGCTGTACTTTGCCCTGTTCACCCATGCATACTCATAATCACACAGAGGAAACTTTTTTCATGAAATCAGTGAGACTTTTATTAAGTTCAGTTCTTAGCATTCTTTTTTATTGAAAAAAAAAAAAAAAAAAGCCAGTACAAGAATACAAATTCAGATTTGTTTCTAAACATCATCAACTGTAGGAAATGCACAAAAGACTAATTCTTCATTAACATGCTAGTGGCGTAACTTTGACAAATTTACACTGAACAAGAGAAGTTCTAGGACTTCTGGTTATTTAATGCAACTACTAGATCTAAAAAACTTTAGGTGGCTACACTGACGCTATGATCTGAAAACCACTGCTCAGCAGCTCCAGAAACCCTGGAAACACCTAGGTCTCCCTGGATGCCTTGCTGTTCTGCCAGTGCTGCAGATCCTCATCTGTGATGTCAGACTCATGCAGATGTTCGCAGATGTTCCTAGAGAGAGCAGCAAGGCATCTAGCTTTTCCCTTAATCCGCACTAGCATCTTAACTAGGAAAAGCTGTCAGCCTGCGAAGGCTTTCGGGAATACACCCTTTAAACAACAAAGTCAAGACAGGCAACCTTAGCAAGATACTATGGATTGTTTTGTCTAAATCAAAGGAAATGTGGACTTCAGGGTGAATCTAGCACATGCTGACTAGAAGAACAGCTAAAGTCCCGTGAAGAAGTCTAGATATATCTGCCATGTATCATCACGTCACATAAATCTGTTGCTAAAATTTATAACCTTACATTCTCTGCACAAGTAGGACAGATTTAGGTTGAACAGGAAATAAACAACTCTAACTTCCAACTCCTCAGTGCATGATGTAGCAAAATTAATGTTAGCATATTCAAAATTCAGGAGCTTATGCATGTTTGAGGTGTGCTACTTTTTATCATGGATGATACGATACCTCTTTTGATCACTTTGTGAAAGTCAAATAACTGTTGAATGTATTCATATTGCAAAATATTGTTCTTGTAAGTGACTTTGGATATTATGTCAAAATTCCTTACTGTTGTTATTGTTGGACTCTTTTATTCAGTGCAAACTGCCATTTTAAGAGCAGAATATACTATTTGGCTATAAAATACGCTTTCCAAAGGCAAGCAACACATGGATAGACTTACGTAAGTTGTGAAACAGGTAAGAACCTGATCAATCAACTAATCTTTTGAGCAAAAAAAAAAAGCCTTATTTCTGTGAAAGTAATACAAGTATTACCTGCCACTTCTAGCCCCTTTGCTTTAACCTACTGTCAGACTCCTCACTTTTCTGCAACTTCACTTACCACCTATCTGTCCCTTCCCTGTTCACATTTTCTGTAGGTCTCTCCCTCCTACACATTTTTCTCAAATATTTTATATCACATTAATTATTATATACTACATATAATATGTTATATATCCTGTAACAGGAACAATTGCTTTCCTCAAAATCTGAGATTTTACTTAGCCTGAAGGTTTCTTCATTCTCCTCTGCCCATTCAACACACAGTTATAATTCAACACAATTCTTCTTTCAACTTGGTCTTTACCTTACACCAGTGATGTTTTTCATCTCACCAGCAATCATGTGAATCCTGTTGGGCATCAGACCTTTCTCTTCCACATCCTGAGATATCATCTTTCTCCATTTTATTGGTGCAAACTCACAGTCTTGTAACTCACAGTCTAACTCACTTGTAACTCACAGTCTGCCTCTCTACCTCATACTTCTCTTGTTCTGTCCAAACCAAAGATTTTGGCACAGATTTCTGATTTCTATCATGTGTGACCTGTACATCAACCCCCACTAACTGAAATAGAGATCACCACACACCCCACTAAAGCTTCACTATCACCTATGTTCTGCCTGCCACTCAGGACCACAAACTCCTGTGTTATACTGGACTCTGACCTATGTACATGTAGACCTTCACCTCAAAATCCTATACAAGACTTGGATATTTGTTTTGAAAATTAAAAGAAAAAAAATGTTTATCTAATTTAATCTCTGTCCAGATTAAATATTCATCCATCATCAGTTTATCCATCAGTTCCTTTCCTCACCAGTTCAAGCCTGTCCTGCTGACAGTCTGATCAGAATCCTGCAACAAATATAATTTAATTTTACCTGTCTCTTTTTATTCCTCCAATGAAACCTCTTTTGTGTTGTACAAAATATAAATGGCTTGTCTTCACCTTCAAAGACTTTCACAGCCTATTTCTGCCTTACCTATCATTTTTCATCCAGTGCTGAGAACTCAGCTGACACTTCCTCCTGGGTTAAACTTTCAAGCTAGAATCATTGCTGGTTTTCCCCTTGTTGCCCCCAATGTAGGAGTATTATCATCAAAATTATCATCACCCCATCATCCTCTTCAAACTCTCCTTTACCTTGATGTTTACAAAGATTTTTACCAATAAATAAATAAATAAATTTAAAAAAAAAAAAAAAAAGAGGTTACTGGTATGTTAAACCTTTTACTTACCAGGCCAGACAATATTTCATGTTATTTTATTATCTGCCTAATACTTACACTGCTGGCTGCCCCCATGAAAAAGATCGCTTTTTTCTTTTTTATGTCTGTAAAAACCCTCACTCAGAAGTGTTATAGTCCATGACAAGTACTTCCAGGCAATATCGTAATACAAATCTCCCAACATTATTAAGAAATACATGAAGTTACTTTTTGAATTACTTTTTCACCATTTTGTGATCTTAGTTATTTAGTTTTTGGTTTCTGAGCCTTCAGGCAATATGTTCATGCTTTCCTCACGTCCATGAGGAACAAAATGCTTTTAAGAAATGCTGATATTTTCCTATATGCATGAGATCCTGGGAACCAGGCGCAATTTAACGAAAAAGGATTTAATTATGAGATTCAGGTTAAAGTTCAGACTTGGCCAAGATGAAGGCTTCACTTAAAGATCTCACACAGGAGTTCAGACCTGGCCACCACAGCTGGAATTAAAATATAATCACGTCTAACAAATACTTATGCCCTCTATACAAGTTATATTAGATCTTAATTCCAGTTCCTTCATATAATCTCTTATCATGCCTATAATGAATGGCAACATCATAACACGACCATAAAGGCTAAGACAAAAACGTCTTAGCAAGTCCCCATCACGTCAGAGCGGAGGCACCCTGGCGTGGGCTGCTGCTGCCTAGACAGAACAGGAGGCACTAGCACACTAGTGCCTCTTCACCAGCAGTAACTTCACACAGAGATTTTTAAACTAAAATTTTACCAAGTGCAGGTTTTCGACAAGTGTATCAAGAGCTCATTAAATAAGGTGTATACAATTTAATTCTACAGTTTCCTGGAAGTTTCCTAATGTAGATTATTGAAAACGTTATTTTCATACACTCCTATGTGTTGTTTTTATTTTAAATAATCTCAGCCCACAAGCAGACTTCCTCCTTACACAACTGAAGAACTGTGAGTCAGAAATGTGCAATATCTACAACAAGGAATTTGCATTCCAGCTTCCCACAGTTCCTCCCAAATGACCGTTACCCTTTCTGAGGTATACGAGAGAAAGCAGCTAACTAAGCAAATACCGCCCAACAGTACTAAAAAAGATATTGTTGAGGAGTTCAGAAGGAAACCGGGTATGTCTTGTATTAAAAAGCACTTACACGCTGAGATATATTTGGTATGGAAGAAAGCAATGCCTTATGTGGAAAAAAAATAGTTAATGATTATCCTTTCTTTGTTTAAAAACATACATTCTTACATCTCATGACTGTTGCACAAAATAATCTAAATCCACTGTTGTTTTTTTTAATGACATCTGTAAGTTTTATGCTGAGACTTCATAAAAATCCAAAAAATAATACCATTGCTAAAAAGATGTTCAATTCTCCTCACGTGGCTATTTCCACTCACTGAAATAAGAGTACAGCTCCTAGGCTGTATGGTAACTGTATGCAGAAAAGCTTCCGTTTCAAAAGCTGAAGTCTCATTTTTCACTATAAGTGTTTCAGTTGCATGAGGACTTTTTTTGAAGAGAAAATTGTTAAGTTTCAACAATAAAGAATTATTTGAATGTGAATGTTCTAACAGACAAAAACAATGAAGCATGACAGAGAGGAGGGAGACAACACCTTTCAACCCAGTATGGCCCTCTCCTAACTGCGTCTTTGGATCTACAACCCTTGCACTTTTGGGAACGTCTCTGCCCCTTCCTCGGACTTATGAAGGAGATAAAAGCCCTTCCATCTGATTGCTGTTACGTGTTGGGATCTGGAAACACACGCCCTTAGTGCAGGGCATGAGCCTTACTCTTGACATTCCAGCAGATACTACACAAAAGCCAGGAGGAAGACCTCTCGGTCTTTCCTCTAGCACACACTAGGGCAATACAATTCATGGACATGGGAAAAACAGATGAAAGATTCCTGTGAGGTAGTAATGGTAATTACATCAGGGTGGAAGAGGCTCCAACCAACGGTCAGATAAAGAGAGGCCAAAGCAGCAGAAGTGCACTATTTTAGATTGACCATGACACAAGGTTTCTTGTAAAGCTCCTCAAAACCTTTATGATCAAAGTACAAGCCAAAGAGTTAGTATTAATGTCTTCAGAAATGTTGATCAGTTAAAAGAACAGAAATATGATGGTGAGCTGGAAATGGTGGCAAGGAGCTACCCACTCACAAATCTCCCACAGACAGGAAAAGTAGTTTCACAGACAGAAAAATAGTTTCACTAATGTAACAATTACTTAGTATTATCCTAGCAAGACTTTTAATTGTATGGACCATGAATAATTACATTGCCCAAATTCAATGACACAAGGTGAAGTTACCTTGCTTAATATAATATAAACTCTGATCCGTTTAGTGAGTTTGCACCTTGTTTTACACCAACATAATATTCTTAAACATTTCTAACTAAGCTCTCTGGAAACAGCACATTTTAAACACTGCAAGCAACAACCATAGTTCTCAATGCTTTCTTGGCTCATATCTGAACATCAAATTCAGCACAACTTTCTTTGGTGAAAACAAGGAAATGACAAGTCATGGTACACATTGTCTTTGGTCTCCTGAAGCAAAGTCCACCATGCCTCTAGAAAGCAGACTGCCTCTGCGCCCTAGGGCTTACTCAGTGCTGCACTGCAGAAAACATGCTGTATTTGCTAAATGTTCAGCCGTTCTCCTTCTTTTACCATCCTATTTTAACCGTAGTGTCTTCCCTTCCAGCAATTATTTGAACTTCCCTTACTCATCATCAGTCCCATGGGCTAGATTCCTCTCTCATCTCGCAATTGCCAACTTCCCAGGCTAGAATACTTGGGTGCCCTAACACAGTCAACTCAGCATTTAACTAGAACAACACATAACAGATACAAAAAGGTACATGCAATGGTATCATGCAGATAGGAGACACATCTCTACTCACTTGCCTTTTACTTTTACTCTTCCCTGGGCAGCCCCAGTAGGCCACTCTTGGTTTTCCACCCATAATATGGCCAAAGAAAGGAGGATGGAGCTAAACACCACAAAACATGATCTAAGTGGTGGAGCTAAAAAACACCATAAAACTGTGAAAAAATCACAGGAGTCAAGGAAGCAGAAAAAAAAAGGGGGAGGGGGAAAGGGAAGAGATAGAAGAAAAAAAAAAAAGGGTCAATTGCATTTGCAAGTTTACAAGTAATTTTCATACACATTTGCTTCCAAAAAAACAAGCCCAAAATAAGTTGGACACAAGGTCCTTTTACAGAACCTTCTAAAAAGGACTGATGGAAAGTTCCTTAAAGTAAGTTTCATCGAGATGCAGAGAGAAACTAATTATTGTCAGCCAAATCAACAGCTCTGGATTTTCTCATGGCAACACAAAACAACTCATAAAGAAAGTATGCTTCAACATGCCTGAGAATCAAGAGCATTGATTAGATGGTGTGGTGGCAACAACCTATAATACAGAGAATGAGTAAAAAATTACTCTGTGGGGAAAAAAAAAAAAAAAAAAAAAAAAGAAAAAGATGTAACTACGAACAGAATATGTCTAGTTTAAAAACAGGTATAAAAACTACTACCGAAGCCTGGATGGGTTTTAGCTTTATTCCTTATTATTGTTCTGCCAGCTAATAAGAAGGAAGTTCCACCTCTACTTTAATAATAGGCCATAAAAAGTGGAGTATTTCAGATCATGCTTTCCCATATGAACTAAGCAATGACTTCATTTTCCTTGTTCACATCTTATTCAGCACCACGCTGTCTTCCACAAGTAGTAAAAAAGACACTTCTCCTGAAAATGCTGACCTGTGTCAGCACATGATGGCATAACACTACCGTAATGCCATTCCTTCACTGAAAGCAGCACACAGTGGTATTTTGAGCAGTAGTCTCCAGGCCCCATAGGAATTTTCTCCAGTAAAATAATGTATCATGAAGTGGCTCAGCCAGAAAACATCCCTTAAAGTACATTAAGTCAATGAGTAAAGAACAATTTGATTTATTTTCTCTTCAAAAACACTGGCTTCATTTTATTATAGAATACAAATATCATTTATTTAAGCTAAACTTCACTGAAATCACATTTTTGTGAATGAACAAAACCTAATCTCTTTTCAGAGCGAAGCAAAGGAGAAGTCAGAAATAAAGAAATGGCCTTCTCTTCAATGTATTTATGTTATTCATTGAATCACACAATGTGCTAATGACCATGGTTTTTTTTCTAATGGTCATCACACTGTACCCAACCAGACATAACATGGAGAATAACTGAAAATAATATAAAACAAA
The DNA here is from genome assembly GCF_009819795.1 of Aythya fuligula. Taxonomy (NCBI): domain Eukaryota; kingdom Metazoa; phylum Chordata; class Aves; order Anseriformes; family Anatidae; genus Aythya; species Aythya fuligula. The sequence continues at coordinate 87,514,004 of NC_045561.1, forward strand.
ATGCAAAAAGCCTGAAGGAGATCGGTAGGCGGATTTTACAATTAAAAAGCTACAGAATTAAAGGAATAAAAGGTGGGGGGGGGGGAAATGAAATCTTTAGAACACTTTTAAAAAGTAAGGTTCAATTTGCACCTACACAAAATTACAAATATGCAAACCAGTATTTATCTCTTACTCCAAACTACTAACAAAGCAGCATATAAGAAACAGAGAATATAAGATAACTCATTTATCCAATCGAACAGCATTAATCAGTAGCATCCCTAGGTTCAGCTGCATGAATCACATAACACAGGCAGAATTTGTCCTGGTCAGCCAAAGTCAGTCCTGGTCAGTCCTGGTCTACCTGCAGCAAAGATAACCCAACTCCACACAGCAGAACAACCGCACATCAGGTGAGACAATCCAAAGATCAGCTCCCATTTATAGTCAGCTGGTCCTATATGGACTTGCCCTTTCCAGGAGTTAAGTCAATTCTGAAAACCACATCCACTGAAGTACCCAGGTAAACTGACAGAAGATGATCACAGAAATACACAGCTTCGTTACAAGTACACAAAAGTGAATCACTGTTCTACATCCTCATCACGAAGCCATGGGAAAAAGAGATTTATATGCCCCTGTGCTAAAATTTAAGCTTATGAACACTTTGCAACTCAAGATTTTTGCATCTTAAAATGCAACCCCCCTCTGAAAGAAAATTCTTCATGCCTAATACCTCAAATCCTCCACCTTTAATTCAGTGATGCAATCATTTTCATACTATCTGTTCCCCCGTTCCCAAAATTTAATTATATCATGACAGTAGGCGATTTTTTTGGGTGTCAGTATCATGAGAGATTTAAATACTGGGTTAAAATGGCATCAGCCGTCACTAATGCCAACGCTTGCAAATCATAATGGATTTTATCCATCAAACCAGTTTCAAAAATAGTTACTAAGTGCAACCTTCATAGAGATGCAATTGGCAACTAGGGTAAGAATAGACCCTGCTATGCCTTGAGAATATTGTTTTGGTTACAATCACACAGTGGGAAAAGATGCTTAAAGACATTACAGTCTGTTGCTAACAGTGTAATGCACACAAGCAAAAAATAAAATAAAATAAATCCTCAAAGCGGCAGTATATCATTTCAGTCAGCTGGCACCTGTTACAAAGTTTGGAAAGTTGAAAGGTGTGGGTACTGGTTCAACATAACAGGAAATTACTTTGGAGCAATGCTTATTAAAACAGCTTTCTGAAACAGTCTTTCTCACACATACATTTGAAAAAAAAAATCTGAATATTTTTGGCATCCAATGTGTTAAACAGATGATAGGTATCAGATGGCATTACGGGGTGAGCAGCAAAAATATGACAAAGCACAGTGGTCTGTAAACAGAGCAAAGCTACTGAAAATCTAACTACCATATGGTGGTAACAAACAGGACACGTGCAAAACAGGAAAAGATCTCGCAGTGAGGGGTGTGATAGAAGCCAGCAAGATGCAGAACAAAAAAAAAAATAAAAATAATAATGACAATAGGACTGCAAGCACAACAGTGATAACATTTCAAATTAATTATATTAAACCGAGTCCCAGTGTGTACAGTATGTCTTCTACCTAAAAATAATTCAAACAGCCTCGCTGAGAGCATCTCTAATTTATCATCATGTTCAGCTTCTTTTATAATATCCATATTACAAGGAACAAAAAAGGCTCACACATCTATTTTAAATATACCATCAATGTGCTTGAACACAAGATAATGATTAAGCTTGTCTCCAGCATTATTTAATTCTCTTCATTCTTCAGGATGCCAAAGTAAACACAAATGAAAAGCATATGGCATTTTAGTGAATTAGAAAATTAGAAAAGGAGAACATTACTGGTTTTATTTTATGCATTAAGCACAGCACATAGTAAAATTAAAAATTTCTAAGCTTTTTATATTTGTAATTTATTTTACTTCCTATCTTTAATATACTCTTTACTAAAGTTAAATATTATTCTCAAGAATTCTACTGGAGACAGGAAACTCATAGCATGCTCTTTCTACATTTTCACTACCTATTTTTCCCCAAAATATCACTGTTTATAACTGTTTTAAGAAAATTGTCTTGAGCTTCAAGATATTGTCAGTGGAAAAATGGAGCCTGTAATGTGGCAAGCATCCTTGCCTATTGATGTTCACAGATAATACACATGCTAAGAATTAAATCAGTGTTAACAAAGGATTTTTCTACAAAATTGTCTTATCTAATGAAATTGTTGAGTAAAAAGTATGAGTCCCAAACTAGTATAAACTATTATTCTTTTGATCTAAACCTCCACAAGGACTATAAAAGAAAGAAAAGAAGAAAAAAAAAATCCAATTTGAGGTCTTCATCTCTTTCTTTCCTGTTATCTATCAACAGTTTGACTAATTCCCAAGTTTTCATAGAATTATAGAATCACAGAATAGCTTGTGTTGGAATGGACCTCAAAGATCACCCAGTTCCAGCCATGGGCGGAGATGCCACCCACTGGATCAGGTTGCCCAGAACCCCATCCAGCCTGGCCTTGAACACCTCCAGGGATGGGGCACCCACAGCTTCTCTGGACAACCTGTGCCAGTGCCTCACCACCCTCGGAGTAAAGAATTTCTTCCTTATATCTAATCTAAACCTACCCTTTTTTAGTTTAAAACCATTACTCCTTGTCCTATCACTACACCCCCTGACAAAGAGTCCCTCCCCAGCTTTCCTTTAGGTACTAGAAGGCCACTATAAGGTCTTCCCGGAGCCTTCTCTTCTCCAGGCTGAACAACCCCAACTCCCTCAGCCTGGCTTTGTAAGAGAGGTGCTCCAGCCCCTTGATCATCTTTGTGGCCCTCTTCTGGACTCATTTGAATACTTCCATACCCTTCCTGACCTGGGGGCCCAAGAGCTGAACACAGGTGGGGTCTCACGAGAGCAGAACAGAGGGGGACAATCGCCTCCCTTGAAACTGGCCTTGCTTCTTTTTATGCAGCTCAAGACAAGGTTGGCTTTCTGGGCTGCAAGTGCGTGTTGCTGGCTCATGCTGAGCTTCTCGTCAACCGATACCCCCAGGTCCTTCTCCTCCACAGGGCAGGAGATTCAATCCATTCTCTGCCCACCTTGTATTTGTGCTTTGGGATTGCCCTGACCCAGATGCAGCACCTTGCATTTGGCCTTGTTGAACCTCATGAGCTACACACAGGCCCACCTCTCAAGCCTGTCCAGGTCCCTCTGGATGGCACCCCTGGCAAACTTGCTGAGAGTGCATTCAATCCCACTGTCCACGTTGACAACAAAGATGTTAAACAGCACCTGAATTCTGCCTGAACTCAATTTATACGTGAACTCTTCCCAAAAGACAGTCTCAAACACAAATTTAGTCCACGCAGTTCAATACCGCTAATTTATTGAGAGATGCATTTTTTCTGTAACAACACATACTGGAAAATTATACTATGGAAAAAAACATCTAAAGGACACCAGGAGAAAGGCTTCATAACCAAGTTCTCATTAATCACATTCAGCAAAACCACTAGCATTTGCTTCTCAGTAGTCATACTAGTCATAGGTATGATTTTAAGAGAAGGAGAACTTCTGCCAACCCATTTGCCATTTAAATCCTGACAGAAAAACCCTGGGGCTCATTTTAAACCAATAATATCTTAAATAACAGGAATGAGTGTCCTTTGGGAAACACTGCACAAAGCCTACTAAGCTGTTTTATGATTCTGCGTGCTACTCTGAAATACTCATAAATTAGGCAGAGGCATGTTTCCAAAGGTTTTCCTCGGTAAATGTTGTTCTACTATTCTGCAGTGGTTCTCCCATCAGCGCGGTAAGCAACATGCACCCACAGAGCTTCAGGCTCCATGATTCAAGTGCCGTGGAAGCCCACAGGTTGGTGAGTAGTCAAAGGCAACAAAGTCAACCCTCAAGAAAATTTGGTCCAAATCATGGTGTCTCTGTCTGTAGAAAAAGCACTGATAATTTTTCAAGTGACCAGGTCAGTATCTGTTTCAGAATAGTTGAATCTAACCCCAGCATTGATGCCCTGAATCATCACTAGCAGAAAGGGGTATTATTTAATAGTTGCTTCCCCTTGGCTAACCTTTAAGATAGTCAAAAGCTGTAAGAACTTAGTACCCGCCACAGAGCAATATTTTCTTAACCTAAGAACAAATTTCCCATTGGTGACAGATGTAAAGGAAGAATATCATTCTTCTGCATTGGGATTTCTCCAATTCAACAATGTTTAGGGACTCAGTTTAGTGGGTAATATTGGTGGTAGGGGGACAACTGGACCAGATGATCTTGGAGGTCTTTTCCAATCTTAAAGATTCTGTGATTCTAAGAATGTTGCTTGAGCCATCAGCCTCTGCTAACTTAAACTGTGTTTTTGTGTTTTTGATGATTTCTGTCTTTTTCTTCTGCTACATTCACAGATATTTCACATATTTCTCAACATGAAACATGCATAGAATGGGACCACTACTTTTTAATCTTGTTCTGTGCCATGGTTTTTAAAAGGCACTCACTCCCTTTACTTGGGGTGCATGATATAAAATCCAGAGCTCTGTGTCTACAGTGCTTAAGCAGCATTTTTATCTAGCATGTTTTACAATGTTCTCTATAAGCTTCACTCCTTACCATTCTCTTCAGCTTTTATGGTTACCTAGATTGAGAGCTTTCCAAATAGAGGATGAAGATTTCTTATCAGCTCTCTAGGAAAGCTCAGGTGGAACAATTAAAATTTCTCCCCATTAACTATAATCCAAACAGCACTAATGCATTTCTGAAATAGAACAGAAAATCTGGAGGTTTCATGAACATTTCTGGAGCTGGCCAAAAGTACAAATATTGAGATTTTTTCCTATGTTTCAAAGAAAATCACTTAACAAGCCATCTGTGCATTGCACCACGCCTTGGTCTAGAGCCAGAACAGCAAAGAGATGACCTGGGCCCAGAATACTGACATCATCTAGCCATGTTATTGACGTGGCCTAAAATCTGTGAGCTTCCCAAAAAGTAGGAAGCTCAGTATGATCTGCCACATAAATTTATCATGTTGAGCGATGGATCATAAAAGATCCAGCATACTTTATGAAAGGTAATACTTTTCCTACCTGAAAACAGACAAGCAATAAGTATCTCTACGAGGCAGCAGCCCTCATCTCTTCTTTTCTTCTTCATCTCAGTGAATTGCCAAGATTATCCAGATAATATTCTGTCATGTAGAGTATTATGTGGATATTCCAAGAATAGGAGAGAGAACATATCCTGCTAGGATTGCACTAGTGTGAAACACTGTCTCTTATACTTTAGGAGGACTTGATTTAGGATATGGCACACTAAAGGGTAGACAGGGGTGGTTTTTTCTTCTTCTGTGTTGAGGACTGAGACATAGGAGACTTTTTTTTTTTTTTTTTTTTTTGTACTAAATTATCTGGCTGTGCTCACTGCTGCTCCTACTGTAATTTATTTATGTCACAGGTCATTAGAAGACCAAAATATATGTGAAGAAGATCAGAAGGGAGCAGAGTGTTAGGAACTTAAACTTTACCCTATATAAGACTTTTTGAATAGTAATCCACCAGATATCCAATTTTATACCCTTCTGTTAGGTGAAGTCACCTGGGGGATAATTTGGTGTTTCATATGGATTCTTCAGTCAAACCATTAAACGTTCACTGCTTGGAGGCTAGAAAGGTTACTATTTTAGCCTGGAGGAGTCTGGAAGCATGGTTTTTTACACTCTATCAGTAGCCAGTTGATTACGAGGGAGTTATGATTGGTGGTATGTAATGTACATGTGATGAGTGAGAAACAGTAGACTGGTTGTAACCATTATATTGGAAATATTATCAGCATATACACTGAAATATATTAAAGCAGTAAGTCTAAGTAAGTTGTCTTTACTACATCATAAAGCATATCAATTAGTTCCTTTAGTAAACCTGCTCCTGACTTAGGAAGTATAACATAAGCCCATTACATCCTTGCAACAAGCTGATATCAAAGTCTTCAGTCACTGTGAAAAAAAAAAAAAAAAAAAAAAAAAAAAGACCTTAGTTCTAACTTTACTGAACGGGTTTGAAAATGGCCCCAAACTCTCCTGTTCCCCCTTGGGGGAGAAAGAGAAGCAAAACAAAACAATATTTAAGACCTGGAATTCAGGTCGTATGCAACACTGTGTTCACAGTCTCTGAAGCTGTATAATGCATTAACTTTAAGAAGCAAGCCTTGCTCTCAGAATACTGAGGGAGGATCAGCACCTCCTAGGTGAATCACCCTCGCCATTAAAAATGTATGCCTTACTTCCAAGGACAGTCATTTCAGCTCCCTTCCCTCAGTGCTTGTTCTGCCTTTCACCACTAGATTAAAAAGCTTTTAGTGGTAGATACTGCATGTCTATGAAAGTGTTTATGTTTTATAATCAAGTCACCTCTTGATCTCCTTTGTGATAAACTAAACAGATTGAGATCTCTAAATCCGCCACTGAGAAGTATTTTCTCCAGCACCTTGAACATTATTGTAGCTCTTAACTGAACCTTTTGTGACCTTTCAGCAAGCTCTAAGAACATAATGCCCTAAAAATTGGATCATTCCTTTATCCATTTTCCAAATGCTGTATTACAAACACCTAGGATGAATGCCAGGATCAATGACCCAACAGTCTCTTGGGTGATCTGAGTGTCACTTTTGAATGGTAGCAATACCTCAGAAGTCATATAAATTTACAGAATTTTCCTAATACTCCAGAAGTTAATAAAGAAGAAGACAAAAAAAAAAAAAATGCAAAGGAAAAAGGGGGAAAGGAGAAAGGGAAAAAGGAAAAGAACACATCAGTTGACCAGAGACTCCTACATCCAAGTCTTTTAGTCTTCTTTTGCTCAAGTAACTAAGGCCTATTGATTTTTAAATACTTACTCAAAGCCAGAGTTAATTCAAGTTTTCTTTGGTTACTATATAAATGGGAAACAACTTATTTGTCCTCACAGGATACAAATACATTTCCTTCCCCCCTCCTTTTTTTTTTTTTTTTTTTCCTGTGTACAAACAGAATTACTTAGCTTATGTTCTCACCTTTTGTATGTAGTAGCAATGGTAGTATGTCCATCTGAAATTGGGTCCATATCTTCCATAGGGTACTAATGTTTAAAATGCATTTGCCAAACAACCTCTTAGTACCTGCAGCTCTGGATTTTATCCTAATTTCTTTAGCATATCCTACTAATCCTCTGCACTTCATAGCTTGTAATTCCAAACAGCTTCTATTTGTGTTTATTGTGAATAAAGACTGATGAAGAAAGGCAACTGGAGTTGCACCATAATATGCTTGCTACGTAGATTATCTACATAAAATATCACCTTCCCTGGAACATATTCCATCTTAAACTTGACAGGCTACTGTTGAATGGAAGCAAATGAAAATTTCCAAGTACTACATTAGTGTTTGAATCTCTAAGAAATACTAAAAATAATGCCCTATTTTCATTTTTGTAGCTTCTACACAGAATCACTTGAAATCTTTCCTGCAGCTCTTCTTCATTAAGTATATTTGAAATTTTTAAAAGTGCAAAAATGAACTTGCATTTTCATGACAGCTAGGATTTACAGATGAAGAGTCCCATGTGAGTATTGAATATTACTCAAAATGAAAAATGGCAATCAATTTCTTACAAAAAAAAAAAAAAAAAACAAACTTTGAATGTTTTTCCCTTGAATATTTGCACTATTGAAAACTTCTCAAATTCACAGAAAACAGTTCCTTGTTATGAAAAGAAGTCAGCTTCACCTCTTCAAGAGAAAAGGCTCTCACTGTTCTAACATAATGCCATTTTCTCTACCTTTTCTATCAAAAACTCTAGGTAACATGAATTGTAGAATTTTGAAAACTTCCATCAAACAAACAAAAAAAGAATTAATTGCAGCAAAGTGCTTACAATTGTTGTATGCTTATTTTCTTTTACTGATGTCCCTTAGCTAAATTCCAAAGTCTTCAGTCAGGGGAAATTCCTAAGAAACAATTCTGAAATCCCTTCTTCACTCTATTTCCTATTTTTAGCTTTCAGATGTTGGCAGGTAGGAAAGTTGATTGCTTGCAAATACTGAATTCAAGTAGAGCTCCTTTGATTTCCTTCTTCAAGGATATAACAGACAATTAGGATGTCCCCGCTGTCAGAAAAGTTTCTTAATTAAGTTCATGAAAAGGCTTTTGAATTCTTGACTCAAGTGGAACGCTCTTGTTTATTGCTCATGGTGTCATCACTGCCAAGGCTATAAATATCTCTCCGACTTTGCCTTGTGCACACTGCTCAGTGCTGCACCAAGGCAGCGGTGAGGCTGCCCAGCCACTCGTCTCTTGCGAACTCTGCTATCTTGACTAGCATCTGTGGACAACTTTCCATGAACCTTGCAGAACTCACCCTGCCTCTATTAGCCTTCTTCCCTGGTTTTGACCCTCTCTCTTAAATCACAAGTGTTTAACTCTTACAAGTTCCAACATGTTACCATAATGTTAAGAAATATATATTCTCAGAGTATCTACCGTTCAATTATTCACCTCTCCTTCCATGACCTCAAGGAATCATTAAAAAATAAATAAGTCTAGGAAGCCTAATTCAGAAAAAGGATTTTCTTTGGTCTGAAATTCCATCATTTTTATATACATTTTCAGAGCCAAAAAGTTACGTAGCATTCTGTGATTTTTTCAAATAAAAAGTCAATCTCATTTTTAACCTTCAAGTATTTATTCTGATTTCACTTATCTAAGTGTTTAGCTCTGGAAAGGATATGATTTGCATTTTATTTGTGAGGAGAGCCAAGATGGATTCACACAAGAAGAGACATTCAGAGTGACAAGAGCTGAGACACAAAAGATAAAATTTCCAGCTTAAATCTTTGCAGGTGCTGAGAACAAAAAAGGGAATTGGAGATGGCAATACAAATGCTGCTGTGGGAAAAAAGCAAAAATTTAAAGTACAGTGTCAGACAACTTTTGTCCCATATTCATTTTTAGCACTTTCAGAATCATGCAAATACACTGTTTAATTTTCTTCTTCTCTATTAGAAAAATATGAAATGCATTAGCAGGCTTCCACTATGGCAAACCAATATTGCTCTATTTACTTCCTTCCTTATTCATTAGCTGAAATGATTAAGTCAAGAGGATTAATAAGTACGTAATTCTCCATTTCTAGATGTTACACTGCAGCAAAGTCTATAATGTGTTAGATCCTTGAGAAAGACAGTCATTTAAAGCAGATTTTTGAGACTGGCCAGTGGACAAACAGAAAAAAATTCCTGCTTGACTCTGCAGATTAAAACCTCAAAAGTTCAGAAGCTTTTATAATCACCATCCCTGCAAAACACCAGCTGCCACTCCACAATTGTTAGCCCCATATATTCAGATGTCCCCCAATTAGAAATCCAAAAAAAAGCATCTCAAGCAATTCTAGGTGCCTACAGTTAGGTGACTGAATCCTGGTCCTACTTAATAAAGTCAATAGAGTCTGTAGTGTGATTACCGCATACCAAGGTAGAAATCTTCATTTGATTGCCTGATTTTGCTCTACATTTCCAACTTTTTAAATATATAGATATAACAAACAGGTTTATATTCTGTAAATATAATTGAATAATTCTTTAAAATAGTAATTCCTTTAGTAATAAATCTTTTAATTAGTCCTAAATTAAATTTTGGGATGGCTCTAACACATTAGCCCACAGCCAATAACCATCCTTTTGGGCGCAGTTATCTTTCAGCTGACGTCAACGGAAATTTTGCTATTAACTTCAAAAGCAACAGGTTGGACTATTTCATTGATGCGATTACCTAATGGAGGTTTGATTTCTAGACAACTGTAAAGTATTACTTCTTCCTTAATGGGTAATCATTTTAAAAGGGCAGCATGATGGTCAGCTTTGAATTGTATGGACTTTCGTTTTCTCTTGCAGAGTAGAAGATGGTATCTGCTGATACTAGAATATTTAAAACACAATTAGATTACTAAATTTTTAATACTATTCAGTAGACTGACACAACATTAAAAAAATCTAATGAAGGGTACAAGAAAGAGCTCAGGTGCCTGTGTCTAAATCTGACATGATCTTTATTCCTTTCTTTCCATCCCTAGTTTGGGCTGCTGCTTTGTTGGGTTCCTTTGAACTTCAGAGCACACACAAGTGGCTGAAGAGTTGTATGGCTAGAAGAGCAGATGTTCCAAAAGCTGGCTTCATCACACCATATTTTTAATTGCCCCAACACAGCATCACATAAAGGGGAAGAAACCGGGAAACTGCTTGTTTTTAAGATAAAAGATAAGCTTTTCTAATATGTAAAGTGATAATTGTCTGACTGGAAATGAGACGGATTCCCAGAGCTTATTTCATTAATGATCTTGACTGTATTCCACTGATGAAACACTTTCTTTCGTGTAATTTTCCAAATTAATAATATATCCAAAATAGCTATGACCTCATCACAGTTTTCCAGTTGTTAAGGGGTGGTTACAAAGAGGACAGAGGCTCTCTCTTCACAAGCAGCCACAAGCGGAAGACATGGAGCAGCAGCTACAAGTTGCACTGGGAGAGGCTTCATCTTGATATAAGAAAGATTTTTTTACAGTGAGAACAATCAATCACTGGTCCAGACACTCCAGGGATGTGGTGTAAAACCCCACCACTGGAGCTTTTCAAGATGTGACTGGACAGGGTGCTAGATAATCTCATCTAGGCACCTTTTCCATGAAAGGTTGGTCCAGATGATCTTTGAAGGTCCCTTCCAAACTGGGCGATTCTATGATTTTATGAAAACTTGTACAGCTCTTTTAAACATGCCAAGGCAAGTGATACCCTATCTGATCTTACTTCTGAAGATGACAGTAAGAGTCCAGCCAATAAAACAGATGAACTTCTTTGTTGATTTTAAATGACAAGATGCTGAGAGTGAAAGAAATGCTGATATTTTCAAGGAACCCAAATTCCATTGCATAAAGCCACAAGTAAACTCTACATGTTAATAGCACAATTCCCAACCTCCCTTCAGAAAGAATAGGATCAGAAGTTTCATTTACTAAAAAACGCTTCTGTAAATTATTAAATATACTATACTCTATTAAAAGTAAGCCATGACTCCATGTAAAGCAAGAACAAATATAGAACAGTTAATTCTACATGTTAACTGCATATAAAAATGTCCAGTAATCATGTATGTAGTCCTTTTACTTTTCACTTGGCATGAAAGCAGTAGATTCCAATTACTTTGATCACGTTTAAATATGTAATTTATTAATTTGCATGTGGGCTTGTCTTGGCCTTGCCTGAGCTGATTTTAGTTTGTTTTAGCTCTGAAAACAATTGTTTAGCAGTCAGATAACTATTGCTTAGGGCTGTTTTGTTCAGTTTTAGCTTACAGTAGTAATAAATAGCTATGCTGTGTGGATTAAACTGCCTGTGTGGTGTGGGAGAGTGCAGATGATGATACCAGAGGCTCCAGACTGCACACAGGAGTTACAGTGGTCAATCAATGGCCACTGCAGGAGTGCCACCTCCTGATTCAAGAAAGCACGGTGCTAAAGGCAGCAGAGAGAAAAGAAAAACAAAGTAATTGGGGACCAATGAAAAAGCAAGTGAGCAAGACTGAGCAAAGAAAACATACAAAAATTAACCCGTGATGATCAAAACACCTAGGATGAACAAAGCACCAGCAGCATGCTTCATCAGCATAGAGGGGGAAGAAATCCCCATCTTGAACATCAGCTTTTCATGGTGAAAGATCATTCATTACTTTCCCATACCCATTCTGCTCAGGAAAAAACAAAGCTGCCAAGCTTAGGGCTTGAAGGAACACCAGTGAGCACAGCAACAGAGAAAAGAAAGTTACTTTTTTCATTTGGTTGCTTTTCTTCTTTTTTTTTTTTTCCCTGAATAATAGTATTATCTTCAGTCATGAGGTTCTTGTATTTGACTATAAGTATGTATTATGATAACAGGAGTAGTGATACAAAGTATCAGATTATTAAAACATTAATGGGACTAACAGTAAATTATTAGCTCCATAAAGGTGTGTTCCTTTTTACCCATAAGATTCTGAATGTAGCATTACATACACCTTCTGTGGAAACCTCAAATACAGAACTGATTGCAGTTGTAACCTTCATACTCATATTTGCTTAGTCTATAGTCCTACAGACTAACTCATTTTTAAAGTCTATCATAAAATCCTCATATCATGCTTCCCCTCTGAGGCCAATGGGAAACTTTTCATGACTTGTATTTTTCTGGTCTTCTTTCAGTTTGGACAAGTAGGGGGGGCATTTTCTAATCCTGGCCAATTTTGAGTGGCAGGTGATTGATTACAGGTCATCCTCTTGCTCATAACCTCTGCATCTGTCTCAAGTCATAGATCCTGTCAGGAAGGCAGAACTTGTGTAGCTATTTTACACTGACATCCTTCTACTAAACTTGTATTTTCAGTTATTCTCCGAACGAGTACCCAGCACTTTGATTTATCTGCCTCTCCCCTCCTCAGTGCATCTCTTGCCCTCTCATATATTGTGGTGTGATAGTGCTGTCTGGATCTCATCACATAATAATTTAGTGATCCTGAAGGCAGAAAGGCTTACATGAAATGCTGTCCATGACGGGGCTGCCAAACTGGAGGCACCGCCTTGTGCTCTCTTCTTCAACCTTGAAGGATGTCTCTACCACAGTGCTTGGACCAGAAACTCAGCACTCCCCTGCCTTAGCTTACAGATGTAACAGAGAGATTAATTTGCTGTAAAAGCCCTTCTGCAATTCTTTTTTTTTAAAATGCAGTAACTCCAGTCTGAGTTTGGATAAGTTACAGTGACTGTGGTTTGCAACTGACTGTAAAACAAAGAGTTTCTGCTGGTGTAAGATACACAAAGCAGAGGCCCTTTATGCCATTTAGGAAGTCACCTTCTCAAGGGGAAAAAAAAAAAAAAAAGTGCCTGGAAGTCCTACACACATACTCATACACACACATACACCAAGACAATATGTACAACTTGATCTATCTCCAGTTCCAGCCCTGATGAATGGTATCTTCAGTGAGAGATCTCTTTTGAAAGAGCAGAGGACCTTTAGACACTTAAATTGTCAGCACTTTTTTTTTCTTTAAATATTTTCTGCTCTTCATAAATGAAGGAACCACAGTAATAACATTTGTGAGACTATAACCTAATCATGGTCTCTGTTATCAAATCCATACTATTTTTCTGAAATAACCTGAATTCTTATTTACAAGCCACAAAACCACACTGAATCTAAATGGGATCTTTCTGGTTGTGCCTTAATAACAACCATACATCATGCTATCCTTCAAATTGAAAGGACTAAACCTTTTAATAATAACTTCTAATAATAATAATGGAGTATCCTTTATCCATGTTGAAATAATTCTGCAGTCTAATAAATTTAATTCATTGATTTAATGAAATGAAAAGATTTATGCTTTTTTGAGCTTTACATATTCAACGTGCTTACACTGCCTCTTAGGATGTTGCGCATGAAGATCTCATGCAATGTATGTACAAAAGTACAGTAATAGATTTTCAGGACAGGTTTCAGTACTTTTCAAGCCCTCAATCAGAATGGTTTTACTCATTTGTATGATTAGATACAGCTCTACTTTTACATACCAGACAATTACACAGTCCCATCTTGATATAAATGCTTTTGTGGTCCCTCATTTGAGGTCTCACATATAAATACATCCTCAATAATGGAAGCAATTAGGTAAAAAGCTAACAAAAGGAAGAGAGAGATCTGATGAATTCCTGAACTATGAAACCCAAGTACCTTGATATTCACAGTCTTCTGTCCTATGCATATGCTGGTAACTTGTCCTAGCATATGCTGATAACTTAAAATTATGATAGTATTTGCATAGGATCTAGAGCCAAGATCAAGAATGCCACCTGAGAATTGATGTTGTTACCACCACTCTTACCCTTTTAACTATTGCTGTAGTGCAACCAGACCAAGATATTCAAAGGGAAGTAAAAATCTACCACATTTGTTCTTACTACAGTGAAGAACATTAAAATCTGGAGGTGAAGAGGTGGCAGGTCTGTTCATAGTCAAGGGGAGGATGGTAAGAATAGCAGTTTCTCATTTTGCTGCTGAGTCACACATAATACAAGTTGTGCCTTGTACGTACAAGAAGAACAAGAGGTACAAGAAATACCTACAGGACCATTGCACTAAAAGGAGGAGAATGGCAAAGAAGATGAACTTTAGAGTTAATGAGGGAAGTTTTACTCCCTAAAGCTTAGTTTGCAGTGAAAATGTTCTACTAATTTCAATCAAAAAGGTCTAACCCAAATATAAAAGTGTGTAGGAGCATCTTCTAGCATAAGGCAAGAAGTTGCATGTCATCATCTAGAAAGAGTTTAAAAGCAGGTAACTCCTGAAGCAGAATGGAGCAGAATTAGGCAGTGGAGAAGGTGCCAAAACTTAGGAACAAGGAAGAAGGGAAGAAAGAAGAAGGGAAGAAAAACACAAAGACATTGGTATAGAAATTGTTTTTCTTATCTCCAGTGTTATAAGGCGTATTAATGCCCCATAGAAAAAAATGCCAGGCAACTTCTTACCTTTTCAAGAAAACTACACCAGTAACAGTCTTTGAAAAGTTTCATTTTTTATTTCTGTGTAAACTACATAGAGTTCATGATGATACTAGGAGGAATGTTTAACAAAATAAATTCAAATTAAAATATACTATGGACATCATCTCCAGGGTTTTCTCCTTTTTTCTTCTATGCTGAATTAATCAATTAAATGCAATTCTATCTGTCATGTCTATGAGGTCACTAATTTTCTTATGATTTTGTTTAGTTAATATTACTTCTTTCTACTGGGAGACTGACAATGCATTGATATGTCTAAAATTTTATCAACCAAATATAATTGGATTTAATTTCTTCTACTATACAAACCTAGAAAAGCCTACCTTCGTTTACAGTGAATTAAAAGAGGAAAGTGTCAGACAGACTGCATCATCTTCTCAAGTTCTCTTCTCCATTCATTATTTGAGGGATTTAGGTGAATACATCAGGACAAAGTCCAAGAACAGGTGCCTAAAATTTTGGTAAGGAAATGCCTACTTAGCGAAAGCCAAACTAAAGAATCTGAACAGCCTACATTTCACTTTTATTGCTTGAGTGCAGAATTCTTATGCAGACGGTCTTCTTCTATTGTTGGCGGTCTTGCTATTTTCCTGTCTTTTATTTCCCATCTTCATATTGTCCAAAACACACACTTGTCTGTTCAGACCTACAGTAGCAGTCAGGAAAATCTTTTGCCTCTCCCAAACACACTGCCATTCCCTAACTTCTTGCAATATGTAACTTAAAATTAACCAAGGTTTAAGAGCAACATTTGGATCTCACTCATTTCCCTACAGTACATTCTTTCTTAACTTAGCTCTCCATAATAATATTGCCTAAAACTGTACTTTCAAAACAGGATACTTTTTCCTGCTCCCTCTTCATTGTAAATATTCACAGGAAAAATTTTCACCTATTCATTATCATGTAATGTCTAGCATGGGTTTTTATTTTTAAAGCAATTCTGAACGTGACACTGTGATACTACAAATTCCTACTGATTTCCCATGAGAAACATCAGATCAGAAAGCAATCAGATCCCATCACCTTCACAAGGTCCATGCCCTGAGAGGACCTGTAGTTGGCAACTTCTGGTTTACTACAGTACAGAAGGCCACTGTGGCAAGCATCTCTGAGGAAGAGGATAGGAACATTAGAAGGAAGAAATCCAAGACTAGGTTGGCTTGAAGACTATAACAGGCTAAGTGAGGGAAAAAAACATTTTATTTAAATCCTTTCTTCAAATTCTGTTGTGCCAAGGTGCCCATAGGTCATTTGAAAATGGTTAAGGTATTGATTTTGAGATCAGCATCTATTATGCTAACCAGGATATTCATACTCTTTCTTTGCATGCTGCTGTCTGCCTGTTTAGACTACAAACCCTTTCAGACAATGACTATTTTCCGTGAGGTTTTCTGAGCACAGTTCCAATGAGGATGGCATGCCACACTGGTAGCTCCTAGATGTTAGAGCAATCTAAGGGAGAACTACAGAAATATTTCCACAGACATTCCACACAACGGAAAATATAACCTCCAGTCAGGCACAATTCATCAGGAAAACTTAGTTTCTCGATTCTGTTCTCTTCTTGAAGGGAAAATACAAAAGATTGTCCACAGGTGTCTTCTGCTGAAATATCTCCCAAAGACATATACTTGAAATAAAATAGCTTCTGTGATTGCTAGAGAATATCACAATTTCTCCCTTACTGAAGGTTTTATTTCATTCTTGTTACACCACAGCAGAGTCCATAATGTCTTCCCACTACAAGTTAATATTGGAAAGGAATGAGGGAACAAACCCATGCCTTCTACCACGAAAACTTAGTATGTCACCTCTAACACATTCTGTCAATTACACTCTGGGATTTGAAATGTACTCCCATGCACTTCTCTTTGACAGATTAATGCACTGAATATGGCAACTCATTAAAACATTTTTAAATAAAGTACAGTTTGGGGATTTCTAATGTGAACATGATTTCTAGAATTACCTCGGCATGGAAATCTCCATTGCAGTATTTCCCCAGACATTGCAACTACAGAAAAGCAAAGCACCAAAGCACACTTTCCATTTTAATTTGTATTTACTCAGCACCATAAAGTCGCTTCAGTAGGGTTGGGGGTAAATAACTGATGCATATATTCAGAGAAATCCTTACTATCAGCAAATGAAATCAACAGTCTGTATTAATGGACAGAACAGCAGCAGTGATGAGCTGAATGCCCCTGTTGCTGCACAACGCAGAACAAAGCAAGGGAAAATGAATGGAAGATGGCTCAGCAGGGATAGGCAGAGTCATTCCCCATGTTATCACCTGCTATCTCTATCCCTTTCTTCAACCACAGCATCAGCGTTAAGCCTTCATGACCAGAAGACCAAAAAGGTATGGTCTGAAACAGAAAAGGAACAGCCTGTGAACAGCCACCCATCATCTCTCAGCTATCAGCAGGAGTCATGCTGATTTCCTTCAACCCGTCAGTCTCCAGAAATTGAATCACACCTAATAAAACCAATATATATATAGATAACAATATTACAAACACCCGTGTAGCTTTCACATACATCTTTATATCCAAAAAATTGCACAATCATCACCAGAAAAAGCAAAAGACCCTGGAGATACTTCTCCACCCTGACCTGGGGGACAGCTTCTCTTACTTGCTTGACACAGTTAATAACTGCAGGTGTCATCCGTCCATTTTTAAGATTCCTTTTGAATCTATAGGTGAGAATAAAATGAAGCTGATGCACTGGTGCCTTTGGAAAATTAACTGCCTGGCAGAAGAGGTTCAGGACCAATATTTGCTCTAATTATTCCTCCTGTGAGCAGTAAAAAAAAATGACTGCCATATCTCCAGTTGCAAGTCTAGGAGCAGAGTCTCTCCCACTCTCATGCCCTCCTTATTTAATCTACCCTTTTGCTCAGCTGCTCCCCCCTCCTTCTTTGTTCTATTTTCCACTTCCATTATCACCTCCTCCTCACCTCTCACATTCTCCCTTTTGTCTTCCTCACTCTCCCTTTCACTTTCGCTCCCCCTTTTCTACTCCTCATCCCACACACCCTCCTCTGTTAGCTTAACTATGTGAGAAATTAAGAGGAAAAGAAGAAAGAGAAAAGACAGAAGGATTTACGGAGGTGGAGAGCTACAAATAAAGAAGGAGAGACAAAAAAAGAAAGATGTGCTAAGCCATCTTATTTGTGTCAGCAAAAGCAAGGATACGAACACAGAGCCCCGGATCCAGCAGACAGATGCTAACGGGTAGGAAGCAATTCTGCCAGCAGGGACACCATTTAAGAATTCAATCAATAGCAAATCTCTGGTGAAAACAAATAAGCATGCAATATTCAAACTTAGATTAAAAACCATTAAAATCACACTGGGTTTTAGTGGCAGAGTCAGAATTAGACATTGTAGTACAAATGGAGTGACTCCTTACTCAGAACAGTTCCAGATACACAAATGGCCACACAAACACCAAACCCAACTGCGGTTGTCTGTTTTTGTTCAGATTGCCATGTTCACAACATCTACTTATTCAGATACACAATCTGGACAGCATATTTTTTAATACTGAGATTTTAGTGGCCATACCCATAACTACCAACCCCATTTACCCATAAGCATCCTCTCCCAAGTATTCACAAAGTACGTGTTGGAGTTTGCAGCAAGAATCCTACAGAGCTGCTACGCCCGCCTGGCTTTCGCTGTTTCATAGTGATAGAATCAATTAGGCAGTGTAGAGAGTGATTTTTAATTGGATCATATCAAGATTATAATTAGCACTGTGTAGGAGCGGAGTTAAGGTAACACAGCACAATGTAGAACAATTCTACCCTGCCTGGCACAGCTAATGCCGGCAGTAAAACAGCTAATAGTGTCTGCTTATCTTCCCCTTTCCACATGTGCTCTCCATTTCCAGCACAAGCCAGTGGAAGTTGCTCCAAGAGGAGGAAGCGGGGAGTGCCACCTTAGTCCCCCAGAGCTGACGGGATGCATGGGCAGTATGGACTTCTACGAGCAGCCACCAAACTGCTGTGCAGTGCTCAAAGTATGTCTACGTGAAACACAAACTTAGCTGCATGTACCTTTTCTCTGGACTGCTGAAGGGGAGTCCAAGCTGTGGAAGTAGGTTAGCATGAGTTCAGTGGAGCAGATTCCCTCTGCTTCACACTCTCCCACTGCCAACAGCTGCAAAGAACCACCCAAAGTTTTAACCTTTTCTTTAAATTTATTCCCTGGGTACAGGCACAGAATCAGTCTGAACACAAGGGGCTGCAGAGCTGTGATCACATCACGAGGTGTAAGAACACGCATGGCAAGCTTCATTTGCTTCTATGCAACACCAGAAGATGGGTGATGTGGAAACAAAACACTACTAAGACAAGCAGTTCTCATGGTGGAGATACCAACTCAGCACAGTTTGCAGACTTCTGTCCTTGCAGCTCTGGGAGAGTGGGAGATTGGCTCTTCTGCAGTCCTCTTCAGGCATATCCCTTGAAATCTGCTCTGGAGCCTCAGGCAGCTGCCCCCTCTCTTTGTCTGCATCTTCTGATGATCTAAGTTAGAACGAATCTCACCGTTATTGCATTTATCTCGATAAACGGCTGCCTCAGATTCCATATCCCTAATAACAGAAATGCCAACAACAAAGGGGCCACACAGGGACTCATAAAGCAGTCAATACAATTTAGAGCTCCGTGAGTGCCGTAGGCAAGGAAAGCTGGCGCACAGCCACGTTTCACAGAGCAGGAGAGTCACGTAGGCTGGAGGGGATCTCTGGAACTCATCCAGCCCACACTCTGCTCGGAGCAGAACGGCTTTCAGAGATGCACTGGTGCCACAGAGCAGCAAGAGCACCTCCTGCAGAGCACGGAGAGCCAGCCCCTGAGTACGGTAACAAGGCTGGCAGAGGCAGCAGCCTCAATGACAAGACGGTCAGCCCAAGAGTACCAAATGTGGAGGGCAGGACGTGTATGGCGATGGTAGCCAACCTCAGCCAGGAGGCCAGTGACAGCAATTTTCTGCAAAGCCACTTTCTTTCCATTATCTTTTCTATTTCCATTCTCTTTCTATCCATTTGATCCTCTGTACTGGTACATACAATTGCTCAAACCCAGGTGCAGGACTTTGCACTCGCCTTTGTTCAACTTCTTGATGTTCCCATCACACCTTTTTCTAACAGACCTACATGCAAATATATTGATTGCTCCTCAGTTTTGTAATACCCACAAACCTGTGGAGAGTGTATTTCATCCACCTGTCCAGGCTATTAGTGAAGACATTAAACAGCATCACCACCCACCATCAATTTCTGAAGGAAACCTCTAGTAGCCAATTGCCAACTGCACTTTGCTCAGAAATGAGCTCCTAAAGTCTTTGCTCCATAATCCTCCACGGTGCTGTGGAGAAACCAACAGCCCTATAGGTCTCGCTCTTCTTCAACATGGCTAAAACATTTGTTGGTATTTTTTTTGTTGTTGTAGTTTGTTTTTCCAGTGATCAGCAAACTCCCATGATGTCTATGACCCTTTAAAGCCAGTAAAAAGCACTCCTGTTACATCTACCAGCACCCTTCACAACTTTACTTGCTTCTCTGACAAGATTTGTAGGAATCACTGCAAAAAATTTATTAGATGTGTTCTAAAATATGCTCTATAACTAACAAAATTACAGATCAAGCCCATAAATTGCACAGATTGTGTCTGACCTGGGATCTAGAAAATGTCATTTGCACTCGCCATTAGTCTTTAAAACACTATTGATAAAACCAGCATATAGATTAACGTTTGATCAACCAACAGCATTGGAAAATCCCACTCAAAGCAAGGAAAAGGATTCTTCCCCTCATCTAAATGAGATCCTTCCCAGTCTGATATGTGATGTTTGCTGTCAAACAAGTTTTCCCCAATACCACAGCTATCCCGGTGAAACTGGAAAAGTTGGCTTTAAAGATGTTTTCTGATATATCACATACCAGGAAGTCATCCTCCAGTGGCTCAGATCTCATTAGTCCACATCTGTGCAGAATGCTCCACACCCATACCCAACCTTCTGGCTTACTTAGCCATTTGCAGTGAGCATCTTTTCTGTGTTCAGGGAATTGCTCCATGCCTGGTCTTTCCAGCATGATCAAGTTCATATTATGTACTTTTACATAATGCAAATTCCATAAGACATGGTGCTTTTGTCAGATAGTCAGCTAATTTCACACTCTGACGTATTTTTTTCTATTTTGCTGCAGCTAGGATACAGGCATTCTCTCCATCCCATGTGGAACTGGCTGCAGTTTTCTCCTCCTGTTCTACTTTCACTACAAAGTGAATTACATTACGCTGGCAGCAGAAGTCTCCTGGCTTATTAGTGCTTCCTTTGCTGATCTTTGAAAGGCTGTATCCTGAGATCAAGAATTCAGCAGCTAGAAAATGAGCCAAAGAAACACAATACTTGAAGAGAGCTCTCTTTTTCTCAAACTGAGAAATATTTTGACTCGACTAACTAAACACATTACATGCCCTATCATGTCAATTTCAATAAATCAAAAATTATCAAAAAGCTCAGAGAATAAACAGATTTCTCCCCCAAATCCGTTTCCTGAACGTATCTCTAAAATTTCCATCAATTCCCTACACACTATTTGTCCTCATATCTACCTCCTTAATCAGGCCAACAGACTAACTCTTGAAAATGAATAACCAAGAAACATACAACGTTCTTGTTTCATATCAAGTTTTCCAGTTACTTTTTTTTTTGTTGTTTTTTAAACAGAAATTAACCAAAATACAGCTCAGGTAATGTAAATCCAATTATAGAATCATAGAATCATCTAGGTAGGAATTGACCTTCAAGACCAACCATTATGTTGTGTGTCGCCCCCCTCAATAATCCACTATTTTCAAAATACTTTGCAAAGAACATAAACACACCACCTTTTTACAATTTCAGTCAACTCTATGACTTTATGCATTCTTTGATACTTTTTGATACTGTATTTGACCCATAATACTTCTCTAGCTTAAAACTCAGATTTATAACCATCCTCACAACTAAGTGAAATTGATTCTTAATTATCCTTTGATCCCACTTCCAGAGACTTGTCAGAAGGGAGAAATGGAAAAGAAGAGGCAGAAACCCCACACCTGTCTTCTGGAAAGAAGTCATTAGTAAATACATGTAGGGTCCAGGAGTCAGTTCCCCTGCCTCTTGACTCACATCCCCTTGCCGAAGCACCAGGCACTGTCACTGCACAAATTGAGCTGGGCTGCAACAGCTCTTCCTGCACTAGGACTTGGTCGACTTGTAATCAGTTGCTGAGATACACCCAAGTGGCATTTTTAGAGTGACACTTCCTTTTCACTGAAGCACACAAGAATTTCAAAGAAAGCATTTTTCCCTGACTTGTTCTGAGAAGACACAAATCAATCAAACCAGGAATCCTGGGACATCTGGCAGATGCAGATGTTCAACTAAAAAGAAATGCCAGGCTGGTATGAATCAACCCACAAGCCAACAGTTTTTAAGTTGGGACTGCTGAAAACACCTTATTTGATTAAAAATGGTGAAAAAAGAGAAGACAAGTGACTAACTCAATAAAGAATTGACCACTACTACTGGAAAACCTTGAGTTCTGACACTGTATATTTCCTTTGTTTTAGAAAAGGCTTGGAAATACCCATCTGCAGCCAGTCTTCACAGAACATGCTATTTTCCCAATTTTCCTATAGCATGTTGAAGAAGTTCTGTCCTGAATTTTATGTACCTATCTTTTGATGTCAAGACCACGATCCCAACAGGTAGTTATTTATGACCATACAGAAGGGGTTAGCCTAAGGTCAGCAGCACAATCATATGTACCCACTACAGAATACAGAACACATCGCACTGTAATTGATCTGCCTAATGATCAATATAGATCATTAGAAGTATTCTCAATCCCATGATGAAAATGGATGAAGCTGACGGGCAGTGTCTGTGCTTTCTATGGGACAGCAGTAGTAAAAAAACAAAACAAAACAAAACAACAAAAAAAACAGATACATCCTGAAGGTATTTCACTGACGCTATCCTGTCATAGTAAAGCCAACACTGATCTGATTTCAAATGGTGGTTGATCAAAACCATCTTGCTAACACTGAATGGTCTCTCTACACTTTCATGTGTGCAGTCGTTTTGAAAAGCTGAAAGATCAAAGTTATGTGATGTGAACTTTATACCTATTTCAGTTAAAACAGAAGCCTTTAAACATTTAATTAAAATAATAATAGTGTTTGTTTTTTTGAAAAAAAAAAAAAAAAAAAAGAAAAAAAAAAGAAAAATGCAACCTCAGGAGGACATATTACAACTTGGAAATGTTCTGATTTCCAGTGTTCTCTACCAAACAACTTTTCAGGACTATACTGCAAATTGGGCCCTCTGCTAAGTATCACTAAAACAGCAGCTCCTGTGGAGGGAATTAAAACTAAAGAAAGAATCCTTTTTTAGTCATAAAAACCTTATTCGGAAAATTCACACTTTCAATTTTACATATACATCCTAGAAATTTGAGAGGCGCCTTAAGTGACGCTTCCTATGCACAACTCTGTGATCCATGATACCACATTTAGACTGTTCTCTGTGTCTTAAACATAGAAACCAGAGAAATTGGAAACCATTTTCAGATTGATGTGAGAGAAGACTACAGTAATTCTGACTTCATGATTTTTTGACAGAAACCGTAAGTGTGACTCAAGCTCTGCCACAAGGAGGGGGAGAAAAAAAGCCGCAACTGAGATTTCACCAACACGTGCATCCAGCCTCCAGAGCTCAGCACTAATGACAACGGATATGCTCCACAGCAGTATCAGCAAGATGGATCATTTAGTCAAGAAGCACAATCGTTATTTATACGGCCCATTAACTAGCTATATATACACACACACACGCAGCGAGACACATGGAAACTTCTTCAGCTAAGGAAGTATAAAACAGTGAACTTGGGGAGAGACAGGGTTTCACATGAAGCTGCAGAAAGAGTCCTTAAAAAGCTTTTCAAAATGGATGTCAGAACATCTTCTATTACAGTTTCTCTTTCACAGTTAATGATTCCCACTTCCTCCAACACCTATTTTGAAAAACTCCGCTCCTATAACTGCCTAGTAGCAGCCCCTTTTCGATCACAAAAGACACTTCCATCGTCACGCACGCCGCCCATCTCAGGAGCCGCTGCAGAGAGGAGCCAGCAGCCTCGCTGGCTGCAGGCTGACAGGCAAACACCGCCCTGCAGCCACCTCCGAGAAGCCCCAGCGTGGGCCATGTCATGGCGGGCCACGTCATGGCTGCCCGCGCTCCACTCCCAGGGGAGGCCTGCAGCCCGCCAGGCCATGGCCTCGCTAGGCCGGAGACGCCCAGCCAAATGGCGCTGCCGGGACATCGCGCTCGCTCCTTCTCCTACGGTCCTACTCTCCGCTGCCAGCTAATCAAACAGCTTTATATTAATTCATAATTGATTAATTTTTTCAAAAAGAAACTTTCAAAACATCAAGCCGTCTTTCCCAGTCATTAATTCAACCCTCTGAATATTTTATATCTCCAGACACTTCTACTTGTGCATACTTATTTTAAGAGCACTTCAATCACAGCACTGATTCTACTTACATACATCCATCACTTCTTAATTTTATTGCGTGTGTAAACAGAATTAGATCTACAAAAGTATGCATAAAGAAAAATACATAAATAGAAATGCTTAGAGTTTTACATTGCAGCACTGCACAAACTATACTGGAAAGATGTGAAGTCACATTTACGAATAACGATAAAACTTAAGTACCAGGAGTGTATCTGATTACATACACAAAATATCTATGCCTAATTAGAGAAGACTATTTCTGGCAAACACAATATTTTCTTACTTATAAAATACAAAGTAACAACACTTTGTCTGAAAATAAAAAACATTTCACTGATATGGGCATCTCATTTTGACAAAACTACCTTAAGATTTTTTAATACACAGCATACATCTGATGCTTTCAACAAAGCATCTACATTATTAATGCTGATCAGAATTATTCACATGGGACGATGGGTCAAAAAGCTGACTGGATAACAACATCTTCTTTTGCATTTTATTTTCCAAGTATTATACGATTAGTAATTTTCTGAAGACTAGTAACTGAACTTTCAATATCACAGGCATAATCAACCTACCAGCATGACCCCCTGCAAAGGTTTTACCACTTAATTCAGCCAACTGTGTGGCGTACCAGCTAGAGAAAAGGGTTCAAATGCTTCTCAAAGTAGAACAAGCTAATTCTTGAAACCAGTTAGAGCCTCTTAGAAGCGCCAGTCCTATGCCATACACAGCAGCTACTGCAAAGCAGGATTGTGCCTTCTTGAAGGACACTGAAAGTACTCCAGTAGGACTGAGATCAGAGCTGAAGGATAAACAGCCACTGTAACCAGCAGCAGCTTCTGCTTCATGGTTCACCCCACATCCAGCTCTCCTCAAAAATCTCCTTCTGAAGAAAGGGGTCATTCCCCAGCACCCTCAGCTGGGAGCCCATTCTGTTCAGACTTAGGACCTCACTTCTACAGGAATCAATTTTTTATTTGGGGTTCTTTTTTCTTTTTTTTTTTTTTTTTTTTAAATTCTGCTTTGGCTTCCTCACCCAGTTAAACTGGAAAGCTTGGGGAAGCTGCAGGCCTTTGCCCTTCACAAAGATACAATCTTTATCTCTGTACAATTCTCCTTCTGTTTTTCCAGCGTTCAGAGCTCCTCAACCAAATTCCTGAGGAGCACAACTTCACACATACATCTCCACTCCCTGTCCACTTGCAGTTCTAAATTTATTACTCGTTGATGGGCTAGAGGTGAGGTTCACGTTACTAATCGGATCAGCTAACAGCAGAAATGTGATGCACTGTTTGCCTGGTAATCAAGGAACTACATAGCAAAAAGGACACCCTGCTGAATTCACCTGCTAGCTTTTCTTCCAAGTCATCAATTCAATTGCTTGCAACTGCTTTCCCAACTTCAATCATCCAACTTAAGGCTCAGCGAGCAAGAAGAAGAGTAGATATAATGAACGTGTCCCACAGTGGCTGCTTCTTAAAAGAATTTGTAGAAGTCTAATTTTAAAAGCAGGACAATAAGAGATATAAAAATGACATAGAAGCAATGGCAAGAAGAGGGGGAAACTAATGTATTTTGTTCCCTCATAAAATCAGTTGTATGAGACCTGCAGTGCTTCCCAAAACAAAAGTTGCTAATACAAATACATATTATGACACTAATTTTCTGCTTTTTTAGAGCATCTTCTCTCTGAAGGTATCAAAGTATTTTCAGCTATAATACAGACTCAAAGCACAAGTGTTCCACTCATTTTTCACTGGTCTAAATACCATGCTGAAGAATTTAGTGCCCTACTATATGTTATACAGTGTGCTCAACTCTAGTGATGAGAAAATACACAATGATGAGACAGATTGGTGATAAAAAAATACAACGGGATGCCAACAGTGGCAGTAGATCACATTAGACCTACACAATTGTTTCAAAAGGCTAAAATCTCTTCAAGCATTTAAATATTTTCTTGTTAACGAAGATTTACATCAGCTCACTAACAAAACCCTGTGGAACCTAGAATACTCATGACCTCAGTATGTTCATGATACCAGGGTTTGGCAATATGTCACATCCAAAAGCAGGAAAAATGAATGAAAAATCTCAGTTGAAGTGAGTATCAATACAATTCTTCACATTGATCAGCATATTCACGATCAATAAGGAAAAAGTGCACTTAAGTTAAATGCAGTTTTTCTGAGAAAAGCAGCAAATATTACTGTTTATTCAGGTAACTTCATGTAATATATGGGGTTTGACACCAGCTGCTTGTTACTGAGGTTATTACAAACAGAAAAGTGTTAAAAGAGGATTACAGAATAAGAATCTTTTATATCTAAAATAAATAAATAAATAAATAAATAGGCCAATTTTCTCACCTCATTAAGGTGATCTCTCCCCAGGGAAAATCAGCATGTTCTAGCACCCAAGTGGAAGGGAATACTGTAGTGCAAATAAATGCCTAAAAAGGAACTTGTTGTGAATGGCAGTATTATTTTTGCAGGCATTAAGTACACCTAGATCACACCTTCAAAGCTGAGTAATTTTTGTCAACTTAGGTAAATCAGGAAACTTTCCCACTATTTTGAAGTCTTTTAGGAAACTTAACATCCTTCCATGAGACTTTCTAAATGATCAGTGGTAACTTTTGTTCAGAAACAGTCTCCAGTGAGGAGCAGCAATCATGTAACCAACATGTAGCTGAGAAGTTAATCCCTCACAGACTGAGATGGCAAGTGCATGTGTCTAGTTCTTTCCCACATTTGATACAACTACCACCATCTTCTTCCTCAATTAATAATTCCTTTTATTTTCAGTTGTGATACTTCTTGCCTACCACTTTTTCTACTGTTTTTCCACTTTCTATTATTTTTTCCACCTCCCTTCCAATCTAATATTACTGGGGAAAAAAAAAAAAAAAAAAAAAAAAAAAAAAAAAAAAGGCAGGCTTCCTTAACATTCCTTTCCTATTCTTAGTGGGGCTGCAGGATACACCTTCTCTCAAATAAACATTGTAAAGTCTGAGAGAAAACTTGCATAAAATTACATACACTCATGTTACACAAATACAAACTTTCCACAGTTTCACGTTGCTACATCTCCTCTAAGCATAGTTGGGGGAATCTTGTGCATTCCCTCATGTGTATTCCACTAATAAAGTCCACTAACTTCTAAATCCATTTATAAGTTACTGCTCATTGTAGACCATTATCCTCTCTGCCTCCCAGTCACACTTTCTTTACTGTCCATCTACCTTCTCCCTGTAGGTTACAGCTGCACCCACAGTGCCCTTCCATCACACCTAAAATGCCGTCCTTCACTCCAGCCAGGCCTCCCATCATAGGATAGGAAAAGAGTCAAGACAAGGTAGGCAAACAGTATTGTACAAGGAAGGGCAGGAGAGAGTCACAAGTGACCTTTCCAGTTTATTACAGTAACTTTGTTTTGCTGTTTAGAACCACATAGCAAGTTTAAAAAGCAACAAAACAAACAAAAATCTAGAAACTCCTGTCAAAGCCCAAAAGACAAGCAAGCCCAATTTCATAAGAGACAAAATTGCCTACCAAAGAACAATAGATGGTCAGGTCCAGAGAAAGGGAACCACAATGGCAATTGCAAGAAAGCCCAAGACAGAAAATACAGACAAGAACAAGTAAAGGATTTCAGGAGTGTGCAAAAGAAATCCAGCTTCAAAGCTTCCATTTTACAAAAAGGGGAATTTTAAATGCTTATGGAGATAAAAATCTCCAATACTTCCCTTTCATCCTGTTTTATTCCCTTATCTCTTGAAGGGATAGCTTCAATAATATGTGTAATCTGTCTGGTTCACAGGATGAGAGTCATTTAGACTGGGAGGGACCTCTTGAGATCATCTCGTTCAATCCCCCTGGGTCACCTAGGGGAAGTTGCTCAGGGCCATGCCCACTCAGGTGCTGAGTATCTCCAAGGATGGAGGCTCCACAATTTCCCTGCATACCCTATTACAGTGTTTGACCACCCTCACAGTGAACAAGGCTTTTCTTGCATTCAGGTGAGTTTCATTGTTTTTAATTTGTGCACACTGCCTCTCGTCCTTTCAGTGGGTTCTGCAGTCTTCCTTCCTCCTCATCAGGTATCTTGAACCTTCACTTCACCATTTACAATACCGATGCCCCAGTCTCATCATCATTTTTATGATCTTTCTCTGGACTCTTTCCAGTGTGCCTATGTCTTTCTTGTACTGGGGAGCCCAGAACTGGATACAACCCCTCCAGTGCTGAGAAGAGAGGAAGGATCACCTTCCATGACCTTCTGGCAACACTCCTCCGAATGCTACCTCCCACTGTTTCAGGATGATGTTGGCCTTCTCTGCCTTGACAGTGCATTGCTGTCTCACAACAAGCTTGTTGTCCACCCAGACATTTATTTCTGCTTTTATTCAAGAACCACTCCCAGTCACCATGTCCTTTCAACAGTTATCAAGAGTGTCCTTGCAATGACATCAGCCAGCTCCTTCAGCACTCATGACTGCATCCTATTAGGTCCCATGAGCTTAGGTACATACAATTCTGAGAAACACATTTACTTGGAGCTTTCTACTTTTGTTTTTAAGCCATTTCAACACTACAATTCCTCCTGACAAGCTCTTTGCATTTATTGGTTAAGGGGAATCAAAAGCATTCAGATGGGAAATGAGAGGTTACCATTCACTTCCAACTCTGAAGAATTCATGGAGCATACATAAACATTAAAGTTGCATATAGTAACTATGTAATTTGTCTATGTATGCATCACAGTACCAAATCTAATTCCTGCGCACTCTAAGACAGCACTTAACACATGCAACAGTAGCTACCTGTGAGGGACTTCAGAAAAATACCTTTATGCTAACTGCTCAGTATCTTTGCTGAATAAGTTATCCAAAAATAATCTACATACCATTCACATCGAGTGTTTATTTACTAGAACATTGACAGTGCAGGACTGCCAAGGCTGACAGGCAACACTTATTAACACTGGCACTCAGTTTTCCGTAATGCTCTTTGCAATGCTACAGTGTACTAGGTTGGCATTTTCTTTATAAAACAACTCAAGAGTGAACTCTGCTCTTTGCTGTACACTGATGTACAATAGGAAAAAAAAAAAAAAAAAAAAAGAAAAAAAAAAAAAAGAGAGGGTACACACAGCTCGAATATAATGTTCCTGCCACTTGTCCCTAATAGCATTAACTTTGAGTTCATCCTGCCAGTGGACTGCTGAAATTGCTATAACTGAAGGCTGGCTTTGGCACATCTGTAACCACCTCTGTCCAAAACACCAAGACACAAGACACCTGTACAAATCACCTGCATAGTACAAATCATCTCCATCCAGAACAAGAAAGAAATTCCTTCAATTTAGGAAGACTAAAAAAGCCTCTCCTTGCAATCAGAAGAAAGGGCACAATTCAGAGCTATTTTAAATCACTTTGCTGTCAATTAAAGTCTTTATTACTGATCAGGATCAGTTAACAAGCAACAAACTGTTTATGCTTGGTAAGAGATGTGCAATTGTTTGAAGATCTAGTAGATGATTTGAACAGCATAGAGCAGATTGGGTCAACAACTTTTACCAACAGCACACTGTGTTACTTATCACAACTTCCATCATTTGCAAGTATGATGCCTCTTGACTCAGTCTCAACTTTAGCACCACCTGTTCTTCTCAAAATGGTTTTTAATTCATTGAAAAGATGTGCTTCTTTATCATAGTGAAATAAATAGCCCATCTGATGTACTGTATGAATAATTTTTCCACAATCTTATTACTAATTTTAGGTTAGCAGTTTGTGATATTAATTTTTTTTTTTTTTTTTTTTTTTTTTGCATATATATATATATTTCCAAATACAAATGTTATCAATAAGAAAGAAATCCTCAAAGGGTGTTACATCCTTCTCAGTAAAGTGCAATTAAATCTATTCAACTAGCTAGCCATAAATTTAGTAAGGACATTCCATAAGCTACTGATTTTGAAATTATGCTATAATACAAAGGAACCAATTTCCACATTAATTTGTATTAATGCAATGCCTTAAGATCAAGAATTCTCCTCATCCTGTTCTTGCCTACTGTGAAACCATTGCCTGAATTCCAGAAAAATCTAACACTTGAAAGGCAAAGCCCACAGAAATCTCCCACGTTGTGCAGGACAGCTCTCACTCCCAAAGAACAGAGGTTTATTGTTGCTCTCTCTGGATCCATACTATTTATCTGAACACTTCAGCTCAGGAAACCTTGTAGAAGTTGTTCTTTGCTAGATTTTGTCTTCTGTTCAGAATTAATGCAAAGAACCTCAAAGTTCTGTAATATGACTTTCTGCCCCAAAATAAAAATCAAATACAGACATATTTATATATATTATTGTCCTGTAAAAAAAAAAAAAAAAAAAATAGTAAAAGAGTTTGGTGAATAGCCAGTACTTTGGTTACTACAGTGCTCATAAGTAACCTTATTCTCTTTGAAACCTCCTAAAAGATAAACAAACATGTCATAAGTGAACCCTTAACTGAAACATCAGGAGGTATAATCCCCTACCATAGTAGATCACTTGCTTGATCCTCATCTGAGGTGACTCTACACCAAGTCCCGTTACAAAAATCCTTGTCCCACAGCCTTTTCATTTGCATAGGCCATATAATACAAGAACAATCCTTTGTATAAATAAATAAATAAATCCTTCGTGTGTTCATGATTCATCAAGCTCCTTATCATAGAGATGTTTTTTGCACCACTGGATACAATGGCCCCTACAGGCGTTGAAGTCAGCCAAAACAGAAGCAACTCAGCCATAAACAAAAAGATTAATTAAAAATACTAATTTATGAAAGAAAAGAGGCCAGCAGTAACTCTATACTGCAAATATACATGCTGTATTTGTACATCTATTCAGGATGAAAGGCACCTACAGAGTCTTACCTAGCTCTGTGATGACAGTGAGTCTGAAAGGATATCTGGATAAATTTCACCAATTATGTTTAAGAAGCTTTAAAATCATTAATATGTCAAAAATGCGTGAGCTAGTTTTTCAACGGCAAGCTGTGTTACATAAACATTCACCTGCTTTCTCTCCAGATTGCACTATATTTTTAAAGCTATTATGAATTCTTATTTTATCCTACTTCTGTTTTGATGGTTCATAACAGATGGTAGAATTATTTAGTTTGTTTTCACTTTATTGTGTACATACCTTATACATGTTTAACCCAGAAAGGATGCAAGTAAAGAACAGGAGGAAGGTACCCCATTACCCTGGTGCTTCCCTGGGGCAGGAGCAGAGACTTCTTTGCTCCTTGGCGTGTGCAGCTCCTGCCATGCACCAGCAGAAAAAGGCAGCACTGAAGAACACTCAAGTTGGAAAGCTGCCATGAGGACCTAAAGGGCAAACCACAGCTGGACTGGAAGGAAGAATGCTGCTCTGCAGACCAGAGGAAAACTTGTGGAGTTTGCATGACTTGGGAAAACTCTGAAGCTGGACCAATTCCTCCTTTTCAAGAGGCTTGAGGGATAAGATTTACCTCGCAGACCAGAGTTTCCTCTAGGTAAATGGCTATCTTGCTTCAGAAAACTGTGTGCGCTAGACCAAAACATAAATTTAGCTACTAGGAGGTTTCTGTTACCACCTGGTTTGTTCAGGCTGAAGAAAGAAGTATGGAACCTCCACCCTAAAACTCAACTCTGAGTTTTGAGATACAACTTAAATGATCTTTTCAATAGCTCTTAAGATAAAGAGGCAAGTGAAGAAGCTGCATACATGTATCAGCTAGCAATGCTGCAGGACTAAGTCTCTTAAAGCCTATGGTTTGGGGGAGGGAATTGTAATTAAATTCTTATAATTTTGTTTTCTAAAAACAAAGTACTAGTCACCTACAGTCTCTCAACAGTCAGTGATGAAACAAAGAAGAAACAAAAGATTACCATTAGGCTTGTTGCAGACTTCTATAACACCCTCGGAAAGTACCTTTTGACTGCTCAGAAGACAAGGAAGGTTAGATGAGAAGACTCTCACCCCAAATTACCTGCAGAGTTAAGGGATCTCAGCTGCTGAGTTCTCCTTGCATTGCCTGTCATATACTAAAAGCAGAAGCAGAGATCTATCTATAGCCATGGTTCCAAAATCGGCAAGTGCTGTACTTGCAGTAACTTCCAAAAGATGAAAGCTCCTAAGTGCAGTTACGGACCCCCTAAAATATGCTTGGTTCATCTAATAAAAACTATGACGGTAATAACAAAAGAAAAAAAAAAGTTTTGCATTATTAAAGCATGTATCTTAAAAAGAAACTAACATTTGAAGCCAAAACTTTACACTATGCTTTAAGTCCTGCCAGTCAGAAGGTCTGGTAGGAGACCTAGAATTACAGCAATAGGGCTTACCATAATGCAGACCCAAAGTAGAGCCCATTAAGGTAGCTGCTCTCAGTAAAAGTACCACTAATGACTTCAGGTTGGCAAGCAGCCCAACACAGAGACGATCACTTCCCATTCCAACAGTATTACTTGCTGTCAGCACCGCGGCTAATGGTGGTGTCTGTCATTTTTGCCACTGTTGACCGTGACAGCCAATTAAAATAACTAGTTTATGAACCACTGGCTGAGGGGGAAGCTGGTTGAGTAAAATGATTTCACGTTGTGTGAATTCAAAGGATAATTCTTACACAACATGGTTGTAAGAGAGACTATGGAGTTCCCAAGAAACAAAGCATTCATTATACATGATAGTGAAGCATTACACATAGGATGAGGTCAGAATATCTATACGGAACTTGAACATTTTAAATATTGTTATACTGATGATATGCAAACTCAAACCGAAGCAAATACACGGAAATTTGTTTTGATAGCTTCATAAGGAATTCTTCAGTTCAGAGGACGGAGACTTGTGTTTTTATGAAATGCAGCACATGCAAGAAGTGCCCTTGTTTGGAGTTGATTTTTCTGCTACATTTCATTCCACAGAATCACAGCATCACTAAGCTTGGGGAGGGCAGCTGGAGGGCCCTTGTCCAGCTTCACCACACCCCACCCCTGCTCAAGCAGCGTCACCCAGCGCAGGTTACTCAGGGCTGTGACCACTTTGCAGGCATTCAGTCTGACTGCCTGTATTCAGCTGAGAGGCTTTGCCATTCTTTGGTTGCTGAGGCATCATGCTGAACTCAAAAAAACACGCAGCACACACCATGCAGTTACCAACAAGGGAGTGAAACACGACGCACACAGCCCACAGTGCTCTGGAAGGCTGGCAAGTCTTCATTTCACAGAGGTAGGAGAGAGGGAAAGTGGCCCAGCAAAAAGTTCTCTTTTACTGCATTTCTCTTTTTGCCATTATGCTGCATTGAAAATATGGTTTGCATTCAGTATCTTTTTCATGTTTTTAACTTAAACAACAACAAAAAAATCTTGCTCTTACATACAATCTTCTGCCATCAGAATCAGCCCAAGAGGTTCATAATGACCTACATTAAAAAAAAAAAAAAAAAAAGTAAAAAAAAAAAAAAAAAAGAAAAGGAAAGAAAAGAAAAAACTACCAGAGCTTGTAGTTTGTGTTGCCACATACTATGCTTAAGGCTTAAAAAAACTCCTTTGACTTATGGAAGTGCAAAATAAATCAAAATTATTTAAAGATGATTTTTTAAGTTGCACATAGCTTAGAGAGGCAATTAAATTTACCCGAAATATATATTCTGATGGGAGAGAGAAGTACGTTATCAGACCAAGTAATCTTATTAAAAATTTCAGCAGCTGTAAAGAGTTTAAATTACTCCTTTCAAGATTTATCAAGGTGCTCAAAGACAAGACAAAGACTCAGATAAACCATATACTGTAAGATAATTATAGATAATTTAACACACTGAGAAATCCTAGAGAAAGGACGGAAGGAAGGAAGGAATTGCATTCCTATTGTTATTCACTATTGCAAAAAGCTCTAATTTCAGTCAATAGACCTCAACATGATTTATTAAAAAAAAAAAAAAAAAAAGTAGAATGACACCCCATTTAATTGGTCTACAGGAATAAAATAACTGATATGGCTGATCAACAAAAAGGATGAAGAACAGTGTTATCCAAAGGCCACATATCATATCAGGAAATGGTAGAGTGTTTTATGCATAAACACTATGGATGGGAGTTCTCCTCCCCTCTTCAGAGAGGATGCCACTTGCACCACTGGAAGACCACAGCAGACAAAAGTAAGCACAAGATGAAATCAGATCACATACATTATTGTGATGTTATGTGGATTTCTGGGGAAAAAAAAAAAAAAAAAAAAGAAAAAAAAAAAAGACAAGTAGCTTAAGCTCTTATAGCACTGGCAGCCAGAGTGCTAAGCTGATGCTGAACGCAATATGGCCTGATAAATAGCCAGATAGAACCATTGGCTTAGGGTACGTTGCTGTTTTTAGCTGATGATGATACCCTCTCCACTTCTTACAAAAAGCTATGCCAATGAAGGATATTGGTTTTAGACTTCTATTTTAATTATTTAGATAATTTTATATACTTTATTTTTTTCTGAATATTTATATGGTATTCCATTATATTATGGAATAAGTCTCTTATAGTATATACAGCTCTTAGCTGCGTAAGCAAAAGAGAAAGATGCACATTAATACCTTGCTACTGCAAGTTATATTTTTAAAGCATTCTTGAAATGATAAAGGCATAAGCCAGAAATTCTCAAAGTATTTATTCCAAATACTGACAGTGTCAAACAAAACACATTAATTAAAACTAACATCTCAAAGGATATATTTTTAATGATGTATGATTGGAAATAGCTTTGGTTTAAGTCTACGCCAAATTAAGAACCATCAGAAAGTACTGTGTGTTTTATCATGTAGCAGGGTTTATTTATCATCTTTATCATCTAGTGAAGAATTAAAAATGAAAATACAAAGTTTACAAGATCAGAGTACAACAGAGAGGACCAAAGTAAAATCTTGTTTCTGGCTTGCCTGTATCTTAGATGATCTATACAAACTCACTCTCTAGGATATCACTAAAATCTAGTTGAGATCTTAGACTCATTTGATTATGAGCATGTAATTTACCTCTCTAAAAGAAAAATAGATGGTGCAATTTCTTACTCTTTAATCTCTGAAGAGGACACGCCATTTTCTACTACTTTCTACCCAGTCCCACACATCCTGGACACTATTTCTCCACACCTCCCTATCTGGGCAGAGCTCCACTTGGTGCCATCAGAGCAATTGTAGAATTCATTACAGAAATTACTGTTGAGAAGCATGAGTATAAGAAAAGGAAGACAAAAGAACTGCCTCCCATTAGCTTCAGTATATCAGGTTCCCAAAATATGAGGTGAATGACACTCACTGCAATTCAAAGAGTACAAACTCTTTGAATTCCAGTCTATGTTAGGAAACAGTACTCAAGAAAGGAAAGGACTGTTGATATTTAATCTACCACCTTCCTCTTACTAGTTTGTAACTCAGGCAAACACTGATAGGCATCCCACATGATTCCTCTTAGCTGGAAGACAGGAATCAATCCAGGATTTTCTAAGTAGGAAAATCAGAGACATTCCAGAACCAAAACTCCAGGACCAGACCAAAAACATCCATACAAAGGGAAAGCAGCAGTCTCCCACTTTAAATCACAATATGCAATGTAATGTAATCATTCATCCTCAGGAGGTAGTCAAGCAATATTTTGATTCTTGCCTTTCAATTGTTCTGAACAGCTTAATTATCATCCTTTGCTAAAATGGATGAATGCTGGAAGTTTTATTCTCCAGCCATGCTTATGGTACGTGTGATTGTTGAACTGAACAGTCCAATTCAGTAAAGCAAGCCGAACTAAACCCAGCTTAAGCTTTTTTCTTGCACGGTGATTTTAAGAGATTTCTAAATAACAACAAAGAAATGCAAGAGGACATATTGAAAAGACATGTTGAAAATAAAATTACTGACATTTGCAAGCCTTATATAGAAAACACCTCCTTCAGATGGCTTCTTCTCCAGATCCGCTCTATTGCTTCTGCAGCAGTTCTGTGCTTGTACTGACACATGGAACATACAAATAGAAATAGTTTGAAAGCACCATATCTGATTTAATAACTAATAAAACTCATTAAATGATCACTTCATTACAGAGTAGTACTCTTTCCTATGTAAAGGCTGGGTTTACTTATAATTGAAAGCATACAATAAGATCATGTTTCCAAAGCAAAATGTATACATTAACAGGCATATTTAGTTTAACTGATTTATTTTACTGATTTATTTATTTATTTATTTATTTATTTTACTGATTCATTTTCACTTTTTCTATCACGAAATTCAATGTGACAGCCTATTACAGACTTAGAATTTCCTGTCTCATGTTTCTGA
This sequence comes from Aythya fuligula, assembly GCF_009819795.1. Lineage (NCBI taxonomy): Eukaryota > Metazoa > Chordata > Aves > Anseriformes > Anatidae > Aythya > Aythya fuligula. Next base: position 87,550,608 of record NC_045561.1, read on the forward strand.
AGTTTATATTAATGTGTATTTGTAATAATTATTTGTTACTACTTTAGAATTCTATTTAACATCCTCCACACAAGAGTACACATTTATCTATGATGGCTCCACTTCCCCTCTGTAAAATACTGACTTCCTAATACCTGCATGAGAAAAGACAGAATTTTAGAAAATTAATTTCTCACCCACCTACTGTTTACCCAGGATGCTCATAAAAGGTGTACCAAGTTACAAAACCAATGGTGTAAAAATAGACATAATTGTTCAACTGATTATTTGCCCTTCCAGTGCTTTATACTCATGATGGATGATAAATCACTTATGTTCTGAGACTGAATCCAATTAACACATCTATAAATAAATTAGAATTACTAATTAGATTTTTGGTTTAAACACTAATAATATAGAGGTAAGGGTCTGAACTAAAACCGGATTTTAGAGTTATATGTGCATTTAACAGCGAGATGCAAAATTTTGAAGTGTGCTTACTTACCCAGAACACAGTTTTCAATGAGTTCTTTCTGTGATACTGGCCACATGCTGATAAAATATTGCCTAATGTTTTTAATGCAATACAAATGCTAATCTTCTACAGGGCTTTAAAGTTCTTTCTTAAATGCTGTCTGTTTTCTTTACCACAGGGTGCTGGTAAAGTGGTTTTACAGTTTTGAGCTGCTGTCTCCCCCAAATAAAGTAAACCTCCAAATTAAGTAATAGTTATCTAGCACTTCAAAGAGATAACTGGGGCTTAAAAAAGTTATTTTTGTACCTATCTTAGCTCTTTTGTCCACAGAAGACCTGAAAATGTTATTTATCGACTGCAACAGTATTTTGATGTGGCAGTGTGTGTCTGTTTCCAGCATAGATGTGTAAGAGGCTGTCATTTTTGTCAGAACCAAAGGCATTCTCCTTCAGATTGAGATCTGTAGGACTTGATGTAAAAGAGCTTGTTAAATAGGTTCCAAGAATATTCAGTTTGCTCATTTAATTGACTCAGTATTCTTTCCTACTTTTCTTAATTGGGTGAGTAGCTGGAATACAGATAATACTGTACAAGGGTGAAATTACATGCCATATAAATTCCGCCATAAAAATATGTTAAAACTGTTCAGAATGAAACACATTTCAATTCTGTAACAAAAAAATACATTTCAGTGACATTGTAAGTCTCCCTTCAACTGTGCCTAGCATGAAAAAAACAATGGAATAATGGTTATATTTAAAAATAGCGTATTACATGTTATTGATTGATATGCAGAGTTAGGGCACCCGGAATAGCATTAACTCTGCCCACTGAAGACAATAAGTGACAATCATATATGATTAAGTCATTTTTTGCATTTGTGGTCTGAGAAAAATATTCAGTGTTGAAGGTTTGATTTTTTTTTTTTTTTTTTTGGGTTGGGGAAGGAGGTAAAAAAAAAAATCTCTCCTAGCTTCTATACAACATGGCAAACTGAGAAATATCAGTCAGAAACTGAATGGTCCAAGTAAAAACTATTTTAAAATGTCAAATTACATCAAAACATGGTAGAAAGCTGGTGATAAAAGCAACCTAAAAATTGTTCTAGAAGCTAAGAAGTAGAGGAATTCTCTCCTATTCTATTACCTACATAGATCTCCTGACTTTCTCAGCTAATAGAAAGCAAGTATTGTGGTCCTAGAAAACATTATCAGATGCAGACAGGACCAGACACACAGAACACCTTCTAATCTACTTTTCTGCCCTGGAAATTATGAAGAAAGGTCATAATTCTTTTGCTGGAGAGGAAATAAAGTCACACTTGAGAGAATTCTTCTGTACTACAAATCACTCCATAAAAGCAGGCTGCCTCTGTTCATCCACAAAATGATATGGCTTTTCCTGCAAGGAAGACTCACATAGGAATCTTCTCATACAGCTGTTTTAACAGAGATACATGTAGTGGGAGTATTTTGTGTTCTCTGAGCCCAAGCTCTGTCACCGTATGATGTTTTCCAACATCACCTTTGTAAAGGGTGCTAGTACGCTGTGACCATGTAATCCTGGACAGGGTAAATCACAGAGTCATAGAATCATTTAGGTTAGAAAAGACCTTTAAGATCATCAAGTCCAACCACTAACCTGACTTACCAAGTCCCATCACCAAACCACATCCACACATCTCTTAAATACCTCCAGAGATGGAGATTCCACCACTTCCCTGGGCAGCCCATTCCAATGCTTGACCACCCTCTCCATGACAAAATTTTTCCTAATGTCCAATTTCCTAATGTCCAATGTTCCTCCTCTGGAAACACTTCAGACCATTTTTTCATGTTCTATCAGTTGTCACCTGAGAAAAGAGACCAATAGACACCTCACTGCAACCTCTTTTCAGGAAGAGAGCAATGAGGTCTCCTCTCAGCCTCTTCTTCCAGTGTAAACAGACCCAGTTCCCTCAGCTGCTCCTCATATGTTGTTTTCTAGTCCCTTCACCAGCTTTGTTGGTCCTTCTTGTACTGAAGGGTGATATCAGATACTGAAGGGTGATATCAGATGCATCTGTCCGTGCACACACTCTCCCTTACTTCACAAAGGACTGTGGGTCCTCTGCATTTACATGCATGTAAAACCACACTGTGTATGACAGCCAACCTCAGCTCTTTCTTCTGTTTAACTTCTGAACTACTCTGGCTTGTGAGCATCCCATATTTTTGGTTAAACCTTTTATTTTTTTTTTTTTTTTTTAACCCTTAAGCATAAGATCATATTCACAAACAAATTTGCTTGGCTGAAAAATCCAGAATTCTATCCAAATAAAATCTAAGGAGAAATTCAACAGTAGCCCTATGGAGCATATCTTTTTTTTTTTCTTCTTATTTTCTCTTATATATAAACATCCTATGAACTAAGTACACTGTTTGTCTCAAAATGAAAAAAAAAAAAAACGGCTACCACTATTTTTATTTTTAAATCTAAACAAAATGCCACAATGATAAGTGCCCTGTAAAAACACAGAAAAAAAAAAATAACAGAACAACAACACAGAATATCCCAGCGCTGCTTCAATTCCAGACAGCCCAAAACAAATAGTCTGCTTATCTGTTTAGGCCCATACTTCATGCAATCACCATGGTATCTGAATGATGCTTTTAACCGAGCAGCCATTAGCTTCATAGTAACAGACCTGATGCAGGAAGATGCTTTCATACAAAGGGGTACATTCCTAAGCTCAAGGTATTTAAGGCATTTAAAGTGCTTGCTAGTTCAGAATTCAAATGTGTTCTGTGTGAACACACATGTGAAGTGAAAATATGGTTACTACTCAAACTAACAGATTTAGACATCCTCTATGCATTGTGGCTCAAATACCACAAAACTTCATTTGAATACTCCTACAATTAAAAGAAAAAAAATACATTTCCCAATCTTCTGGTGAAATTTTGGTAAAGTTCTTTTTTTTTTATTATTTTGTTTTCCCTTTCTGTGAGTTCCAAACCTCTCTCTTCATTGCAGTTTATCTTTTCATTCCATTGATCTTCTAAATAAGCAACTTCATACACTTTAAATACTAACAGAAGTGTAGTTTTGGGTGCTACCGTCCTAAGAGTTTAAAATATTCACAATAGCATGAGCATTTCATGTGAAATGTTTTCTCTCTTTCATGCTTCCCCACCATGAACGCTAATGGATGGGAATTTTGTGTGTGCTTCAGTGCTGCTGTTCCCCTGCTCTTAAAGGACTGCTTCATGTAGATGGACATTTAAGAAATAACCACTACATCATGAAGATCGTTACAATCATTTGCCAAGTGTCAAAGTCTTAAAAAGCAATGTAATTTCAAATGCAATAACACAACATTTTAACTTATCACCATCTGACCAACTCAAAGCTGTTTTCTCCCATGAAGCAGTGTTTAAGTTATGACAAGAAGGGCCACTAATTCCACAGGAATCCAAGCTAAAAAAAAAAAAAAAAAAAAAAAAAAGGAGAAAAATAAATTGCTTATAAGCCATTAGAAGTTCTCTTAAACCAGAGCAAAAGGTTAGTATTGTTCTTATTTGATTTTCTTTCAGCATGGCGAACTTTTAATCAGACAACTGGGTCTTGGAGAAGAGTATGGCATGGCTTATTTCTGTGGCTAATCATCAAGATAAACTATCTTGTCCTCATCTCATTTGACCATAAAAATTACTGCAGGAAATGAATTATTTTGAGAACCTATGAGGTGCAGAAGCAGTTCCACAATAATCGATGCTCACAGAACTTCACAGAAGTTTACTGTAAAAGACAACAAAGCTGCTTAAAAAAGGAGTTTCCTAGTGCATGAAGGCCACAAATGAGAGCACGGGCTTTAATTTCTGCTGGCAACCCTGAAGAAACCACACTCGGACAGCAGATTGCTCCCTTCAGCAGAAATTGCCATTTTTATATCTTTGTGAAGTAAATATTGGAAAAACTACCTGAGGTTTACTAGCTGCCCCTATGTCTCACTGCCATACACCAGATCAGGGAAGGGAAATATTAAAACCCTGTAAGAAAGTCTGCAGAAGGGCCTCCTAATAATTACAGTCCTTTGTCCTCAACACAGGAGGAAGCTCTCCACAGAGCCTGTAAGCAGCTTTCAGCTCTCCACCCTTCTCTCCCTATGAAGAACCTTGTTCTTCACAATCACAGAGCCTCTGTAATTCATGTATAGTCAAATGGAAAGTGCACAAATCCTAGAAATATGGCGCTTTGGCAGTCAGATCTTTCTTCAGATTTTTTTGATATCCTGTAAATCAACTGACTGATCTACTTGTTAGAGGAAAATAGCACGTGTGTGGCTCGGTGCATCTCAGACACAGCCTATGTGTGCAGACTGGTCCCTGCTCTGTCCTCCAGGCTCTACTGAGTCCAAAAATGGCAGATCTGAGAGCACTCCTCACCTGGAAAAGGGAGATCAGACTTAGCCTGGCATCTGCCAGTTGGACACATGCAACCCACTCAAGGGTACAGATGTCTATGAAGAGATGAGTGATGAAAATGGCTGTCAGACCACAAAAAGCAGAGCAGTTGATACCCCAACTGCAATGATGCAGAGGTCTGATTTCCACCAGCCTCAACTCTGGAGTATTAATTCAGTATTACTTGTCTTTTTTCAGGCTTTCTACTCCTTGACTTTTTTTTTTCTTTGTACTAATAAATTCATAAGGAATAAATTTATTCTGTGGAACAAAAAAAAAAAAAAAAAGTGACATCAAAAAGAAAAAAAGAAGGAAAACAACAAGGTATAGACATGAGGATATCCTCAAACCTAGAAAGAGCTGGATTGAAAAACTATGCAGAATACATTAAGGAGTAGTTTTCCCCAAGGTCTTGCACACTGCAAAGATTTACTGTCAATCAGAGAAATAAAATAAAAGTTTATTTTACATAAAGAAGAACCAAAAAATGAATCTCTCCCACCACCCCCTTCATCATACAGACAGCAAGATGGAGATAAGTGTGACAGTAGAAGTGACATGGGCATAGACTCCACGGATAAATATAATTTAAGAGTTTGGAAAAGGCACCATTGTTTGCAATACCACATTATGGTGCATTTAGAAGAGACACATTTATAAATCTGTCTAGATGACAGATGCTCTTATTGTCCCATGAAAGAGCTAGAACAAAAAGCTTGTTTTAAAAATTTGCTAACAAGCTACTGAAGACTAAGTGGGACAGTAACTGGCTGTTCAGGAACATGCCTTTGGTTGTGGTGTGGTACATACCACATTTTGTCTGAACTCTGTGGTAGCCTCAACTGCTCAAAATTTAACCTGGCCTTAGGTTTTACATCCCAGTTTACTCAGGTTCATTTTGATGCAAGCCATTACCAAAAAAAAAAAAGCTCTAGAATACAAGACCTCTTGTAAGTAGGGTTGTCATTTGAATTAGTGACTGATTTCCAAAACTGACAAGCTGTCAAAAACAGAGAACACTACAATCATTTTACTTTTATTTAACTCATTAAAGTCAATAATCATATGGAGAGAAGAGAGATCATCTACTCTTTTTTGTTGTTTTTTATTATTGTGTATATATTATGCTTTATGCATATGTTTTTGTCTCAGTGATGACAGCCAGAAATTTTCTGGGTGACCTTGCCTGTAAGTACAGCCTTTCCTCACCTACCTCTGGAGGATCAATGGCTTCGCTTTTCTCTCTACAAACGCCATGCAGCAATATGGACACGTGGCTCAAGGAGCACGTATGATCACCAAGCCCAAGGGCCTCAGGTAGCCGAAGTGTGTGGCAAGTCACAACAAATGAACATCATGGCATCCAGCAGTCCAGCCAGAAGAGCAGCAATATGGATGCATGGCTCAACAACTGTCCTGTTCATCTTCATTCCACATCTCACCCTGCAACCTGTACAAAGCTTTGTAATGTTAAGCCAAAGCCACTGACTGTAAGAATGATGGCTCCTGTTTAGTAGCAAGGCTACAGTTACAGGGAAACAAGTGGATTTTGTTTAAATCCTCTCACACTAAAAGGAGTTCTGCCAACAGAGCACACAGCTGCCATAAGGAAACATTTCAACTTCTTAAATTACTAAAAATTGAAATTACATTTTTAATTCTTTAGGTCTGGAAGAGCCTAAGTGTTGGTATAATTGCTAGCATAACATCTTTTAGACCCTGAGGCATGATACAATGGTAATAAAAGATTTCGCAAACTAAATAATGAGACCAAAGATGCATGGAGCCTTCACTTGTAGATGAATTCTTTGGTTCAGGAACCTACCGTCTCCATCTTGGTTACTAAAGAGGTGATTCCATGCAAATTCACTTTGCTCTCAGTAGATAGTAGCATTAAAAGCCAGTATTTTCAGAAAAACAAGTTCCCATATTTATTGGTGATTTATGCCAATAAGAATCTAAAACAAAAATGATTTTCTCCAAAACTTGAAAATTTTGATCTTTAAATCAGTAGAAAAGCAATATAGTAAATGCATTTATACTGATTACATCATTTTTCCTTTCCTATCACACACAATGTATAATTAAAAGGTAGCCATTTCTAATCATGACATTAAATTAAACTTTCTTTTTGCAGACTCTTTGCAGATTGCTAATCACAAACCTTAGTTCCATGTCTCCTATGGTTCAAGGAGTTAAAACACACACACTTTCACACAATATATGCCCTCATGCTTCCTGCTCCGTATACCCTCTTTCCATTTTCTCATTTGCCCTCCCCCCCCCAGGCCTTGACTATTATTCTTTACAATGCAGCAAATCCACTTTTTTCCTGCAACTAGACCACCTTTTCTTTTGGTTATTCACTTTTTTATGTAGTGAAGTGCTATCAAGACTGCAATACTTGTTATAATAACCAAGCCTTCAGCATAGACTTAGAGGAGTACACAAACAAAACAGACATTTTTATATTTGATGTTTATCAAAGTTATCTCAGCTCAGGCAGTATTATCACCTTCCTCTCCATCACCCAAGAGGACTGTGGCTTATTCTTATGTCACTCACACTAAGAAGAAAGCCTGGCTGTCACTCTCCAGCTCTGTACATTTGCAGAAAAGCAGCTATAGGTTTCACAAAACCCACGCGCTACTGAAAGAATAATCTCGATGCTTGTCAGAAGTTATTATAACAGTAAATATAAACAGAAGGAACTTCAAAAGAATGCAAGATTTAGTCTGCCTGACACTATGGATTGACAACACAGAAGATGCATACAGGGTGCACATGGGGTCAGGCTCTAATTCCTGAATCAAAGGAGGGCAACATCTGCCCTTTCCTTCCTCAGAACCATCAGAGAGGGCTGGATGCTGGTAGCAGGCTAGGAAATGCTGCCTCAGCACATTGCTGCTCTCTGCTCTTGCCTCTGTTGGAAATTCTCCCTAGCTCCAGTTCTGCTGAGACCAGGTGCCCTTACGGCCTGTGCTTGAATTGTGTCCTCGAAGCATGAATTTTGCAGTCTCTTTCAAGATAGCCTCCAGTACCCTTCTTCACAAAGCCACACAGGAAGGTACCAATTCTCTCAGACTCTACCTGCTCTACTGTAACAAAAGAAGAAAGGGTCAGTTCTCCAGCAGTAAAGAATCTCAAACCATGCTCTGAGATAGTTACAACATAACAAGCTAAGGAAAGAGCCCTTAACATGGATTGCTTCCTTATGGTTCTCCTGAAGGTATCCAGACATACTTTTCCTGAAAGTACCACAGCACCATAGCCTGAGAACAGGTCTTTTGAAAGAAATATGTACTGTCTTCACACTGAAACAGGTCCTTTGGGAATGGTTTTCAAAAGCATTTAGGCTTGAAGAGAGAGTTTTGAGTTGACTGATAAACTCTCATGAAACCTGAAAGATTTCAGTAAAGAGGCTAGCTGAATTTTTGAAGTTCTTAAAAAACATCCAGCTTGTCCTTGTATCTAATCCACAAGACACAACACATGACTATCCAAAAAAAAGGTGGAAAATATAAATAATTTAGATCAGGAAATAAGCAATACTACTTCTGCCTCCATGAATATCTCTGCCTTACACGGAGAGGCTTGACTCACGTAACTTGACTCATCCACACTGGAGCCAGCCACCGTAAGTTTCTTTCATAGCCACAAGAAATACGCACATCTAGGAACATCTCATTTGTTTTACATGCTTACTTTACACTGAGCCATAGGCACTCTGGATACAGATGTACCTATTCCTTTCAATTAACAAGCAATTGTCTCATTATCATTTGAGGAAGTCAGTGTTGTTGCAGATCTGATATGCAGTCTGATGCATCTTCTTTTAGTAATACGGATAGCAACAGTACTCATCACTTAGCCCATCCATGAGGAGGGGCTGACAGCACTAATCACAAGTTTACTCAGAAACCTTTCCCTTACCAGAGGGCAGTGACAGATACTTACCTGTATTTTATTCTGATTTGTCACAGAAGTCCTGGGCTACTGGGGAAACAAAGGAGAGATTCCCAGGAAATGCTCCAGCTTCTGCCACCAAGCAACATGAGTAACCATGGCCAGGACTGGCAGGAGGAGTAGAGCAGGAGGAAAACAGGGAGTTGCAGGCTTACTTTTTCTTCCTGCAAAACATGGAGCCCTTTCCAAAAAAGGTCCAAGAGCTGCTGCTTGCTGAGATAACTGCCTGAATATGGGGAGTGGATAGGCAGAGCCAAGTCGTCTTTCATCAGGCAGGAGAGAAGGAGCTGTGTTTTGATTGCCTCCCTCGAATCTCTTTCCATGCCAGTAGTCCTACCATTCCCTGTGACACATCTCCTACCTTAAACAAGTTCTGAGATCAGTAGCTTTTTCATTAAGGCATGTAAGACAAGTGCTTGCTATCTTCAATCTACATCTGAGACCCTGTCTTGGCAAAAAAATTTGAGCGGATATTAGCTATATCTGAAATGTCACTGAAAGCTGTAGCCTGTTACAGGGGGAAGCTGCCAAGTTAAAAATAGAAACTGCCATTCTGATTACAGCTGTGAGATGCATTTCACTGATGGGCTGGCTTTTATCTGTTTTACATTTTATTCCAAAGAATTAATCCTTTAAAAAAGTAATGTTGTAAAATGTTACCTATTTCAGAACACCAAAACCTGCAGCCCTGGCTACGGACAGCAATTAAAAGCTCTCCAGTATATTGCAATCCATGTGCTCAGCAGTAGTAGGTCAGCAGAAAGCTCTCCGATGAATCTGCTGCTACTCTCCTGGCTTCTGACTGCGGTGCTAAAAGGGGTGGGGAGAAACCTAAAAGGTATCTTTAAGAGCTGTTCTTTGCGGATGCTTGCAGTTACTAAAGTGAGAGTATGTATTTGAGTCTGCTTTCAGGCCATCATATTGCCTTATATAATGGTTAGAGCTACATATGGACAGCTATGTACATGGTGTAATCAAATAAATCATACCCACTCATCTCTAATAATAACTGTTCTCCAATAACAGCTAAGGACTTCAAGCAAGCCTTCAAAAATCACCTGGCTGAACGGCCTTCCTGTAAACAGACAATACGTAACTTGAAACATCTGAAAGACAAAATGCCACTAAAGTGGGAAACAAGTTCAATACATTTGATTTCTTCCTTCTGTTGTGAAATTCAATTCTGTTGTTGTCTTCAAAAGGAAGAGAGAAAACTGTGCACAGCACTTCATTTTTCAAAATGCAAGGAACGAAAAACACTCATTCAACACCAACATACCTGAAGAACAGATACCTTCTAGGCACACCTGTAAATCATTTCACTTCCATAAATGAACCACCTGTGTATTTATGGCTGTGTCTTTAAACTCCACACGTTTTGCTGGACCTGAGCATCTGGCTGTCGCAAAAGAGAAATCAGGTCTACCACAGTAAGGGATATTTTTGGGTACACGCAACTCTGTTGGTCCAGCTCCAGGAGGAATAGCAACGCACATGGGAAAGCTGTACCTCCGGACACATCCAGCAGGCAGTAATCTCCCAGCAGGTCACATACAGTATTCCTTCCTTAAGTGTGTATTTTCCTTTGATGTACATATATTACACTTGTTAATACTAATGAGAGCACTGAGAAACTCATGAGAACAAAGGGAAAACAGCGCCCCAAGGGGTGCTCAACCCTGGTGAAAGCAGTGACTGCAATAATTCGAGCTGCCTGAACTACAACATGAGACCTCCTGAAAAGACGAAGCATACGTGCATTTTTCACTGGAACATTGCCATAGAGAAGTTTCTATATATTTTAATCAGGGTTCCCGAATAAGCTTCAAAGAGACTACAATGTACAATTTAATTAGCTATTTGTTTGAGAGAGACTAAGGTGGCTTTGAAATTCTACCATCTGATAAAGAACAAGCATATTCAGTCTGCGGTGCTATGTAAACCATTCGTGCACCGTGCTCCAAATCTTCGTTCAAAACAAAACCTAGCACACCACAATGTTTTCCCAAACTGTATTTAAAGCAGGATCAGACCCAAGATTTACCTGCAAAGAAGTCAAATGGAGGGAAGCTCAGATTATTGCACTTCTCAATGGATAATTCTGGTTGCGTATGGGGACAGTGTTTCATAATTCAACATCATAAGCCCTGACTTGCAACGAAGAACCTATCACTTTCAAGTAAGTCTTCCAATTTAAATGCAATGGCAGCCTGGACATAAAGCCAGCCTTAAACATCGTGTCCCAGCCAGTACTCCATCAGCCTGCTGCAATCTACACCTTTGTGAGAAGCAGCAAACCACACTGGGCAAACTATGTGAGATAGAGTATCTGATACAACAGAATTCGCTCAAACCTAGTTTCAAATAAATCAGATTTATAAATTAAAAGTGGAGTTATCTCAACCTACTGTAACTTCCCCACTTTGGACACATCTATGAAATAAAATCCTGTCAAGATTATCTATTAGACTGGCAGTCACTACAACGAGGAGAAATATATAGACACAGAAATTTTAAGAGCGAGCGATGGCTTGCTTCTTCCAACATTATCTCTTGAAATTATGCTTTCACTGCCATTTATGTCTGAAAATTATGTGGTCCAAGAATATGTTCCCTATTCACCTCAAATATTCCATTTTGTCAGTGGATCTAGACCCATTAATTTCCTAAAACTGCTCGTTTAAAAGGCAAAGACATGCTCCAGATGGTATCACAGACTAGAGGGCACTCCTTGAAAGTGATTTACTGCGTTTAGCTGAGCTGCTAGATCTCCACATTCACGAAATGGTGTTGGGCTCGAGGAGAAAAGAATCGAAACATTTTGCTTTATTCTAAGCAGCTTCTTTTAATTAGGCGCATTTGGTGTGCATTGCCTCATTATATTCATCACGCTGTATTTGAGCAGCTTCTAGAATCACTTGTGCTTACACAAACACGGAGCTTCTGCACCAGCCTGAAAGGCTGCTGCTGCTGCTGGCTCCTCCTCTCAGCTCTGCAGTTTTTATGAATGACTAGCAATCACTGACAATGAATGACTGCCAACTGCCCACTCAACCCTTTCTACTCTTCCCTGCACGTACATACTAGAGAAGCAAACAAGCTCCATGACTGCAAATGAGCCTTCAGTACACTTTACAATGTATGGCATTCATCTTTCAAAACAGGATCTAAATGTTCTTCCGGATACTTAGAGTATAGGAATTAAATATTAAAAGCTTATGCAACATCCCTTCTTTTTTTTTTTTTTTTTTTTTTTTTTTTTTTTTTTTTCCTCCAACCAGATAACTTTTTAGGCATTTAATCAAAGTGAAATTGTCTTCTTCTGAATGCTTCACTGCTTCAGCAACAAAAAGGAAAACTGAAATGAAAGAACCTCACCTACTTCCAGCAAACTGAGGCTCAACATAAAACCTGTCAGTTGTTTTATAATTCTGTATCGGTCATGTTTCAACATAAAAGGTGCTTTCCATCCAGAAGGCAGTCACTTCTCTATCACCAATTTCTTAACTTAAAGGATAAAACAAACAAACAAACAAAAAAAATCAGTACAATTTTCCTTGTTTATTACAATGAGAATGCCCTATAAAGAATGCTACTTGCATTAGTAGTTAGCATCACAGAGCAATCAATCTAAATTGGTGACTGTAAGCAGACAGTAAAATACTCACATAGGAGAAATATTTGTATTATATTTTTGGTTATTAAGGCCAAATGTAAATCAAGAAGTAGCTCACTGCATGCTCAGATATAACTGTTACCATAGAAAATAAAATAAAAAGCAAGCTATGCTCTATTGCATAGTGCTTTTAATGCATTTTAGTACTTGCAATCCTGTAGCCCAGTATTGCCACTGCAAGTAAGAAGCCCCAGGCTTTGCAACAAGTGCGCAAGGCATGAGGGCGAAGGCTGGTCAGCCTTGCTTTGTCTTGTCTGAGCTTTTCTCAGCCTCGCTTCAGCTTCAATTCACTTGGTGCAGCTGTAAAGGTGAACAACGAAGCTTTGTACCTCCAGTTATCTAGCAGGGAAAACAGAGGTATTTGGGATATGCGAAGAGCGAAGCTAAACAGCTTGCAATTAGCAGATTCAGAAATAGGACAGATACAGACAGTCAGGAGAAATACATAAGGTCTAGAACAGAAACACAGAAAAAAGCTTTCAAAAGAGGCAGTGCCTGATGTCTTCTGAGTGCCTGAAGTTCAGATTCAGCCAAAACAAAAAACATCTGAAGAGATGTGAGCACAATAAACCATTATCTAGAATACTGCTCACGGCTGGAGCAGATGTAAAGACTGAAAAAGGAGACTCTTTCAGAGACAGTCAATAGTGAAGCTTACTCTCATGTCCTAATGCATAATAAGTTTGGAGAAGAGAGTTAAAGATGGAATATAACACACAGGAAAGTTGCACATCATGTTTCAGCACAATTATTGTTAAATACTGAATAGCATAGGTAAAGGCTGGAAAAATAAATAAATAAATAAAAATAAACTAAAGGGGTCTTACCAGTATCTTTACGACATCAGTAGATTTAAGATATTTCATTTACTGACCGGTATCTTTAATGTGCTGATAACCAGACAATAGTACTGGTCCATAGCACATGGATTACAAATCCCATTCTCCATATGCTAATTGAGCTGTGCTAACTGAAGCTCAAACTAATGCTCTGTTCATCTGAGCATGTGAATTCTGCAAGTCCAAAACAAAATGTAAGTAGTAACATACATGGAGATGGAAGTTATTTCAACATCTTTATCTTAATTTCAAGGGCTTGACTTGAGCTGAGACCCATGAAATCATCATAACATGTACCAAAAGGTTTTAGTGAACTCTCCCTCAGAGGCCATGGTCCAAAGCAAGCTGTTTCCTGTCCTCCAACTCCCAGTAACTACTGATATGCAAAGGACATGTAAAGAGGTCTAAACTGATACTGGATGACCGACCCAATTTTTCTTTTGCATCCTGATAAACTATATTAAAATAAAGTCTTAGCAGCAAAGATTTTTTTTATTATTATTATTTTTACTGCTTGCAAAACAAATGGAAATTCAGGGACAAAGAAACAAAATAATTGTCTCTACTTAAAGAAGATCAAATGACTGAAAAGAAACAAAGGTTAAGGAGGCCTGAAGATAAGATCATTCATACCCAATTTGCTTGTTGTTTGTTTGTTTGTTTTCTCTCCAAAGGAATTAGATAATCTAAAAAAGCTAATCACCTCTAACTATGAATTTTACCGTGCTTACTTGTTTCATTACCATCACAAGCCACCATGAAACTTAGAAGAGCAGGAGGTGACAGTGGCTGAGACACCCTTGGAAGGTCTCTAACTGTCACAGAGTACCACCTTTTCCATCCCAGCACACTGACACCCTTCTATAAGCAAAGTATTTCGTGTACCTAGATGCTTGCCATGCAAGGTTTTTGAGAGAGCTGATCAGTTTGCTTTGCTTGGTTCCTAGGACCAGGTACCCAAGGGAGACAATTAACTATTAAGATTCCAGTAGTTGAGTAAGATTTTCTTTATGTGGCATTTGCAATCATTTTTGCTTCTGACTGAACAAAACAGAACAAAATTTTCAATACAACAGCATCACTCTGTTTTGCAGCTCTTCTGGTCATCCTCTGGCTTGAAGAAAGTCTGACGATCTCCAGCTGACACAGGTTCTTCAGTCACTGTCCCAAAAAAAGGAGCAAACAGAAGGGCAGAGGATGAGAAATGTCCAAGGTGATATCTGAAACACCCAATGCATCCCTGAATTCAGTTACATTTGCAGTTGCTCCCCTGAATATTTTGTATTTTTACTACAGTCAACATGATTGCTTAAAACATTCACACTGGTGCTATTCACAGCACAAAAATCTCAGTAATTCCCCTTTTTCTTTTGATCTATTTTTCGTAGGTATTCTGATGCTGACATGATTAGGCTGAGAGCATAATTCCTTGTCTGAAAATAATTCTGAGGCAAGACCAAAAAACCTTTATCATTGCAAGATCTGAAATACCATCAGTTTTAGGGAAATAATTATAGATTTTTTTTTTTACAGCTATTTAATATTCTTATGACAGATCATGACTAAACAGTTGTAACCATTCTTTCATATTCAATGCAAACAACTTTTGTTATGTGATCATAGAGAAAGCCAACATGCTAGACATCTTAACATATTCAGGAAGACAGACATTTATGTTCACACAGCACAAAATCAGCTCCTCAATTATTCTTGATTACATCAATGCTGCCCGGTTGGAAATAGCTAATAGCTGCATTTAGATTTCAGTAGGGGACATTTACTGTATGAAGTATTTGCAAACTGTCAAATACCAATGTTATGTTTACCTAGAATGCATGCATCACCCTTACTGCATGTCTTCACTTCAGTAGACATGTAATAATTCAGCTATTTGAAGCGTTGTCTCCAAATAGGACAGCTACATTGATATTTTGAAAGCTGTTTTTCCAGTTCCCATGCCCTACTTCTCTACACAAATGATGTAAATGGAAGTCATTTATAAAATCCTTGAGACAGTTGCATTCAACATGAATCCAGGCAAGGTATATGTGCGTGAATATGGTGACAATCAACATTTTAGACCTTGCTGGTTCTGGGCTAAAATAGGATCGGTAAAGCACTGGGGAGGTGGAGAAAAGCAGATACACTGTTGGTTTTTTCCTTTTTTTTTTCTCCACTGAAATTCAAGTACTCCTTGTTAAATGTATTTTTATATATTGCCTATCAATAGTGAACCACTTCCGTGGCCTCTATATTCTTCTGAAGACATATTCCATCTATAATTTCCACAGAACTCATTCTGTACTCAATCCATACTTACATACTCCTACACACACATAGGATCACAGGATATTTGAAGTTGGAAGAGATCTCTGGAGAGGATCTAGTCCAACCCACCTCTCAAAGCTGGGTCAGCTCTGACGTCAGATCAACTTGCTCAGGGCTTTATCCAGTCAGTCTGGAAACCTCTGAGGATGGAGACTACTCAATCTCCCTCAGCAACTGCTCACTGCTTGACTGTCCTTATGGTGAAAATATTTTTCCTCAATCCACTCTATATCTCTCATTCCAGTTTATTCCCAGCATCTCTCACCCTCCTACTAACACTGGAAGGCTGCTAACAGATTCCCCCAAAGCCATCTCTCCCCCAAGGGGAACAAGCCCATGTCCCTCAGCCTCTCACAAGGCAAATGCTCCCTGACCATGTTGGTGGCCTCTGCTGAACTCACTTCAGCTCATCAATATCATTTCTGTACTTTGGGGTCTAAAAGCAGGTGTAATATTCTACATGAGGCCTACATGAGGCTTAATGAGTGCTGAACAGACGAGGATAATCCCTTCCCTCAATCTACCAGCTGTTGGATGCTGTTGCCCTTCTTTGCTGCCAAGGCACACTGCTGGCTCCTATTTAGTTTGCTGTCTACTATGACTCCCCATCCTTTTCAGCAGAACTGTCCCCAGTCAGTCAGTTCCCAGCCCGTACTGTTACACGGGGTTATTCCTTTCCAGATGCAGGAGTTTGCAGTTGCTCATGCTGAATTTCACAAAGCTCCTGTCAGCCACTTCCTCCGGCCTACTGGGGTCACTCAACAGCAGCCCTGCCCTCAAGCCTACCTACTGGTTCCCCCCATTTGGCTCCATCAGCAAACCTGACCAGAGTGATGGCGATGGCTCTGTTGCCTTCTCCAGGTGACTGATTAAGATGTTAAATGGTAGAGATCCTCCACAGCCCTCCACTTCTCACTGGCACCCAGCCATAATATGAACAACTAACTGCTGCCTTCTGATCCTAAACATCCAACACAGCTTTAGCCCCAGCACCACCTGAACACATGCTTGATCCTCGCCAGAGAGGGCTCAGGCTTTCCCAGCAGCAGCCTAGGAACCATGATGTGGTCCCTGAGGCTCACTGGATGAACACTAGAGGCCTGGCATGGCCATCAGCCCACTGCATGGGGAAGTCCTCCTGCTCCCTGTACCACCAAGAAGAGAACAAAAATAGGTAAACTTAAGAGTTGTTTGTAAGTATTCTCCTAAACTGAAAACTTCATCAACATCAGAAAATTTAGTACCTTTTTACCACTGCCACCCTCCTGGAGCACCAGGTGAGAGGACAGCAACTTTAAGTGGTTTTTGACCAAGTGCTGCAGGAGGAAGAGCTCTTCAGAGCCACGGAGGAACTAGGGCTCATAGCATTTCACACAGAACGCTCTTTTAAACTAACTGACGAGACTTCTCATCTGAGAGACTTTAATGAACGTTATGGGAAATTTTCCTTTTCATTTTTTTTCAGCAATATTTCCATTCAGAACCCAAATCAGACAGCAAAATATTGAATAACAAGTAACTGACACAACCATTCTTTCCCATCCCATAAAGCTTACGGATATTTATTTCTTTGCTTTCAGCAGGTCAGAATGGGCCTCCATCTGCAAAACCATTATGGAAGGTCCGGGACAAGAAATAGACAACCATGAACTGAAAGTACATTAACTAAAGCCAGGCATAAACTTCTGATGACAAAATTATGAACAGGTTATGATGCTGGGTGAGGAAGGAAGCAGAGGAAAACCTGCTCTCCTGCAAGTCTTCAGGCAGAACATATAGGTCCATAATTCATCGTAACTGCATGTCGGATATGGAGGCTACAGTAACACAGTAATGCCACAGTTCAAGCAGTACAGAATGTAATATTTGCTCTGTGTAATGGTAGGTATAAATGTTTTACGAGCTGCAGCAGGGCCTAAAGAACATATTGTAGATTGGGTGGAAGAGCAAATGGTGCTTAAGGAAGGGGAAAGTGGGTCTTGAGCGCTCAGGTCCTTAATTACCCAGCAGGTGTATAAAAACATCAAGACAATTCCCAATCATATTCTCATGACTGATTAACTGGGAGCCAGAAAAGGGGAAAAAAAAAAAGAAAGAAAAAAAAAAAAAAAACCTTATACCTTAGTACTCCTTACACCTGGCTCTGTGTGAAGAATGGCCCCCTCCAGCAGGGCCATTTTAAATATGTAACCAAACTTAAATCTAAAAAGAATATAAGAACATACAGAGAGCTCCTACAGACTGTGGGGTATTATTTGGTAGTTTTGGAGCCTATCAGATGTCCCAGCCCCTTTCCCAATGTCAACCCAAGTCTTATTCCTGAGCCAAGCATTTCCCCAAGAAATACACCCTACTCTGCCAGCTCTCTAGCTTGATTTTGCTGACATCTGCAGCCTCGGTAGGTTGACTGATTCCTAGAACGTTATGCTCTCTCCCTTAGTTTACTAGCACACATTGCTTGTTTCACTAAGGCTGTATTTTGCCCTTTGAAAATTCTCTCTGAAGGAGAGAGAAGGGCTCAAAGTCATTTTGCACCTAACTGAACACTCTGACAAGTTTTGTATTCAGGTGTATCCTAGGGAAGAAGGACTGAAGACTAGCTTGCTGCTATGGTTGATAAAGGTACATGTCGCACCAAAACCACCTTGTACATTGTTTTCTGGTAAATGATGGGATAACTTAACCTGTTGTGTTTTTTTTTTTGGTAGCAGCAAAAACTGGAGAACATGGAGAAAAAATCAGAAGGCCAGTGACAGAAGGCCAGCTGAGCTGGCCTACATCCAGAGCACTGGGTATGGTAGCAGCTGCTAACCTGCATTAATTCAAACTTGCACCTACACTACCTGAAAATCCAATCAAGAAGGGAGTTAAAAGAACTATGATTTTAGAAGAAAAAAGGGCTGTGCATTAAGAGGACCCGAACTGTGACAACGTCCACAAATTAACCTTTCCATGACAAGTCTCCTTGAACACCCTTGCTTTAGAAGGCAATGGGTACTCAACAGCGTCTCTGGCTAAATGAAGGTCAAGTATGCCCAACTAAGCATGGCTGAAAATGAGTAAAAAAAAGGTTCTACACAACTGACAAATAGGTTTTAGGTCCATCAAAAATAACAGTATCTTGGTGCTGCTGACACCAACTTCATCCATTGGTAAGAGAAGGCAGAAACAACATATAATTTAAGGTTTTCACTAAATATCATTGTGACAAATTGTCAAAGGTAGAACCAACTTAGTTTTTGAAAGCTATGTGACAAAAAAGACTAACAACTTCCTTTTAATGAAATCCAAATTTAGCTTTAATAATTAGAATTTTTATAAAAAGGAAATTGTCTTCCAAAGCAAAGACTGGCACTAGTTCATGTTGTCAAATTTGACAGCGTGAAATCATAGAACAAATGATGAGATTCTGCAGCTGCTAAATACTGTCAAATACACTTTACAAGTTTTATTCTTATGAATTCATTAATACCAGTCCCTGTTTTTGTAAGAAACTGCCTCTCTTCCCAACATACAATTTGGACAAAAATGGTTCTAAAAAATTCCACACTTGCTCAGATCGCTTGTTGTTCTTTCAACATTTAAAAGCCCTAGGCTGCACACAAAGCCGTATCAGAGCCCTGTGGAGTTGACAGAGTAGACAGACTATTTTGGAAACAGCTGGAACAGTCTGCAGAGCAAGTTCCTACAGCTGTTCTTTTAGGAATTGTATAAATGCACAGACTGCTTCAGCGCGAAGACAGGCAGCCAAGGTATAAGCTAATCTGCCTGACTTTGTACTGAAGCAGATGAGAGCAACCACAATCCACTAACGCAGCTCAGCTGCCGATTGTAGCCTTTGGCTGACAGTGGTGAAGAGCTAGTGAGAAATAATGTTTTGAATGACTCCAGCTACATGCATTGGATTTCCTTTTTCTATGCATAAAGGAAAAATATTAAATCTGTGTAAGTAAATTGTTTATGAGGACTCACATCAATATAAGCCTGATACTGCCTCAACTGCTGTAGCTGTGTGGTTAGATAACCAAATTGTTACTTTTTTTTTGAAAACAATGAAAATCTCAAGTATTTTTAATATAGAAATTAGGTAAAAATCCTTTTAGTAATAATACTGCACGTAAATACTGCTTAACATTAAAAACATGGCAAACATGGCAAAAAAAAGTGTTATATGAATTCCAAAAAACTCTGAAAGTTATTTTCATTGTTGTTAAAGAGAATCAAAATCAATCTGACTTTAAAAAGAAAACCCCTTTAAGAAAACACATGCTAACAAAAGTTATTTATATGCATTAAACTATTTAACTATTTTTTTTTTTGCTGCACGCTCCATTTGATTTGAAAACAATGCACAACTGAATGTTTCAAAAGTCAAAAATGTAATTACATTCAAGGCAGCTCCAGTGAACCAGAGCAGTGGTGTTGCCATTCTTTAGAAACACCCTAACAATCCACATTGGTTGGACACGGTGAACAAACAAGTCCTGCTCCTTACAATCACTCTGCTCAAGACTGTCTTAGGCAATTCGCTTGCCTTGACGAGGACTGCAGACACAACACACTTTTTTGCAGACCTCATCACAGCAGTTTCTGTTAGCATCTACTAACTCTTCACTTCTGCCACCAGACATCATTGTGGATCATATGATTGCTCCTAGTCTTATGATGAAGAAACATTAATGCTGCTTTACATCAGTTAACACTGGCAATGACTGCAATCACCTGGGTCCTACCAAAGCTCCTTTACTCTCCCGTAGAGAGCAGGACTGTCATAGCAGACTCCCTTCCCTCCATGTCACCTGGAAGACAAGACAGTATTGTGTCCTGAAAACACCTTGGACAAGTCATTCCTACATCCTGTAACACACTGGTCACAGCAACTCATCAGGAATGTGCAAATCAAGGTTTCTAATTACACTCCAGCTGATTTGGAGTAAGGATTAGCTATCCCACTTTCTTGGACATCACTTCTAATTCCCCTTTAATTCCTTTCTAATTAAGTAGTGAAAGCTTTTCCCATTTTTTTGTAAATGCTTACATATTACTGACCCCAGTGATGAACTGTCCTCATCTCATACTCAGCCAACCCAGAGAAAGTAGTCCCTCACAGCAATAGCATTTTTTTCAAAACTTAAACAAACAGTAGAGTAAGTTTTTCACTATACATGGAGAATTCATCTTTGACACTAATAAAAAATGTAAGATGTTCTCGTGTGTTTTTTTGTTGTTGTTGTTGTTGTTTTTTGTTTGTTTGTTTGTTTTTTTAAGTAAAATGTAGAACATCTGTTTAAATTAAAAACTCAAGCTTTTTGCATTAAACAACATTCATAGACGGCAAATAATTAAGGCAGAAATCTTACCATAATCACTTAAAATCAAGAAAGGTTCCTTGGCCTCTGCTAGGTAAGAACCCAAGTGTGAACACAGATACAGTTCCCAAGAAACTTTTTAATTTTAATTTTATGACTAATAGAAGTAGAAAACTACCTTCTTCTATACAAAGCATGTATCACTATCACTATGCTATATTTATTTTTATCTGGACAAAGATAACTGTTTCTTTTACAAAATCATATTTTCGTATGGAAGATGAGCACATCTATTTTCTGTTTGTGATTAAGCTTGCTTTCTGACCTCCACATATTGAAAGCATGGCTTATTTATTACTACTTTAATTCGTATCTCCTAGACACAATTGAAGTTAAGTTGGGCATACACTGTCTATAAGTTTTTTACTTGTACTTGGTTAAGTTGCTGTTTTTATTCTTATAATATTCTTAATGCTGTCTTTTATTAAGATCTTATAATTAAAATAAAATTGTAGCTCTACAGTACTTTTTCAAGCCCCAGCATACTCCAGTAACTGGAAACACTTCATGTCTTACATAGTGCTCCATCATTAGGCCTCACAAAGAACTTTGTAAGGAAGTCAATGCCTTGTCTACACCAAACTTACTAGGAAATAGAGGTATAGTGAGAAGAAAACATTGTTTCATGGCCACCCAGTAAGATACTGGAAAGTCTTCTGAGTCCCCAAATGCAGACTTGCTAGTAGGAGGCACTAGTTCATTTGAGCCCTTATTGATAGTTCATGTTATTCTTCATTATAACATTACATTCAATTCCAGGCCCTCTTTGCCAGCTCTGAAACCACAGACCTAACTTTAAATGTGAAGGGTTTTTTCTACACTTTCCTTAAGTGTTCATCAACACTGACTTTGGGGAAGGATCTCCTCCTGTGCTAGAGCTCTCTGCCGCATAGGACAGGCGTCCAGGAACAGCCTCCATCTTCTTGTTTCTGAAAAAGAGGACTTTGTTCCAACACATAACTGCTGCCAAGCAGCTCCATGCTGCACCATTGACACAAGGAGTGGGATTCATCTTGCCTATCTTCACACACCTCCAAAAAAAAAAGCTATCTCTATCCGAGCTACTCACTCTAGGCTCCTTTTATAGTCAGTGCAGAGAAACGGGCACTTGTAAGTCATGGCTCATCTATTTTGGGCTCTACCTTAAGATAAGATGAATAGCACCCGACACTCCTCTCCAGTGATTATTAATGGGAATTTAGGACGACAAACTCAGATGTATATTTCAGATACAGACACACTTTTATATTTGTTAAACTCAATCCCATCTGTAGTTTCAAAGTAAGCACATAGTAGCACAGGTTTGGATTTGGGTAGATAACATACCAGGAATTTTTGTGATCCAATTTGCTTCTTCTATGGCATCTGAACAGCCAGAGGTATGTTGTATATACACCAGAGAGCTTGATCTTTACAGTGATCAGCTACTTCTTTCAGCACAGAGAGGTGTAAGCATGACAACTACTATCGTGACAGCCTGAGAAAGACACTTGCCCTTCTACACTTCACATCCACTATTAAGTTTCAAACACATCACTCAGCTCTTACAGACCTTGATGTGAATGCGAACCCCCTGTCAGTGTGGCTGGGAATTACATATCCTTCCTGGGATTAAAGAATCTGTTAGCTAGATGGTTGTAGACCAGCCCTCCAACATCATGGGAGAGGAAGCTTGTTCACCAAAAGGCTCCCAGGCTTATGGTTCTGCTATGGGCTGAGATGGGAGAAAGACCAAGAGAAACAAAAAGGTCTCATTCAAATGACTAGTATTTTATGTGCTCAGTGGTTTGCCCCTCCCCTACTGTCCAGAGTGAGCAGAATCTGCATTTTTTAAGAGGCACCTTCTGCCTTGGGGCAGTGGGAGGCCCACTCACTGCGTCCCCAGCCACCAGTCCCACATGCGGCCTACCCCACATGGAGGAGAGGAGAAAGGTGCCTGTTAGGTAGCTTTCACGGGCATGACTAGGAACTGAAAGTCAACCCATAAGGAACACCAAGAGATGTGTGGAACCAGCACTTGACATCCCCTGAAGAGCCTTTCTCCACTTTGCAGCAAGTGGAGAAAACAGTGGACGGGTATGGTCCTGCACCTCACCAGGGAACATGCATACCTACAAGAAAAGCAGGGAGAAGACCCTGTTTTCTCCCCTGTTTACTCACCCCTAATCCCCTTACCACACAGAGTCCTTTTCGACCTCTGCCACTCCTCCTGTTTCCGTGAGACGGAGGCACAAGCTGCCTGCTTTGTGCACCCTATTTTTAAAATCAGTATTGCTTTCTGTTTTTTCAGGTCAAGCCAAGCTGCCCACAAGTCTGTTGATGCTCCATATGTTGCTGAAAGAGGGATAGGAAGAAGGGCAAATGAATGTTGGCAGAGATCAAGCAACAGTAGTTGTTATTTCAATGCCATTGCATGTAGCTGAAAATGGAAGTCATTCTCAGTCAGTTCTTCCCTAGAGGAAAATTTCTCCTTTTAAAGATCCTACACGTAAATCTTCAGTGAACACACTGCATACTAAAAAGTAAATGCTGGACACTGGGGCACTATGCCATATTTTCCATATATAAAATGCACAACTCCATTCAGTAAAAAATATAAATATGTAACACACAGGAATATACCTCCACCTTACTTTTAATGTGCACGTGGTGTGCAGGATGGGATATGTGGAATTCTAACACTGTGAACTAAAGTCACTACCACTGTCGTTAGGTGCTCAGATCTGAAAAGGAAAAGGCTGTTTTTCAGTTGGCTGCAATAGAAATCTCATGAGAACAGCTGCTGTCATTTGAGTTCAGGCCAAGATGGTAAAATTTGAGAAAAACAAGTGATCTTGTGAATTTCCCACTACTTGGAATTGAAATGCAGAGATGTCAGCATCAGATATTTTACAAGCAGAAAGTCCAATTCAGGCAAGAAACTGAACCTACTGATGCATTTACTCAGCCATCATGTTTTATCCCCTAACCCAGGTCTCATCTCCAACATCTTTAAAGGTCCAAGACCTCCAGGAAGCTCCAGGATTTAAAACAGTAGCCAATGTCCATACATCACAAGGAATCTTGCACTTCACAAGGAAAAGCTTAGTTGGCAGAAACTGGCTGTCTCATAGATCAGCCAAAATACTGACATTGTCTCAAAAGATATATAGACTACCATTGCCTTCTGCTTCAGGTACACATCTTCAGGTCCACTTTTTTAAAATAAGCACATAGAAATGCAATTCACATGAACATTAGTAAAATAACTAACCATCCTATGAACCCAGCTTTCCAAAGCTGACAATGAAGCACACATGACACACGTTAATCGTGCCACTTAATGCATTACTGGCTGGATACTGTGATAATGTGGGTGGCTTAAAAATGACTATAATGCCAAGCTATGACTACAGAAGTAACTGAACTCTGCCAGTGTTTTGACAACAGATTCGTAATTTTTGTGGACTTAAGAGGAAGATCTTCTTAAAATTACCTAATGCCTAAAAGTATTAATTAAGCATTCAAATCAGTACTGAAGACAAGTTTTATGAGATAATATTTCATAATGCTGAAAAACAAAGATTATATTTGAAACAACTGAAGAACTCTGTATACTGGCTCTTTGCAAAACCTCAAAGTATCACAACTCTTTTTTAAAACTGTTTGTTCTTGAAAATTATTCACATTGAAAGTAATTTTCACTTCAAACAAAGCTTTCAAAATACTAATTATCTTAAATTTGAGTTATGTGAATGATTAGGATGCATGACGTTCATCTGCTCCCTTACTGAATGAATGCAAACCTTTAAAACGGGGCTCCACTTTGAATGATTGTGATAAGTTCATATTAATTATTTGTATAAAATATTTGTAGCTATTTCTTTAAATATGCTGTCCTCCCAGAAAATCCTACAAGTAAAGGTACACAGAAAGCAAAACCAAAATGTAAATAAATACAGTGAAATTTAATTTGGTTTTCAATGACAGGGAAAATGTGTAGAAGACATTTCTGCTTTTCTAGTTCTAGGGAACTCACCAGATGTTAAGTGAAGAAATGCATTTGAAATAGGAAAGAATGTAACACTTTTTCAGTATTGCAACTGGAAATTGAAAAAAAAAAAAAAATCAGCTACATAGATATTCCCTCTCCTGTAAATGCTATCCTACATTCTGCCCTTACTGATGGAAACAGTGACTTTAAAGGAATATTTACCTTAGAAGTTAAAAGCAGCCATAAGAATCTCCATTTGGAATACAGGCCATGTTCTGTGGGCAATACTGTGCCCACATCAAAAATTAAGCAATTTAAGTGATGACTTCAGTTGCCTTCTCAGCCATAATTTTGTGCACTTGCAAAAAATATCAGAAGTCCATCATCTAGCCACAACTGGGCAAGAAACTCAGTTTTACATCCTATGGACTAGATATCAATTGCTGAGTATAACTAAATTTTAAATTTCAAATTATGTTAAAAACTTACTTCAGAACTGTCCAACTGTGTCTGAAACCTAATAATTTCAGACACAGCAGTAGGTAAAACCTTATTTCCTTTCATTACAGTGAAGTCATTAATATTTTAACAATAACTACAGTACATCAGAACTGAGTGTATTAATCTGATCACTCTCCTGACATGCTTATAGCTTTTCAATAGCTTTATTAAAAAAGTGGCTAATGTAAATTGCATTATAATAGTCTATGTTTTGTTTTTACTTTTTGTATCACTGATTTCAAAATAACAAAAGGATACCCAAGTTTAAAGTATCAGAAAACATTTTCAAAGTCAGTAGCAATTAATTAGGCATGAACAATCACAGACAGTCACACTGAAATGTTTTCTTAAATGCTTAAATGCTGTCTAGCTTTAGCAAAAAAACTATGATATTTGAAGCTGTGATTAGTTGGGAGTTTTCTGTATTTATTGGCAAGTGACTTACCATCAAGTAATTTTACACACACTTCTGCAATGGACACTCTTAAATAATATCCTCTGTTTCCCACAAAGTATGAGGACAAGAGCTGAATAATAAGAGGTTTACAGATACAAGAAATAAGAGCTGAAACTTAGAGATTTAGGCACTATATAAAATTTGAGGCTCTATCTTCAACTGATGTGATCAAAATGCCACTGAAATCAGCTCAAGCTTGTGGTAGATATGACGAGAACATAACGTGTGATTGAGGTTTTAATTTTCTTTTGCTCAATTTAAAACAACTGAAGAGGTATAAAAGTGAAAAAAAATATATACAGAAAATTGTATGAATTTGTTTTTCTAGACCAATTAGAAATATGCAAGTAATTTGCATGGTTTGATTCAGTGAACTGTATCATAACCCATCAATACTAACTGAATTGTTAATGAATTCTTCACAATCTTTCTGCTTAACTCAATGTTTTACAGAAACAGAATCTGCAAATGAAAACACTTTTAAAATACTGTTTAGAAATAACCTTGAATTCAATAGAATTCATTACCAGATGAACTAAGGTTATACTCCCCTTCTCCATGGGACATGCTGCTCTCCATAGTGGGCTTACACTCAAAACTATTAGCCTATCATCTTACAAAGTCCCTGCAGAATCACATCTTCAGAAGTTTTATCAAATACCCAGCCCAGAAAAGAAATGCTAATTCAATCACCTACTTTTATTGTTCCTAACAGAGTCAACGTTTGCTATTTTAAGATTTTTGTTTGTTTATTTTAATACAACTGAAAAAAGTGTGGGCAAAGCAAACAGGTTCACTAAAGAACTTAGTTACTTCCAGCAAAGCTTTTTAACACATATTTACATGACTTACTTGGAAATAACCTGTTGACCACAAGGTTTTCTATCCACTATTTAAGAAGCCAAAAGCAGGGTGTGTAGCATGTGAAAGCAAGGGTGAAATTTCATTGCAGGCAGTGGCTTCTAACACCAAGTACATGTCCGTGTACAGAAACTGACCCTATCGAACATTTTAAGCGTTGTTATCAGTAGGCAATTCAAAGCTCCCTCTTTAGATGATTTGTCTGAAGCTTTGTGTCTGTAGAGGTTCAGCAGAAGCACTTAGCTTATCGTTCTTACAAAGCAAAGCCAGATGTACAGCACCATCCTTCATACAGGGCACCCCAATGAAGAACAAGAGAATGGAAGTTGAACAGGGAAGATGATGGTGTTCAGTATAATTGAGCTGATTCTTTAATATTCATTCCTGCAAGTCACTTAACAACTCCAGCTTTTTAAAACTCAGGGTTACTGACAGCAGCAAGAGCCACCATACATGACAACCTACGAAGCCAGCCTACATGCAGCAGAGGCTGGCTTGCACAACTTACATGACTTAAGGGATGGGGAGTGGTTTTGCAAATATAGAAGCAAAACAGAAAAGTAGACGGATCTTTTCCCTTCCTTACCTGAAAACAGGAGGGAGAAAAAAATATTATTTTTAATGCACAAATGCAAATGAAATAAGAGCTCTTCAACCACTTAAAAACAACTCCCTGGCTATTCTTCAGACCCAGTAAGTGCATATTATTTTACAGGTAAAATACCAGCAAATTTGCCATTTCAGAGTTAGTAAATATTCTGGGTTTGTTGTTATTTGAAGCACAGGTCAGAATGAACATCTATTTAATCCAATTTTCCAGCAGAGATGCAAAATGGGTAGGGCTATTTATAGTATTTTCTTCATTTTTAATGTAACTAAGGCTTCTGGGTGCCCAATCACAGTCTTTTAAAAAGAACCAGATCTCCAAACAGTGCTGGTATTGCATGTTAGTCATCTGACAACTGTCAAATTTCAATGGCTGTTTTTAAAATCAAGGCCACCATACTTAACAGGCACAATTATTTCAATATTGGTGAAGAACTATAAAATACTGGCCTGTTAAGTGCTAAAGGAATGAGAGGAAATATTAAAACCAATTATCCTGACCTATCTAATATCTATTGCAAGTAGGGGGTGAAGACAACCATAGAGGTTAAACTTACCACAATAAAAACAGAGGCATGCTTCAACCAAGGATGAACTCGGTAACATCAACTATTTAACTATTAACTATTTAACTATTTAAAATGGCTAATGGTAAGCAGCAAAATCAGGTAACATAAAACGTTTCTGTGCTACTCTATGCTATGCTGTGGCATAAAATAGGTAAAAATGATAGTTACGCTTAAGAAGATGAGCAAAGGATGATTCATCTCAACTTATGTCCTGCTTTAACTTAATTTAGTTTCTAAACCAGTGTTTTTCAACACGCTGACGAGTGACATACTAGTATGGCACAGGAGTTTCAAACACTTAGCTGATAAAGAGATGCACAGTTAGGTTAAGACATTACAAAACTTTTTCAGCACTGTGCGTCTTCTAATTTTAAGTAAACAGACATTTTGTCTTTACACCTAACGCCCACTTAGCAGATTTTCTATACTAAGAGGGGTGTGATTGGCTGCACAGAACTCAGCAAAAACATCTAAAAAACAATCACAGTCGGCAAGGATTGGCATATTTTTAAATACAGGTTTACAAAACAAATACAGGAACTTCCTGACTATGACTTTGGAGCAATCCTC
This sequence comes from Aythya fuligula, assembly GCF_009819795.1. Taxonomy (NCBI): domain Eukaryota; kingdom Metazoa; phylum Chordata; class Aves; order Anseriformes; family Anatidae; genus Aythya; species Aythya fuligula. The sequence continues at coordinate 87,579,222 of NC_045561.1, forward strand.
CTCACTGCTTTTGCACTTTCAAAAGCATTCAGGTTTTGAGAAAGTCTCATTTGTTGTGCAGAGCATGTGTGTGTTTCAGAGAACACAGGGAAAATAGTTTATCTTCAGCACGTTTCATTAGTGTTAATGTATCTTGTCTTACCAACCCTAGTACAAGTGGGTTTTCTTTCATCTGGGACAGTGTTTCTCACTTGAAGAACAAGAGTCTTCTGGATATTAACAGCTATCTCCATCTTCTATTTTAGGAATTCAAGGACAATGAGTGTATGAAAGGAGAAAAAATACACTTCATACATCATTATCTTACAATAAATTACATCAAACACACGAGATGAGCTACTGTTGCCTATTTTAGAAGGAGCTCTCAAAGGGAAGTGAAGGCTTCTCCAAACAAACAAAAACCAAAACAAAAAGCAAAATGTGACAAATGAATTCTTAATGGCAGGTACTTTCTTGATTCTTACTGACTGCCTGGTTTTAGCTGTGGATGCTCTTGTTGGTGGGTGCCCTAGGTGTTGTACAGCCACAAGAGAATAGCCCCTGACAACTGATTATCCAACCACAAGACATGTCACAACACACAGATATTGACAGATGGGAGAGCAGAAGGGAAGAATGAGTCAATATCGGTCCGTGTGTTCAAAGAGCTGGCACGTGAAGTCCCAGGTATAACTGCAGGTCCACCAGGGGACAGTTTCATCAACACTGAAGATCAAAACTAGCAGTCATTTTTAGAAAGGTGATTAAAGCACTCATTAGCCTGTCTATGTAATGTTTTATTTTGATCTACACAGCACATATGGCTTCAGCCAGACGATAATAGCACGTGACACTTTTGAAGGAAAGGACCTTCAAAGACAGAGGTAAATCTAAGAAATATAAGGAAAAAAAGAAAAACACAGGTCTTCCTCCAAAGGAAAATCACACTAGACTTGTGGCAAGAGCATTCTTTGGTAAGCTGACTGAGTTTTCTAGCAGAGGGAAACGTACTTGATATGAATTTTAGTAAAGTACTGGATACAGCATCAAATTGGAAACCATTGGTTAAACTGGAGGAGGGTTGGGTTGGTAGAATAATTAGTTAAATAAAAGGTTGGTGGCAAACAAATTAAAGAAAAGGAAGGAAAATATACTTCTTAGAGGGATAGTAGGCTAACAGAGGATGACTAATCAAGTTTCACAGAACTGGGATTAGGATTGCCTGTATTTATTTTTTCCTCCAGTGGTCTTTGCACAAGAAGTATAATTGTGATGAAGAAGTTTTCTTGCAATACAAATTCAGGAGGCAAGGTCAATTAAGAGAAAGATTGAACTGCACACAGAGTCAAATGTTTTTGAGTAACACAATAAGATTACATTCAGTAGTACGAAATGTAATGTCAAGCAGCTACAGATTAATAACATTTATTACAAGCTACGAGTTCATTACCTGGAAATGAGTGAGGAAAGCAAGAGACCAACCAGCTCAAGTGTGCTCATTCATCACAGCGTGACTGTGAGCAACTAATGCAACCCCACAATATGGTAGATATAATGCATTTCTGATACATAGCAAAACTGTACTGCTTTATAAAGCTCTCCCAAAACCTCACCTGTAAAAAGAAAAGCTGTGGACAACACAGTGAAAGCATCATGATGTACCTGGCTCAAAATGTTCATTTTTTTATATATTGCTATAGGGAACCAAGGATGGCCCACAAAAACATACTGGACTTTTTTTTTTTTTTTTAAGCATTCGTGCAACATTGCATATATTGTTACCTTATGTAATTTATGTACTTTATGTACTGTAATTATATGTGTATTAAATTCCCAGATAAATGCCTTCTAAACCCTCATTAATGCAAGGTGTATTGAACACAGGCAGGAAATTAATTAATGAGAGAGTAGGAAATAGTGGCCTGTGATGTTTTACTTATTGTAGAAGTGGTACAGAAAGGTACCTCTCTTTGTTAGGTCAACATGTCAATAACAAGTAAAATTAGTAATTAGTAACAATTAAGCTTGGTCAGTACTTAAGAATGGAAGGATTAATGGACATTAAAATGAAACAAATAAGAAAAATCTATCAAGTGAATGTATAACGGGCAGAATATAAAACTGGGATGAAAGAAAAGAAATGCAAGACAGATGGAATAGCCAGAAGAAACACGTAAGAGGAATGAGCTTCCTCTTCACCCAGAAAGCCTCTTCAAAAGCAGCAATAATTTCAGTGTAGGTAAACCGATGAGTCTATCTGTCAGTGTTGTATCTTGGTAGCCACCCACTGAAAATTCTTGAATCGTAAGACTAAATTATGCCTCTGACCAGCCTCTCTCTCTGTATTTGTAGGAAGAGGGGAAAAAGAAAAACCTCCTGGAACATTCTGCTGGAGAAGGCGGCTCCCGGGATGACCTGGGAGTGGAGCCTGCCTGAGCAGAGGAGACCAAAAGAGCTCATTTAGTTACCCAAATAAACCATGCAAGAACCATGCACTGATTTATTTAACTACATCAGTGTTAAAAGCACAGAGGAAAAGAGCTGAACAATAAGAAATGCATATACACTGGTTAGCAAATAAATTTAGCCTGGAATTTATAATATCTAACTATCAGGACAGATCCAAATTGATCTCTCCTCACTGGCACCTGGAGGCCTTGTGAGAGAGGAGTCCTTTTGCAGAGATCTGAATGGATACATGGATGCATACAGAAAGCATCACTCCTCCTAACACTTCTGAAAATACGGACTCCTCCTCTGCAGCTGAACACTGGAAAATTTAATTTTCAACCGCTTTCTAAAAGCATCCCGTGAATGTCAAAAATAAAAGTTATAAAGCTGCAGAATAGCCAGCCTCTTCTATTTTCCTCACCCATAAGTGCATAAGCAGCTGTTAGTACACTGGGAACATCTCTCAACTTACCAAATATTTAGATTGAGCTTTTAAGGTCAGGTAATAAACACTGAAAAGAAGATCCAAACCAGGCTATATCTTGCAAGAGGAGGAGGACCGACAGAACATGGGAAACACCAATAGAACTACATGGTTACTCAATTCAGATATAAATATTATCCTTCTGATTCAGATGTGTGATCTTCTTTTTCGTTGCTGCTCCTTTAAAGTGCAATCACACAAAATCATGAGGAGGTATTTTTATCAGTTTTGTGAATTATCTGGTAACATCACGATATCTGAATTACAGAGGAACCTGCTATAAAAAGCCACTTTATTGCATAAAAAAGTATTCTGAAGTAGCTATAATGCAAATTATGACCCACCAACATATAAAAGTAGGAATTTCATCCAGGAATCATTATTTGACAAGTATCTTCCAAAATAAAAATGAAATTATGCGTGTCTGTGTGCACATATACACATATGCAGGGTTTTCCTTCAAGTGCAGATTTAAAGACTAAGTAATACAACTGCTATACAGTGAAAGCTATCTAGAAGATGTTGTCAGTACAGAATATAAAAATATCATTCCTCAAATTAACACAGACAGCAGTGGACAGCAGTGTGAACTACAACCCAGGAGTGGTCTTTTCACACCCCAGCACAGAAGCAGGGACTTCGATGTAAGCTCTATTCAATGGCCGCTGGAGGCTCACATTCACGTTGGTGCCCATGTCCCTCACCACCCACAACAACCTCTAGAATCACAGAATCGTAGAAACACAAGGTTGGAAAGGACCTACAAGATCATTTAGTCCAACTGTCCTTCCATCACCAATACTACCCACTAAGTTACTAAATCAGATCTCGTAGCACCTTGTCCAGGCGCTTCTTGAACACTGCAAGGGATGGTGACTCCACCACCTCCCTGGGCAGGCCGTTCCAGTGCCTGACCACTCTTTGAGAGAAAAAGTTTTTCTTGATATCAAATCTAAATCTCCCCAGGCACAACTTGTGGCCATTTCGAGTCCTATCATTAGTTACCTGAGAGAAGAGGCCAATCCCCTCCTCATCACAACCTCCCTTCAGGAAGTTGAAGTTGTACAGTGCAATGAGGTCTCCTGCGCCTCCTCTTTTTCAGACTAAACAACCCCAGGTCCCCCAGCTGCTCCTCACAGGACTTGTGCTCCAGGCCCCTCACCAGCTTCGTAGCCCTTCTCTGGGCATGCTCCAGGGCCTTAATGTCCTTCTTATAGTGAGGGGCCCAAAACTGAACATGGTACTCAAGGTGCAGCCTCACCAGAGCAGAGTACAGGGGGACGATCACCTCCCTGGTCCTGCTGGCTACACTATTCCTGATACAAGCCAGGATGCCACGGGCCTTCTTTGCTACCTGGGCACACTGCTGGCTCATGTTCAGCCGAGCATCGATCAACACTCCCAGTTCCCTTTCCTCTTCCCAGTCTTCTAGCCACTCTGCCCAAAGCCCATAGTGTTGCATGGGGTTATTGTGGCCAATGTGCAGCACCCAGCACTTGGCCTTGTTGAACCTCATCCCATTCGCCTCAGCCCAGCAGTCCAGCCTATCCATATTCCTCTGAAGGGACATCCTTCCCTCCAGCAGATCGACACTACCTCCCAGCTTGGTGTCATCTGCAAACTTACTGAGGGTACAAATGATGCACCACCGATGTCCAGCATAGTGGTTCTCACCTGGAAGAGGCACACTGGTTTTCCAGGCACCTGACGAACACCAGCCCTGCTTTTATAGGCAGTTGTTGACATATTGGTTTGGACCATCTGATTCTGTGAGCCAGCACACGGCTCTCTGAGGCAGCTTCCACATAACGCTGCTGTTCTACACCTGTCTTTCTTCAGCTGAAAGGTAAGGTGAAAAGCCAAAAAGAGCCTGCTGCTCACTAGTGATGATTCTGCTGAAACCACTTGTGTGTAAAACACTGACCAGTGCTGACAAAACACTACCAGCCTGGAGAAATTCAGCTGCATCAGCAGCCCTCCGCTACCTCTATTGTGTCACTAAATGAACTAACAGCATGCTCCTGAACTGATCTAGACAGATCAACATCAGTGGAGGCATCATTCTGACTGAACTCCGTCGCTTGATTCAGAAGGGTACTTTGGGTACCTCAAACCTCCATTTCATAATGGTTTCTTGATACACTCTCTGGTCTTCTCTGAAGTTTTTGTTTGTTCATTTGCCAGGGAGAGGTTTTCTCTAGAGGTAGGATGCTGCTGAATCCAGTGGTTGTCCAACATTGTATGTAGCTGTCAGGATACGGTCAGGCTACATCTTATTTTCCACTACTGTGAATCTTGCACATTTGGCTGCAAAACTGTCCAGTTTCAAACAGACCAAGAAAGTGATGTGCCTCTTATCTAGAGTGTGACCTGACAGGGAAGGACTTTCTGGGAATTAGAATCTGTGAATTTTATCTCTTCAGACAATCGTGATGCTTTGCTTCTGATACACAATAGGTTTATTCTTGCAAAAAATCTGCTGTGATTTACGCAGCTACCCAGAACACATTTCCAGGGTCTGGATCTCGAGTCAATCCTACTTCTGAGCTCCAGAGAAGCAGAAGCTGTGACCCTTCAGTTGTATTAGCCCCATCCAGGTATCTGCGTATCCCCATTGATTACACAGAAAACCTATGGAATGGGATCAACTTATTGGATCATGCTTCTCAGACTAGGTGCCTAGACTTAGGGGCTGGAAAGGCTCGTTTTCTACCAAAAGCTGTCTTTCTGGACATACTCTACCTAAGCCACACAAGGTCACTCCTCCCTTTCAAGCACAAAGACAAGTTCTCCAGTTTCATTTGTTTCAATAAACCATTCCTATCTGCACATACACAAAACAGAAGATTAAAAGAAACTGGAACTAATATGTTATGGTGCTACTGTACCTTGTCTTGATTCATTGATCACTTCTGTTTTAGTATCATTCAACCGTTTGTGGGGAGGTGGTGTATCTCACTGGCGTTTAAGACAGAGAATTGGAGGGAGTTGTATTACATGGTTTACATGCACACAGCAGAGACTAACTCTGATTTATGCTCAGAGCTCACAGCTCTACACCAACAGGAAGGCACCTGCACATCTCTCTAAGTGCATAGGGGACACAGTTTCAAAGGTGATTATACAAACAGCATCATAATTTAAGCCACCTTCCAGTCACTAATTTGACATGCTGCTGAAGTTCTGTGTACTTACGTGATAGTTTTGTTTTATTTTTTAAGTTGCTGACATATATCGCCAAACTCACATACTGGAGAAACATGCTAATTCAATTTACACATTCCTTGATTTCCAACTTCTCACTCATGGAAACCTAAACCCATCTAGTTTTTCAAGGAATTTCTATGTGGATAAAGCTTTTTTCTGGGAACTCAAAGCTCACGCAACAAATAACCACGTACCTGCAAGCATATAAGCACACACCAGAGACCTAAATGGCACATTCATCATCTACTTTTCAGGGTGCAGAATGCAGACACCAAACGCTGCTGTTACCCCAATCTCCTTTACTAGCCAAACCGGCACTTGCAGGCTATGAGTTATTGCAGCTTAGCACAAAGGTAGAAAGTAGGTTCCCTAAGGGTGAGATTCATCTGTCCTGGTCCTCTCCATTTCCCTCACATGGAGCCTCAGGTGAGTAAATCTGATTTATATGTCTACATTTTGCTATACGAATCCCACTCACAGACTGTAATTCCATGAACATCTAATACAAAAGTACAAGATTTCAAAGCTGAACAAGGGAATTAACAGAGATGATTTCCCTATCCTGCCCCAACCTGTGCCAAGTTAATAATATATTTTACTCTCATATTGTGTGTGGTCGCTACAGAAACCCAACAACATACGCTGAATTGTGAGATTATCAAAAATATTTTCCACATACTGCTTTTTCTGCTACTCAGGTTGAAACTTTTTACAAAGAAAAAGCTCACAATGAATATCACACTCCCAGCAAAGAAAGGAGTTGGGTGGAATGATAATTCAACTGACTAAACGAAAATTGGTTCAGGAGAAAGAAATCAGCATGTCACAAGGACTACACATTTCAGAGGACAACCTAGAAGAAAAAAAAAAAGTTGATTTGTATTCTCACAAACAACTGGAGCTAATCAAATTTTCGTAATTGATTAAAACTGAAGGAAAAAGCAGGGGTCTGTGTAACTGCTCTGAATATTAATTTGCAAACTGCTGTGTCCAGCTGACCCTCAAGATATGCCTTTGGTAAGAAGTATGTACAAAGGACAAATTATCAGTAGTTCTGGAAAGCATTGGGTGGGATTTTTTTTTTTTTTTTTAAATGTTCCCCAGAGGTGACAGCAAAGGGGGAACAGAAAGAGGAGCCACTCTTTCTTTCACCAAGAGTGACCCAGAGGGAGGAAGAACTAGCATAACATCATCATGTGACAATGAGCACAAAGCAGTTCAGAGAAAGTGGGGAATAATCAATTCTTTAATTACAGGGGAGATTTTTTTTTTTTTAACCTGCTGTATACAACATGCTCCAGCAGTAGAGGCAGGGTCCACCCAAGCAGCTTCAACTATGAGAAATTAAATTCCACTTCTCCTCATTTGCTGCTTTCGTCTTTGATGCTTTTCTCTTGTAATTTCCACCTTCCTGGGCAAAAGCACAACAATTTGGTTTTCTGAAATAGGTGCTGTTGTTTCCACTTTAACTCAGTCTACTGTACAAAGTCAACCCAGGTGACAGACACTGAACATGCTACTTTCACAGAGGCAGAAAATCCAAACAAAGTAGAGCTACAGACAGAAATCTTTGAAGTAGCTAAAAACGAAGACAAATCTCAGGATCCCAAACAACAGGATGTCTTCGTCAATAACCTGCAGGCTTCTGTTTGAAGAAAGGTGTCAGATGAAACGAGAGATGCCTATTAGTGAGCATTTTCAGTGTTCCCCTGACGAAAGGCTGACAATGAAATTACAGTTATGACTCTGGGAAAACTGCTGTCACAAAGAGTTAATAATACTACCACACTGTGTTATGTGCTAGTACGTTACATATAAATATACAGAAGGAAGCACTGGACCACCACCACAGCCCACTTACACAAATCCTTTCTGGAATCTCCTGACCATAATACAAATACACTTCTGCTTTTCTTCAAGACATTAAATTGAGCTGCATTACTTTTTTTTTTTCCCCAGTTTTGTCATTAATCTTACAAGAATTTCCAGAGACGTTCCCATGTTAACATACTTGACTTTTAAAAGCACAAGGAAATTCCTGTCCTTAGATGATTTTTTCCCCATATCTAAGAGCAACATATTCCTTCCATTAAAATACTTTGTAGGCTCATTTTCCTCCAGTACACATCTAATACATTTAGGTCCCAAACCTGTAATGAGCACAGATGCAGGGGTCTGCCCACACACAGCAGGAAAAGGGCCATAATTCTGACTCATCTGGTAATTTATGCTTCTATACTGGTGTTACAATAATGTTAATATTGCATGAAAATATTTCTATAACACTTATAATATTTGTCAAAAAATAATATTCAGAGATTGTCAAATTGCCACCATGATTCTTACACAATCAGAATGCAGCATCCTCCAGTAGGCTGCACTGGCAAGCATGCATCCTAGCACAGGAGCTTGGGTATTTTCATCACTTGCAATGACCAAGCTTGGAGGTGCTAGTAGAGGACATGGAGACAAATGAAAATATTCAACTCGGTTGTTGTGACAGACTCAAAATTTTGAGGTTTAAACTGTCTCTTCTGGTGCCAACCATATATTTACCAGCAGATTTTTGTTAAGTATTACACATTAAAGCATAAATTCACCTTGTATTCATATCTAGGAAATGCAAACAAAGATAATGAATCTCAGAAAGTGTAAAATAAATTTTAAAAGTTAAATCTACACTGGCATACAGAGAGCAATTACTGGATAGGTCAGATCTGATGTAGATGCATTATAGGTCACATGTAGAATAAACATATGGCAGTATTACATTTCTATGTGTCTACATTTCAAGTCAGCTAGGATGGGTTTGAAAGTTAAGTTTGGAATTGAAACTTTTGGACAGTATTTTTAAAATGCTATTTAATGAATAAATTCAGTTAAAGGGGAAAAAATGCTCCCTCCCAGTGTTGTTTTTTTTTTCTTTTAAAAACTGTAACATGCATCATTGATGAAATATAAAACACAGAACACATAGGAGTTTTGCAATTTTGACTTGGATGCAGACAGACAATTTTATGCAAGTCAAGACAAAGCAAACTGTGGCAAAACAACTGTTTTCCCCTTCCATGCTTGCATTTCAAGTATCTTGACTCTTTTTTCATCAAGTATACCGGGGGTACATTACAGAGTAAAACAAATCAGGCTGGTCTGAAATAAAACTTGCTCTGAATGTCTGAGATGAGTATAAAAAAAAAAAAAAAAAAGAAAAGAAAAAAAAGAAAAAAAAACTCTAACATACTCAAAGGACTATATAAAGGTTAAACGGAAATTAAGTATGAAAGACATGACTGTGTGTGAATGCATGCATGTGGCAGAGGTGAGAAGGCATGTACTTATGTTGATATGTGTGCTACTGGATAAAGAAAACTTATAATTGGGTACAAAACAGATTCTTACACAGATGTGATTCCTTAATTTCTTATGATATCTTTTAGCAAAGTTCAGATTATTCAACTCCTACAGATTCTTCTCCAAGTTTCGTTATTACGGATTAATGACACCCAATTTTCTGTAGCCCTAACCCAAAACAAAAGTATCTAGTGCTTGTTGTGTGTCTTACTAAATGATTAAGAAAATTGTGCTCTGATTCATTTCTTCTTGCATGAATTAAATCAACAACAACAACAAATCCCTACACCATTTCCTATCCCTATCAAGGCCATGACTTGTGGCCTTTGGATGTGCAAGCACAAGCAGTCTGATTATCCTTCAGGGCTCCATATTCCTGGGGGGCTGTAGCATGAGAAGGGATGGGGAGAAAGGTACCTACAGGCTCATCATTCTTATGCTAAAGGATGAGAACTGGCGGCTGGACTTGATTAGTTCTTCAATCACTCAAAGTCATTACTGCATTAAATTAAGATTGCTTGAAGGCACATGGAGCAATTTACCTTGCACAAAATAAAGAAATTAACAAAACTGCACGTAAGGAAACCATTATCGAATCCCTGGTAGCAATACTTCACACATCCTTAGCACCTCTCATCCAAGGATCTCAAAATACTTGGGGGCCAAAGTTTTCCAGAGTTCTATTTTTTCTCTGCTCACAGGGTACAACATGCAGATTTGTGTCTCCCTGGCACTGAAAGATGCCTTCTGAGGCCCAGTCCCAGGCTGCACTGATGACAGAAACAGCAGAGCTGCAGGCACAGCTTTGTGCGCAGCTGGAAGGCACGGTTGGAGGCACTCTGGAACCCAAAGCGTACAAGCAGGGCGTTCACATCACCGCATCACCAGGTACGCTTCGGTAGATCTTATGGCACTTGACAGGAAAAGCACTCCAGAGCACACTCACTGCAGATGGCTGCATTTGAGCCTACTCATTTGGAAAAGACCGATACACCCACCCATCGTGGTTCTCTCGGCCACAAACACACATCTTTGGATTAGTCTGTCTCTTTTGATTTCCCACAGAGAAGTTAGTCCTTTCTCTTCCACAGTATACTGTAAGAAGATATATTTTTAAATTAGAAGAAGAAATAAAGCATATCGGCTAGGGTGGCATGTCCACTAGCTAGCGAAAACAGCAGCCTCCACTTCTGTGTGCCAAGTAACAGGTTTGCAGAAATGTAAAGGGATAGTAAAATACACAGTCCCATGAAGACAACCATTCCTCCACGGAGTGAAGACAGGGAGCTACAGGCAGAGAATTTGATTTTGCACTCATTTGACTGACAGTGTTTAATTTCTAAGTTAGCTCCCTTGGTAAGAGGTGAAATCCTCAGGACATGGCACTGCAGAAGACTCAGAGTGGTGGCAGCTGAGGACGAATCTCTGTAGTTCTGATCCCCCATACCACATCTGTAGGGCTGACTGCAATGTCTGAAGCATCCCAGAACTGCATAGGTACAATGCTGATGTAAAACTTTACTCATTTCCCTTACCTTTTATATGCAAAGTTTCTTCCATACAACACAGAATCTCAAAAGTATTGATTTCACACACATTTCTGACCTGGTTGATAACAAAAACACAGGGGTGTGTGTGTGTATACACACACACAAATATGCAGATATACACCATCATAAAAAATAAAATTAAATTAAACCACAGAAAGACCCTATAAATTATCAGTAAGTAGTCAAGACCCTCACCTGTGATATGATTTACTATGCTTCAATAAACTTTTTCTGGATTCAAGTCTGCAAGTTCACAACTCTTCATGAAAGTGCCCTAGGCAGCAGGATCCAGAGTGTTTCAATATATCCTCCTCCACGATTGATTCAGTTACTAAGTCAGTGTATTTGGAATTATCAAATCACCTTCCTAGCTCACTAGTTATGACATACTTAGGAACCTGACTAAGTTATGCTCCCTGATCCAATGAACATTTTCAAATTTCTTTTTCTGTTTGTTGGTTGCTTTGTTTACTTTCTTGTTTGTTTTGTTTGTTTTTCCCAGAGGGGAAAATGAAGGAGAATTTTCTGATTAAGCAAAATTTTAAAAGACTATTTTCAGTCACTCTATAACCCTATTCTTTTCCACTTTGGGGCTACAACCAAAAATAGCCATGAGCATACACACAGCAGCATTGACCACAGAATGTGGTCTTACCCCTTTCAGTCTATGGTCTAAGTAACACAAATTTCCAGAAGTACTTGGCTTTCTTTCAGGCAACAACACAAATTTCCTGATTTTACAAGGAAGAGGCCGACCCCCAGCGCCCCACACCTTCCTTTCAGGTAGCTGTAAAGAGCAATAAGGTCTTCCCTGAGCCTCCTCTTCTCCAGACTAAACAACCCCAGTTCCTTCAGCTGCTTCTTATGGTGCTTGTGCTCCAGGCCCTTCACCAGCTTCATAGCCCTTCTCTGGACACCCTCCAGGGCCTCGAGGTCCTTCTTGTAATGAGGGGCCCAAAACTCCATTCGATACATTGAGCATTTCAAATCTCTCTCAGAAAGACTGTACTGAAGTCAATGGGAATAATGCCTACTGATGTCAGTAGAGCAAGGGTTTTACCAAGAGAACATTTCACACTAAATGTACCACACTTTGTATTTGTCATGATACATTACAAGGTAAACTTCCACCATTTATTCAGTATTACCCTTTCAGAGAAAGGGAATACAGTTAATAAATGAAATCCAACAGAGTCCTTTAAAACAAGCCTAAACAAATAGCAACTCTTATTAACATGCTGTTTCTTTCCTTCCACAACACCATGTCCCCAGAGCTCTTGAGAAATTTCAGTCTCCACCACTCTTCATTAAAGTGGAAGACCCTGGGATCTCCATGTATCTTGCTAAGCACGTTAAAAGGAGAAGCTTAACTATTCATCTGTCTGCAGTCTATTCCTAAATAATTGAAAAATTTAGCTGTAGTATGGTGTTAACTTCACTTAAATAACACTCTGTGAAACATCATGATTTTGAAAATACCCAACATGTAATTGTACATACTTTTAGTAATTTGTGAATTCCCAGTTACACTACTACAGTTAACCACTTAGAGTATTTGAGGAGAATTTAGTGAAAAGCTGTGAAATTCTTCTGTTGCCTGGTTGAATATGTGGTGCAAAAGAAAACCATTTCATAGTAGTTACTGATGGGGAGTTAATGTCATTATTACAGAGAGCAACTTTTTACTTGAGAACAACTTTTTACACAGGCAGATAGCTATAGGACAATGGGGAATGGTTTTAAAGCAAAAGAAGGGAGATTTAGATTAGACCTTAGGAGGAAATTCTTTACTCAGAGGGCAGTGAGGCCCTGGCACAAGTTTCCTGGAGATGCTGTGGACGCCACATCCCTGGAGGTGCTCAAGGCCAGGCTGGATGGGGCTTTGGGTAGCCTGATCTAGTGGGAGGTGTCCCTGCCCATGGCAGGAGGTTGGAACTAGCTGGTCTTTAAGGTCTCTTCCAACCCAAGCCATTCTGTGATTCTATGTACAACAGAGAATATATGTGCTGCAGAGATGGCTTAAATTATTATTTTCACCATCCTCACTTGTGAAGAAAACAACTTCTTGCCTAGGGCCTGATGAATGAAATCTTAGAAGAATGATTCTGCGCAAAAGTTACTTGCCTAAGTGATCCCAATGACACACTGGTACCCAGGGAACAGTAGTACTTGCATCTTGTAAGCAAGGCACTCATCAACACACCACAAGAAACAATTCACTCCTCAGAAGGCAGCAACCCTCATCATGCAATACTTTTGCAGTGGTTACTCCCCTCATTCTTGCAGCTTATTGTAAGCAGCCCTGCATTCCCTATTATGGACTCACCAGCTATGGAGAAGCAGTGCACCCTATGCTGACAAGTATCACCCAGGTTCCCCTTCTGTGTTAGGAAAAAAAAAAAAAAAAAAAAAAAAAAAAGAGACAGGGTTTGGTTGAGAAGATCAAAAATATATACCTTTCAAAACAGATTTTCCCTGTAACTTCTGACTGGATTAAATTTAACCATGTAGATATTTGTCTACATGTTTAACCCTCCCTAGAGCTCCACCAGTATCTCAACTGCTAGAGCAACACCACAAGAGTTCACAGCAACACATCATTACATCTCTCCAGTGCAATCTGTGTTTTGAAAGATGGAGGTCTCTCTATCCTAAAAGTATGCATAGGCAGATAGGTCTGCAAAGTGAATGCAGTCACTTCTGATGATCCAATCTGGGACCATGTACCTTGGAGACTTCAAGGTCTTCACCTGTTTTTTCCAGGTCATGTCTAATCAATCACAGCATATAAGGTCTACAAAAATACAGAAGATTATTTCTAGAACCATGTCTCAGGGCACTGTGTGGAATTCAGGAAGAAAAAAAAAAAAAAAGAAACAGTGAAACAGTACAACTTCAAAGATATAAGTGCAGACTTTAAAAAGCTCAGACTGTCATACAGAATGGAAATATTGAGCTATAGCCAACCTATCCTTCTCCAAGCACACTTATAGCAAGGAATATAAAGTGACTGAGAGGAGCTGCAGTCACTGAGCCTTAAATATCTGTTCCCTAGCAGTGAAAAAGTTCATGGGTCTGCTACCAGCCATCAGTTATTTTTTCCCCAGAAAAAGAAAGCATTTGGGGCCCTGTTCTGAACATGAGTTGGCCAGACATAAGGATCTGATCTAAACAAAGCTCACTTTACCCTGACATGACTGTTCCAAACTATTTCTAAGCTTTTGTTTTTTTATCTTCACTTAAGATTAGCGTACAAGTTTCACATAGGCTTTGCTTTGTTAACCTCGTTGAAACAAAGTACATTTTTGCACCTTTGGAAAGGGAACATTTTAGAGAATACAAAGACAATGCTGTTTTATTTGCATGCAGTTAAAACAGAAAGATGGGTGCTATTAAAATGTGTATGGTGATACACGAGCGGCTGCTGGCCTAGGTCAAAGGGTAGGTGTGGATGGAGTAAGGAGAGGCTTCTCACAAACAGTATGGACTATTCCTGTGGGGAGCTAGGACTATAAGAATAACAGCAAAAATTATCAGGAATTGAGGGGAAGCCATGTGTGCTGACATTGTGGAGAAGAACGGACATGACTTGGAAATGAAGAGGGGTGAATGGGGAGGAATGAGAACACAGAGACATGGACAGAAGAAGAGATTAGAGGAAGGACGCAGAGCAAGAGTGCAGCACGTCTTGTGTCTGTGCCAGCAACAACCAAGAATACAATGCTTCTAGCTATACATGATAGACACACACAGAAAAGAAGTGCTTTGTAGGACATTTAAACACCATGTAGATAAGGTTTCCCCCATCCCTCTGTTCCCACAGATGTGTGTTACCAAGACATATTCCAGAAGTAGGCTTCCACCTCCTACACGCCTGCAGCAGCAAGTCCCCTCCTTACCGTGCCTGCTGGACTTGAAGAAAGCAGACACTCCTATGCATATTTTGCATGTCTGCCTAAAGGAAAACTTCATGCTGAATTAGAAAGCACAGGGAATTTATGAATAAAAAGCACGCTAAAAATACAGAGCAAGTTGTGAAGGACTTCCAGAAGAGTCCAACTAGCATCAATTAAAGCATGGTATTTTTCTAGAGATCTTCAACTTAAAATAGACCAATGTAAGAAAAAAAAAATCTGGACAGGAACTATTAAAAGGCCCAAAGAGTTCCCATTTCCATGACATTTTCCATCCCCTTAGTACCACATCAACCAGCCTTATCTCTGCCTCTTATACTTGTAAAAATGTATGCAAACAGTAATGGAACAAGTGACGAGGAGATTACAAAATCCAATTTTCCTGCTCCTAGTACAAGTTTCCAAGACACCAACCACCCACCTATGCTGTCTTACTCACTGTGGGAAACCCCACATTAGCTGCTGCAGAGTGCATTGAAAAAGACAAACTTTTCCCTCTAAAGAACACTTACACATACACCATGCACTATTCAAGACTAAGAGATCAATAATTCCAATCACAAGGCTCTGCTCCAACACCACGCTGTGCTTTTAAATAAATAAAATAAAATTCTAGTGTTATCTAATGTTTCAGATATTTCACTTCTACTGAAGTCCCTACACTTAATAAGCCATCAGCATATACCCAGTATTTCATTTTCACTGCAGTGTAAAACAAGAGCAGAAAGGAAAGTGTGAGTGGCATAAATCAAGACTGGAGGGTAAGGGCAATGAGAACTCACTGGGTCCTGTAAAAGTGTATTTCCAGACTCACAAACTGGTATTTTTCTCACAGATGAAATATTTAGCCTAAGGAACTGTTCAATTATTCTTCCATGCATTTTTCTGTTCTTCTGAGCATTAATTTCGCTGGACGTTGCTGAATAACCCCTTCCAAAAGTTGGCACGGTTCTGGGGCTCATTACAGGAGCTCTGAGGAACACAAGCTTTTTACCTTCAGAATGAAGCAATTTGTCACAAACTGCCATTGCTGTCAAAATACCATCAGTGTAAACACACACATGCTCAGCAAAGTGTAACTTCATGCATATTTGTTAATCAGCAGCATGTCCTCCCCTCTTGGGTTAAACAGGAAAATAAATGAAGAAAATCCCTTGCTATCTGCCCCTGGTATATTCAGATTATCACTGGCTAAGAAGACAGAGGTTTTGTAGGAGCCCCTTGTTAAATGCTGAAAGCAAATTACTCCTTAGGATCTGTGGCCTCTAAAGGAGCCATTAAATTTTCCAGTAGCATCCTGTACTTCAGGGCACAGAAAACTGGCTCTGGTGTACTAGGAAAGAAAACTGTATTTTGGAGTTCTTTTATTTATGCTTTATTACACACTAAACCATGGTTTATGGTGTCTAATTAAGGGCCAAATAAGGTCTAGAAAGTACCAAAACTTCTCATTCCAATATAATCTGAATTCTACATTAGCAAGAATATGATTTAAATACAGTTTTACATTAAGAAGTAAGGTCCTCAGAAACAGAATATTAAAAAATCAGAAGGACCCTTTGAAGAACTATTTTAGGTTTCCTTTATAAGCCGACAAGAAAGATTTTCTTATTAAATGCCTCATGAAGGAGCGTGGCCTTGGTTTCAAGTTTCCAATGAACTAAAACAATAGAGAAAGTTAACAGAAGATGTAAGTAGGATTTTTTAAATCTCTTTTGTTAAAGTCAGAGACACATTTATTCTCGGTGTTATCTGTAGATCCTATACTGGCCAAAAAAAAAAATAAAAATCTACACTTCTGGATATTGATTATGTTTGTTTGTATAAACAAACATCTGATGAAAAGGGTTCGTAATACTCCCTTCAACATTTTTTGAAATATTTTAAATATAAATGACATCCAGAATACATAAAAATATGTGCTTAGAGAGAGCATTTTGGAAAGGAGACTAGAATGATGGATTCCTGTATTGGAAGATCTACACTATGAATTGCTAGGATAGACTGCTATGCCCTGTGTCGGCAAACCCAATTTCAGTTTTATTTGCATTTGCCCTTTAAGGTCACAAACACATTTTCCTGGCTGCAGGTTTTTTCATCTGTTTTCCACTGAGCTTAGCAGTCCACACACTTATGAGAGAATGGCCACCTAGAGCAGCCTGGAGAACAGCTTTCCAGACATGTTCTTCCGAGCCCCCAAAAGCCAAGCTCATCATCATTCAACCAGGGCAAGAGGGATTTCCATTCAAAGCAATCAGCGAGTATTTCCAGTTTTGCTCAACAACTGGGCCTTGAGTGACATTATAAGTATGACTTAGAGGAAAATAAATATTTTAGTATGCAGTACAAAGCTTGCATAATTAGGTACAAAGTAAAAACTTACCTTCAGAGCAATAGACAATCTGAGTCTGCCTTTTAAACCATTGCAAACATGGCCAAAGATTAATACATGGGTTAACAGCTCTGATCTTAGGTCGCTGTTTGCCTCCATCTCTTGTAATGAAAAAAGACCAGGTGATGTTTGAACATCCTGTTCACTCCCATCATCTCATGGAGTGCATTATTATGCAAATACAGCTTTGTTCACCCTGCTCCCTGTTCATGCGGTGAACAATGTTTGCTGTCATCAAACACCAAAGCATGAAATTTCAACACACGAAGAAATGCTGATCGTTAAGTGTTTTCAAAGCTGTACACAGTCACAAATAACTTCACAACATGCAGGGAGCACACACTTCAAAGCCAAACAATGGGCTCTGTGTTTCGCTATTAAAACCTGGAGACTGCAACAATCTGGATGTGGTCCTGGCAAAATGCTGCTCAATTAGTCAGCATTTGGATACATCACCTATCTACACAGCCAACTTTCGATAGAAAAATCAAGTGGGGGCGATTCAAGTGTATTCTCTGCGATATGTTTTGGTAAGTGACATAGAAGATGCACGACCCAACTGAATTAGCGACATGAAATTTCCAGGTTTAAGAGCAAAAAGCATGAACCCTTCTAGCGAGAACAAAGTGTTTAACTTGCTATTAAAGTACCATCAACAAATAGTTATTCCCTGCACTGTGTATCCTATCCAATAGATCTGTATCTTCCTTTGCCAGAATGATTTGTATGCATATCTGATCCTTAGGAAATTATCACCTTGAACAAAGGATGAGGCTCAGCTCCCCAGCAGGCAGCCACCCTTGTAGCAGAACCCTAAACACTGCTTAAATTTTGATAGGCAGAACAAAGTCAGAGCCAGATGTCAATGAAAACAGATCCTCTCCCCAAACAGGTAGCATAATGCTGGTTATTTGGAGTTGCTGTTATCGCTTTGTCTTGCGGCACCACGCCCTGAGACCTCCGCAGAGACCACAAATTCACTGGAGCCAAGCGTGGAGACTATCCGAGCACATAGGGAAGGAGTGTCACTGAAACAAAACAACCTAAGGAAAGGAAGACAAAAGCATTATCTCAAATTAACAAATACAGAACTGAGGTATAGGCAGATTCAAACTTGTCTGGAGTGGTGGCACACAAAGGTTAATTGGATCTCAAGTCTCTGTTCAATAACTTAGCATCCAGACTGATTCTTTCTTAAAGTGAAACCACAAAATATGAATCTCAGAGTAGCACTAGCAGAACAATGACAAATTTTCTGGATGACAAGGAATGATAATTGCCACAGATACTTGTCACAGAATGTCACAAGTCTACCAGCTACAGTTACAGAGTATTGTGGCAGCTCAGTGCATCTTTGAAAAAAATAAAAATAATAAAAAAATCAGATGCTCTGATTGTGATTCTTGGCAAACAAGCAGCTGAATTAGTAAGCTTCCATCACAGTTAGCACTTCTGGCAAACTCCTACCCTCAAAGTCCAACCAAAAGCACCAGCAATCTGGGAGATGAATCCTTACTCATCTTGGAGTGATGCCTCCAGCACCGCCTGACCCCAGCACAAGCTCTGGGTATTGCACATGAGTTCTGATTAGACAACTCAGTATCACAGGCTGGTACCTTTCAGGTATTTTATATTAACTGAAAATAAATTTTTCCAGAAGAACAGCAGAATTCATCACCTTGCTCTTGTGAAAGATGACCACTAGGACCTAGGAGCTGTGACTGTAATACCCAGCACAGCATCTCTTGTGATATCGATCACACCACATCAATAACAGGCACCTCAGAGGACTACAATGTGGCTGGTTCAGGCTGAAGTGAGAAGCACTGCATCTTCTGATAGGCATCTGTGAGAGGCAGTCACCTTGACTCATTGAAACTGCAAATTTCAAAGCTAGCAGATGCACCTTGGCACAGATGCAAGGTGTCATTGATAAACCAAGTGGCAGATGTCACAATTTGGATTGTCTCATGCTGATTCTGTAAGTCAAGGAGGAAATACAGAACTGTCAGTCCTGGACTACAACATATCTCAGATCTGAAATACCCATCTGAACCAGCTCTCCAGAAATCAGATGGACAAGAGAAGAACCAACTACAGTGGTCTGCCAGGGAAACCTCCTTCTTTAGTACAACCCCCAAGATATCCCAGCTCCCTCAACCTTTTTCCCTAGCAGGTCAACTTATTTGCGTCTCATTCTCTCCCACTATTGGTTTTGTTTTGTTCCCCACCCTCCTCCCCCTCCCCTTTTTTTGTCTAGTGAACATCACACTTTGTGTACACTTGAGGTCAGCAGCACTCTCAAAACAATTACATTTGATAAGTTTAGTGCAAGATTCCCCTCCCAAATTTAGCATCAATGAACATTTTTGCCTCTTCCATATCTATGTTTTGGCTGCCAAGATACAGGAAGACAGGAAGAGAAGCTTATCTGTTTCTCTTCACGGCTTGGATAACTTGAGCTTTCTACAACATCTAGAAAAGAAACAGCTAGAGCAACCCAGGACAGTCAAGGTTTAGTTTTGTTTTAACCACTACTACTGAGTCTCCAGGTCTTAGTAAAAATAAGGTTTGTACTAAAGGCAAACAGATTCTTCTACACTGAGAAAAAGGATAATAAAGAATTATTATTTTAAATTATTTTAAAGAAAGCAAATGCTCCTATGTCATCTCCCCCTTCCCAGCTGTTTCAGATTACGTAGGATGAGGCAGTGCAGGATCAAGGCAGAGACTTATAGGCTACCTCCATAGGATTTAGACATCATTTCCTTTCTCCCCTCCGTTTCCACTGTGGCATTGTGGAAAATGCAGAGGAACAGCCAGATGTTCTGGGTGGCAGGATCAGTTCTAGAAGCAGCCAAGCAGGCCCCAGGTACAAAAGAGCACAGGGAGCAAAATGAGGCTACCTGCCTTCATGTATGTTCATTCCAAATGACACTACGTGATCCACAAGATAACGCACCCACGTGGCTCATCTTAAAATACTGAAGCAGCCAAAGGTTTCTAATGCTGTCCAATTTGCTTTCTTACTCCACAGCATTGAAAGAATGAGACCTTACAAATCCACCAGTTTTATTAGCAAACAACTGTTGTTGATGAGTAACGTTTCTAAGTCCCAAATCCACTTCTATCACTACTAAATAACTGCTAAGACTGCTGGCTTCTTGTCTCACCTGTGCTTCAGACAAGTCCTCCTGAATACTTTTGTGTCCTGAGCAGCTGGAGCAGGATTCAGGAGGTTTCAATCCTACTTCAGGATCCTCTGCAGAGAGGTCTGTGCTTTTCTCCTTACTTCTTTGTGCTTCAGTTATTACTGGTGTAACAGCATTTACAAGAGCTATTACAAAACAACTAACATGAGACAGTTGTTATTACTACTAGTTGTTATTACTACTGCATACAGACACACAGAGGAGTGCATAGTACTATATAATACTCACAACACATCCCAAGGAGATCTCTACACATGGGTTGGAGACTGCATAGTTATGCCTGCCCACCACACTGTGGTACTGGGAAATAACTACAGAATAGTACCAGAGAGATCTCCTGGCCAAATGCAGCTGCTGATTCAGCAAAGCAGGAACCCTTAGATATTCAGAGCACTCTCTACAGTTTTCATTAAACTCTCTGCTGCACTGTGATCTTTTTGTCCCTGTTGTTCTTTTTCCTCACCTGCTTAATCTTCTCCTCAATCTTTTGTACCCTCTCCTCAAACTTCAACATCCTTTGCTCCTTTATCCTTCCATTTAGCTGATCCCTCTTAACTCAATTCTTCACCCACCCAAAAAGCAGAGATGCCACCTTTAATTAAAAACAAAAGCACACAAACACACACCATTCCCTCAGGCACTGAGCCTGCACAGATTAATCTGTACATGCACTGAACCTCCAATATGTCAGGCTGGAGATGACAAGGCTGGACAGACACAGGGGACATGGCACCCTGCCTGTAAACCTTGAGACTAACATAATATTTAGTGCTGCCTTACAGCAGATCTACTTGTGGTTTTTATACCTCATCTCCCTTTTGTCTGTTTACGCTGTTAAGAAGTTAAACTCCTGGTGTGGAGCCTTTCCACGACCCTCTGCCATACAGCTCCTGTGACAGCAGGGACCCTTTCCTAACCAGAAGCAGCAGTCTTCATAGAAGTGACAAGATTAAAGCAAATTCCAAAAATTCAAAATCATAACAGCCCAGAAATTCCGAAGCTGGATTAACGTGGCAAATTATTTTGAAAAGTGGCTATTGAGATTTGTGCTATCAGGTTTGGGAGCGTGGCTGGGCTCTGCTACTAACTTGAGGAGGAGACCTACCCATCCTCCTTGTCATACCAGATCCCATCTCTTACATGGACCTGCATTCCTATGAGAAGCCGGGGCAGCCCAAGAATAGCCCAACAATACTATAAAATACTGAGTTTCTGGGAACATTCAATTCCAATGCACTGAGATGTCCAGCCCTTTCCTGGTCAGGCACCCCTGCATTTTGGGATGCCCTCACTGTGCCACCTAAGCCATCAGAAAGCCAGGGAAGTGGCACTGCCAGACCCTGATCTTCGGAGCCAGGTGGCTCAGACCCCTCCTTTCACAGCCATGAGACTGGCTCACACACAGCATTTCTCAACCTTTTTATTTTCTACTTGCCTTTTAATTCATTTACTTTCACACTGAAAATAAATGTTCACCTCCTCCTGATTTGTGTGCTTAACCATCTGAAGTTCAAATTCAAAGTGAAAGGGACACATAAATACGCAAGTCCCAGGCCTGTTACCAGAGGATCCATCACTTTTCATTACCAGGGTGCAGAAGTGCTATTTTACGCTCATTCTGTGCTAGACAAATAGGCAGCTGCATCACTCACAGCCCACTTCCAGGCTCCCATCCCAGCTAATTCCAGCCTTCCCCTCCCATCTCTCTCACGTCATACGTTCTTCCTCTGTTTGATCCCTGCAGACCTGCCTACACATCCTCCGAGTTCAATCTTCCGTGTCTTAAGTGACGTGTGTTTCCCACTTCTGGTTTCCCACTCGCTTGCAGTTTCCCCGTTCCTGCTGTCCCTCACAAGGCCGCAGTCTGCGCTCCCATGTTCTCCTCTCTTCATTTTTCCTCTCCCGTGGCAGCTAAGCAACCACAGTTCTTCCAGCGAGCAGCCCTGCCAGCCCAACGCAAAACGCCAACCATTCTGCAGTCTCTTCTCATTCATTAATCTGGTGGTTGCCTCATGAGGACACTTGGAACACCTTAGCTATCATGAGACTCAGAACTAAAAATAAAATAAGGATTTTATCAAAGTATCTCAGTTTCACCAAGGCCAGTTCAGTGATCATTCCCATTGACAAGATACTGCTTCCCAGGCAGAGGGAAACATGCTCTTATCTCAAATAGCCATAATACATTGTATGAGAAATGATAGATCCCCAAAGAAAAGACAGCGACTCCAAAAATCCCACAGAAGGGATGTGGAGAAAATGGCAAGCTATCTGTCGTGGTTTAACCCGGCTGGCAGCTAAACACCACGCAGCCGTTCGCTCACCCTCCCCCCTCCCTCTCTGGGACGGGGGAGAGAAATGGAAAGTGAAGCCCGTGAGTTGAGATAAAGACAGTTTAATAAGACAGGAAAATAATAATAACAAAATAATAATAATAATAATGTTACAATGGTGATAATAGGAAAGTAATAATAATATGTACAAACAAGTGATGCACAATGCAATTGCTCACCACCCGCTGACCGATGCCCAGCTTAACCCCGAGCAGTCCGGCCCCCTCCCCCTGGCTA
Source organism: Aythya fuligula (assembly GCF_009819795.1). NCBI lineage: Eukaryota > Metazoa > Chordata > Aves > Anseriformes > Anatidae > Aythya > Aythya fuligula. Next base: position 87,602,332 of record NC_045561.1, read on the forward strand.
GCCACCCCTATATATTGTTTAGCATGACGTCAGATGGTATGGAATACCCCTTTGGCTAGTTTGGGTCACCTGTCCTGGGTCTGTCCCCTCCCGGCTCTTACTGCACCCCCAGCCTGCCTGTTGGCAGGACAGAGCAAAAAGCTGAGATGTCCTTGGCTTGGTATAAGCACTGCTCTGCAACAATTAAAACATCGGGGTGTTATCAGCACTCTTCTCATCCTAAGCCAAAACACAGCATTCCACCAGCTACTAGGAAGAAAATTAATTCTGTTCTAACTGAAACCAGGACACTATCATATGGGTTGGTCAAATGAGCTGAAGCTTTCATAGTTGCTGTGTCCAGCAATGAAACCAGGATGATCCCGGGGCAGCTTCCAGATGAGGAAGCACCTACCCATGATGTGCCTGAGGGAGGTTAGCACCAGTCAGCTCCCCAAATCAGGGCCTGCTCCTGACCTCTCCTTGTTTAAAGCAGCAACCAGCTTCCCAGCCTTCTCCTTGCCCTCAGTAGAGCCAGGAACCAAAGATGGGATGCAAAGGCCTAAGCAAAAACCTTCTGAAAAACTGTGTGGTACCCCAGGTTTCCACATGGGCCTGTGCAGATACAACACAGGACTAACAGGTGACTCCTCTCCTGCAGAAGAGAGGCCCAGCTCAAAATAGGGAGGGTACCACTGGACTTCATGGGTAGCAGACACCTGTGTTCAGACACTTACACCCCATCCTGGGGGAGAAACCACCACAGGAAGGCTCCCTCTACACATCTGGCTCCTCCTATTCCTTCACAAGCAGAGGCAATGCTGTCTGCAGTTGCCACAAGGCAGGGAAACCAGGCACCGCTGCACGTTGGTCCGATCCAGCTCCCTCCTCTCACCCCTCACTCCACCACGACCTGTGCTCTGCAGGTCAAAGAGAGCACAAGCACAGCTTCCTTGCTGCCACCAGTCCACCACAGTCATTGTAGACATACTCTCAGTCCCACAGTATTAAAAAATACAAACCTTCCGACTGCTAGATTTAGACCAACCACAGTAATATAGGGGGAAAAAAGCAGCTTTTCCATACTCCCATCCTCTCCGTGGCCTCAGTTTTAACCTGGAAGAAACACTACTTTCCCTTTTCTTTCAGGGAAAACCCTTTCAGTTTTCTTCTTCATTCAGTTTTTGGCCTCTGACAAGTGAGTCAAAAGGGTGGCAGTTGCAGAAGTTCCTTATTGATTTCCTTGGTTTATTTATGAATGCCAGACATGCAAGGGCCTGTCTTCAAATTTAACACCTGGCATTTAACACCGTTAAGTAAATTGCCAGGAAGATTAGATCCTATCCACCTCTGCAACTTTCACAGAACAAGAGAGTTGCCCTCAGCAGAGGTTCATCACCTTTTTGACTACCTTAAGAAGTTCTCAAATTTAGAGGCCCTCCACGAAACCTGTACGTGGAAGTTCCCTGTCTTCTCTACTTGCGTGGTCTCGGTTGACCTCCACTCTTCTACCAGCAGGCTGGAAGGTAAGCTCTGCTTTAACCTGAAATACGTGCAATAGCAAGCAGAGGGAAAAATAAAAAAGCACATTATGAGATTAACAGGGTTGTCTTCAAGGGTAATCCCACGTACAACATATTGCAGTAATCCACCTGAAGGTGACAGAAGCAATGTATTACGCTGACAAGGTCTTGATTTGAGAGAAATAAGGCAAACATTTAAATGTAGACAAAAATATATCTGACCATCAGTTCCAGAAGGAGAGAGCTGAACCTATTGTCAAATTGCAAACCCTTTGAAAAATAGGAGGACAAAGCTCCTCAATAATAGTAAGCACTATAATTGTTGCTGTTCTCCTCAAGTCTTCCCTCATTTTCACTAATTTTACTTTACCTCAAGGAAACCTCAGCTTATTTATCTTCAATCCCATATTGGATAAATACCAGAAAAGGAAGACTCACATCACTGTGGCCTGATGAAAGAAGCACTGTGTCACCTGGCACATAACTAGAACTTCCCGGCTCCTTTTCCACATGGACCACTGAAATCTGCTCAGACAGGATTAGAACTTGACAAGATTAGAACTTGAAACACCACCACCAGAAGAGGGATGTCAGAGGTGACCAGACCTGTGAATTCACTGCTGATTCCCTGAACTGGTCACTCCAGTCCAAAAAGTTCAGTGAAACTTATCTTACAGTGAGTAAGATTGGTCAAGAGAGACTTTTTAAAGGGAGGATATTTCACTTGAAGATAATGGAGTTTTACCAAAAATTTGCAAATTAAATTACACGAAGATTTTCCTTATAAATGTGAGAGCTTTTAAATTTAAAACTACAATCAATATCAAATTATCTAAGAACACAAAATAGAAGAATCATAATATGTTAGTGAGGCTTTATGTTCTTAGAATAGATTTCACATTAAAAAAATCAATATCTAATTTTGCTCTAAAATATAAGAAAAATGCACTCTGTGTTTAATCTCAAAGGAATTTACACACTTCTTACATATACACCATCAGAATCAATTCATATAATTCCACAATCCCCACCTCTAAGGGAACGCATTTCCTTTCTATGAGTACATTGAAAAACAACTTTTTAGAGAAAACAAAGAAAAAATATACAATTAAGACTGCAGGAAATTAAAGGTATACAAAACAAAAAGTAATTTAAAGAAATAGAGATACACTTTGGTACCGTGATAGATTATTTTTTTCCCAGAGATGTAGGTAACCATGCCTAAGTTTCACTTTTCTGATTTTTACTTTTTATGTAAAGTTTGGGGAATCATTAAAGAGTTACTGAATGCATTCAAGAAAAATGTGCTTCCTTCTACAAAACAAAAGACTTGCAGGGCAGCATCCCATCTAAAAGACTCAACAACTCTGAAGTCTTACTCCAGCTAACAGATGTGCTTTCGGTGACACTTGTTCCGAGGCAGAGACTCGTGGAAGTTAATCAAGCTCAGCCCAGGCACAGGACCCCAGCAATACGATTGTTTGCTGGCCCATGGCAGCAACTTGTTTAACTGCGTCACCTGTCACCATAACAGGACTGCAGGCAGAATTGCTCCCCATTTTCAGCTCCCGATCAAATTTCACCAATGCACTCTGCATATATCAAGCAACACTAAGCAACATAATGTTGCAATTAAAGCCTATAAAACAGCTTGTACATATTTCCGTACAGCCTGGTTCCATATTCTTAGGCACAAGCGCACATCCACATATAAAGTCTCTTGTAATTCTCATCCATAAAACGCAAACCCATTACCCTGATACTTTGCAGGTGGCATCCAGGGCCAAAATCAATAGAGCTAAACTAGGATGATCTAGAGTTCTCATAAATCCTGTCCTTTCTTCCAACTGCCTAGCCTCCTGCACTCGGCACTCCATCAACCACCTGCCTGGCTGCTTGGCATCTACGGCTAAAAACACATCGCTGCGTGGCAGAAGGTTTAACAATACAGCTTAAGGTTTTCATGCAAAGTCAGCATTTTTGCAATAAACAACAGTACCAAACAGACTTACCACCTACATTAGCTAAAATAATTGTAGATTGTTCACATCCTGTCACAGCTCAAGCTTCTGCATTGTTTTCATCTATATCTGTGATTTCATTTAATCGGTACAAAATTTAGCTTCCTGATGTCAAATGTCAAAATGACTCTAAAGTTAATGCAGCAGATATGCAAAAGTGCAATGGCTTTATTTTGAAAATAACTTCATATGAAAAGCTAATTAAAATGAATATAAATGAAAAATTACTCTGACTGCTTTCCTAGTACATGCAGGTGCTAAAGAAATTGTATGAAGAAAACAGATTAGAAAGCTAAGCCAGCTATTCTGTCTGGCTTTCCTTAGGTCTTGATGCCTTTTCCAAGACCAATGGAATCTGGACAAAAAAAAAAAAAAAAAAAAAAAAAAAAAAGTTATACTAACTTATCCAATCATCCAGCTCAAAAATGGCCTTTTGTTACATCAACTTCTTCATTGTCATTTCTCTCAAAAGTCCCATTACTAATCATTTGATCTGCAGAACATAGCCCATAGTTATATTTTCAGGTTGCTTGTATTGTATAGGACTGCAGGTTTGCTAAATATCTGGAACAAGAACTATGTACCAGTATAAATATTGCAAAACCCTAACTCAAAATCGCTATTTTGAAGCCTTCATAGTATATTCAAAGACCTGAGAATGAATATGTATTTTACAAGAATATACATAAAATGCACTAGCTATGAAATTCGTCATGCTTGCTATCCTGGTAGACCAAACTAGGTTTGTAAGAAGATGTATCTTTTATTAGACCTGCTAGAGTAAGAAGTAGACAGACTTGTAGGTACAGAATTTCTTTGTTTCATCAGCTCAGAGTATGCAGTATTGGTAACCAAGAGAAACACTTTAGAGGACACTTCATGCTTAGATCATCCAAGTATGTGAAGACTTCCATCAGAAATTCTCAGAACAAAGAGAAAACTCTATTTCTTAGTATAATGGGAGACTTTCTCTGCAATGTAATAGTACTAGCACCAAAATGGTGTGCTTGGGCTGTGTTGCATTCATAAGGAATGTCCGAATGAACTTCACCTAATGAAGATTTAAAAAATAGCTCTCAATTAAGGAGCTTAAAGTAGGTATCTGTATTTTGATACAAGGCATTTAAACCACTATTGTAACTACAAAGTGGTCTTCAGATAAAGACCAAAATACAGAAGAAACTATTCTTTGCTTACACCACAGATCCTCAAGATTCAAACCAGTCAGTTTGCTAGGTTCATTCATTCAGTTATACCAAAAGGGTTTAATATGGGAAAGACTTACCAAAAAAAAAAAAAAAGAGAGAGAGATTTCAAACACTATCCATTTTTATTACGTCTGATAAAAAGTCACACAAATTCCACAGTTTTCAGCATGACTAACAGTGCTTACTGTCTTACCATAAGCACAGTGCACAAAGTCCTGACGCTGAAAATAAGACACCTTATGTGAATAAACTCAGAAACGAGTGCCAGAACAGATGTTCTAATTCAATCTAGAACTGACGGGATGCAGCTATTTATTGTGCCATGTCTCTTCACGTCTCTGAAGTGGCGAGTGTATGAATGGTTTTTTGTGTGTCACTATTCTGAAAATTGCAAATAGCTTTTCTTGCCTCTATAATACTGCCAGAAAGTATATTTGGAACATGGCTTTCTTGTTTAAAACTCTCTCTGGACATAAGTATCTAATATGCAATCAAATGTTGAGGATGATTACTTCAGTTGTAAGTACAAAGAATTATAATGCTATCCCACTGCCTTGTGCAAATTGTCTTACCTAAATAATTACAAAAGCACACTGATAGCAGTATTCTTTTCTATTGTTTGTTATGAAAACTAGAAATAACTCTGAATAACGTTTACTGTTTAGATTCCAAGACTAGGCACCACAAACATTGCATAATATTTTACCATATCTGTAAAGTTTGTAAAAGGGGATAAACAATTGTAACTCTTACCAAATAGAGATCTGATAAGCTATCTACAGTCTTACAGATCCAATACATGGATGTGACCAGGATAAATCACGCAGTCTTGGTTAGGTGATAAATCATGACAGAAACTGTAAATTGTATGCAAGTATTAAAAGAAATATATCTAAACCACCCTGAGTTTGTAATTGATTACTTAAGATTCCCATGCAGGTTTTATCACCACTGGAAATTAGAATCAAGTTGTAGGTTCTCAAGTTTTTTTTCCCAAAACCTAACTGCATGACAGCACTGTAGTTCTCTGGATGATGAAGAGGCCAAATCTGACTGGAAATTAAAACTGGCAGACACAGGGGGAGACAACCAATGCAGCAAGCACCAGCGGGCAGAGTGAGGGAGCAGGGAACAGAGTAGAAACTTTAACTGGCTCTACCTGTTGGCAACCAAAAATAAAATTTTAATTTGTCAGTTTCAACTTCAAGCAGGGTTGAAGTTGAGCTGAAGCCTGAATACAAGAGCAGCAAACGTTAAGCCAGTATTTTTTAAATAGTCTTTTCTTTAGGCATTAACTTCAAGTCTTAAAATGCTTGGTAACCTCCTGATGAAGGCAGCATGCTACATCTTTGTTAGCTATTTTCCTGTACCCAAAAATCCTTCACATAAGTCTACAGAAGTAAAAGGACATTGACAAGACCAAGAACTTCAAACGAGCCTTAAGGTTGTTCTCCCCCTCAGAACATTGCTGCTGTACAGGGAAACAACCAGCAGAAGGGTTCCCTTCCCTCCTGGGTAAGAGGTATCTTCTATATAATTACTTCTCAGATCTGGATTTATAACAACCCTGTACTTGGAGAAGTTCCTGCCCAGCAGTCGTGTAATTTCATCCAGTCTTTGTCTTCAACCTTCTGCAGGGCAGATGGTGCCCATGAATCCATAGATTCACAGACTTCTAAGTCAGAAAGTAATAGTTACTGTACTTACATTACTTGCTACATGGCAAAGCCAGGCATGAAGCTCAGGATGCTTCTCAAGGAAAATCATGTGGAAACACACATGCAAAGAAATAAAGTCCCATGAATTTCAATAAACCCACTAAAACTGGGGTATATAAAAGTGCTCTGAATAAAAGTTTACACACCAGGCATTCCCAAATTTCTACATGTAGAGATCTGAAGCCCATTCCTAGACCATGACAGAGATGTTTATCGCTGGCAGTCATCTCCTATCACCTCCCATTCTTCCTTTAAGGAAGATCCTACAACTCTGCTCGTCTTCTCCTCCTCTTCCCTTGGTGGTGAGATGCTCCCCCAAGAGAACAGTCAACAATTGCCTCCTAAGTACCTTACCGCATAAACATGTTGTATGTACATTTTCACTGCATGTAGTAGCCTCCTCGGACTACCCAGGCCATCCTCCTGCTTTAAAAAAATGTTATCAGTCCTATATAATTCCCTGGAAGCCACAAATGCCCTCCCTGCAGTCCTGAGCTCACTGCAGTTCTGTCTCCTTTGATGATAAGAAACAAGCAAGATTCATGGGACCATGGAAAGAGTACGAACAGAGGAGGCAGTTTTGGAATTGTTTATCTATTTTTTCCTTCAATTTCTTGCTGCCAAATGCACAAGCAGTTCCCAGAACTCTTGATTCTTCTTTTGTCTTCCCAGTGGGATTAAAGATAGACTTTAAAATCTTTATCCTAAAGATAGTATAAAGACAGCCTTCCTCATGATGGCCCTATGACTCTTGCTTTTATTTGTGCAAAGTGGCCCGGTTTCAACAGAAGGGACGAGGAATGATCCCACTTCTCCTTTCCCCAGTGTTTATGGAAGAGGAATCAGCACCATCAAGTTTACACCATCCAGGCTAAGAAGGTCTTGGAACCCTAGTTTCTTATTTGGCCTGTAAGTGTAACATAAAATAAGGATGGCAGCATCTGCCACTGTGCTCCAAGCAGTATTGAATATTTTCTGCCAATGTTAGGTGTGGTCCAAGTGTGAGAAATGGAGACGGAAACAAACTGTCTCCAGGAAACTGGTTAAGAGCACCAGCCTCCCAGCCAATCTGTTAAGCTTCAGTTATGCAGTGTGGTGGTTTTACCCTGCTGGGCAGCTGAACACCACCACAACCCCTTTCCCACGCCCCCCTCCTCAGAGGAACAGGGAAGAAAATACAGTGGAAAGGGCTCAAGGGTTGAGATAAGGACAGGGAGATCACTCAACAATTATAATCACAGGCAAAACAGACTCAGCATAGGGAGATTTATATAATTTATTGCCTATCACTAGCAAACTGGAACAGTGAGAAATTAAAAGCAAGCCAAAACCACCTTCCCCCCAACCACCCTCTTCATCCTCCTCCCCCTGAGTAGTGCAGGGGAACAGGGAATGGGGGCTGCGGTCTGTCCCTGATGCCGCTCCTTTACAGTCACTCACTGTAATCGCACATAGGCAAACTTCAGCTTAAGAACATCCACAGGAGTATACACAGTTCTGTGACTTTCCTGTGATTGACATTTGCGGAGTATTAGTTGGGGTTGTTTCACTTTGAGGTACCTCATACCCACAAACAACACGGTTGTCTCAGGGTGTCTAGCATTTGAATGTAAATTTGAAACTTTTAAAGCATTTTTCCTCAAAACATGGTGGTTTTGTTGTTGTTGTTGTTTGTTTGTTTTAATTTTTGCAAATAACTGTTTGTTTCCCACCTAACTGAAAACTTTCCTTCTCATTCATCTCCACAATTAGTCAGTCTTATTAGAGTCTTGCTCAACATCTGCACCTCAGGCTAGACAAAGCAGCCACTCAACACAAACCTCTTCTCATTCAGCCACAGTGCTACCTACCACATAAAACATGCCTCCAATGTGAATTAGTCGGCAGAGGTGGCCATAGTACATCCTACCACTGTCCTCCACAAACTGTTATATATACAGTAGCAGTGGATGCCTGGGTCTGGAAGGTGAAGCTCCAATTGAGAGTTGCTAGAATCATCAGAAACACATGCACAATCTGGCAAAGCAATTGTGAAGCTGGAGGAAGGAGAACTTCCCTCCTTGTCCTCCGGCATTCAGTACTTCCAACTTATCTCACTCTCCTAAAAAAGGCTACATTAACAGCCCTGGGTACCCAGATGTATGTAACACGAGAGCAACAAAGTTTCTCCGCAAAGAAAGTGCTTTCTGTTGAGCTCATTATCAAGTCAGGCTCCTGGGCCCATAAACTTTTCACTCTTCTCTGTACAGCAAGCCAAAATACTACATTATAACAAAACAGCAGTTCTCTAGGACTCAATTTCTTCAGATTGAGAAGTGCACTGGGCTTAGGCAACCACCTCCTAACCACGAGGCTATTTCACCTGAAGCAGCAAGAAGCAGTAGCACTGCCTGCCACCTACATGTTAAGAGAGTGGCCACTGCTGTGACATTATTTTCGAGTTGAGTTCATGTTCAGCTCTTTCACAGGACTTAAGCACATGACAACATAGTTTGTGACTCTCAAACAGGTTTAGGGATAAGACAGAAGCTAAGGCACCCCGGTGCGTGCACGTGCCCTGGACAAACAGGACACCCAGCTTCTCAGGCACAGCATTACAGAAAAATTTGTGGACTGCACCCAAGATGCCTCGATTTCTTTTCAGTGCCAGGTAACCAGCAAAGTGTCTACGTGGATTTGAGTTTCCAGTGCTGTACACCAGGCTGGGACTGCACTCCATTGCACAACAACATGAATATGCTCTCAGGAGCACCTAGTGACATGGTACAAAAATGCAGAACTTGCCTTCACATGTAAAGAAATTGAAAAGAAATTGAAATTAAAAATTTCAAAGCCAATTGTTTATTATCAATAAAGTGTTCTTCATGCCAAGGTGCAGCTGTTCATAAGAAAGCAAAAGGGGGAACTTTCACAAAAGCCCTTACTCCTCAAACATGTTGCTCCATGGTATTTGCAGATCACAGGACTGAAGAATGTTACCACACTCCAGAGCAAGCAGAGAAATCATGGCATTGCCCATCGCCCTGCTGCCAGGCTGGCACGCTGCAGTACGTGCTGATGTCAGCAGGAACTGGCAGAGAGGTTTTACAAGAAGGATTTTATCTCAGTCAGAAACAGAGCTCAGAAAGATAGAGAGGGAAAGACCTGGAGGAGGAGAGGGACACAGCCTCTTTGCTGACAACCCTAATCTCTTTCACTTCTGAAATCCATAGCATCTACTCAAAGAAACACCTCAATTTCCCTTGGACCCACAGCGTGATGACCATCATCTGAGGAATACAGCAGTCTGACCAGTAATTCTTCCTTACAGTTTTCTGCTATGAGGAATGCTGGAAAGGAATTACAAACCGTGTTTTAGAAACTTGTATTGTTCTGGATGTATCAGGACATCCAGAACAGGCAAGAAATGCTGCACCCTTTTTAGCCCTCATGATTCACAAGACAGTGTGAACCAGACCTCTGCTCAGCCCAGGACTGTGTGCAGCCTAGTTTGCAACGCCGATCAGTTTCACTTCCAGGGGATGTTACAGATCTGTATGTGGGTGTTACAGAAGGAAACATTTCTCTGCCAGGTGGCTTTACATGAAAGCTGGTGGCTGCTTTCCTGAGACATTCAGGAAATCAGAACAACTTTTACTGAAGATAATAGGACAGGATAGTGATGATGTATGACTTGTATAATATAGCTGTGTCATCTGTATAGCATCACTGTATATCTGTAACAAGCCTCTACGAAATTGTGGGAGTAAATTCGTGTCTCGAAACCCAGTCTACAGGGGTTACTCTCTGGAAGACTTGTCCAACTCTTGTCCCAGAACAAAATAAAGTGCTCAGCATATAGAAAAGGTAAATGATCTCAAAATGTAGTGGTTCTCTGTAAAGTTCAAGTCACAATCCATATGACAACTATGTGCTGTGACCTAACTTTTGTAAGCCAACTATATCACTGAAGTAAGTATATAGGTTTGTAAGTTTCCCAATGTGCTTTCAATTAATTTCTGCCTCTTTATTTAAAGAAAAAAAGATGTATTTAAAATCACAGTTTCTCAGGCCTAGACAGTTATTGTCACAAATTAAAAGCAACTGTTGTAAGAAATAAGCTTTTAAGTATCACAAACCTTTGAAGATACTATCAAGTAACTTCAAGCTGAATTCACAGGGCGATTTTTTACCTCTTTTAACAACTATATTTAAAGTATCCCAAATTCATCTAGTGAAACTGCTGAAGATTCTCATAATCATACAAAAAAATCATGCATCAGCCCAAAATTTAGAAATGCCAATATGAAAGAAAAGCAGAACTCAAAAGAAAATTAAAAAAAAAAAAAGAAAGAAAAAGAAAAAAAAAAAAAAGGAAGAAAATTTATCCTCTACCTTATGTTAACAAGAATAGGGCTGAGAAATTACCATCTCTACCGACAAAAGTTCATTCTTGCAGTGACTGTGAGATTTATAGTATTGCTCTACAGCATCATCACAGGACTAGCAATCTTCTTCACGGAATAAAAGCTAAATATTTATAGGGAGGTAGCTGTGCTGGAGGACAAGGAACGGGAGAAGGATAAATGTAGCTTAAAGCCTTTGAACTACTTGGCTATTTAATTTTCTTCCGATAAATGGAATCTAAAGAGGAATCCTTCACTCACGTTTCCCCACATTGACTGATACAATGCGTCTGCACAAAACATCCTTCCTACCACCCCAGCTCAAAGACAAACCACACCCCAGGCGTAAGGAGCAGCTCTTGGTCTGGGACTGAGACCCAAACACCACAACCCCAGCCTTCAGACCCTCTCCTAGGGGAGAGGCAACGCTAGCAGCTGGGCCTCAGGATTTGCTGTATTAGGTCTGCGAAAATTCAGAGCCCAGCACTGGTGAGAAAGGGCAGCACCAGCGACATAAAGAACCGCTGTCCCCGCTTCGTCACATGCGGTGTGCGGGGCACAAGTTAGGAGCCCGTGGGGGATTTGGCATTTCCATCGGCTCGAGGCAGCCACGGGGAAGAGCAGGAACCCACACGGTTCGAGCGGGTATTTCCGATGCTGCCAAAAGAAACACCCAGATTATGTCACACCTTCCGAGCATCCCTTCCAGAGGCGTACATGCAATTAGCGGGCGGTGAGGTAAGGCTACACCTCCCGTGGCAGGGAGGGCCTGGGTCACGCAGGAGCTCTGCGCATATTCCAGTCACCCACCCTCCCGTTCCCCTCACCAAGCCAACAGGCCCGAGGGGAAGTCAGGAGGGGAGGAATCCTGCCTCTCCCCTCCTCAGACCACAGCTTCGATCCGTTTATTCCCCTCGCTGTGAGCGAGGGATTTGGTAGATGGATGGAGGAGGCTACAAGATGCTGCCACACGCCTCGCTCGGCAGGGACGGGGCGGTGGGCGCCCGAAGCCAAACATGGCACCCACCGACACCCAGCTCCCCTCCGTCCCGCCAGCACGCACCCTGCCCCTGGGCGACGGCTCGTTACGTGTGGCTAATTACGGCCGTACCCCTAATTACAGACGCCTCGCCGGCCCCCACAGCGAGCGAGCGGGAGGGCGGCGGAGCGGGGCGCGGCGCTGCCCGGCGGGGCGGCCATTTGGGGCCACCCGGGGCGGCCATTTGGGGCCGGGGGGGGGAAGAAGGGGGGGGGTCAGGCGCCTCACCCCCCGCCTCGGGAGCCATCCGAGGCCGATCCAGGCGGGGGCAGCACGGCGGCTCCTCCGGTAAGCGGGGAAACCCCACCCAGCGGCCCCTCCTGGAAGAGGCGGGGTTGCGGGGACCCCAAAGGGATCCCACCTCGCCCCTCGCCCCCGTGTCGGGCTTTCCGCCCGCCCCCTGGGGGCGGGGAGGGCCGCGGTCCCGCTCCGTCCCGCGGCACCGGGCTGCCCCCGCCGGGGGAAGGACAGCGGGGCGAGGGCAGCCGATGGGGCGGGCGGCACCGGGGCTCCGCCGAGAGGGGTCCCCGGGGGGCAGCCCCCCGGGCAGGGCGAAGCCAACCCCCCCCGGGGTACCGGGTGGCCCCCGCGGTGGCGGCGCCCGCTGCCGCCCGGCGGCGATCGGCTGCATGAATGAGCGGCTGGGTGAATGAATGACTGGCGTCTGCTTACTTGAGCATGGCCTCTTCTTTCTCTTCCTCTTCTTTCTGCCGGTCCATCACGGCCATAATAATGTTCCTCTCCTCCTCCGTCAGGTGGCTCAGGTCGGGCAGCTCCTGCATCGGGGGGGGCACCGTGGGTGGGCGAGGGCCGCGGGGCCCCACCGAAGAAGACATTTTCCTCCTCGCCTCTCCCTGTACACCTTCTACCTTCGCCCGGCGAACCCAGCCAGCCTCTCCTCCGCCCCCTTCACAGTGTAGTCCTCCGAGCAGCAGCAGCAGCAGCGGCGGCGGCAGCAGCAGCAGCCGGCAGCTCTCTGGCAGCAGCGGAGGAGGAGGCGGAGACCCAGCCTTTCATGGTTGCTCGCATCCCCCCCAGCCCGGCTCCCTGTGCTGCTGCTGCTGCTGCTCGCTCCCTCCCTTTTGTCTCCGCGGCTCCGGGCAGCTCGGGGGCCGCCGCCCGCAGCCCCAGCCCAGCCCTCCCGGCGGGGGCCGTGCGGGGCGGGGGGCGCCGCGGGGCGGAGGGTGCCCGGGGGCGGAGGGCGGGTGCTGCCGCCGAAACGGCTCGGCGGCTGCGAGCCTGGCGCCGGGAGGAGGGAAAGGGGGGGATTTGGGGCCGCTGAGGCGGAGCCCGTGACAGGGAACCGGGCCGACGGAGCCTCTCGGCCGCGCCTCCCGGTGCCCCTCGGGGTGCCCGCTGTGGGCTGGGACCACCGCTGGGAGCCGGGCGGCCCCTCCGGGCTGAGGGAGCCGTGGGCATGGTGGTGGTCGGGTGTCCCAGCCCCGGCTGTGGTCCCGCAGCCTCCAGCACGCACCTGGTCCCATAAGCTTCCACCAGACCCTCCTTGGGGTCCTGCACTTCAGGGAGCCTGAGTCTGTCCAGTCACGCAGCTTGGCTCCCTCGACCCGAGGGAGTGGTGTCAGGCTGTGACAGGGGAGGATGGATAGGACATGAAGAATAGGTTCCTCGCCAAGAGGGTGGTCATGCACTGGAACAGGCTCCCCAGGGATGTAATCATGGCACCAAGCCTGTCAGAGTTGAAGAAGCATTTGGACTGTTCTCTCAGTCATATGGTCTGAATTTTGGGGTAGACCTGTGTGGAGCCAGGAGTTGACTCGATGATCGTTGTGGGTCCCTTCCAGCTTGGGATATCCTATGATACACTTGAGCACTTTCTTCATATGCTTCTTACAGCAAGTGGCACCTGTGCCAGGGGTTCCCGCTGCGCCTCCCTGAAAGCGGTGTGTGCTCTATCCATCAGACCAATTTTTTCACGGCTGGGACCCACCAAGATGGCCATGAAACATGCCACGGTGCTTTGGTCAACTGGGATGAGACAATAAACAAAGTATTATTCTAGACAGGGGTAGCTTCTCTATCAGTTTCTAACCTACCAGCTCTGACTAACCAGATTTTGGGTAGCTGGCAATCAACACAACAGTCCTTTTCTAGAGGAGATCACCCGCATGTAATCAACTGGTCTGAAACTCCTGCGTATAGCTCTGAAGAGCCCCTTGTTCAAGCATGCCTATCTGAGAACAAAATCATTCAGGCTACTTGGACACGCAAAGCTAAAATATAGAGAAAACTGCACTTTCAAATAAAATGTGAACTACTACTAACACATGCTGACGCTTTAGACCTCTCGGTCACGCTTCTGTTGAGGTCATGGCATGGAAACAGCTCTGGTTTCTAGAGAGATCGTCTGATGGGCATGAACCAGAAAGAAAAAAAAATCTGTGCTGGCAGTGCTCAATGCTTCCTGCTGCCAAACTTGCTGGGTTTGCAACAGGGAGAGGGACCAGCTTTCAGCCAGCCACACTAATACCTCTCTCACAATTCTGAGAGCTATGAACCTTCATGACCCTTTGAATTTGAGCAGAATTACTGCGGCCATCTGTTTGTATCCCCCCAAGAAATTTTCTGCAGGAAACAATTTGATAACATACATTATAAAGAAAAAAAAAATAATAAGCACTGCTGTGACCACCAGAACTTTTGAGTGATAATGTCTATGTTCAGCCTTTTCCATCCAACTCAGAAAGGAAAGTCTCAACTGTTCCAGCACATGAAGGAAACTGAAACTTGAATGACCAACAGATGCCTCAGAACAGATTAAAGTGGTGTTAATAAGTAAAGCACTATAAAGGGCTGGTAAATAGCATTATGTCACACTCAGTTAAAGACACAGACTCTCCACTAAGTTGTGTGATGATTTCTCCCGGGGTCTGGCCACATAGTCTGCTAGACATAGTCCTACCCACTGCTAGACATGGTCCTCAGAGCTGATCAATAAAATCACTTTCTGCCATCTGCAACCAGCAGATACAACCTTAGCAGTTGAGTATCAGAAACAACATGAAATATCTGCAACAGAAATACTAGATTTAATGCTTAAGTTGTTATAGATGCATAGGTAGTCCCCAGACTTCAGATAATCTGAGCCTGCACATGCCACATAAAAGATGTAGCTCAAGTAACTGGAAGACCTAATTCATTGGAGCAGTGGCCCTAGTGTTTGAGAGTTACAGCTTTAAGGCCAACATGAAAAAGTACTTAAGGTCTAAGACTATAAGACCCAAGTGTCTCCATAATAATTTTAGAGAGAAAATATTACATGAGGTTAAGTTTCCCTTCTCACCTTTCTGCTTATTAATTACTGACACAGTCATGTATATGTCTGTTCTGTATTACTTTGTTAATTGCTGTATGCTGGGTCAAGCACATGGATTCTTACTGCTGTGTGTGAAATACCAAATAAATACAAAGGGTATAAGGGGACTTTTTATATAGTTTCTCATAACTTAAAAAGGAAAATATGAAAGCTCTAGCAGAGTAATATTTTAAAAAAAAAAAAAAAAAAAAAAAAAAAAAAGATGGAAGTTGGAGTGTGGGGTTGCACCAAGAAAAATATTGTGAATAAAATTATGTTACTGAAAAGCACAGAATCATAGAATTGTTTAGGTTAGAAGGAACTTTTTGAGATTATCTAGTTCACCATCCCTGCTCAAGCAGAGTCAGCCAGAGCAGGTATTTAGGACTGTTTCCAGTTGGGTTTAGAATATCTCCAAGGGTGGAAATCCCACAACCTCTCTGGGCAATTTATTCCAGTGTTAAACCACTCCCACATTATAAGACTGTTTCCTGATATTTAAACAGAATGGCCTGCGTTTCAGATTGTGCCCATTACCTCTTGTCCTGTCACTGGACACCACTGACAAGAGCATGGCTCCATCTTATTTAAAGCTTCCCATCAGATATTCATTCACATTGCTGAGATCCCCTGAGCCTTCTGTTCTCCAGAATGAACAGTCCCAGCTCTCTCAATCTCTCTTCAAATGACAGCTCCAAACCCCTTAACCATCTTCATGGCTCTTCACTGGACCCGCTCCAGTGCATCTGTGTTTTCCTTGTACTGGGGAACCCAGAACTAGACCTAGCACTCCAGATACGGCTTCAGCAGAGCAGAAGGGAAGAGTCACCTCTCTCAATCTGCTAGCAATGCTTTTCCTAATGCCTACAGTACCTTAGGCACAACAAATGATTTTGCATTTTTTATGCATTTTTGCATCAAGAAAGTAGTTTTATAGAGAGAAATACAGAAGAAAGCATAAAACTTACCTCACTTTTCACCAAGCTACCTGAAGAGACTCTGTTCTTAATGCTAAGTACTTCAAACCCTGAGTGTCTGTTTTCTTATTTGCTCACGTTTTCTTTGTAAAAATGAAATATTTAGCATTGTCATCCAACCAAAGATGCATGGAAAGCTGAGTCTACTCAAATACAATATATCCTGAAGCTTTGAAGAGAATTGAAGCCTTGAAGAGCCTTGAAGAGGATTTTGTTGCCTGGTTAGTAAGAATGCCCTCTACCTGGTAACATCCAAACTCTTGTCACTGAAAGGCATCCAATTAACTCCATTTCTCTAAAGTCCTACGTAGCAAAGACTACTGTGAAATCTAGAAATGGAATGTGAATACAGGGATCGCAACATATCAGGTAAACTACTTTCCTAAACTGCTGTCTTGAGAAGCCAATCACAGTCATGGAGTCTGTGATGAAAACCCAGACTTGTGCTTGTCCCTACTAAATGAAAGTTATAAAGTCTTCTGCTGTTTATCTACCATTTCGATGTATAATGTTTCTTCATGAAAAACATTCAGTGAATTAAAATCTTCTGAATTACTTATATGAATAATATGTATTTGTGTTGCACTAACAAGTTCAGCCTCAGTTGTCAAAAAAAGAAACTGACTTGCCACCTTTTTGAGAATCCTGAGGCTTGAGCAGATAATTCTACTGTGAAGTTGGCATCCAATAGAAAAAAAAAAAGGACTAATCACCAAACTTATTCAGAAGAATGACTATGCAAGTTGGGCTACTTTGGAAAAACGTTAAGCTAAATTTGGCAAGGGCACCGAATATTTAATAAGAGAACACAGGTGGGAAGTTACCAGGGGAATAATTCTCTAAATTCATGGAAAACATTTTTCATTCACCTTTCCATAACTTCCCAGTGAACTAAATGTACTAATATTTTTAGTCAAAACCCACAAAAGTCTTAGCTGAATACCAAAGAAGCTAGTGGCATTTTCTAATGATCACTCCAAATATATGACCCAGAGAGTCAATGGTTTCATAACACATGTTTTAAGGAAGAACCTTCATACTCCACTGAGCCTAACTGATAGCTTAAGAGCATCTCTAAACTTTTTAATTTCTAGTTCTCAGAGATCTTGCCCTAAGTATTACTGGAAGTTAAGAAAGTTTTATATTTAGGGATCCATCTCTCCTTTTGGGAAAAAAATACAAATAAAAATCTACCCAGAACAGTAGAGAATTAAAGTTTTGCTTTTTGAGGAGACTATAGTAAAATCTTCAGATATTTCACACATCAATGCTTGTTATAGAAGCACCCATGCTGTGCATACATTTATCTAAGTGCTACCACTGAAATTTTCTTATTTTGCATCTTGTAATATCTTATTTGTACATACCCTTACCATATCCTAACAATCTTTCACTTCTGAAGATTGAGCCATAGATTAATAGGTTTTGTATACTCATCAAGGTCTTTGATACCTGTTTTCCTTTTATTTTGTTTCCTTCTCCTGTGTTCATTGACACTTCACATTCTTCCTTTCTTTTCACAAGCAGCGTACCAGTGTTCCAGTCATCCTCCAGCACACCTTTCCTCACTATCAGCCACATTCTGCTCCTACCCCTCGCCACTTCTATTTCACTGTATACTTGGTACAGGAATCCAGAGTATATTCACACACTATCCCTACAATACATCTGGTTTCATTTTTCACAGCTCCAAGCGTACACTGTGACCACTTTATACATGCATCTTTGATCACACCACATCATACCTCACTCAGGGCCTTCATAAACCTTTAGTCTTTTTCTTCTCCATTCATATATATGAACAGAGATACCGATGAGTGTGCAGGACAGGTGCATACTTCGTTTATGGTTCCAGTCCTCCTTCACCCTTAGGAACTTTCTTTCTCCCCCATATCTTCCTTGCAGACTGTACAAAGGCCATGTTCTAAATTTCTCAATTCCACTGATACTTCCTTTTCAAGTTTTTTTTCATTAGCCCAGCTGTTAGCAGTCAAGACTGTCTGTTTTCTTGCTGGAGGCAAACTGAAAGAAGAGACTGGAAACAAACAATTCAGAGGGTTTTCCTGCACGTTCCTTCCCTAGAAGAGTGGTGCTCTTTGTCAGGCTCATGGGAGACTGGGGATAATGAAAGCTGCAGAAGAGTTTTCAGTCAGTTCGAGTGGGTTTGATGTTTGAGGGCAGTCATGAAGGATGAAATACCCTGTAGCATCAAGGGCTCAAAGTCATTTCTCACAATAGGTTAGTAGAAGTGGGGCACTGTGACTTCTCTCTCACTCAAGAAGCAGTTGAAGGCATTTAAAAACTTCAAAGAGAGTCCAAAATCACAGCAAACTCTGTTTTATTAACAAATCATGATGTTCAAGAGCACATTTTTTTTTGGTTTCTGACTCACGATTTTTCATTTCTTAAAGTTTGGAGGTACTGCAGTATTTTAAGAGAGAGAAGAAGGTCACAACTAGCTGTAGCATGAGAAGAAATGAAATCAGTCCTTTTCAAGGCAGCCAAAAATGACCAGAATAAAAGATTTCATTTCAGGTATGAATTTCAGGACCTGTTCTGGACAGGATTTGTTATAACATGTAATTTCATAATGGGTGTCTACATACTGCAGTGCATCTTTATAATTAAAAAAAAAAAAAAAAAAAAGACAGAAGCCTTGGTCTTTTTAAAAATACATACATATATAAAAAATATCAGTTCCATCAGCGGCAAACCTCATGGAGCCTCCTTTTGGATGACAGCTTTGGATTCTCTTGTGTCAAATAATGCAGCTGATTTCACACTTTCACCTGTTCTTTAGTGGGTGCACAAATCAGAGCATCCTTTATCTGGGTGCTGATTTTCATTAGGCCTGCAGGAGCTCAGTGGTTTAGACCTTTTCCTTTTTTTCAGGCTCATTTGAAATTGGTCAAAAGATTCAACTGTTGTTGCTGGAGAACTGACAGAAAAACAGTGTGATTGCATAGCTTGGTTTCCTTAAAAAACAGGCTAGAAGCTCTGTCACACCCCCATAGGTCTCCAATTATTCCCTTTGCTCTTCTCAGTTCCCTCCTGTTTAGCTGTGTATTTCTGGCATGGCAGCTTCCAGAAAATCATCCCATCCTTCAGGTGCAGCTTGCCAAAATTGCATAAACAGGAACTGTCACCTGCCTCCTCCATGACATGATGCTTCTCTCTGTGCAGCTCCAAATCATAAATCCTTTTAGGTGCAATAGTGCATATGCAAACTCATGTCTGATTTGAATCTGTAATGAGCTGATTCTTATGTCACTCTGACTACTTTCCAAATGTGATTGTTAATATTTAGAAATACTAACAAGGTTATAAGTAAAACGACATTTCTGAAACACTAAGATCAGTTTGCATTTTTACTTCTTTAACTAGAAAGAAGTGCAAAAAATGATGGAACTGATCCCACAATCCCCTGGGGGAAAAAAAAAAAAAAAGTCATCACCTACTTTTCTTTGTCTTCTGGACATATCTAAATTTGATAACACAGGCAGATTCAACCCCATTCAGTTCAGGTGAACTCTGCATAAGGCCACAGCACAGAAGGACCATAAGTTTATAATATCTTTTTACATCTGTCAGATAGGCTGAGAAGCATTATGGCTCAGACAGAGGAAACCAAAGCCCAATGCTCTTAGTCAGCAATCTGGCAGTTGGAAAAACAGTGATTCAGTTCAAGCGTTGAAGTAACACAACATCTTCCATAATTACGGACCATATCTTTTTGGAATAAGAATTTTATTGTTGCTCCAGTTGTTCTGCTGAACAGTTCTCACATAATTAGTAAAGTAGCCCTCAGATATAATGAATATGTTGTCTGCATTATAATATATAGAGATTTTTTAATGTATTTGCTTCCAATTAAAGTGTCTTACCATTATTTCTGTTCCAAAAGAAAATCTTTTTTGAAGTCTTGAATGTTTTACACTATGATTGCAGCAGAGAGTGCAGTAGGGGAAAGATCTAAATGATCTAAATCACCAAATGCCTAGCACACTAATGCTGTGCGTGTCACCAGAAGCCCTACAACAGCTGCCAGCAGCCCTGAAATACTCTTGTGAAGAGAATCCAAGAAACTCCTGCTGTTTTATCAAGCCTGATTGGCAGTAAACACCTGATTCCTCAGACATGCTGTAGAGAAGCAGCAGGTAAGACAGTAGCAGTGAGCAGGGAAAGGTGTCATCCTCCAGAACCATTCCTGCATTGGAGTATATGCCATGGCAAGTTCTGTCTTACAATATATTCCAACTTACATGATAAAAATAATGCACAGTTCTCATGCATCTCTATTCATAAATTTCAAGATACTGTGAAAGGGAGTCAGTATTATTACTAAAACAGGCGCAAGAGTTCTGATGGAATGGTTTGCCTTAAAAAGTAGTGAGGCAAAGTTTGCACAAGAAAATATCTTTAATTATCTAATGGATATAATCAGGAAAAAAATGAACAAGCTTTCAGGCACACAAGTCCTTTTAAATTCAAAAAAGAAATGGCAAAATTCAAGCTAAGCATAGCCTGGGAACAGTTGCTTTGAGCTTAACTTTATTATTCTAATTAGCTAGACAACTTGAGAGAAAAGAGTGCTTGAAATATGTGGAATAGAGAGGATATTTGTAAGAGCAGTGATGCATTTGGGCAACAGAGAAGGAAACAGAGGAAAAGACAGATAGAAAGATAATTATTACCTGTGAAAGAGGAAGATGTCAGATGAGATGTGAGAACAACCAGATGTCATAAAACCAATATCTGTGCTATCTCTGCTGAGTTCATGATTTTAAATGAAATGTATTTTCATCAAAATGAAAGGCTTCATCAGAAATATGTCAGTATCTACAGCATTGTTTAAATGGAGAAAAATTAGAATGTTTTGTTTCTGCAGTGTAGAATTTCTTCATTTTGATGACATTGTTATGCTTCATTTTGTTTGAACTTTTGTATTATCCTAAATTACTGAAAGAAAAACCACTGATGAAAAAAATGGACACATTCTATTTAAGATGTCAAGTACTTCAGTATAAGAGACACATTTGTAATAAAGAGAAAGCATGAAAAGCAAAGTTGTGATAATACCAAGGTAACATTTGGGGGAATGTTTGTTCTGTAAAACTTTGTAAAATGTGGATATTTGCTGGTTTGTTTTAATACCTTAGGGGAAAAGGGGAAAAAAATCACATACAGCAAAACCCAGTTCTCATCTAGCTCCCCCATTTTTATAAATAGGGAAGATGAGGCACAGACTGAATAACATTTCCCAAGTCATCGGGCAAATCACTGGATATGATGATCAGTAAAAGGTCGCATCCCATTCCCATGGTCTAACTATTCATCTCCTCCCACAACTTAGGGTGCTCTTGCAATCAATCAAACTGAATAATCTAAGTAGTTACTTCCTTTAGTGTTCCCTTAGTTGTTGTACTCCAAGTCACAGAAAAGACTGAATGTTTGTAGTACACCACCGTATAGAATAAAACAGATGAGCTCAAATAGGTGATTTAAATTATTTGTTTCAATATAGATCTGGAAAAGAGCTGTTTTATTTTATCTTTCAAATTATCACATTTGTTACTAAAAAGGTGCAACAATATTCTTACTTGTGCATTAAAATTTCTGTCTTTTATACACACAATCCTCTCCATTTATTCCAAGTCTGTAGGTACACACATACATGTTATATGGATAAGGAAGTACCAAACTATGAAGAGGGAGAAAATCTGGGACAGTGTTACCTAAATCGGTGACTAATCACCTGAAGAACCTTGTTTCAGTGTTATAACAACATTATAACAATGCAATACAACATATAGAAGTTTATATAAACTTCCATGTTCCATCAATTAAAAACTTATGAAGAAGGTAGAGGTGCCTGAAGAGTGTTTCTAAAATTACTTTCCTGTGGCCTCCAGTAGTCATTCCTGTTTTGTTCAGCATCCAGAAGGAAGATGGAATGCCTAAGCAGCATACCAAATGAGATTGTTAAGAAAGCATCATTTCAAATTCTGAAGTTGTATTAAAAGAAAATGAACATAAATTTGGATAGATAAAATGTGAAAATATGATCAAACAGACCAAAAAAGAGTTGGAGGAGCAGCTTGCTAAGGAACCCAAATTAGTACTAAATTCTTCTCATAGGAAATCAAGAGCAAAATATTTTGGCAAGCATTTTGCAGCACTTCCTAAACTAGAGTAGAAAAGGAACAGTCAGGCAGGACAAGACCATTGCAGAGAAGTTGGATGGATTATTGGCATCCAGGTTCATTATAGAAAAGAAAGGAGATTACAACACAGCATGCATTTTTAAGGGTTAAATCGGTGACCCATCTGCCTGAAAATTGAAGCAACTTTGGAATAGATGATGATTCAAAGAAATAGAATGAAAAGTAACACATACAAATCAGTTGGGCCAAATGGTATTCACCCCAAAAATATAGATTAAATAGGCAAATTGCTAATGGCAGTGTATAATTACACCTGATGATGACTATGATCCTGGAAAGAGAAAACATTGTTCTGCCTTGCAGACCTCTTGGAGTTCTCTGAAAAGCTCATCAGGTATGCAGTTCTGTGTGACCCAGCACAGGATCCAGTCCCTGTTTACTGGGATTTCCAAAAGGCCTTGACAACATCCTTCAAGAAAGGAGACTGTGGAGAAGAGTGCATATGTGTTAAGTGCACAGAATAATGTAGGTTTGAATGGACTTCTGGAGGCCACCTTTTTTCCAAAGTAATGCCAGCTTAGACCTTAGATAAGGTTGCTTGGAGTCATGCACAGCCAAGCTTTGAATACCCCGAAGAGTGGAAATCTTACAAACTCTTTAGGTTTCCTGGTGCAGTGTGAAGAATGTTTTCCTAACTTTTAATCAGAATTTCCCTTAAAGTGACTTGCATCTGTTGCCTCTTGTCCTTTCCTTGTGAAGGGTCTGCCTTTGTGTTCTCTATATCAAGTAGCCAAACACAGCAATTAGATCTCCCTTTAGCCTTCTCTTCAAGCTGAACGAATACATCCAGAAATTCAACACAATACGAACAAAGAGTCAGATTTCTTAGTAAAGGAAGAGGAGTTTGGCAGAATTCTGAGCTGAGATGCACATCCTTTAGCATAGCCAAAAATGACCTGGAAAAGGAGGTGAGCAATGAGATTTAAAAGTTTTCTGATGATACAGTTACCAAGGTGGCAAGGACAAGAGTTGATCATAGAATTGCTGAAAGATCTTATGAGGCTTCGTGACAGAGTAATAAAATGTTTTGTGAAACAGTGTGCTGAAAAACAATCTTAGCTTCTTATATCAAATGGTGGACTGTGACCTGACCATTACCACTCAGAAATGAGAAAGACTTCGGAGTTAAGATAAATAGTTCCAAGAAAACATCATCTTTATGCTCAGCAGTGATCATATATATATATGTGATTATATATACATATATATATATAAATCAAATGCTAGGAACTATTAGGAAAGGAATGAAGAACAAGACAGAAAACACAGATATGTCTCTGGATAAATCAAAATTTATTATATTTTGAATTCTATCTGCAGGTCTGGTCTCCTGATTTCAGAAAGGATACATTAGGGCTTAGAAGATATACAGAGATGATGATCAAAAAGTAGCTCATGGCTTCTGTACAATGTATTATTTTGTGGACTGGGACTCTGGGGAAAAAAAAATAAAAACGTGATTTGTGAGAATGTAAGACAAAACTACAAGATCGTAAATGGCCTAACCAAAGTGGATAGAGATCAACTATTCATTGTCCCTTTCAGAGACATTAGGAGTCGTCAAAGGGAGCTTGTGATGGTGGTTCCTCACACATCAGGTACCAGACCTGTAGAAATCCTTGCAAAACTCACTGTGAATAGAAGTTTGTATGAGTTCAGAGGAGATTGGGCAAGTACCTGGAAGAAATATTCATGAAGAGTTGCTAAATAAACAAAACATAAAACACTTGGGAAATCCCCTGAAGTTAAACAGTAAGAAGATGGAAAATTAGTAGGGGAAACTATCAGATATACTTACGTGGTTTTAATACTTCCCTGAACATTGACTTATAAGTACTCATTGGGACAGAGCACTGGCTAGAGCAACTTTGGTTTGGAATCAGTATGGCAGTTCTTCTGTTCTTACTACTTTGTCTTTTTTTAAACAATCCTCCCCAGAATTAGTATCACGTTGCAGGCGCTATGCAGTTACCAGTCTGACTTGCTCCCTTCCAGTATTAGCTCAGATGCATCTTAAAATCTCACCCATCTTATTACTATCCCAAATGAAGAAACATATATTGTATCACAACAAAACAACTTTTGTTCTGACCACAGAATAAAACAAAACCAAATTATGTGTTTTCTAAGCACAATCTACCTCTATATGCACTAGGAACAATATCTTGATGTTCAGTATCTCATTAAATACAGTGCTTAATATCTGCATTGTCTTCTGTGTTGGCAGAATGGAGACAAAACATTTGTTAGACTGGAGATAAGTGAGATTTCTTTATTTTAAAATGCTCAAGCCAGTCCTGTAGAGGAATGTTTGTTAAATTTTTTATAGTGACCTGACCCAAGCCAGATGCACTGAAGAAAACCCCAGAGAAATCTACCAGCTGCTGCTGGTAGAAACTAAAAAATGGTTGTCAGACTAAATAGCTCCTTAGCAGTGGCAGAGGGTTAAAAGGGATATATAGATCTTTGTCCTTTAACTGATGGTACTGTAGCACAGAGATAGACTGATGAAAGAACTCTAATAGAGAAAAGCTTTGGTCAGTGAGGAAACAGCAAATACAGATTTCAGCTCTTTGGAAAAGACTGTTGCCAGCCTTCTCACCTCGTGTTAAGGAATCTATATTTTTTCCACTTTGATTTAAAAACCCACATTGTTTTCGATACAGTGGCTATACCACAAAGGAAAAATCAAGAAACCAGAAGTCAAAGCTATTAGACTTCAAAATGAAGTAACTTCTTTCTAAGGGCCAGAGATAGTTGTCAAAGCGATGGTAAATCCATTCCTGTTGCAAGAATTGACAGGAACAGCTCTCCTCTGAGAATTCTTCCAGGACTCAGAGGCATCACAAACCAGGAAAGCATTGGTGGTAATGGAGAGAGGCTCAAGGAAATCACAGTTTGCACTAAAGCTTTTGCACTAAGTAACTACTCACCATCACAGCTTAATTTATGTAGCTGCTCTGGAGCAAACCTGTAGAAGAGATGCAGTGTCCAGTTATAATTCAGATTATTGCAACATATTTGCCTTTTGCATCTGCTTGCAGCTCTATTGGTGTGGCTCTAAGGGGGTCCTTGAAACGGGTTTTTCATTCTATAGCAGTGCATCCTACCAGGGGGAGTTTTCTGCTTACATGTTTCTGTAGAGGCAACAGATCCTATGTAAGTGCTGCTGCTGAGAAGAGTTGTGTCCCCAGAGATGCAGCACACCAGCTGAATGTCTTCAGGCACAGCAGTGATTTAGCTGGCATAGATCTTGCACAGCTTCCTGTCCTTAGAGCACCCTGCTAAGTCTTCTGACCCCCCGCAGGGTGATTATGGCCAAGTCCTGGATGCACGTGTTTAACATGAAGTTCTGGGCGAGATGTTACCCCAAGAGCATCAAGTGGCAATTTGCAGATCAGTAGCTTGGTGGATTTGTGGATGGGAAGCACCCATTAGTCTAACCTCAATACCTAGAAAAATTATGTGGAAGATTATCCTGGTGTTATTGAAAAGCAATTAAAGAACAAACCAATTATCATGCATAGTCAACATGGGTTTGTCAAGGTAAAGAGATCTGGGGTTGCTGCTGATAGCAGGCTCAGAAATGAGCTAGTGGTGTGCCTGGCAGCCAAGGGACAAACCACATTTTGGGGTGCATTAAACACAGCATAGCCAGTTGGTCAAAAGAGATGATTCTCCCACTGTATCTAGTGTAGGTACAGAGGAGGTTTAGACTAGTATTGGGAAAAAATTCTTTACCATGAGGGTGATCAAATACTGGGACAGGCTTCCTAGCAAGGTGATTGATGCTCCATGCCTGTCAGTGTTGAAGAGGCAGTTTGATAATGCCCTTAATAACATGCTGTAACTTTTGATTAGCCCTGAAGCAATCAGGCAGTGGCACTTGATAGTCTTTGTAGATCCCTTCCAACCAAACTATTAGATTCAGGTTGATTTGATTCATTTTGATTTGATTCAGTTGAAGCTTCCTCAGAGCCACAGTGCTGGAATTGCAGAGACAGAGCCCCACCATGCCACTTTGAGCAGAAGTGTGCTAGCAGGTGGTTATGGTAGCAAGCTGCTTTCTGGGTGCTCTGTCTTCAGCTGATGCACTGACTTGCAGCAGGTAGATCAAGTCATTCCTGGCCAAGGTAGGTCTGCTTTGCTAGCTAGTGACTCCAGCCCTAGAGAGGTCAACATTAATGGCAGCTCCTGCCTACAATAGCTGTACTACAAGCCAGGGAGTGAAAGGATGATTTCTGTACTGATGTACTAAGGTATGGTAGAGACCTCTCTGTTTAGTCTTCCTCTTCCTGTTGAGTGCTGATGCCTCAGAGATCAGAAATATGCTTTGTTCTGATCGCTCTCTCTGTTGACAGTCTTTGAAGTGAAATACCCCTGCCATGAATCCCATCATCCTCAGAGATCCTGTTATTTCATTTAGACCCTTACTTCTTCTGTCTCATGTCCATCTTTTCAGACACCAGAAGCTCACATTACCTGAAGCTTAAGACTGACTTTCAGCATGGAGCATTACCCTTGCACCAAGGCTAGTACCACATCTCCCATGAACCATTCAGAAGCCAATTCCTTCCCTGAAGAGTGTCGCATTTAAACATGATGCCAGGGGGAACATCTGTGTTCCAGGAGAGGTAGCATATCAGGAAACAGTGCTCCGTATTTGTCAGCATGAGGGGTGATGGCTTCAGCCAAGCAGCTGCTATGGGGCTGCTGCCAGTGTGGCAAAGGAGAATGTAGGGAGACACTTAAAGGGAGTTAATGAGGTAGCTTTCTGGCTATTTAGAGAGTTTTCCCTTGGTATGAAGGGCAGGATGGAAGAAAGCACAAAGGCATATTGTTTTTTGTTTGTTTGTTTTTGTCTTTGAAGTATTGGAGTACCAGACATGAAAGAATATGACATGAGAAAAGATGACAATTCAGCGTAAGGGGACAAAGTGTCTAATGTGCCTGAACAGAAGGATGAGAAAGATAGAGGTGGAAAAAATACCTGAAGAGAGTAATTAACCTGTCACCATTTTCTCATAGGTTTACTGTCTTGCTTATTCTAAGTGGTTTTGACAAGTGCTAAGTGATAAATATCAGTCCCTTTAGTATCTCTAAGTATAGACAATCACAGAAAAATAGGCAAGAAGAGACTTTAGGAGGTCAGCTGGTCCATTCTCCCACCCAGCATAGGATCAATTATTCATTCATGATCAATCATCATTACTGTAGACATTTGCCTACCCTGCTCCTCAGGACTGCTAATCTATTCCAGACACTGGCTTTCTTTACTATCAGAAAGCTATTCCTAATGTCAAAATTAGCTATGCTGCAATTTTAGCCCATTGTTTCCTGTTTCATACACTGGGGACATTCTCATCCTCTTTGCAGCAGCCTTTAATGCATCTGAAGATTGCTATCATGTCTTTTCGCAATATTCTCTTCTGCAGCGTTCCCATCCTGGCAGTTTCAGACTTCCAAAAAATAACCAAACTTATAGAATGAAAAAGTCTTATGGCCTCTTTTCTTCTTTACTTCCTAAAAAAAGCATGTAAATTTTATTCTTAATGCTATCTTGAAGGAAGTGACTACACAGTTCTTTAGAATCACTTGAAAGAAAGGAACATGAAAGTCAAATGAAACAGTGACTGTATGTCTCCATTTTCTCCACATTTCTCAGAACAAAGCTTCAATAACCTAATTTCATGGTGGCATTTAAATATACTTTGGTTTTGAGAAATGAGTTTAGATTCTGATTTTATATTCTTGATATTACTGTCTCATCTATATTGGTGGAACAAAGATGAATCTACTAGATTCACGGACCTCACAGAGATGTAATGATTTATTTGTGAGGTCCATTTTAGAGGTCTTAGGTGTGCTGATATGTAGCTGAAGCAGCTCCAATTAATTAAATATCACTTAAGTAGCTTACAAATATTACTGCTATAACAATGAATTATAACTCCTTTTTATACGTGTTATTTACAAATATAATGCATAAGTGATTCTTATAAATAAAACAAAAATCTTAAAAAAAAAAAAAAGCATAATTGTCCTTTAGAATAATATATAAGCAAAAGCTAGATAGTTATGAATTTCATTCAAAACTAGGAAAGACTAATATTCTGATGATATATTTATTTCTCGTTATGATTACAAATGCAGCTTATTAGACCAGCAGCCTATCTTGCTGATGAAGGTTACTGCTGTATTGTAGCACTATAAATGCAAGGGTCAGCAATTGCTAGGCCGTTCAATCTTTCTTCTCCATCTATGCTCTTGAAAGGCAGAAAGAAAAAAGGTAGAAAGAGATTCTGTTTCTATTCTTGTTGAAGTCAACGCAACAGGATCCTGCAGGCTGTAGGTGTTGCTAGGAAAGTACTGCACAAGCTGGTCTGTCTCTTTTACTGTACCAGCTCTCTGCCTTCTACCAGCTGAGAATGCCATGGAAACAGAGGTTGGGATGCAAAAGCTGGTCAGGTTGGGGACTGGGGATTTAAATTTTTTTTAGTACGTGTATCAAAGGAGACTTTCTTTGGAATGGCAATGCAAAACATCCTGCCCCATTTCTAGTGATCTGTATGGCAGTGACAGCATTCCCACTGGACAAAGACAAAACAGTGTGACAAGGTCAGCACAGCAGCTGTATGCTTTGACATCTCCTAAGCAGTACTGAAAAACTTCAAGTAATTAGCAAGGTGCGGCATAGGAATGCAAAAATATCTTTAAGTGTAAGCAAATCAACTCAGTTTCCCTTACTGAAAACCTTCAGGTGGACCCAGTAGAAGTTAATGGATAGTGTGAATTAGTAGGGTGACAGACAAATAAGAAAGATGAAAATAACCTGATTTTAATGGTGCTTGCTATACTTTCATGATTTTTTTTTTAATCTAATATGCTAGAAAATATCTTGCAAAATAGCAATTGTCTTTCTAGTTGTCATGCTGTTATCCCTTCTTGTCTATGTCAATAAAAGCCTGTTGCAAAAGGAAGGAATTTGCCACATCAGTATCTCAATCCAGTTTAAAGGCCTATAGTTGGTAGGTCTCACAGTGGAGTTGCCATGATTAAAGCATTTCTCCTTATCAGGTACTGCCAATACACACAGTTTTAACCTTTAGCAAGTGTGGAGCAACACATCTTGTTTTAGGTTGCAGGGAAGAATAGTTGTGCAAATGGAAATGCTTTTAAAATTGCTGGCCTGGACTCCGAAGAGCTGAGTCAGTGATTTCAGTGGAATTAACCTCTTACAGGCCCATGAATGCAGACCTTCAAGTATGTGCATAGTTACTGTACAATTAGTACAGCTAGGTTGATATCCTCTAACCTAAGTGGTAGGAACTGCATGTGTGAGCATGTATCACATATCAAACAGAGCAGTAACTTGCTATTATGCAGTCCACCAAGCATTAGCCAGTTCGTAGTAATGTCTTATTTGGAAGCAAAACCAAACCAACCAAACAAGAAAAACAAACAAACAAGTAGGAAGTTCTAACAACACAGGAAGAATTAATACTAAAACACTGCATTACAACAAAGTGCTGTCAGGGGAGACTGCATGCCTGATTGTGTACCAATTTGAACTTGCACAGATTAGCAAGGTTTTGTTGTGTCTGACATTGTCTTGAGCTAGCAAAACAACTGTCATTCATGCTTCAATATTAAATGAAGGTGTAAAGATAGCCACTGAAATTGTTCTACAGTATTCTATTATAGATAAACATGAATTTAGTGAACAAACAGAATACGTTTAACTAAGAGAGTTGTAACAAAAAAAAAAATAAATATCCAAAACTACTAGCTAGTCTTGTGTTTTAGGGAGGTATCCTTTTCCAGTCAATGAATAGTTTGTGTTAAGCATGTGTCAGTGTACTGAAATAGGCTATTTATTAACAAGAAAACAAGGAGACCAAGTAATCCTTGGAATTTCTTGCACAGATCCAAAGATCCAAGACCACAGATCTGAGACGGGTGAACTGTCCCATTTATATCAAAAGAATTATTTTAGAAGGTCAACAGTACTGTTAGAGCTAGA
Organism: Aythya fuligula; assembly: GCF_009819795.1. Lineage (NCBI taxonomy): Eukaryota > Metazoa > Chordata > Aves > Anseriformes > Anatidae > Aythya > Aythya fuligula. The sequence continues at coordinate 87,632,742 of NC_045561.1, forward strand.
ACAGATTAGCTTCCTAAACAGGGTCACCTACATGTAGTTCTGTTTGCAACCCCTGCAGGTGTTGCACACGCTTGCATGGGCTTGGCAGACATGATCAAAGAGCTTACAGAATGTCCTGTGACATGTAATTGACATTGGGTGAATTTGTTTGTAAGTCTGAATCCTGCCCTGTTATATTGTTAACCTTTCCACAGCTTGTGAAAGATAGAAGAGGGAAGTTCACAGTACCAGTCTCAGCACAAGCTAATGAGTGGCACCTCAGTTCGGTATTGTAAGATGGCACCCAGAAGAGGAAGCCTGTTCATTTTGCCCAGCATGGTTTTGCTCACTCTGATACAATGAGCCAGAAAATCCAAAGATTATTATCATGTATGAATTGTGTATGACCAGCCTTATAAGCTTTGTCTGTATTAATAAGTTAAAAGTACCAAAGAATGGCCATAGCTATTGGAGGTCAGTCATCTCTGCTTTTCAGATTGCACCAAGTTCTTCTGCTATGCCAGCTATCACCTCCACCAAGCAATTCATTTTTTTGGTTCAAGACAGCACAATCCATCAAGTTCTGACATAGGGCTTGAATAAGCCCGTGCTGTTTTGGAGACTAAAAGTGTTTCATCAACATATACTGGGCCAAACTACTCTAACTGACCTCTGGGTCCCAATACAGAACCTCTCCTTGTTTAGTCTACGGGTATGGAGTAGGTACAGCTAAAGAGACCCTTATGACATCTAGTCTTGCCAATACAGAGTTTTTCTGCCAACAGCAGAAACCAGTCTTATCTGAAAGTGTCCAAGAGATTTTTTCCACTCTTGAAACATCACCATTTCTTTCACTCCTGGAGGATGTGCCCTGGGTCAGGAAGACCTTCCGTTTCCCCATTTCACATCTGTCACTGTGAAAGCAAGAACAGCAAAATTGAGACTCAGGTCTCAATTTTCTACCTTTTCTATGCAGTCGTAACTTAGCTTTTAGTGCCAAAGGATGCAGTTATCATGCCTGCTCTTTAATTTGGACAGCACAATGAATGTTCACCAAAGAGTACTTGAAATAGGAGCACAACCTCCTTTCTGCAGTATCTTGTTTTGGCATTTACCTGAAATAGGAGCACAACCTCTTTTGTGCTGTATCTTGTTTTGGCATTTCAGGTTGGAAAAATTTGGTTTGTGGACAGGACCTGACAAAAGACTACTAGTATCTTTTTTCTAGTGTGAATGCTGAGTCAGTTTGAAAATATGCTGCATACTGAAGAACTAAACCTCAGCCAATTAAGGCTGGTTTAAGACACTTTGGTGGTCTAGATCTATAATCCAGAAAGAAAATGGTTTAAAGCTTTCTCAACTGCAAACTCCTTTGAAAGTAAAAGATATCAATAGATAACTATGATATCTTTTTATACAGTCAGACTAAAAAACTTGGAGATGAAGTGTTTTCTTTTCCTTGAAAATTGGGACCCAATGGCAAGATTGTGAATGACAGGATTCTGTTTTAGTTACTATTTGCCAAATGCCATGGCAAGGAGAAACAAGCATGGTGCCACTTTATGAGAGAAGATCAGGAGCTGACCACAATGCAGGGAGGTTGGAGCATGACCTCAGTGACAAGGGCATGGTCGCACAGTACCCAAGTAAGAAAAAGCAGCATGGCTGGTGATAGTAACAGGCCCAGCCAACAGTCCAGTGATCAGCAATATGCAAAGGGATTTATTATGTTTGATGTTCAATCCAGGAAGCCCATCAGCAAGTCCAGATGATCAAGGAGCAGACCTGGATGGACACAGACCTACCTACCATGTAGCTCAGGCAAGGACTAGGGCCTGGGCCTGAGATGGAGCTCTTGGGCTGGAGGTTAAGGATGTATTGGTGGAAGTCCCAGGTGTTCTCAGGACGATCAAGAACAATTAGTGCACTCAAGACATACTCCCTGTATGCTGTATATCCTGTTCCTAATGTCTATCAAGAGGAATCTTAAACACTGCTATTGTTACTTTTATTGAGGTGACATAGCCTGTCATTAAATGTGTGGATAACGTTGTTCTTACAATATTTCAAGAGCTTCCTTAATAAGTTTTTGTAATTATTTCCGATGCTGATTAATATGATACTGTAGTTATAACATTCTTCTTGCAATATAAGTAGCAACAAAGCAAATCTTTTGGTCACCTCCCATAACAAAAGTATGTGTTTTTGTTACTTGACAGGTAATGTGCATTTGAAGAAAAAATAGAGAAACCCTATACAGGTGGTTCTTGAAAGAAATCTTACATGAAGACAAATTTTCTGACTTTGGTATTGGACAATTCTGTGGCAATGCCTGCATATTTCAGTGAAGTTTTAAGACAAGTAAGAGGTATAGATTATCTTGCTTGTGACTTGTGCTTGATTTGAATAATTATATTTGAATAACCAAATGCTAGCAATTGTTGTGAATTAGAAAAAAGGAAAAGCTAGCATGGTAGTTCCTGCCCAAGTGTTTACATGAGAAGAAGAGTCAGAAGAGTCAGAAGCCAGAAGAGTCATTTGGTCTCTTCTTGCAAGACCGTTTCATACAGACTACTCTTCTTTCAGTCTTTTGATGTGCCAGCTGCAAGTGAGGATGTTGTGACCTCTTAATTTTACTGTCAGAGCTGAGTGACAGCAAAGGGCATGGCAACACCTACAAAGAACCTTCTTATACCGTATTCTGAGACTCAGCCTTTTATTACATTTTCATATATTTTATACAACTTCTCACTTTATCAGGCCTTAGTCAGTAAAGCACAATTGTGTATAAAGTATTTTCTTTTTTTAAAGAAGAGGTTGGATAGAGAGTGCAGATATGAGGGCATGCTCACATTAATATGTTTACTTTGAAAGTTGCACTTAGTCCACGAAACCTCACTGATACAGTGGTTTTTGTTTGTTTGGTTGGTTGGTTTGCTTGGTTGGTTTGTTTGTTAGCTGTAGAGTCAAATCTTTAGCTAAACTATGTCTTCTGGTAGAATTTGTTTGCTTCTGACAGCCAAAGTTCAAGCCTGCCTAGAGAGTTACTAAAAATAGAAATGTACAGAAAGGTAATGAAAATTACTAGGGGAACAAATGCTTCTTTATTAGTGTGAAATTGCTTTCAGTGCAGACAACTGCAATAGCAAATATTGGGTTAAGATGTACGAGATATATCCTTTAAAGACATCCTCACCTAGCTTATCAAAAGCAACTGTTGATGTAGGTGCTTCACCATAAAATATTCAAACTAGATGTCTCAAGCATGTTTAAGTTCCACGGTGCTTGAAAACTTGCTATCTGGAAATCAGATTCCATAAGTTATTTTTGTACACAAAACAAACGACTTTCTGAAATTTTAGGCAAAGTTTTAAATATGTAGCACATCACAGGCAATGAAGTTGATTGTTTCAAAGCATTTAGAGATCTGGTGGAACTCTGAGCTACGAATGTGTGAATTTATGGGTATATGACACTGAGTTAGTTCTGGTCACAAAAGAAATCCTTACCACATTATCACACCTTTATGGGTATTTTAGACAAATTCTATGCCTTTTTATGAAGTTTACAATATTAGCTAAAAGACAAAATACCAGAACCTCCACATCATTTGCTTTATTAGCCACTTTTCTTATTTTTGTTGTAATCAGGTATAATTATTGTCCTAAAGTATTTAAAATAATAAAATGAAGAGCAAGCTAAAAAGCCATTTTGAAAGTTTTGTTTTATTTAGGTAAACCATTCCTCCTTATACTTTACTCCCAATAGCTAAAAGGAATTCTTTTAGTGCCACTAAGAATGTAATTAAATATAGATGAAATAATAAGATGCTGATATTGATTAAGAAGAGCAAGGTAATTTTAGAGTTTATTATTTCATTATAACATTACCAGAAACCCAATCATTCTTTGGTATAGCAGCACATATGGCACATAATATCACCCACTGTTCTGAAGAGCCCTGTTAGACAACCATATGTGCTGACAAAAGTCTCTGGTTGTTCAGGGGCTTATTCAAGATAGACTGGCTGCTTTTTCTCAAAATGTCCTCGATTTACTGTTTTACATCTAAATTAGAACTTTTTAACTGCAAATATTCATGCTTAGTTTCAAAATGCTAGAGCATGTATAATTTTAGCCTGAAATACCAAGCTTCATTTCTACCAGACCAAAAGACCAAAAAAAATAAAAAAATAAAAAAAAATGACATTCAAGAACTATAAAGAAAGGTTTATTTTGTGATATAGCCATCTAAGCATTATTAACTTCCTTGCCTAAGTCTTTTTTTCCCACTTTACTTCCTAACAGTACACAATCCTAGATGTGACTCTCTTTGTGCTTGCAATACTTCAGTCCTCATTTCACCTCTTATCTTTTAGTAACCAGTTTACATACACACTGAAAGTTCCCTGTGGTTTGAAGAGAGGAAATATCCCATAGGAAATATGTGTAAATAGCAGAAGTTGTGGGACAACAAATAATGAAACTTTTGTGAGTCAGTTTTGCCTTCTCTGAATAATACAGTGTAGAAGATAGCTCATCACAATAAAAAGGATACTGTAGGATATTTTCTGAAAGGAAAAGTATAAGCATGGGATTAGATACTGAAAATAAGAATGGAAGAGTATTTTACAAAGGCAAGTTAGACTGAGAACAGTGCAGAGTAAAATCACAGAACATTTCCTATGAAATCTTTGACATACTGTCTTCACATTAATAGGAATTAAAAGCCAGGAAGATCCAAATTTCAATTAGCACAAAAATGGGCCATTTTACTTCTTTGGGGTAAGAATTCATTTGCTAAAGGAACTGAGGTGATTTAATGTAGAATTTAGGAGAGTTTGACTTAACACCTCATGGCATTCTGTTGAAAAATTAAGACCATATAATACCTGCAAAGCACATAATAAGTGGACTCAGCAATGATAGTCGGCAACAGTGTCTGTTAATAGGGAATCATCCCTGGGTAGCATGTCTCTGATGGATTTTCTTATGACTAAATTTTACAGTTTTCATCTTCCTCCTCAGTGACCTAAAAGTAAATATAAAATCAGCACTAATAAAAGCTGCAGATGACATGAGGGTTGGCAGAGTGGTAACTAACAGTGAATATAGATAAATCAGTATGATTTGGGTCAGCTGGTAGACTTGTCTGTTCAAACAAACTGTAATTTAATGCAGCAAGATACAGCTATCCCTACAGAATACTGAACTCTAAACTGAAAAATAGTGACTTGAAAATAAATTGTGGAGTCACAATGGACAAGAATCTGAGTTCCCATTGTGATGCTATGGCACAAAGAAGTAGTGCAGACTGTGAATGTACAAACAGAGAAGGAGTGAATAAAAACTCTACATGTGTACTCTAGATGTGGCATTTGTGACACTAGTGTGCTGTCTCCAGGTGTGGGACATGCAACTTAAAACTGGTGCTGAAAAAAAGTAGAGGAAAGGGCAGGATAAAGCTGGGGAAAAAAAAATAGACAGAAGGAGCTCACTTTTAGCACAAAGAACATCAAGAAATGATTTGGGTATGTTGTTTTGCACAGAGAAAATACCAACTTCTCCCTAGCAGAGAAAGCAGTAATATTGAGGGGAAGAGAAATTCTTATTTAATTAATTTTTAAGGTCTATCTTCCTTTCAGAAATAACTTTTAACCGCACAAATGTCTGAGTTCAAGACAGGGATAAGTGGATGAAATGTGATGATTTACAAAAGACAGAGTGTCAGGCTGAGTAAGCTTGCACTCTTTCTGATCCTAAACACTATGAATCTGATACCTAACAAATTGTTTTCTCCCTGGTCCATTTGGAGCTCCACCTACAAATAGATTTAATTGTGGTAAGTGTTAATCCCATTTTTTTCAAAAAAACACTGGCAGTTTCAAATGAAACAAAAAAAAAAAAACAAAAAAACAAAAAAAAAACTATTAGTTAATACAGAAAAAATATTCTTCAAATGTTCAGTATAAATGTTTATATTTACATCACCCAGGTCTGAGTAGGCAAATGTTGATATTCACATGTAATGGCATTAATATAGATTTTTGAGTATAATAGTGAAAAAATTGCATTTATTCATAGATGACAATAGCAGAGTTCTTGAATCACTGTTTAACTGTGTGGTGCATCTAAAAGGTTTTATGTAAAGTGTTTGGCTTTTTCAACCACGAGTTGCTCCAACTTCAGTCACTACCTTTTCCATGGCATTGCATTCCTCAGCGTTAGGAGCTCGCTGTGGAGCCCATTCAGCACCACGGCCAGCAGCCACCTTCTGCTTGGCTTCTTGGCCTACTTGGGTTCTCTGTGATTCATTGACCAAGCCTTCTCAAGGCCTTACGCTTCTTTGGGAAAAACAAAAACAAACAAACAAACAAAAAACCAACAAACCACCACCAACAACAACAAAAGGGTCTCATGGACTCCCTACACATTTGAAACACTTAAAGGAGAATGGGACTACATTCCATTTATTGTCCTCTTTGATGTATTTGTTCCTGCTTTTTACACTGGATAATTACTTGCAGATGTGCAAAGAAAATGTAGAATGCTATTTCACTAATTTTCAAACACATGAAGGACTATAAAGACTCAAGGCATTTCGAAATGAGGTCTCTCACCACTGGTATGGGAGAACTCTTAGGGAGTATAACAGAGGTGAGTATAGCACATGACAAATCTCTGCTAGATTGATCTAACTAACTGTTGCAAGGAACATGAAGAACATGGTTTTGAACATGCAGAAGATCTGGAGAGAGCTTGTGTTGTAGGTGACAGAATGCATGGAAGACCATGCCATTGTTTCTTCACATTTCAGAATTGTGCTAGCTAAGCTAAGCTACTATTGGCACAGTTGCAAATGCCAAATCCATAATTCCACTTTGATTTTAGACTCTTTTCATGTATCAGAGACTGGCTTGGTGCAGTTTCCTTTTCCATTTTGGATTACTTCAACCTAATTTGCCTGGGATTGATACCAGTGCAGCTCCATTAACTTCAGAGGCATAAATCCAGACTTATACCAACATAAATGTCAGACCCATATTTATAATGACATACATATATTCTTCATTATATTCAGTGACAATAGTCTACTAACAAGTCAATCAACTTCCTTCCAAACAGGCAGACTAATTAAAATAACTTACCAATATCCAGCTCTTATTTTTCCACAGACAAAATGAAATCACATCAAGCCAACTAAAAAGCCTGTATGTTTCATTGTGTTTTTAACGTAGTTTACAAAATTAAGGGGGAAAAAAAAAAAAAAAAAAGTAACTCTTTTCTATTATAGATCCAAAACTTTGCTTCTGGTAGATTTTATGATTTTATTAGGTCTTTTTAGTCTGCAGTGGCTGAATTAAACAGTAATATACTATATTTATATGATTCATAAATAGAATTTATCTGATAAGCAGACCAAGCTAGTAAGTCATTACAACAGGATAATCCATCTTTCTAGAGAAATTTTTTTCTACCAACAATGTATTACATGTTATGTATACATAGATATAGGTTCTATCATAAGATTGAGATTGCATGGAACTTGGCTGCTACACAGAAGATGCAAGGAGTCAAATCACATGGGATCTCTTCACGTATCATTATCATCAGATTTCAACCACTGCTGCCATTAACAGACCCTTTTAAATGTCTTTAAAGCTTGGTGTGTCTGTTAAGCCAAAACCAAGACAACTGAATTTTAGTAGGACCAAATGTTTTCATATATCAGCATTTTTTGTCACTTTTCCATTCAAAGTGTGAAAAATAAGCGCGTAATAAGTTATCTGTGCCTAGACATATGTCAGATATTTCTATAGGGGTTTCTATAGAGCCTGTGTCTTAGAGAGTGAATGGAAATGGAATGTATTCTAAATCATGTGGACTTGGTCTCCTTGTGCAGGTCTGCACTAACTCTTCTGCTAACATATTCAGTTACATTAAGCAGAGATCACCTTTTATTTTCACCGATAGCACTGACATTTTTAATGAGACTTTGCTTAAATTAGGCACCTAATTCAGAAGGTAACTAGATTCTAGCAAAAATATTTATTTACTTCTTATTTTTCTGTTTTCTCAGCCTTAGGGTTTACTCAATTTTGGTCAATAAGCTGAATATTATGAATGATGAGTCTGAAATCTTATACTGGCAGGGCTTTTCAGGTATTGTAAGTCTTTAAAGAGCATAGTCCTAAAAAAACTGTCTGCACTTCCTCCTCCAGCAAGAGGTTCACTTTTCTAACACAGAGATCTTTATTTTCTTCTTTCCTGCCACTTTGATAACATCCAAAGATGCAAGGCATCTGTTTACATGATAGTACTTATGAAATTTTACACCAACTACTGTTGATATATTTGAGTAAAATTGACATCTAGTAGATTGAACACCAGCATCAAAGTGGAGGGACACAATGATAATGAAGGGTGGGAAAATGGCATCTAGCAACTAGTCTTGACTTGCCCAGTATAAAAAGGCTTGTTATAGTCTCAGTAGACTTTTGTCCAAGTCTTACTCTACATCTAAAATTAAGACAGCAGATTTCCACCTACTCTGTTTCTCACCTACACTGCTTCTCTTAACATTGCATTATTATCATACTGTAAGCACAAGGAAAGAAATAGGAACAGGAGGAGTGAAGACAGTCATGAGGAGGTTTCTGAAAACAGCACTTGTCCTTAACTTGTCAGGTCAGCAGGTATCTTGGTGTATACACAATAGAAGGTGTTGTGGGTAGTTGACTAGACAAAATTGGTGCATAAAGATTGTTATTTTCACTTACATGAAAAAGGTGGGCTTGAAGAATTTCTTCACTCTAACTTCTGTGAAGAGAGGCTGAGAGTGCTGGGGTTGCTCAGTTTGGAGAAGAGAAGGCTCCGAGGAGACTTTATTGCAGCCTTCCAGTACCTAACAGTGGCCTACAGGAAAGTGGGACAGGGACATTTTACATGGACATGTGACAGGAAAAGGGGTAGTGATTTTAAACTAAATGCAAGTAGATTTAGATTGGATATAAGGAAGAAATTATTCACTATGAGGGTGGTGAGGCCCTGGCATAGGCTGCCTAGAGAAGCTGTCGATACCCCATCACTGGAGGTGTTCAAAGCTAGGCTGCATGGGGCCATGAGCAACTTGGTCTAGTGAGAGATTTCCCTGCCCCTGGCAGGGGGTTTGGAACTGGATTATCTCTAAGGGTCACTTCCAACAAGAAACATTCTATAATTCTGTGATTCTCACCCTGAATTCAGAGGAGAGGTGCTCCAGCCCACTGCTTATCTTCATGGCCTTCCTTTGGTCCCACTCTAACAGGTCCATGTCTTTCTTAAGCTGCAGTCCCAGAGTGTAATGTGGTACTCCAGGTGAGATCTCACAAGAGCAGAACAGAGGGTGAAGAATCACCTCCCTGGTCATGCAGCCTAGGATATGGTTGTCTTTCTGGGTTGCCAGCACACACTGCTGGCTCAGGTCGAGCTTTCCATCCATCAGAACCCCCAAGTCCTTCTCTGCAGGGCTGCTCTCTATCCACTTGTCACCTAGCCTGTATTTGTGTTTGGGATTGCCCTGACCCAGATGCAGGACCTTGCACTTGGCCTTGTTGAAATTCATGCAGTTCACACGGGCTCATCTCTCAAGCCTGTCTAGGTCCCTCTGGATGACATCCCTTCCCTCCAGCTTGTCAACAACACCACTCATCTTGATATCATTGGCAAACTTGCTGAGGGTCTACTCTCAATCCCACTCTCCATGTCACTGACAAAGAGATCTGACAAAATCCCACTGTCCATGTCACTGACACCGAGACCGTCACCAAAATCAAAGTAAAATCCACAGTTTTCTCACCCATGCTAGCAAAGTGAGGGGCCAGACTCCCAAGGTGAGTGCTGGGGTGTATGGAGGAACTGTGACTTCTGGGGCACAGACCCTGACACTCCAGGCCAGCCACACAGGTGGCCACACAGGAGAAAAAGAAGACAGGGCCTTGTTTTGGGGTCCAAAGCCTCAGTTTTCAATCCAAACCCCTATTTTAGGTGTTCAACCCCCATTTTGAGAACCCAAGTCTCATTTCAGGCTTTAAAACCCTCTTTTTTTTAACCCAAAGCCTCATTTTAAGGATCTAGAGTCTCATTTTACCACTCCTAGAGGTACTCAAAAGATGTGTAGATGTGATGTTTGGGAATATGGTTTAGTGGTAGACTTGGCAGTGCTAGGTTAACAGTTGGACTCAGTGGTCATAGAATCATAGAATGGCTTGGTTTGGAAGGGACCTTATAGGTTTTTAGAGGTCTTTTCCAACCTAAATTATTCTATGATTCTATGTGGGACAGTGTCAAATGTCTAACAAGTCTAACTTGATGATGTCAGTTGCACTTTCCTTATCATCCAATGCTATAACCCCATCGTAGAAGGCCATCAGATTTGTCAGGCACAAGCTGCCCTTAGTAAAGCCATATAGGCTATCACCAAACACTATCTTATTTTCCTTTTGCTTTAGCAGAGTTTCCAGGAGGATATGCTCCATGATCTTGCCTGGCATAGGGATCAGGTTGATCCTGTAGTTCCCCAGGTCTTCCTTTTCCCCTTCTTTAAAATAAAGGTTATGTTTCCCCCTTTCCAGTCATACATTTATTTCTTCACTCATGGTATAATTTCTGTTAGGAGAGGAAGATAAATCTCTTCATTGTCCTTGGAGCTAGCAGGAAGGAAATGCTCTTCTCCTTTGCTGCTACTAAAAGAGCAGAGCTCTGATTGAAAAAGGACAATGGCTACAAGTTTCTGACACTGATTAGGAATAATAGGAAAAGATGATTCTTCCTTAGAAGCAGTCCTTTATTTACTCATAAGCTAATTTTAGCTGTTTGTTGATTTTGGCCTTTTCATACCAGTAATTATCCCTTAGATCTCACACATGAAAAGTTTAGTGAAAATTCCTAACTTGGTTATCATATACTTAAATCAGTATTTCTTTGCCTAATTTCCAGCTGCACGGGATACTGCATGACACCTATGGATCCCTATCAGCTCCAGAATAAGTAAGGTGGAAAAAGAATCAAAGAAAAAGATAGCATGAATTATAGTGCTACAAATCCCCCTTTCCTGTTAGATTGCCTACAGAGAAATTCAGTAATAGCTACGCAGTCCACGACCCCTGACAAATCATCTCATTGTTTTCTTGGACTTTCCTATCTTATTTTCTGAAACTCTGCCAGTAACCTCTTGGAGGCAGCTACTGCATTTTAATATTTTTGTGCCAGACCTAGCAACTTGGAAAGTTCTTTGTTCCTTGATTTTCGTTTGTCACAAATGTTTTTATCTAAGAACATTTCTGCCAAAACCTATTGTACTTTTAATAACTCTTATGAGTATGACTTCTCTTCTGCAATCTAGAAGATTTGGTGTTTGTTTCACTGCTTTGTATTTGTCTACAAAACTTGTAAAGTGGAGGAGGACTGTGGTTATTCTGTTACCCTTAGTGGAATTACTTGATGTTTTCTGATCATTGGGCTTTATTAATAATGACAGGAACAAGACGCCTGAAAAATTTAAGGTTGGCCCTGTGCTTTGCACTGCTGGTAGGGGTAGAGAAAGCATAAACTTATATATCTTCAAAGTATGTAAATTATGTATCAGCAGGCAGACATCATCCACAGATTTGTGTAGCCTGGGAACTGCTACCAGGACTGCCTGTTGATCTCTTTATTTGTCCAAAGACAGATGGAAATATTCCAGTACACAGAATCACAGAATCACAGAATGGTCAAGGTTGGAAGGTGGATATCACGTAGCTTAACCTCTGGATATAATCTTGTCTAACCTCCCTGCTCAAGCAGGGCCTTCTCCACAACCTGTCTGGGCAACCCGTGCCAGGGCTCAGTCAACCTCACAGTAAAGAATTATTTTCTTCATATTCAGACAGAACTTCTTGTGTTGCTGTAAGCTGCACTCACTGTAGCTTTAAAACAATAGTATTTATAATAAAAATGGGACAGATTCAGCTAAAAAAAAAAAAAAAAAAAACCAAAAAAAAAAAACAAAACTTTTCCACCTAAAAATTGCCCATGTTTGGATTTATGTACCTAAAGCCCACATAAATAATTTTCCTCTGCCTTCTTTTCACTGCTGATGTACTTACAGAAGCCTTTTGTTTTGGCCTTCACATACCTTGCTAGCCTCAACTCTAGGTGAGCCTTGGCTTTTTCAGCTCCATCCTTTCATGTTTGGCATCTGGGACAAATATATATTCCTCTTGGGACATCCATTTCTCCATCCTCCTTTTCTGTACTTCTTTTTGGCGATTGAGCTCATTCTGGTGCTCCACATTGACCTGCTATGCTTTCTCACCTTTCTGCACATCAGAAAAGGACTGTTTTTGTTCTCTGAGGAAGTTCAACTAGCCCTCTTGTGTCCTGCCTCCATACCAGCTTCCCATTGGATCCTGCCAAGAAGATCCCAGAGCCCAAAACCTGTTCTCCACAAGTCCACGGTTATGATTCTACTTTTTGTCTTCCTCACCCCTCAGGATTTTAAAATACACAATAACTAAACTCCACTGTAACAAAAATTGCCCTCAACCTGTAATAGTCTACTTGTGTCTACTTGTTAGAATAGTTTTCCACTTATTGGGGCATTTTAGGTTTTAACTTCCCTTGACCTCTTCAGTCCCTCAGTCTTGCAGGGGCTGAACAGACTCATAGACTGATATTATATTTTCTCCCATTCAAAAAAGACATGGAATAATAGTAGGGAAAGACCATGTCTGCAGGACCTGTTAGAATGCCCCAGTAGATGACTTACAGTTTACATTTTGCAATTTACAATTACATTTTGCAATTTATTAGTGGGCTAGTTCTAAATTTGCTCGAAGTAGGTTGTATTTATTTTGTATATTCTTATTTTTTACCAGGATATCATGAATATAAATATATTATACTAATTACTTGTATTAACCATGCTTTTAATCCAACTATAAACAATGTCAGATTTGTTAGCTAAGACAGTCAACAAAGCCATTTTGATTGCCATTAATTAAACACCTTCATTTAATTCCTTGCTGATTGCATTCTGTATCAGCCTTTTTGTGATTCTGCCCAAAATCACTGTTCAGCTGATGGGCTTATTGTCTCAAGGTGATGGCACTTAGAAGGAAAAAAAAAAAACATGTAAAGGAGAGAAGGAAAAATTGTAGCAAATTAGTATTTCACATCTGAATATCTTTATTTCCTGTTCCCTTGAGCACTACCTATGTTCAAAGGAGGTCCAGCAAATATGTTTAGGGCAAAAGGTGTCCCAGCCAGGAAGCTTCAGCACGCAGAGAAGGCTATCCACATTTTTTTATATTATTTTGTTGCAAAAAGATCCACTTACAATTTTCAATGTTAGAGGAATTTCCTGACAAAATGCATTCCCCAAACTAGAAGAACAGAAATGGCAAGAGTGATCTTCTGTCCCCTATTGCTCCATGGGGTTATCACGGAGGTAACTTGGTCTGCGAGCAAAACTAGCTGCTTCAGAAAGCTCCATGCTGAATGAGACAGAACTCAGCTTAAGTATAGAGGATAGAAACTAACAATTGCTTTGAATATAGGTCAAGTAGTCTTATTGCTTATTCATTAGTTTTTGTGTTTTTAAGTGTAGGTTATTCAGCCATGTAATTGTTTAAATCAGTAAATGAGGCCGAGCTGACATTTGCTTGATTTAAGATGTTGCTTACCACACCTCTCTGTCTACTATCTTTGTAATTTAGATTGAGCTAGACAATACTGTATACAAACACAGCTACTGCAGTCTGGCTTACTCATACACTGTCACACCAACTTTTTTACATTAATGAGCATATTGAATGCAGTAACTCTCTGGATAAGATTTTTTTATTTTTTTTTTATTTTTTTTTATTTCAAGCTGCCAGATATGTAACATCAATTTTCATTGTTAAGGGACAAACATTGCAAAACCCATACTAACTAGCTATATAAATGGGGGGAAATGTATTTTATAATGTACTTTAATGTTCAAATCTCTGAAAAATATTTCACTGAGACAATGTGGATAGTGTATTTCAAAGTCAGGTTGGACTAGGATTTTACAGAGACACTTTCTTTTCAGATGAGCTTCAGTGCTGATTACAGATAGAGTAATTCTTACCAGTCTTAAAGTTTATCAGGAGAATTTCATAAGAATCTTTTCTAGGACCAAAAGTCCCCCCCAAAAAGGTAGACATTACCCAGAAATCATGTCTTCACCCTCTTTCCTTGATAAATCAGTGTCCACCAATCTCTTGGCTATATTTATCATATTACTGAAGGGTTCCTTACAAAAAAATACATGAGGATGTACAACTGTTCTCTGAGAAGCCAGTAGAACAGTCTTGAACCTCTTCATGGAGCAGATTTCTGTGGTGTTGGACTGACTTTCTGAAGTTACTGATGGTTTTTCACAGACTTCAAAATGAACAAGATCAAGATAGTCCTAACAGCATGACACTCGCTCTCCAATAAAATCATGAGTATTCACAGCACTAGTGGTACTTTTGGCAGGTACCTTGTCAGGTTAGTTAGCAAGGAAAATGGTATGCAAAGAACAGTTATTTTTCCTCAGTTGATCAGTAAACATTGTCTTTTGCATTTGGCAAGCTCCATAGTTAAGTCCCAAAGGTCACATGTCCAAGACCTAAAACTTTATTTGCCCAAGAGTACTGCCATCACTATCTCCTCTTTCCTTGCAAACAGCCTTCCTTTTCTCCTGTTCAAATTCCTTTGCTCTGGTCCCCATCTCTTCTGTTAGAGAAACTAAAATCCACTTCAGGTAGCAAAACAGAGGCAAAAAAAATCTGTAGGAATAAGCTATGCAAGTGTTCTGCTGTTGACCAGGACCTTTTCTGACCTGCAGAAAAAAAGGGACAAGATTTCATCCTGTATTATTAGCTTAATCGACTTTAAAACAATATTTCACTGCACCGCCACCTCATGATGTGAAAATAACATGGGTGGTTTTAGCTCTACATGCCTAAGAAAAGCTCAAACCTGAAAAGAAAATAAATGCTTTGTTTGGCTCTCAGTGGTAGTTATTTTCAGATCTTCTTGCTTTTGTTTACAGATTGGAGTCATTCCTGATAACTTGGCAAGCACCATTTCCAACTCTAAATACTTGGGGTGTAACAAGAAAGTTCCTAGGTAAATACCTTTGGAGAAACTAAATTTCCAGAAGGGCTGTCCACATAAAACATTGCAACTCTGCATGGGCATATATTTTCATTGTCTTGTATGTTTCTTAGTGGCAATAGCATTAATATTTTCTTATCTTTTGCTGTTTACCCTACTGTTTCAAGCAGGTTGAAAAGTTATCTTGCTAAAAAGGAATTCCAAACCAGTCAATTAAGGTGATTTCCAATTTCTGATGCTTGGAATAGTGCCATTTAAAAATAAATGCCATAAGATTAGAGAGTATGGCATGCCTTGTGATTATTTTTTTGGGGGGGGGGGGGGAGGGTAGTTTTTTTGTTTTTATTTTTTGCTTATGTATAGAAAATATTTCCGTTGACAAAGAGGGAGGTCAGGGTGATTAATTCAACTGCAACTGTATCATAGACATCTAAAGTTAGACGAGATGAATCTCACCTTTACTCAAAGCAGAATGCTCCAACTCTTCTACATGAAATCCCATACTTGCTCGGACTCTTTCAAAAGGTCCAAATGAGCTTTGCTTACCATAAAACTGTCAAGACGCTACATCTTCAAAGGCTACTCAATGTCTGCAGTGAAGCAGAAATCTCTTTTGAAAGTGAGGTGTCAGCCACTTCTCAGCATGTATTTGGCGTTTGGAAACATGGACTTGAATTCTCCTTGTTTAGTTTAAAAGAGTCCCTTTATATACTGAGTGAGATAACAAATCACACATATGTCTGCAACAAGTCTCTCTAACTTTGTCCAACAGGCCATGGGTTGGATCATTCTCCCCTGGGAACCAGATTCTTATAAAAACACCTTTCTATCAACACTTTTGTTCATGTTGCAGCCACATTTCTGCCACAGGTGCTGCTATCTCACACTTCAAATCTCTTAAAGGAGGGGACCTGGTTTGATAATCATATTCTAGAAAAATAGGAAGTAAAACTGAAGAAAACTTGCTGGGTAAAAAATCCAGCTACAACTGTTTCAAGCATAACACAATCTCTGTCATAATTTGATCAAACACCAAGGTACTGGCTTTTTACTCCATTACTGCTAGAAGATTGTTCTAGAACCTGAGTGTTTTGAGTACTACAATTCTCTGAATTTCAAGCCTAAAATTAATTCATGCCAAATCCTCTTCAGCTATAGTGTACTGCTGCCCCTTAGTTTAAAAAGCTCTCTTCCTACATTGATCTTTATATTTATAGGCAGTGATCACATCTCCTTTCAGCTCTTGATTTAATGTACTTAAAGCCAATCTCCCATAGGTTTGCTATTCCCCTAACTGGCCTGTTTACTATTTCAAAAATACATTCCTGCTTGAGACCATCTTTTCTGAACAAGGATGAACAAGACTGCTTAAAGTATCTGGCAGGAGGACTCACCAAACTATTCTAATCTTGCATTAATATTTGCAGATCAGTGAAAACAAGGTTGGTGGAGCTTTTTCCAGATAGGTAGTCAAGAAGGATACATCTTTAATCTCTAGGACACATACGATAAAGCCATGCCTGCTGCCCAAACCAAGTGGGGCTGTTTTAGAAGACATCCAGTAAACACTGGCCTGATCAGGAGTGAGAAATGCATCCAATTGCATAGATCTTGGATCCCAAGTGGTTGCTGCTGGTGCCCTCCTCAGGGGCTTTTGATATTGCATCACGTACTAAGTGCAAATAATAAAGAAAATAATGGCAACTGAATAAAACTTCCTTTCTTGTGTATGGAATAGAGATTTGATTAACCACTGGAAAAGAGCTCTCCTTCACAGTGCGAGGTGGTCAGCTGCTTGAACATTTTGACAGAAGGAAATGCTGAGTCTAAAGCAAGCCATCTTCGTGACCACTAGGTATGTCAGAATACTCTAAAAATTAGTAGTTATGAGCAGGATGGGGCACAAAAAGGGGATTGAATTTCCCATATTTTACCAAAAATAGTTCAGACACAAATCCCCTTGCATCAGATCTGCCTGTTAGATATGCTGGTGGTATTTTTGCCAGGTACTGCAAAGGCCGCTAGAAAAGGAGGCTGTAAGGGTCTTGACAGTACAGGGTGTATCTGTCCAAATCAACGTATCTGCAGGAGAAGATCTATGGTGTTCAGAAGGTATGGAAAGGGACAGTGGGGCATTTAGATGAAATGCTTTCATGTCTGTTATTCATTTAAAAAGGTAAGGGTCCAGTTGCTGGTCTCCACTCCATCACCACAGTCACTCTAGTTCCTTGCTGCTGATTCATGATACGCCATTTATATCACAGCTGACATTTCTACTTGAACCACATCCAATCCATTTTATGCTTATTCCTTCCTTTCCAGTACATGTCTCTGTAAGAAGTTAGCCTTTTGAGACGGAGTAGGCAGCAATACAAAAATCAATGCATAAATAATACAGGAATACCTAAGTATACATACTTCATTTATGACATGCAAAATGTGTTTTAATTTATTTTTCAAAAAGGCAAAGAAGAAATAGATAAGTGGAAATTATATTATTAACGGAATAACATACAATTTAGACTATTTTAAAATCTTCAATTTAAAATGCTTGATGGCCTTACATTTTAAAAAGCTGTGATAAAAATATTCCCCTCTCAGTTTCGGAGAGATTTGATTCAATTGCAAGAAATGCAAAGATGAAATCACCTTACTGGGTCAGAGCAGTGGCTCACCAAGTCACTAGTAATAGGCAATGCTTCTGAAGCTGATGAAAAAAATTCTAGGACTGCCAAATAGCAAAAAACATCTGCTCCCCTTGGAATCTCTTCTTAACAGCATTCAGCTGGTTTTCTCTCTGGAATGTGAAGATTTCTGGACTTTATAGTCTAATTATTTCTATTCAGCTATTAAAATTTTATTTTATTTTATTTTATTTTATTTTATTTTATTTTATTTTATTTTATTTTATTTTATTTTATTTTTTCTTAACTCTGGTGATATCTTAAGGCAGTAACTTCTGTGGGTTAGCTATGTACATGTAAAATGCATTAGTAGGTTTCCTTATAGTCATCCCTAACAAATATGAAATTGTAGCAAGTTATAACTTCACAGAGTTTAGCTACATATTTTGCTGAAGCAATAAGAATATTTTGTTGATTTAGAATGAAGACAAATGAAAAGTGTGGAACAAGGAAAGAGATAAAGTCTAAAAAGAAAAATAAATTGTCTTAAAATAATTTGTAAAGAAATATTTTTGATCATTTTGGTGACTGTGGTCTTCATGTGATCAAACATCTATTTACATGAAAATTTGATAAGTGGATAAAAAAATAGATAAGTGGAAATTATCTGGAAGAGATAACATTATTCAAAATTACTACTGAAGAAAACAGATATAGATGTAAATAGTAACACTATGTAAGAAAAATAAACAATTAAACAAAAAGAACAGAAAACAATGCTTGAAGAAAATATACCCTTTGTTAAGGAAGAAATGTATTACTTGGTCAACAGCAGGCTAATTAGAGAATGATAATACAGGGAGTGTCTAAAGACTGTTTTAAGAAATAGTTCCTATTGTGTTTATATAACTCACAGAAGAAAAGGGAAATTTCAATGTAGATTGAATTAAAAAAAATGAAGCATTGATGGAGTTGAAGAAATTTATTCTGTCTAGAGTCAGGAACTGTATATAGTGAGTGTTATGATTAAAAACAAAACAAAAACAAAAAAAAAAAAAAAACAAAACAAAACAAAAACAAACAAACAAACAAACAAACAAAAAAGATGGATTAGATGAAACACTATAGAGACAAACAAACACACAAAAGAGTGAGGAGGACATTCTCCCATGGAGGATGCTGAGAATCATGTAAAAGAGAAAGAAAAGATGAAGTATTTGTAATTACTGAAGTTTAAGACTGTCTGTAACTTCTTGCAAACTAGTCTGGAATAAAGTCTTCTTTCTCATAACTGAGGAGAAAAAGACTGAAAGGCAATGAAATACAGCTTCAGCCACATGTCTTAGGCAAAACAATCCACAGCTTTTCATAAAAGTCACACATATTGTCATGGAAACAAAACTCAAAGGATTGCTTTGGAAAAGGGTATTTCAGGCCCAACAAAAGCAAAGATGCATATTTGCTTGTTTCAGTTATGCTAAACAGAGAAATTCTGTTACCACGTTATCTCTGGCTCACCTCATTATAAAGACCAGGCTTTACCCAGCACTCTTAATTTGTCATTAAATATGGAAATAAGAAAGGATAAAACAACTGATGCAAACAAATATGACTGTATTTCTATAATGTTCGTGATTTTCATATTATTTTCCTAATGGATGTATTCAAGTTTATTTTCTGGATTTTTAGATTTATCTTACTATCTTCCATTGAAAGAAGAGTTCGGATATTCTTGAATTGTGGTTCAGAAATCACTATTTTGGCTTTTAGATAAAGCACACAGAATGAGGAAATGCAGCTTTCATTTTTCCTTGGCACTGTCCAGCTCACTGATGGCAAACACTGGGAATGACATCTGAGGTTTTCAGACATTTGGACATTCTAACATGTGAAGTGATGAATGCATTGCTTGAAACCTAAATAGTGTTGTATAATAACAGTGTTACCTAAGAAAGAGTTATTTGGTTCATCTCATTCAAAAGAAAGAAAAAGAGGAAACAAAGAAAAAAAGAGGTAGTGCTTAGGGTTTCTCCAGGTGTGATGACAACTGTGTCCCCTTTCTGGTACACTGAGTAATGACATACTTTCAGAGCTGCATACTGTTCAGAGAGAAGTAGCAATCTTACCTGATTTAACCATCAGACATATCTACAGCCATTTCACCATTGGCAGACGTGTGCTACCTCTTCCAATAACAGAATAAAACTTTTAAAGAAGATACTAAGAACCAGGTTCAAAACAAAAGGTGTTTATTTGATTCTATTGGACTCATAAAATGCGGTCAGAGGAGCTTTGGTCTGTCCCACTATGCCTGTTTTTATGCTCTTTCAGTCTCAGCAGTTCTTTCTTGGTTGAGGAACTTTCTTCTCATTGCCATGCTACCATATGTTCTCATCATTTCAATCTTCTAGTCACAGATCTTGAGAAACATAATCCAGTTTGTAGCACAGATCTTTCTGATACATTCCTTTGCTTACTGCACCAAATTTATTTCTTACCCCACCTGGTTCTTTATGTCAGACGTTCAGTATTTTTGGTTTTGATTCACTAGCTTCTGTTTGAGATACTGCTCTTTAAAACACAGTTGTGTCACAGGAATTTCTGCTGTGTTGACCCCTCTTTGCTTTTGTATTACAATTGCCAAAACATGAATCCATTGCCTAGCATTTTCAAACTATAGAAAAGGTCTTCACTGTACAATATTCATCTTCTAGATGTCATGCTTTCTGAAATCTCAGTTATATTTTGTGTGACCAATTCACACCTCTGGAGAGCTCTGCAGTGTGCCTGAAGCTCTGTTCCTTTCTGGAGGATAAAAGAGTATGGTTTAAGGCCACAGTCTAGCTTCTACATACAGACACACAGCTCTTCCCAAACTCATAGAGGCATTAGCATTGAGTGCTCATTTAATTTTTGTGAACACTTTTCAGGTATATCTGACATCATTTCAGTGAAGAGCTGTTTTGAATATCCAAAGCAGCTGAGAGCTCGTCTTTCCATGGGCTTGAGGGTTCTTCTTTTTCCATTTCAGCTGAAAATAATGTCAGTACACTCATTTCAAAAGAGAACAGCCCTTGGCTGTGCAAACAGCCCATATGAATCTATGGTGTGTGGTGATTAGCAGCATTTCAGCCTCTCAGAGGACACTGCAGAAGACTAAATGTTGGGAGCAGTGTGGGGCTGGCTGCTCCCTAAGGGGAGGTGAGCCAGGAGCTGCAGGTGACCCCAGTGCAGGCTGTGGTCTTGCCTTGCCTCCCGTGGGGGCTGAACACATTGTGCAGAGCTGGGGGCTAGTATCAGGGTCCTGAAACAGCCCCCAGCGTGGGAAGCAACATGCCAGGTCCAGGGTCCATCTGCAGGGTCTGCAGGGTCAGTCAGGAGCAAAAGGAGACAGGATCAGAGGCAGGACTGGGGACACACACACCAGCATAGCTGGGGCAAAGGGCTGGTAGCCCCAAGGTGAGCTGAAATGGGGGTTCTGGGGTGAAGGACAGCGATGGGGAGACCCCAGGGGTCTGGGCTGAGACATCCAGACCTGGTGGTGCACTCGGGGCCTTGACACTATGAACCAACACAGAAGCTGAGTTTAACCTGGTATCCACTAAATATTGCAGTATTACAAACACAAAACATAGATGCCACAGGGGAAGAACTACTCAGTATTATGCTATGAACTGGAAGCCAATATTTTTTTTTAATTTGTCGTTGTTGTTTAGTAGTATGCTCTTATTAATTCAATTTATTTTTATCCTGGCAAAAAAGGTCATAGAGCTTACAGATAGGTAACATTTTCTTTCCTTCTGGTTTATCCAGATGTGTTACAGTCAGATTCTTCCTAAGTAAAATATCATGTATATGTTTCAACTTTCATTTCTCCCTTATACAGATAGGTAATTAGTCTATAGAAGACTTGTGGCACTGCATTAAATCCAAGTGGCTGATGAAAAAAAAAAATCAATGGGATAAAAATGGCAATTATACAATATTCTGTAGACAGTGGTTTAGTCAACCAAACCCTGAGACTGCACTTAAGGTTTACGATAGGGCCATTGTAAGCATTTGCATCTAAGCTATGTAGCCTAGACTTCCTCGCTGATCTAGGGAGACAAATAACTGCTTCTTAGGTGTGTTCATCCTAAAGCATATAGCCGAGATATGCCCTAAAAATATTTACTTCCCTTCAATGGCGCTACTCTCCAGTGCAAATGCTATGAAGTAGCCAGTTCCCCATTAGTTCACCCACATTGTGTGTCTGAGCAACATTTAACATATCATTCAGATTTTCCTAACAAATTATTATTGTTTCTTCCTGGTGTGCAAATCAGTCTATCAGAGAGACATTTCCTGAAGTGTATTCAATTCTGTCTAGCTCCATTTAACATCTGTCCCTCAGCATCACTAGAACATGCCTTGGAGAAGGAAGCAAGCTAGCTAGAAGTCATTTGTCAGCTTTGATGTCTTCCTTCCAGACACCCAGTTCTGTGAAACTTTTCTTTATTCAGTTAGACTGTCAGAGCTCATTATTGTCATACTGTAGCCCAATGTATTAGCTTTGCAGTCTCAGATAGCTTTATATCCATTATTAATGTATAACACAGAATTCAGATCCCCAACTAATTCTGATGGGGAAATCAGAACAAATTCTCCTTACAGCAGCATTTTATTTATTGTTTGCATTTTGTAACATGAAAGTAGGGCCCGTATGATACTTATGTTTAAGGTCATGTCTTTCAAGAAAGCTGTGACCAAAAAAAAAGAAAAAAAAAAGTAAGCTTACGTGCCTAATTATTTTACTTTTATCAGAAGTCTGCCTTTATAAGACATATTGCAAAACTATGCCACAGAGAGGCCTTTAAGTGAAAGCTACTTTTTAGCCTAAGGAAAGTTAGCATGCCTTTGTTAATTGAAAAATTGAAAGTGGCTTTTTTTTTTTTTTTTTATAAAGAGGGTCTTGAGTTTTAAAAAGATCGTTTTACACAGGTTTGTCCACTCATACTTAATTTTTATAGGTGGTTGAAACAACTATGTAATCACTTTTTCTATAAAAATGCTGAAATCAAAATGTTCTGTAGGAAAGGGCCAATTTTGCTTACCTTTCATAAGACAAAATCAATCCATATTGAAGCATCCCAATGAGATCAAAGTTTCAGTTCGACCTCATCCTGTTTCAATTTTTATTAAAAACTTTTTTTTTTCTTAATTTCCAAATGCAATTTTCCCACTATGAATTATAAAACAAAATATGGAGAAAACATCAACAAAGACCTCTAAGTTCTACCAAATGAGAGTGAGTTTCTAAATGTCATTTTCTTGAAATTCTGAAAGACTTTTTTTTCTTCTTTCTACTATTGAAGAAAACAAATTTTTTCAGATCCACTTCCTACATAATATAAATTCCATTTCCTGTACAACTCGTCATTTCTGTGGTATGTATTTTAGAAAGCAATTCTTCTCCACTTAACATCTCTTCTAAGACAGACAGATGAATCACGCCCTGGAGGTGCCTATTTCTTTCAGATGGCTATAAAGGGAATCTAGGTTGATGAGTCTAGACATCGACAACCAACTTTCAGATATTTATCCTTAGGCAAGATGACTCCATTATATTGAAAAGATGAAAATACTGTACAATTACTTTTCACTAAGCATGATTTTCAATCATTTATCAACAGTGTGTCTTCTAATTATAAGCCGTAAAACAGATTAGCTGGGGACTTTGTGGAATCCCTGCTATTTGAGGGCAAGAATATATTAGAAAGATACCTGTCAGCTGTGGGCCATGCCAGTGTGGTCCAGTGCGTTCAACTCTTTGGCTTTAGATGGGGATAGCTCTGCAGGAGAAGACACATAAAGGAATAAAACAGTCTGCCCCTCTTTCCCATTAAGCACGGCAGAAGGTTGCAGGACTGAGTGTGTGGTCCTGTGGAGATGATCAGGACCCTTGCAGCCACTCCAGGCCTCCATCCATGGCTGGGAATGGCTGTTCTCTTTGCTCACCCTTGAAGTCAAAGGTCATAGATATTGGTAGATGCTGAGCTGGATGGGCAGCTGTACTTTTTGCCAGTTTCCATGGACCTTGATGGCCTGCATATAGTTAGTTTTGCCTCTTAGCAGGAAAATGGACTGCAGGATTTCTTGAGGTGTCTCCCACCCTTTACGCTTCAGAGACTCATATTTGGCCCAAGTATTTGAGGCAATTCACCTCCAGTGATTACAGATGGAATTTCACACTTTAGGAAACCTGCACCTTTGTCATGTTGTACCACTAAGCATGTTGTTAAGACGAACATATTATAGACCATAAGACGAACAATTAACAGTCATTTGAGCTATGCAAGTAAGATATTTAGATAAAGAGTGAAAAAGACTAAAACTGAGTTTTTATTCTTTCTTCTGCCAAGGAGTCATTTTTCTGCCGAGTCATTTTGCATACGCTAATAAGTTGTTTAATATTGCTTAGAAATTTACTAAGAGGCATTATGTCTGCCTGGCAGTACCTTCATATAATTTCAAATTCAGCAAAACTCAAACCTGTAAAAAAACTCAGAAAATATAGACAAATTGAATTCTGTCCTGCCTGTCCTCCCCTTAGGGACAGTAGCTCAAGGCTGCAAAAAGTCTCAGTGCTTTGCCCTTCATGGGAATACCTGCTGTGTGCAGGTCGAAGAGGAGCCCCTCTTTCAGAGCTTGCCATGTGATCAAAGCAAAAAAGAGATGTGCTGCTGCCTTAATAGATAAAACTGACTATGTTTGTGCATTTTCACAGGTAGGGGGGTGGGCATAGTCATGCTACAGGTCTTTTTGTTGTAAAGCTTGTCAGGGCCGAAGCTGGAGATTAATATAATTTGTGTAGTTGCTAATGGAAAAATAATAAAATTGTGATGCATTGCGCATTTGCATAAGGATAAAGGAGTGGGAAGAGAAGTTAGCTATCAAATTTAGCAGGTGGGATGTACTTTTTTTGGACAAGTTTGAGCACAGAGAAGATATAAGTAGCTTTTCTTTCATTACAGTTTTCAGAAAAAAAAAAAAAAAAAAAAAAAAAAAAAGAGAAGTTGTGTGTTTATTGGGTCATTGTTCAAATAAGGTAGAATTAAGGTTATTTGAGAACTTAAAATAACTCTTCATTTCGTGGTTTTCTAGAAGCCTAATATTTGTTGACTTTCCTATTCTGAAAGGGCACAAGATATGCCTGGGATGTGTCTACTGCCTTAGCAGATTTTTTCACCAGTGAATTACTTTCTCTTGATGAGAATGCATCTGCAGTTGTTTTTGTAGATGCTAGTGGACTTTTAAGCAGCTGGAGATATTCATTAAAGATGTTGCTATAGTGATTTAATTCAGGTGTGTGGAACCAGACAACGTTTTTCAGCGGCATTTCCCCCCTCAAAGGGGTGAATACGACTGCTGATACTGCACAGTGAAGGAAGGGGTCAGCTCACAAGGCACGGTCACAAGTCCCCCCAGGCCAGTGAGAGGCTCTAGAGATCCCACATCACTCTTCTCTCCACTACCTGCCAAGGTGCTAGAAGTGCCCAGTTCTTTTATCTCTAAGCTACCGCTGTGTTAGAGCACAATGGAGATTACGGTTGTGTCTGAAACACTGTATCTGAAAACAGAAAAGAAACTTGGATCTATAGCTCAGGATGTCAGTGAGCTTTCATGACATGACAGTTGCAGTAATATAAAGCATTTAAAAGCAAATTGATGTCTCTTTCTGTCATTATTTCCTTCACTGTTTCACAGTGTGCAAGTTACCCTCTCAATCCTGGCCTTCCAAATCCTGTTCTTTTTTTTTTTTTTTTTTTTTTTTTTCATTTCAATACAGCAATTGTATTTCAGAAGGAAAAAAAAAATGTAGAATCTGACAGTTGTAAGGAAAGCTTGCTCTTTCTTCCCCAGAACTCTCTCTGGAGAACCCCGAGCTCAGAAAATCCCCAGTGTGTATCTCTGGACCTGCATCACTACAGTGCACACAAAATTGAGTAAACATGCCAATTTTAGAGCACTTAAAACAGCTATGCTGTGCAAAGGGAAAGGTTCTCTGGGTCATTCATCTAAATGCTATCAAATGAGTGCAGGTACACAGAGAGCAGAGACAACCTGCAAAAACAGCCTTGGCCATATTCCCCAGAACATGTGGAAATGGTCGCAAACAGCCCCTTTCCCTGAGCTTCTGCATGAGAAAGGTGAAATGCTTAGAGCTGCCTAGGAGATATCCCTCATTCACACACAAAGGAAGAGAATGGAAAACTGGGAATGACCCCATACCTCCAATCCCCAATTCCTATTCTCTTTTAGTCCTTTCAGTCCTCTCTGACCTGATCTTCCCTAGCCTCTCTTTCCTTTCCCAGTATGCTGCCCATGCCCTCCTGCTCTTGCCTCTCCCTTTACTTCATTCCTGTTACCCTCCCCCCTTTTCGTTTCCCTGGCAAACACACCTGCACAGGCTGCTTTCTTTAAAAAGCACCTTCTCAATGTCCAGCTGTGCTCTGATCACATAAAAGCCCAAAGCTCCAATAAAATGATATAGCAGCAATACTTCAACATTTTTTTTTCCTTCTCTCCTGTGTCCCAGATACCTGCCTGGCAAGAGACTCACATGCAGGATGTTTAGGCTTGCGTTCTGCAGTATGTGCCACTCAGTTTATTGATCCCAGCTCATACGAAACCCAGCAGATTGAACATCCATCCAACCTACCCACACGCATTGTAATACTGTTCCCATGGACAGTGAAGGAAACTCACTAGCTGGGATAAATATGATTGTCTGAGACTTAAATAAAACCCCCATTTATCTCTTAGGTGTACCAAAAAAAAATAAATAAAATAAAAAAAAAATAAAAGTGACAGAAGTTGTCAAAACTAAGAAGAGTTTTGGGGCAAGAGCTCTGTATTTTTTTTCTTTTGTGAAACATGGAGACTGTCCTGTGAGTGGCCTTATATACTGGATTCTGGTAAATTTACATGAGAGATCTCCATGGGCTTCTACAGGGGTTTTGCTTAGACTCAAAATCTGTGAGAACTTCTAATCTTAAAACTCTCTCTTAAATTCCAAGAAGATGTGCTTAGACATCTGTTTTTGTTGCTCAGTAGTGTTTTCATCTCAGAAGAAAATTAACAGCAGGTGAAAGCTTATCAGGGTTCTATGGTGAATCTATTCAATTTAAGATATGCATATTTTTTCTCTAAATTTCATTTATGCATAATATCTATGAAAAATTAATTTGCCATGTACGTACCTCTGAAATACTTGCTTCTTTGAAAAAAAATAAAATATAAAATTAACACTGTCACTATATCAAATTATATTCTGCTGAAATGCTAAAAATAACTGTTTCTTCATTATATATGATGCAAACAGCTGAGACTTATTATGGGAACCTTTTATCACACCTTCAACTATGTTAATTATAATTAGAGTTAAATGAAAACATTCCTATTTATTTGA
This sequence comes from Aythya fuligula, assembly GCF_009819795.1. Classification (NCBI taxonomy): domain Eukaryota; kingdom Metazoa; phylum Chordata; class Aves; order Anseriformes; family Anatidae; genus Aythya; species Aythya fuligula. Next base: position 87,659,948 of record NC_045561.1, read on the forward strand.
TACATTTTACATGTTTCCTGTTCATAAATGTCTGCAAACAGACAACTCTTTCTGAATTTCACTCATCTTTGAATTGTAGAACTGTTTTGAAAGCTTGGTATTCTAAATTCACATATGAAGAAATGTAACCCATTGAGGTTTAGATACTGCTCCTCATGGGTACCAAGAGGTGTACTGGGTTTACGTGGCAAGGGCTTGGCACGGCTGCAGGGGTGCCTCTGTGAGCAGAGCCCAGCAGCTGCCCCATGTCAGAGTAGAGCCAGCTCCAAAGGGACCCACTGCTGGCCACCACTGAGACAGGTAGCAATGCTGGGTGGGCCTCTGGAAGAGCAGAATGAAGAAAGGGGAAAAAACTGCTGTGTGAAAGCAGCTGGGAGAAATGGGTGAGAAATGAAAGAGACCCAGCCCTGCAGACCCCAGGGTCAGTGCAGCAGGAGGGCAGGAGATTCTCCAGGCACACAGCAGCAGTTCCCCTGCAGCCTGTGGAGAGGCCCCTGCTGGAGCAGGCTGTCCCCCTGCAGCCCATGGGTCCCACATGGAGCAGATCTCCACGCTGCAGCCCCCCCATGGGTGGAGGAGCCCCCGGTGGAGCAGCTGGATGTGGCCTGGAGGAGGCTGCAGCCCATGGAGAGCCCCTGCAGGAGCAGGCCCCGGGCCAGAGCTGCAGCTGGGGGCCATATTTTACGCAAATTTGTAGGCGATACCAAATTGGGTGGAACTATTGACTCTGTCAAAGGTGGTGAGGCCTTGCAGAGAGATCTGGACAAACTACAGAGCTGGGCAATCACCAATCACGTGAAGTTTAACAAGAGCAAGTGACAGATTCTGCACCTGGGAAGGGGAAGCCCTGGCTATACATACAGAGTGAGGGACAAGAGGCCAAGGATCAGCCCTGCAGAGAGGGATTTGTGGGTTTTGGTAGACAGCAAGCTGAACATGAGCCAGCTGTGTGCCTTGGTGGACAGGAAGGCCAGCTGCATCCTGGGGTGCATCAGGCACAGCACTGCTAGCCGCTCAGGGGAAGGGATTGTCCTGATCTGCACTGTGCTGGTGCGGCCTCACCTCCAGCACTGTATGCAGCTTTGGGCCCCACAGTATAAGAAAAATATAAAACTGTTAGAGAGTGTCCAAAGGAGGGCCATAAAGATGGTGAAGGATCTAAGGGACAAGATGTATGAGGAATGGCTGAGGTCCCTTGGTTTGCTCAGCCCCGAGCAGAGCAGACTGAGGGGAGGCCTCATGGCAGCCTGCAGCTCCCTCACGAGGGGAGCGGAGGGGCAGGCGCTGAGCTCTGCTCTCTGGGGACAGCGACAGGACCCAAGGGGACGGCATGGAGCTGGGACAGGGGAGGGTCAGGCTGGGTGTGAGGGAAAGGTTCTGCACCCAGAGGGTGGTTGGGCACTGGGACAGGCTCCCCAGTGAAGTGGTGACAGCACCAAGCCTGCCAGAGTTCAAGAGGCACTTGGGCAACACTCTCAGAAATACCGTTCGATTTTTGGGTAGACCTGTGTGGAGCCAGGAGTTGGACTCAATGATCCCTGTAGGTCCCTTCCAACTTGAGATATTCTATGATTCTATGATCCACCAATCATTTTGAAGAAAATTGCTGCAATTCCTTCACAGTGTTTCATAAAATATTAAGAAAACTTTAGGGAAGTCCAAACCCTTTTGTAATATCAACTATATGATGGTTAGAAAGAGTGAAGACAACATCTTTCCAAGGGAAAAAAATCAATTAAAAAGTCTTTGGCTTTGGTTAATGTAGCCTAGGAGATGTAAATTATTTCTGTAACATGGAAGAGAGTTTCGAAAGGCATTTCTTTTCCTTGTTTCTAGCACCATAACTGCATTGAGCACAAGAGTGCACCAAGCCATGCCTGGAAAGCCACCATCACAAAAGGTTTTTAAAGATAAGGTGGAAAAAACGCCTGTAAGGAATAGTTTAGGCATAGCTGACCATGCCTCGATGGCAGCTCTTCAACATGTAATGTGTACACACTAGCTGCCCACAAGACAGAATCACAGAATCACAGAATTTCTAGGTTGGAAGAGACCTCAAGATCATCGAGTCCAACCTCCGACCTAACGCTAACAGTCCCCACAGCACACCACTAACAGTCCCTGACAGCACACCACTTTCTGTGAAGTGACTCCTGCAGTGCACAAACATTTCAAAGCAAGCAAGCAAGCAAACCAAAGGAAGAAAATATTTATTTTTCCAATTTTGACTTAGTTTTTATTTTGCTTTAAAGTAACATGTGGGTACATTAGATTGTGTGTGGATATTTTCCTAAGGATTAGTTAATTATTGCACTGAAAACAGTAGAGAAAAACTGAACCAGACATTTTCAAAATGGATCTCCCAATTCCCTCTTCTGTGGTACAAAGTTATGAAAATAGTGGGTTTCAGACTTAACTTTATTTACTCATCCCCCTGTGATTTTTAAGGCATAAAATGTCTTCCCAGTGTTTTATTTTGGTCATGTTCTTTAGCACACTGCTGCTAGCCAGAGATCAGCACCTCATGACAGATAGCATTGCCCAGGAACAAGAGCTCCTTGATTCACCTCTTTCCACTCATGGCCTGGCGCTGACTGATCTAACCAACATCACCAACCTTTGGAATTTCTAGCACTGCTGTTGCATGATGCTGTATTAGTTAAATCTCATCACTGTGAGAGCACTTTATTTTATTAAAAGTGCAATTAAACCAAAATCAAATACTTTCATTAACTGCAACAACTAAAAATGATACTCCCCGTTGCTTTCTTCTCATTAAGGGCATTTGCATTTGAACAACTTTTCAACTGTGTGTATTTGTAATTAATGCAATTACAAGCCAGAGATCTGCTCCCAAAAGTAAAGAAAACTTCTTTATCAGTTTTACCATTTTAATTGAAATAAGACTTTGTATAGTGAATTATTTAATGTCTGTTATCTGAAAAGTACATATACAGATAACAAGTCAATCTCAGTATTTGGGACTGTGCCCATTTATTTTGGAGCTGGTAATAAGTTCTGGGATCCACAAAGGATGAATTGCTGGGTTCAGTTCTGGAATATTGAGTATTATGCCTTTGTTGGTTTAAAACTAGGACCTATTGTTTATTTAACTTTTAAAAATTATCTTCTCTTTTTTTTTTTTTTTTCCAAATTAATATATGATGGATAGGAAGATACATATTCATAAGAGGGGGAAAAAAACTTTAGCTAGGTTGAGAGAAGATTAAAAACATTCATGGCAAGAAAGGAAAAAAGTGGAAAATTATAGTTTATAAATAATATAATCTGGGGTTGTCACGTACAATAACAGGACTCAAGAGCTCTAGGCATAATCAAGGCGATATTGTGCTGGATGCTGCACAAACACATGGAGCTTGGAGCTTTTGCTTCAAATAATTTATTATCTCCATTTTCATTCCTGAAATCCCCCCCCCCCTTTATTTTTTTTCCAAGTATCTCCTGGGACTTCAGACAGCTTCACAGTCAGGCCTCAGTTTTAACACAGTCTATGTGTAAACATTACAGCATTTACATATATCTCCATGCATGTAAAATTCAATGACGGTCTCATTTAAAGGAAGAGCCAAAGATGTGTATAGTAAGTAAATTGACAGTAAATGGCTAAAAAGATGTATATAGTTAAAGTGGACAGTTTGAAAGCTTGAAAGGTTTTTAAAAAGGTGCATCTATGGTTACACAGCAGTTATTGATTGTATAATTTTTCATCAAAACTGCTTCAATGTTCCTCTTCAGAAGCCTCTTTAAAGGAGGGAAAGATGCAGACCGAGTTCAGGAAAATGTTGTATACATTTTCAATACAGTGGAATGAGCACCAAAGGCTACGCAAACTCAGCTCCAGATTACTGAGACATGAAAGGGAATTACAATTGGGATGGAGAGAACACATTTGGGGAAAAATCAACATACTACTTGGACTGTGAGTTCACACTTGACAAAATAAATAAATAAATAAATCACATCACAAAGAAAAAAAAATAGAGTTCCCCATCACAGAGGGTCTGCTCTGCTTTTGTGTCTCATTCAGCTGCTGCTATGGCCAGCTCTGTGAAACCGGAGCAGGGTAGGAGAGCAGTGGGAATATTCTTGACAATGAATGCAGCAATGCGATGTGCCAACCAATGGCCTGACAATCCTACAGAAAAAGGACAGTGCTACATCTCATATTTCTAGACTGGGAGATTCATGTATTCTTTAAATGTGTACCAGAAGTACAGTGACCAAAAGGAGACAGCTTCCAGTGCTCCATCCCTATCACTCACAAGAATTAGCTGGGTGTCCTTGGACCACCTGAGCAAAGCTCCTAGAACTTTTCAGGTAATTCTGCTATGGAATTCACCAAGTCAATTTACTGGGCTAAACATTTATCAACAATTTTCAAACCTCCATTTCCTTCTTCACAAGTATGGGGCTCACAACCGTGCTTTTGAACTGTCTGTCTCCAAGCCATTTTATTGCACTTGTTGCACACTCTCCAACTCATCAATATCTTCAGAACACTTACTTCATGAAACTTGTATAAAAAATACCTCAGAGTTGTCTCCTTCTTCATATTTGGTTGACATGTGGCACTAGATTCAAACATTTTGAAAGGAATAGGCATGAGGCATGGAGCAGGAAAGAAAGTTGAGAGAAGGATACAGAAAATATAAATTTCATTTTCCTTTGGAAAGAATCTTGGATAGAGGTTTATAATGCTATGGACAACCAAAACCTAATCATTCACAGTTTACAAATCACAGATTGTATCTAGGTCCTCTACATTTTTCCTTACTTGAACTTTCCAATATTAACATGCATTCTGTACAAAATACGTTGCTTTAAACACGGTCCTTGTAAGACTAAATGATATCCCTTCTCTAATAGTTAATCATTGTACACTTCCCAGCTAATTTTAAGATTTGCATTAAGGTAATGAACCATAATAGATATTTGACATATTTTTGTGGGGATTATTTTGAATGTAGCCATTGAGAGACCCTATAATAAAAAGGAACAAACTCCAGATACCAGATTTACTATTTTATCTGCAGATGTATCGTTGTATGTTCAGCTATTAGGCAAGAGTTGCTTAAAGTTAACAAGAAGCGTGACTTTTTAGTTCTGAAAATAAAACCCAGAAGAAATTTGAGAGTAAGAAGAATGGAAAGATGCTTCTTGATAGATCAGGTAAGATGTAAATACACTCCAGCAAAATGTAATTATTTCAAGGAATTTACTGTTCAATAGAAGATAAATGGTGTTTTAGAAGAATTCTATAAAAATCCAGGTAAGAACTTCTAATAAGGAAATTGATGATTATTTTAAAAGATGAGCCTGCTGTCACTTACATATAATGGGAAAAATCTCTTAGATTTTTCTTCGTCTCACAGGAAATTGAGAAAAAAAACTATTAAATTTCTCAAATTTGGAAACTTCTACTAAAGACAGGTTTCCAATAGTGTTTCACAGACATTACTGACTGCACATACTTCAGCCTTTTATCCAAATATTTACTCTGTACAAAAGAGTTACTTGGGCTATGGCTATGCAAACAGAAACAATCTCTGCTTAAAATGGACAGGGATCATTTGAACTGTAACAGTTTGTGAGCAAAAGTCCCTCTTTAATAAAGGCTGTATATTCATTGTTAACCCTTTTAATATCCTATCACACATAAGCTGGCAAAATGAATTTAAAAATAAAAAGTAGGCTTTAGGAAATACAGTCTATTCATTATGAAAACACACACACACACACAAAGCAAGCCTCAAAATCTGTTCCACAACCTATATAATGCTAATTACCTAAAATTTCCCTTTTGTGTAAACACTTCCTTCCTTTCAACACTCTCAAAAACCCTTTGATTGCACCAAAGAGCTGTGCAAAATCCTGAGTCGCTTCAGTCTGGGAAGATCTTTGCGCCATGGATTGAGGTAGTGGTGGTGGTGTGAGGTAACTGAAAACTACACCAAACCTTTTGGTTTGGATACATCCACACCTCAACACCTCTTTATTTCTGTAGGGGTATACTGTGAAATAGGCATTTCTCAGTGTCTTTTGTTTTAGCAAATGGTGTTGTCAGATAAATAGGAGTTGGAATCAGAGAAAATACAGGTGCTCTGAGGTAGAAACTAAGACTTATGTGCTTTGCCCAGCAAAACGCAGCCTCTCCTGACTTCTGGTTACTGTGGCAATATAGAATAAAATACAAGTTCCTCTTAAAATTGTCTATTTCCTCAAAACTGTGGATTGGGAAAAGTATTTGCTATCAATGAGCAAGTGTGAAAGTATGTATTTTATGTGTACTCTCCTTTTGCAGTCTCATCATAGGCATGTTGGGCCATAAACGCAAGAATGCGAAGTATGAGCTGCCTCACAGAGCCTGCTGATTTGGGTGTAGCACAGGCAAGCATCCTTCACCGAGTCCCCAGAGACGAAAACACTCCACATGTCCTAATAATAACACATGGTGTTCTGACCATTAAAGTCTTCCACAAAGAGGATCTGTGTGGTACCGTGTTACATATTCTGACAGTGATGAAGTCCAAGAGCACAACACAGCAGTAATAGCACTTACCTTCTGGAAGCTCCTCTTCCACTGGCTTAGATCTTCCTAACACAGTGACAGAATGAAAACAGGAAGAAAAGTTGCTTTCAAATACCAAGAGCAAATGCTATAAAATAATAGAAAACGCAGGAATTTATCTTTGGAAATGTCCCTGAATGGGGATGAACCTGTTGAGAAGAAGAATCAGTATATCTAGACCAGCCCTGAAAGATACTTGGGTAACTTATTTCTAAAACTTTTCTATAGAAACATTATAGAAGAAGCATCACAATGGAGCTTCTATGGCTTTAGAACAATCTTCAGATATAAACACTTACTGAATATATTTTTTGATAAAAATTAAACTGCTATCTTCTTGTCCAAGTGATAGCTCCTGCATTTATAACAGCTTTTTACAGACTGGAAGAGTTAATGTCCTTCCCTTAAGAGTGTTTATGTACCTAGATATGTACATATACACCTTACTAAACACTATATCTCTTAGCTACACGCGTATAGCTAGAGAGCTATATATATATATATAGTCAGACACCTAAACAAGAGGGACAGCTCCCCACTCCACATTTGGCACTGTATTCTGCTGTCTCTTACCAGTCACATATTTCTCAGATGTTTGTTTATTGTCCTCTGGATTCTCTCTAAGAGTGTTACATTACAGTAGCACAGCTGATGCCTTATCAATACCAACTAGGGTAGATCAATTACTTCCAGTGCATGTGACATTTATTTAATCCATCACAGAATATGCTTTGTCTTTTCAACAGCAGCATCGTATTTTCGATTTGAATTGAGTTTGGAGGCCGCAGTCTTTTCAATTTCATTTTTTGTGTTGTCCCAACCTACCAAGCCTCAAGAGGAGAAAGATGGCAAAGATATCATTCTGATATAGGAATCTATGGGTAAGATGTAATATTGTGAAGAATGAATGACACGGAGAGAGCAATATGAAATCAAAGCTAAATTAGAAGTTTGACTATTCAGTGAAAACAGAAGTCGATTTTATGTTGGAGGAAAATTGTATGTCTCATTCAGTGCTTAGTGTCAAAGGCTCTAAGCTCCCTTTCAATTGCATCTTTACGCATATTAGCATGAAGCAACATGGAAAGCTTTATTATCATATTGAATAATAGAATACAGAGCTGGTAGGAATCAAAAGATGCATCTAATCTCAAGACAAAATCAATTATATCTATGTAATTCCTGACAGATATTTCTCTGACCAGCTCATAAACAGGCAAGCCATGAAGCATCCACAGTCCCAGTGCTTTCAACATTCCTACCAAAAATAACCTAATAATAATATTTAAAATTAAAATTTCCTATGATTTAAGCCCATTTTATATTTCCAGACTCTCGTACTTCTGTACTATTATTCTCTTAGATTTTTCTCTTCCTATTTCCAAGTCTTTTCAATACTTGAAGATTTGTCACATCTCCTCAGCATGTTTACTATTTTTATAGTAATGCAACATTGTTGACTCATGCTTAACCTAAGCACCACTATCCATTCCTCATGCCTACATTTTAGATAAGAAGTATCATCTAAATGGAGCAGCACTTTGAATTTGTTCCTGAACTGCATCCTGATTTTCTCAGTCTATTTCTCCACCTCAATATTAAACCTCTCCTGGGTATATTTCAGCCCTCCCAGCTTTGAGTTGTCTGTAAACATAACATACCTGTAATCAATACTGAGAACCATAACTTATGGATATTATATATCTGCAAGCCACTGCATACAGGATATTTTCTGCAGTTTGAGATCAATACGAGACAGGGGTAGTCACATCATGCTCATTTATTCATAAATTAAAAACAGCGGAGAAGCGATTCATGCAAGCAACACTATCCCTAAGCAATTCTAATTTATGTATCTTACACTTACAGAACATGGCAGAAATCCACAGTTCCCCAGCCTTAATGGTATGCACATCCATATGCAAGCCTATCCTTTTAACTATGTTCTTAAATCTCTTTTGTACAGGTGTTTTAGGAATATTAGATATTTTGTGCTTTGCTGATGTATTATTTTAATAATTGAACCATTGATGTAGTTTCCACATAAAATTCAGCTACTTATCGTGTCTTGTAGCCTTAATCAAACCAATATGTACATATTTAAAACGTTCACTGATAAATCACTGAAACCTGTTCTGTACCTTCCCAAAACCAATGTCTGTCCGATGGCAGACAGCTTAGGGCTGCTCTTCATCTCTCTAACCATACACGCACATACTCAGCCATCTGAAAATGCACTGTTCAGTCCTCAAACACTGTTTTTCAGTTTGCACTTACCCTTTACAAGTCTTTATATAATCATCCCAGAATGCTTTTACTTTTCATTCTGTGAGATAACCATGGAGACCTGAAAGGGTTGACGTTTCTCAGCAAGGAGGAGTAAGGCACTGCTGCAGAGTCTTTGTAGAGGAAGTAATCCCAAACTAATCCTGTTTATTTCAGCAATAGTTGTTCTATAGCCTTTACCAGTCAACATTGTTCGGAATTTTCAGCAGATTTTTTTTTTTCTTAATCTGGAAGCAGTTCTAAGAAAAAAAAAAAAAAAAAAGAAAAAGAAAAAAAGGTGGTTAATTGTTGTGAACAGTTAGCAATATGATCAGCTATGTCAGAAAAACTGCAACAGCAGCTTCATGTGTTGTTCCCAGGCGTGTTAAAGCAAGCTAATTTTAGCAATCCTTATGTATTCTCAGAACATGTGTTCATTCTTTATGAAATTGTGGGATATTTTAGTAGAGGGATTTCATGTAAATTATTTATGATTAATCCTGTGGCTTGGTTTGGCTTATGTCCACTCGCAGTGAAAGAACTTTAAACTTCTTAAGTGGAAGCATGATGTGAAATATTAAAGAGAAATATTTATATATACATTCACTTTCTATCTATGGATTTCAGACACAAGATAAAAGGCTCCCATTGTTGATTATTTCAGCTCTCTTGGTACTACTGCAGAGCACTCACAGCAAGTTCGGAGCCCTAGTATGGGGATTTCAAACTGACAGAGGAACACTCCAAACAAGCAGTCTCTTCATTTGCCAAAGTCTTCTGAGCTAGCAATAGCAGTTTTCTTATGGTACCAAAAAGATCAAATATAATGAGCCACTTTAATCACGCACTGGAGAAACAATTACATTTCTTGATTAAATGATAGCAGTTTGGATGAGGTAATGGTGGCAGGAGCTCACACCCTAGCCCTAACTATATTATGCATCACTTCAAGCTTTGCCCTAGGAAGGGGAGATGTTAACTGACAACACAGGCAGGTTTCTATTCCAAACCAGCAAACTTCTCACAGTCCTTTTTAACAGATGCGCTCAGATACAAAACCTGACATGCTGTCCAGCCAGTTGTTATCTTTAAACAATATCATGTTTAAAATGAAAATTAATTCAGTAGGTGCTCAAGTAATTTCCATTAGCCAGTTTAATGCTCCCTGTTTTAGACAAATCTTCTCTATGGAACCATACAGTGACAGATTGGTTCTTCCTTGTTATCAGGTATCTGGTAAGTGAGCCTCATCAAACAGCTCCGGCGACTATAAATTATGTTCTTGTTCCCCTGGATACACCCTTATGTCCTTTGCAATTTTACCCTCGCCTTTAAAACAAGAATTATCTAAGAGTAGAATTTGAACTTATCCAACAGATTCAAGGTTGTTTACTGTCTTCAGTGAATGCATGCACTATTTCTTATGGTTACCATATTGAAGTAATTTTGTCAGCTAAACCCATTCGCTGTAAGACAATGCCCAGTGTACAACACATTGAGTTGTCCCTCGTCTTTTTGTACAGTGCCTCTTTTTCTCCCAGAAATTCTTGAAACCTCCCCCAGAAAGAAAGTAATGTTCCCTATCTTGAGGTTTTCTCTCTGTATGTAATGGAGATTGGCCAAGGCAGCTCTTTGTTCTGTGCATTCCCTTCACCCTTCACTGATTTTGCCCCTTACCTGTAAACTTAAAACTTTCATATTAAAAGAAAGGAAAATCCACGGATCTCATTTTAACATGTCAATATGCTCCTAAACTCTGCAGATCGTTTTCCAAATCATAGCAAATTAATTCAACCAACTGAATTTCTAAGCTCAGAACAATCTGAGCAGAGCAATATCTAACCGTAGTTATTGTACTTTCAAAGCTACAGTAGGACTATAGTGCTTTAGCTAAAGCAGCTGTTGACCAACAGGAGAATATAAGATTTGTCAGACTGATCCCAAACATTGCATTCTAACAATCTGAATGCAACATTAAATGAGTTTTGCTTGCCGTGTCTGTGCCAGTCAGCAGCTCAGTACTGAAGGCCCTGCAGATATAGGAGAGATTAGAATTGTTTATGATGCAGCCAGGGAGCATGCAAAATGAAGACAAACTTGGTGAGAAGACCAAATGGATTTTGCTGCCTATTCTGGGTATGTGGGGGGTACTCAGTAAATTAAATGAAAACAGGGAAAAAAAAGTTTAAAACCGAGAATGCTATAAACATTAACCATGCAGCAAACACCTGTAATACAAACGAAGCCTGAGGTTCAGAAATATATTCTAAGTATGTTCATAAAAATGTTCTGCTCTGAGCTGACAACATACTGCTGTACTAAAAATGATGATAGGAAACAATAAGGGTAGTATTCATGTTGCCCACTCTACCAGCCTACAAAATCAGGCTAGGCTTCCTCTATCGCAAATATAGAAGGATAAGTTTCTCAAAGGTTATTTGAGAATATTCAAGCTAGGCAGTAATATAAATCTTTCAAAGTGCAATCCAGAGCACTAACTTAGTGCTCACCTTGGTTGCTCTGAATTGTTCCCTGGAGGTGCCAGCTCTTCTCCACTGGTTACAGCTATCTAAATTCCTTATTTAGAAAGTGAGGTCAGTATTTAAAATCAGGTTTTGTGAATACTTCCTGAATATGCACTGATATGTCACAACTTCCGAACTGGCCAAGTCACTGTATTTCATTAAATACTAATGAGATTAAATTTTAATTGTTGCAAGTTCTGCAAAAAATCCCTACCATATTCTGCATATCTGAAGCAGTAGAGTAGTATTGTGTACATACCCCTGCAGATCTTTAAAGTCCATGCTGTACTTAGGCAGCATGTGAACAACCTTTTCGAATATAAATATCAAGCGTAATGGATTTTACATCTAATTCCACTGGCGTAAATACAAAACTATTTCAATAATGGGAATTTATACAGAATAAATATCAAGCCCATTGCTTCATACTTTTGTGTAACACAAATTACATATCCTTTTCCAGCAGCATTTTTAAGACAAAGGAACATCTTTTCCTCTCCTCAATGTAGATTAATTCACCAAAAAAATAAAATCAAAATATTCATGCAGGATACAGCAGGGCAGCAATGCAGTCCCACATCTTTTCAGCATATTCCACACGACCAATGGTCTTCCAGACCTTTTCATCATGCCTGCATACTTCAGCCACCTTTCATTAGAAGAAAAAGACATGGGTGCTGAGATCTCTTTCTTATTACTTAGCAGTCCAGAATTGAGCTATCTAGGGTAAGTTAGTCATCTAGGTCTCCCTCTGTCGTCAACAAAGTGGCAGGTACTTCCAGAGGATGAGTCATCTCATCTATTTTAGACATATCTTAGAAGATTATGAATCACTCTGAAAATCCCTCTCCCGATGGATTACAGATGAAGCCTAGACAACGAGATTAGCCAGGACACCAAACTTTTAGGCAGCTAAGGCGCACGCCTGATACTTGAGTATTCCTGTAAAAATTATGTCAGTTAGAAAAGGGTGTTTTTTTTTTGAATATAGACACATTTATTCTGAACTATCAGACCATAACAGCATAAATCATTAACAGCTTGCCCTGATTCTAACCAGTGACCTTGAGGTGAAAAACTCCCTATTCTTCTGCCAACTTTTTGCACTAACTAATTCACATTTGAACGCTTTGCTAAGGCAGGTGCAGCTGGGCAAATCCCCTGGCAAGTCTATAAATTAGTGACTGAGGAGCAAATTTTTTCCTAGCCAACTCAGATAGTTTTTAATCCCCATTGGTTAATAGTGCTTATTGTTTCTACATCCTTCTGCTTTAAATTCATACAATAATGCATTCATAAAAACTGCATTCAAAATATGTAGTGACTCAGAAAAGAGTGAAGCGTTTTCACAGTGGTAAAGGTCTGTTCTTTCTTTCCCCTTCAAAATGAGCTGGATAAGGAAAAAGAAACTGCTAATTAAATTACAAAATTTTGAAGAGGTCAAAACAGTGTAGCACACACGGAGCCTTAATTCAAAGAACACAGGAAGCGGTGCAATTCGCATTTGGTCATCGTTGACACAGATGGTAACAATATAGTCAGGATTTTAGAGAAACACACTTATGTCTTTTTCATCCTTTCTCTCCCTCAGGGGTCATTGCACTGTGATCTATTTTTACACTGGAAAAAAAAAGTTTTCATTGTTAAAGCAAGTTGGATGCTCCCATATCTCATATTCAATCAGAAAGCATTTCAGAAAACCTAGTGTCCTCCTGTCAACCTGCTTTGAAGCATTTCTACTGGTTAAAGACATCATTCATCCACAATATTGCAGCCACAAAAGCCTTTGTTTTTTTTTTTCAAAGTGAAAAGAATAACTGAACTTCCAACAACTTATGAATAAATGGTATATATTAAAATATTTCCTTTAAAAATGCAAAAGTAGAAAAGAACGTAAGCAGAAAAGATAACAAATGTAACTATATGCCTACAAAACTCTAGGGGTACTGATTTCCAGACATTAACTACCTTTTCTTTAAATTCTATCTTTAGTAGAGTTCGTCTATGGAATTAACTGGCAGAAGTAGCTAACCAAATATGATGAAACTGATACTACGTTATGTTCTTGATTTTTCCATCATTTTGAAATGCTGAATTGCCAATTTATTCATGAAGCCCACTGTATGAAAATGGAAACTCAGGGCAGGGAGAAGGGGTGGGAAAACTGATGAGAAAGATGAAAAACGTGGAAAAAAATAAAAGAAAAAGGGCAGGGACGGCAGGGGATTTGGAATTGCCTGTATCTTACTGATTACAGCACAAGACAGCTTTGCATTACCAAATATATATTATACAATACAGATTTCATATTTTATCCATGATATCTGAAAAATAAATATATCCTCCATCACCATGGAGGTTCATAAGCTCTGGAGGTTCTCTGGTGTGATACAGTAGGGTCACAAACTTGATCCTTTCCATACACTGTCTGAGTTCAGCTCCACAGTACGAAACATAGAGTAGCTCCAGAAAATGCATTTTCCAAGTCTCCTTTCCTTACTGGTAACACTGGAACCCAATACTCAAAGTCAGAGCTGTGCCGTTTGGCCTTGTCTCAGCATACCGAATACAAAGCCCACTTCAGTTCTCTGGACAAATGTGACTCTCAGAAATAAGTTTTTAAACTTATTGAAACCTTTCCATGGAAAAAATACTGTCCTATAATCTCCAAAGATCTGCTGTTTTCACAATCACACATGTCAGTTAAGCTGTTTATTAGATCTGCAAACATTTGGATGAAGAAATGTCTTTTTTCTTTTTTTTCGCTGTACAGCCCAGCAAAACCTGCAGTATAACTTCAATGTGAATGCTCTTAATACATGTTTCACATTGTGCCATAATTTCCAACTGAAAGTGTCTAGTGAATATAAAGATACACGTAATGATTTTAAGTTTCCTTTTAATATTGTTTATATTTAATATTCCTTTTACTATTTTAAATTGAGACTATATTATGAAATAACATTAAAATAGAGACTTATCAGATAAAGGAGAATTTTCATAAAAGAACTGTTTTGATTTGCAGTTTACAACTCCACCCAAAAGTGGCAAAAAAGCTCTAGCGTAAGGTTTTATTTTTGCTTGCTTTATTTCTGAACACATATTTCAGTGCTGAAAATAGTACAAGAGTACCTACATTTTGATTCCTACCAATTCTCTCTTTTCAACTTGCAGCCCCTATCTTCCTTAAAGCAGTCCTAATCGCCTTTTTGGTCTTGTTTATTCATGTGTTGTGAGTACTGCAGTGTCTTCAGTCTCTTCAGTAAAAGATCCTGTGAATCCATTCCCATTCATCTTTCCTTAAATACCAGTTGTCAAATTGCCTCCTTCTGTAACTTTGGAATAATACTTAATCCTGAGCTTCCTTTTCATATGAGCTTATTTAGAAATTTGCTAGCAGCAGCAACATGATCAAATCTTCAGGAAGACATCCAGTTTTGCAGGCATCTAACAGTCCAGCATGCATGTGTAAGCTGTATTTTTGCTTACTGAAAGGCAAATGAAGTCTGCTGCTTTCAGCATTTTTAGGAAGTTTTACAGCCCGTAGTACCAAAGTAAACAATATTCTCCACCTATGATCAGCACAACTGACACTACGAAATTCTCATCTCTGGTCTTGGATTATTCTCCAAGCTCTCAGGAAATAATTGCAGTCTGTGCTGCACTTCAGACAGAACATCACTGCTTTCTTTCCTGTGTTTGAGGAGAAAGTCACCGTACTGCTCCCACTTTCAAACAATTCTCCTGGTTCTCCCTCATTCACATCACAATCAATTTAAAGGTGCCTTTTGTTTCCAAAATCCTTCTGTGTCTGACTCCAAAATCCCTCCCAAATCTCATCACCTCTCACGCTGCATTTCCAATATCATCTGTGAGCAATGTGATGCTAATTCTCTAACATCATAGGAGGCAGATATCAACTAGCTATCTCATCTGTCATTCTCATTTTAAAATACACCTCTCCTCTTTTCCCCATTTGACTAGTTCTCCCTGACACTAGCCTTATGACTGACCTTTTTGACTTTTACTTCAGAATTTTCTGGTTGCCCACTATTCATGGTCTTGCTTATACAGTATTCTTTCATTCTGTAAGTAATTTGACTAACTTCTTTGAAAATCCAACCTTTAAATCAGACTTTTAGATGGATATGCAAGAGCTCTCCATTCCCATGTGTAAGAAATCAAGCAGGGAGGGCAGGAAACCAGCATAGCTGAGCAAGGACCTGTTGGTCAAACTGAGGTGTAGGACAGCATTGCACAGGCAGTGGAAATAGGGAAGAAGGCCTGGGAAGAATACAGGGATTCTGTCTGGATGTGCAGGGATGGAGTAAGGAAAGCCAAGGAAAAGGTGGAACTGAGCGTGGCAAGAGATGCAAAGAATAAAAAGAAGGGACATTTTATAGTTACATTGGCCAGAAAAGAAAGGCTGAGGAGTGTTCCCCCTCTGATAAATGAGAAGGGTGACCTGGTAATGACGGACATGGAGGTACTCAACAACTTCTGAGGTACTCAACAACTTCTTTGCCTCAGTCTTCACTGCCAGCCAGGCTGCCAATGTTTCTTGGTTCCCTGAACCTGTAGATGGGGTATCAAAGTCCCTCCCACTGTAAGCAAAGAGCAGGTTAGAGACCATCCAGTGCAACTGAACAGGTACAAGTCTGTGAGGCCTGATGACATCTATCCCAGGGTCCTGAGGGAACTGGCTGAAGAAGTTGGCAAGCCTCTCTCCATCATATCTGAAAAGTCCTGGCAGTCAGCTGAAGTCCCTGGTGACTGGAAAAAGGGATAGTGATAGGATAAGGAGGAATAGTTTTAAACTAAAAGAGGGGAGATTTAGATTAGAGGTTAGGAGGAAATTCTTCTCTATGTAGGTGGTGAGGCAGTGGCACAGACTGCCCAGAGAAGCTGTGGATGCCCCATCCCTGGAGGTGCTCAAGGCCAAGCTGGATGGGGCTTTGGGCATCCTGGTCTGATGGGAGGTGTCCTTGCCCATGGCAGGGGGGTTGGAACTAGATGGTGTTCATGGTCCCTTCCAGCCCAAGCCATTCTCTGATTTCATGATTCTAGGATTCTGCGATATGCCAGAACACTGAAAACTGCTGTATGTCTTCAGTTTCTTCACTAGAATGGGGGTCCTTACTCAGGGACAGAAGAAAAATAAAAGGTCAAGTTTTCAAAATAAAAAACGTTAGTTCCTGATGTTTCCCTGGGACTTATTTTTCACATTGAAAACTATAACCACAATGGTATCTTCATTGTAAGCTTGGCCACTGAACATTTTACAGTGTTACAGATGCTGCACTAATTTATGTTTAGGTGGAAGAAAACTGAGGAAAAACTCCAGAGAGAATCACCTTTCTAATCATGCCTTTTGAATCTTATTTTATGTACTTTGCAAGTATTTTTTCTAAGCATTTATTAATATTTATTACTATATCAAACTAACTTCAACATTTAAATTTTCATTGTTCCACTGCTGTCACATCTCAGCTTTGCATTTCACCACATACAAAAATACTTCTAAAAAATACACAAAACATTTGAACTAAGCAAAATAATCATGCCTTTCCTGTCTAATGTCCATACAATGTCCTTACAATCCTCCTGGTAAAAGAGTGACTTCTATATATAAATATACCTGCATTGTAAGGCACTTACACCTAACAAACATCTAAAGCTTAATTTTTCCCTGCCCACCTTATGCATAATTAAACCATCTCCACTGGGTCAATGCAGGTAGTGGTGATGAGCCTCTTAGTTAAACCTCCGAGAGCTGCATTTATTAAGTTTCTTTGGAAGTTCTTTATCTTACAATATCACTAGAAATAAGTCACAGACAAGAAAGTTACTTCTTATTTCAACTTTCAAGAGGGAATCTTAGATCCAATAGAGGAGTCCCAGGATTATCTCTGTGGTAGCTTTGTTAAACCTGTAAGTTACTAGAAATTAATTATTTTACTTCCATGACTATATGCCCCAACTTGGTGCCATTTTATTCCTCTTTCAGCCCTCAAGTATCAGGACACTTGGTTTGTATGTGCCATGCTGGTGCCCTTTCACTTCTTGCCTTCTGTGATACACTGCAGTTAGGGTCAACACATGACTAGGCATTTGGGTGACAGGAAGTACTGGAGAAAGAAAGAAAGATTTTTATTTGTCATTTTATTAATTTTCTTTCTCCTCTAACTGGGAGACAGGAAAAGTCTCTCTGAATTATTTTTAACTTTAAAAATAACCGTGCTATCTTTTTCTCCCCAAGGCGTTCTATATATTGACAAGGCCTTTAAACTCCGGACTTCATCCTAAAATCTGTGCTGTGGAAACTTCTATCACCCTCGGGAGGATTACATAGATGACAAAATACTTACAACTGAGCCTTAGTTACTGCTGAGGTGTATTATAAATTTCCCTAGAAACCCCTAGAGTGTGCTTAAGTCTGAAGCTGTATCTCAAGTCATATTTAAGCAAATGTGGTCTAATGTATTTTAACAGGTGAAGAGAGTTTTGCCTAAGATATGAGCTAAGGAAGGTTAAAACCCCTGTTTTAATTAGTTTAGCCCATTAACTGTGTGTCATTAAGAGCAGAGAACTGCATTTCCCCTAATGTAATCACAATTTAAATGCAAAATAAATGTGAGAGTCAGGTAAGTGAAATATTTCCCAAATGTGGGTTTTTAAGCACTTGCAATTGTTGTGATAGCTAAGGAGTTTGCAAGTGTTTTTGGCTGGGGGAACAGACTTGAGACAAAGCAAGTACAACTCTTGCCAGCCCTAAGGGTGCCGTCTTCTCTGAACTGATTGACGCAGAAATTCCCTGCACTTGCTGGGAAGATAGGTAAGCTTCTGTCAGATGTATACATGTAGGTAGGTTTTACGATAGATCACACATATCTACTATTCAGATTAGCAAACTAAGAATGACTAAAAGGGTTTTATAGATCAAATGTAAAGCTTGGAATAAGCAGTAAGAAAGTTGAAAATAACTTCCAAAACTTGACCTTGATCTGTGTGCTTTGGAGTTGGTCACTAGAACGGGGCAGGCAGCATTTGTAGGCTTCACAAACCGTGGGAGGGATTGCAAAAGCACAGAGGTGATGGATGAGTACATTTCTTTAGAAGTGCAGTGACATGAATGCAACATGGTTCCAGGGCTTTTTTATTGCAATAACAGAAAGAAAAGGAAAACAAAAATTTCCAATTTAGTCTCTGCCAGTAATCTGTGTTGCAATTTATTGCCTTGTGCTTAGGATGCTCACCAAGAGTGCAGAGCAGAGTGCACCTTCAGCAAGGCAGAGGGCTGAATTTGGGCATTCCCTTTCCTGATAAACTCACATGATGCAGAGATAGGAACTGCCAGGGCCATTTTAAAACTGTAGCTTTGGAAAGTAATTAGATCCACTCTGCACCTGATTCAGAACTAGGATCTCAACTGAGACTTCCCATTACTGGTATTGTAGCATATGCTGCCTGGCTCCTCTCCCCCAGCAAATAGTATTCTCAGAGAGCTGCCTTCTTTGGTCTCTTCATTGGTACCCTTCCACTGCGTATAAAATACTACAAGGGCAATAACATGCTGTAGCTTCTTGTTTGAGGCAACCTCCAAACATTAAAAACTGTATCAAGAGAAGAAGGGAGACCCTGCGTACTCCCTGTATTGATGTTTTATGTATTATGGAAATGGACAAAAATTCTGGGTTAAAATCTCCTCAAAGTAGGGAAATGAAACCATCAGTCTCTTTTCTGGGCAATCTTCCCATGAAAATATTTGCCATTAAACTATTCAATATACAACTCATTAATACAATTGAGGTGATCACTTATGTATTTTAGTGAATACCGTAATTACTATTTTTTTACTGCTGCACATTTCATTGCTAATCTTATCTGAAAGCAAGTTTAAGAAATATTGCAATTTCCATTAAAAATTAGATTGATTCTCAGAGGAACTGAGTTTTCCATCTTCTCTAAATGGTAGCATATTCTTTATAATAACAATATGGTAAGAAGTGGTTTGCAGACTTAATCAGACTGTGCATGTGAACAAAGTTATTCAACATGCGTAAGTTTTTGCAGAGCATGACCTGAGCATCGTAACGCTGCACTGATCACCATGAGTTCTGCCCACATATAAAGATTCAAGTTTGCAGACTTTTTGGATTAGCATTGTGTCTCTGCATGTTTATGACACTTGCTTAGTGTTGATCAGCGATGCATGCTCCCAGAATTCAGTAATAAAATACAGAACACTGCTTTCTGTTCCACATCATGTTTTTAATATTTTGAAATAGTTCATAGATAACAGACAAGTTTCTACATAAACATTTACTCAAAATATATAAAAAAGAATAATTATGAGTACATATTAAAGGAGCTATTTCTATAATACGGCTTACTTTCTTTGCTGGTTCCTAAAATCAAATTTTCAGTGAGATTCTAAGGGAATTTTTTCTCTAGAAGCAGACAGTCTTGTCCTTATTAAATAGGCTCTGTGGGAAAATTGAAAGTACAATTATAGTTGCATTTTAGTCATCTGAGATGCAGGGTAAGACCCAATGATCTTTAGCTGTACTTTCTCTCTCCATACATGTTGTGATCACTTGCTCCCCAACTTTGGCCCTCTAGCACTTACTCACTGACTGTAATACATTCCCACCTCTTTCAAGTGTATCACATTCAGCTTACAAACAGGAAAGCTCATCTCCACAAGGCTGGGCATGCGAAGGAACTCATTTATTCTGTATATTTTTACAGGTGCTTCTCCAGCAATTAAAATATGCAAAGCTCTCTTAAGAAAATTAGCAAGGATGAAGTCAATACATCTGTTTCTGCAGTAATTATTTAAAACTAACAGTTTACATAGTCTAAAAACAGATTCCTGATATAGAATACAATACATTGATTAAAAGAAACCCTAAATATTAGTTGCAAAATAAATTTAAAAAAAAAAATACTTTTCAGCAAGTTCTGTGGGGTTTTAAGGCATTTCTTTATATATAATGTCATTAACTTCTATGGAACTTTTTCATCAGCATACTTGCTTACTCTGCCTAATTCATCTCTTCAATATGCAGTATTTTTCTAATTATACTGGTAAACATCCTATTCCTAAAAAAAGGTTTAAAAGACCACTATCTCCCAGTGAAATAGGCGGGAAGCAGTTCAGTGCTGACTCGTAAGGAATGATGTATCAAACAAATGCCTTTACCTTACTGGCTACCCAGACATTTTTGGTGACCCTCTCCCTCTGCTGTTCCAATGTTAATTTGGAAACTGATTGTGACTCAGTTAAAAAAAAAAAATAAATGATTTGACCACTGCAGCAAAGAAGGTGGCTAAAGAAAGCTTAGGGTAGAAAACTGATGTAAAAACAGAGTATGCCAGTTCTATCAGGTGACACACTTGCTTTGTTGAGTCATGACAATGTTAGACTAATATTAATATTTCAATTTAATGTTACTATATAAATTTTGTGTTCAGCTGTCCATGCAAGCAATTGAAATAATTCTTCTAAAGTATTTCATTCAATTAGTATCAGTTTCCTGTTTTGACACTACCTCTGAAAGCAAGATAAAATATTCTATTAAAAAAGAGGTACTCTCAAATAATTCACATTCAAAATTTAAATTCCTCTTTGTTAATCCTATCAGTGACAATGAAAAACCATCCAGTGTAGTTCCTTTTAATTACACCATGCTAATTCATTTTAAACCAACGTTCAGAATCAAAACAGATCTTCAATTGAGTGACTGCACATTGCCATAAATCCTTGTTCTTCAGCACGGTCACGTCAACTCAACTCCTTGTGTGTCCAGAGTAGGCTGCATTTACTGCTGTCTCCAGAACCTAGCGTGAAACGAAAAATAGTAGAAAAACGTGAAGAGGTGGTGAACTAAACAGAAATGGTGAAGCAAGGCAGCTGGCTGCAGTCAGGTATAGGGTTTGCATAAATTCGGAGAAATTCTTATGTTTTTTTGCCATAAAGGTAAGAAACTATGATTTTATTTTTTTTTTTCAGTTAACTTTTTCATTGCATTTTTCAAGCATTTTTCTTATTTTTATTTTCCAGGAAGAATTTTTCAAGTTCCTCTTCTTATAGCAAGCAACTATGTGTTCTATCAGCAGCCTATTATTAAAAAAAAAAAAAAAAAAAAAAAAAAAAAAAAAGGCAAACATCTCTTGTCTTCGTTATCTATTTCGAATCTGAATGGATATATACAGTTTATTGTCATTTGGTCTCTTTCAGCTTGAAGACTCAGATTCCTTAGGTCTCACTACACCTTCCAGTTTCAGTTTATGTACACTTACGCAGTTTGTGTTTTGGGGATGAATAATCCCAGCTTGTTTAAAAGAGCAGAAGGCAGTGCGGATGTCATGTATTGTTGGGTTTTGATTTGGGAAAGAGGTGTCATTTTTCTAATGTAACTTGAGGAGAAACCAAGAGGCGGTGAGTGATGAGGAAATTAAAGGTGGTGTAACATCTGATAGGAGTAGGTACATCACTGAGAAGAAATAAAGGTGGTTATCGTCTCATCGTGAACAAACTGGCTGGTCCTGCACTGGGCACATCAGTGTACTCCGGGACACGTCACCTGCTAGAAGAAGCCGTGCTCCCTGGCTGCTCCTTCTGATTTTTGTGGAGATGTCACCTCTGTGCACCTGTGTGCAGGCATTTCTCCCACACCACACTGAGCCCTTTTCTGCGGCGGGGGTGAGGAAGGGACTGCTCATTTCCATCACCGGTGACAAACTGGGCTGTGGGGACACAAATTTACAGAGCTGGGAGCCAGAGCAACATCTCTGGCGCTTATACTCCCACATACACCCTTATTCTGCCAACACACACAGCACCACCGCCGAGCCTAAAGCCACCGGGCGCCGGCCGCGCAGGGGGCAGAGGGCGGCCGCCATCTTAGCGGCGGGCAGCCCTCAGGCGGCGGGGGGCGCCATGTCGGGGAGGGAACCGCCCGCCCGCCGCCACCGCTGCGGGCTGCGCTGGGGGACGGGACGGGACGGGACGGGACGGGGGCTGCGGGGGGGCCGAGCCCTTCTCTCGCTCTCCACAAGGGTGGGTGAGGCTGGATGGACGCGGAGGAGCCGGCTCGGGGCGTGGGGGCGGCCGGGGAGAGCCCCCGCCGGGCTCCTCCCTTTTGGGCGGCAGGAGCCGGAGCCCCGCGGAGGGCCGAGCGCGGCTGGCGGCGAAATAAAAACGCTTCAAGGGAGGGAGGCCTCGCGTACTGGGCTTCAGTGAAAAGGGAGAGTTTTCTGCCCTGTCTGGGGTTGCAGGGCACAAATAGGGTGGGCTGTGGGGACTATGGGGGCGCGGGCGGCCGGGGTAACGTCCGGAGGGTGTGCAGGTACGGTGAGGGAAAAGCAGCTGGATTTCCTTTTCCACAATTGATAAAAAATCCAGGGCCTGGGAATCATTTAATGTGGAGGGTGCATCCCTTCCTGCCCTAGCTTTCGGCAGGAGGTGAAGCGCTGTCTCCTGTGCGCCCCAGGAGCTGTAAGCGGTGCTGTTTTCCTCGTGGGAAGCGGCAATAAAAAGAGCTGACCACCAGGTCTAAACACTTCATTTTGCTGCCCAAAGTGCAACGTTTTGCAAGAGGTCAGAGGTTTGGCACCTAGGCAGCAGAGTTTTGCTGCTAACAGGGGTCAGCGACTTCATCTCTGGTTATATTATTGCACCTGAAGAACAGGATTACTCATCTAACAAGCAGCTCACAGCACTGAGACGCCGATGCTTGTTGCTGTGTAACTTGTAAAATAATAAGATCGCCAGATAGGCTTCGTGCTAAATCATGAGATCGTAGCGTACCTTTGCTTGAAAGGGGCCTCCAGAGGTCACCCAGCCCAGCTCAAAGCAGAGCTGAGCTCAGGGGTGTGCCAAGTTGCCTGGGGGCTCCTCTGGTAGGAACTTGAATATCTCGTAGGAGCTCCTTCGCCTGTGTGCTCAGCTTCCTGAGAGGTAAAAGCATTGAGGTCAAACTAAGCGTATTGTAACTTTTCTGCAGGGTGCTTTCCTCGTGTAGAAGGGAACAAATGCTAAATGCTGTTCTTTCCGAAGCAGGCTGATTAAGAGCAACCTGTTGGCGCTGCTGAAAGCCTTGGAAGGAATTTGGCCTTCAGGATGAAGCCTGTCATCGTGGTGCATGGTGGAGCTGGCCGGATCTTCAAAGAACGAGAACAGGGCTGTCGTACTGGCGTTATCAGAGCTGCACTGCAAGGCTACAGCGTCCTGAAACAAGGAGGCAGTGCCTTAGATGCAGTTGAGGAGGCAGTGCGATCAATGGAAGATGATCCTCATTTTAATGCAGGTAATTTTTCACGAAGTAAATTGGCGTATAATCATTATGTACGTTCACTATTTTGTCCTGATAGTTCTGAGAATACTTGTTTGCTCTCCTTTTGAAGTGGAGTAAATATTGGTGTCAGCAAGTAGCTTTTATCAGTATAATAAAAGAGCATTGTATATGCCACAGTTTCTTGTGAGCGCACTTGGGCAGACAAGTTACTCTTTCCTATTTTTTAGCATTTTGTACCTACCAATTCATTCTTTTGCTCCAGTATCACTGTTCTGTAAATCTTACCTTGTTGCTGTGATGTGTCTTTAGTTTTAAGACACAGACTCCTTCATGGAGTGTATGCTCAGTCAGTACTCAGATTTAAGTCACTTGAACGGAACCCACAGCGATATTTAAGCCTTAATGCTTGACCTTTACGTATTGCTAAAGGAAGGCAGTTTCAGTGGATTTTAGGAGTTCTTCTGCTAGTTATTGCTTGTAATTAGTGCTTTCATAAATAGTATTACAAAACTCACACTCTGCTGGTATATGAGTCATAAATTTATACAGTAGGGGTTTATAACTGAATTTCCTAGCAATTAATGTTAATTAATGTTAATGTTAGTTAATAGTCCGTATCATATAACCTCAAATTTATTACTTAGATGCATTTCAGTGAAAATATTTCACCATCCCCACCAAGGTATGTCAGGAATGAACACAGGCAGAAAGACCTGTCAAAGTTCAGTATTTCAGATGACGTACCTGTTTGTTATGTGGTTGCTTAATTTGCAGAGATTCACACATTCCTTCTGACCTTGTAATTGCGAATGAGGGAAAGACTTAATATGAAACTTTTCAGTGTTTTGTTACTGACTTGGGCTGACCTTCTTGATTTTCAGAGGTTTCAAACTAAACAAATGAAGCAGACTTAGAGGTGCAGTGTGTGCTATGAAGCTGTTGTATAATTAACATCAGGCTGGTGTTGTCTCATTTAACTTTTACTTCTCTTCACTTGCTCTCTAAATCAGTCACTAATCTTTAGGACTTTGTTTTGCTCAGGTCAGTAAATCAGTATATGTCTGGCCTTTGGTTCTCTGGGTTATGCCTTAAAATACCTCTCTGGACAGGCAGTTTAGCTTTGCTATTTTTAAAACATCAGCTTCTTCAGGGCAGGAAAAAATCCGAATTCTTGAGGAGCACCCCTTTCTGCCCAACATTTTAGGTGTACAATGTTAGCATGGAAGCAACTTCAATAGAAATATGAGTTTACAGGTTGTTTTCAACTCTTAATCATGCTGTATAAACAATTACATATGTTCTTGGTTTCCTATATACTAGTTTTGATGGTTCCGTAAATCAAAATTATGTAGATGGGAAATACATTTTAGCTGAGTGTGACTCTCTGTGGTGAAAGCTTGCTTTATAATGATCTGTCTACGCTCATTTATTTAACTTACAAATCTGCAGCATTTGAGCACTTAACTCTGGTAAGTAGGATCACAACAACTAGCAATATTTATACATGCTTTTTTTAACCCTTTAATTGGGCTTTTGTCACTAATACTGCTTTTTCTGAGCCATCCTGAGCTTGGGAAATGGGTGACAAGAAGTTAACTGAGACATGACGGTGTTTCTTTTCTCTGAGACCATTCAAGTAGCTCTTCATATTTTTTCCAGAGTTCTGCTTTACTTGTATTTCTTGTTTCTAGAGTTGTAGAAAGGAAGCTTGGGCTGATGCTTCAGTTACCAGTTTCTCACCAGAGCAAGAATTGCAGCCTCTCCTGTAGCGTGCAGCCCCTGATTTACACCTTCAGGCAGGGTTTGCTCCTTTAAAAATGATCAGATCATTTGAGGAAAGGATCTTAGACCCTGCCATAGCCAGCGACTTCTTAGATGGTTGTTACTTCACATTTTCTTGACATACAAATTGCAATATGTTTGTGATTGACTTCTTTGTGGTCCAAGGTTATGTTTATCCTTAATTATTTAATTCATCCAAATTATATTTTTGCGTGAGGGTGTTTACTTCAACCCGCACTAACAACGTTAAACCTTGTTTACGGTAGATTAAACAAGCAATTTTTAGCAAAATTTGCTTAGATTGGACTCGAGCCTTAAGCCCTTGTTTAAGTTTGTCTGTGCTGATCCAAGAGGCAAGTAGTCCTGTAATCACTTGCGTATGCCTCTAATTGTGCCAATGCTTATTAGATACAGCTGCTCTCAGGAGCTTGCAAAAGGGAGCTGACAACCACGCGAAGAGGGCCCTGATTGGAGTGGCTGTTTAAAACTCAACACGTGGTATTTACCCCTATAAAGTAAAAATGGGGTTTGCTGTTGTAATTTCTGGGAAGTGGCCAGGGTTACATTTCTGCAAGCCGTCTCTTTGGCAATTAGCAGGGTTAACCAGCTGGGTCTGTGTATGCCAGGTACAAGAGCTGCCGGTCCAGGACGTTAATCCTCTCACTCTTTCCTCCTCAGCCTTTGCAGGACTGTGTGGTCTGTAGATAGATGGAATCTCAGCACCCCTGCTGTGATTTTTGGTAACCTCACACTTGTCTCCCTTTAAATTTTCCATATTTTATTGTCTCAGTTTTCTTCCCTGGCTTCTGCTTCACAAGGGAGCCAATCTTTCTCCTCAGTGCTGCTGCCAGTGGATGCCTCAGAGGCAGGTAGCCCCCACCCAGGGTGCTGGAAGGCAGGAGAAAGGCCAGTCTCTAACCACTGGCTGCAAACGGAGGCAGGCAGCTGCCTTTGTCTGCAGGAACTGCCTGACAGTTTTCTGCTCAGGAACATTTAGGAAATCCCAAGGTGTATCCCGTGAGAGATCTCCAGCAGCCACTTGCAGTGCAGCGACGAGAGGAGCTGGTGGAGCTTCCCCTGGGACCGTGCTTCTGATCACTGGTATTTGAGGAAGGTGCACCCCAGTTCTAGGGGGAATTTTGTGAGCACAAGCAAGGGCTCACCTTGTCAAAGGGAACTAGCAGAACACGGCAGGGCTTATCCAAGAAACAAAAGATGACATGTTCCTTATATCAGAAGAAGGTTGATTTTGGAAGAGATTTCAGCACAGGTGGCAGGCGGGAGTTACCCGTCAGCTCTCCACGGATCAGCGCAGCCTAGAAACGAGCACGTTCTCAGCGATGTGGGACTGAACTCTGGAGTAGCTTGTACAATTGGAGAGGGGCAAAAAGTAACAGTTTGGGGCAGAGGTCAGGTGTGCGCGTGTGTTATGCCAGTTTTGGAGATGGCGGGAGGAGGATTACAGAGGCCCGTCGCCTCCAGTAACGGGGGATTTAGCGTTATGTTTCGGATCTGAAGTGCATAGGTGGAAGCCTTATGTCAGCAATTACTACCAGGAGTTTCTGCTGGGCTTTAATGTTGGTTTAACAGGAAAAGCAAACAAAATAACTGTTCTACTTCTGTGCAATGTTTGAGTCTTTCCATCTGAGGTGCTCTGTAAATCTGCCATGCATTTTGAATTTCTTTTTAAGTTTAGTCTTCTCCAGCCCTATTAGCAAGGCTTAAAACTATGCATTCCCCTGTGATACCCTTACTGGTGTTATTACAAAATGAGACAATGCACTTTTTTTTTTTTTTAAATCTCATTAATCTTCAGTTAGGTTAGTGTTAGCATTGATAATTACAGAAGAGAAATAACCACCCGACATTTCATTAGTTGATTTTTATTATTTTTTAATTAATTTGTCTGCTGTTACGCAGTGAGGAAGAACTTGTTTTTTTCAAGCTTTTGGTACAGGAGTGAGTGGACACTTCTACTCTGCTCTACCAACTTTGGCAGCTGCTTGGAATGCTGCCTGCCAGTAATCTTTCGATGGAACTGAACAACACGCCGTTCTGTTGGCTTATGCTGTGCCCTACAGTTGAAGAATCGCAAAGGTGAAAGCTTTATGTGTGTGTGAAGTGATCCAGGGGATAAAGAGCCTTGTTCGTGATTCTTTGTTGTTCTAACTTTCATGCCTAGCATATTATTTTGGATGGCATTACGTAATTGGCATTCTGAGTACTGTCTTGTGACTGAATTCATGATTTGTTTGAGTTTCAAGCGTGTTTTTTGTTATATAAAAATAAAACTCAAGGTTTTTAAGTAGCCATTGCACCCCTGAGCAGCGTAGCTGCTGTATTGTGTTCAGGAAGAAGGCACTTCCAGTGTGTCAGAACAACAATCAGGGAAAGAGAAAGTTTGCTTCATGAGATCTAATAATTAAATGAGCTGATGGTTAGCTCTTAATGACTTCCTTCTTTTTTCCTTAGCTCCTTTTTCCTCACCCCTTTTTATTTTACTTTTTTTTTTGTCTTTAGGCTGTGGTTCTGTTCTAAATGAAAAAGGTGAAGTAGAAATGGATGCCATTATCATGGATGGAAAAAATCTAGCCTCTGGAGCAGTATCTGCAGTTAAATGTATAGCAAACCCAATAAAACTAGCTCGGCTTGTCATGGAAAAGGTATGCTGAACGTGTACTTGAATTTGAAACATTTTTTCCCTTAGAACTTCATCCACTATATTAATGGACCTCAGTTACGTTGTGAAACCTCCCTTAAATCAGGGAAGACTGGGGAACGGATGGTAGTGCTTAGAAACTCGTGACTGTGAAGAACTTTTATTGTAAGTATTTATTAAAAATAGCACTCCAAGGAGACCTGAGTTCAGTCTTGCAGTTAGAAGGAACCTCAAGGAGAAATTGACCTAAACGTGTCAAGCTTCTGTAGTTCCACAGCTGGTACTGAAAATTGTGGGGAGGCTTCTTCATTTGGAGAGCACCTGTGCTGTCACTGAGTCTTCTGCTTGACATTCCAAGATAAAAGTTGGAAAATGTACTAGTGATTTTGCAACAAGGTGGAACTGAATTAATGACCCACTCATGCTTTTGTCCGTGAAATCCAGTTTCCTAGGATCCTAGGTGGCCTTCTCCATTGTCACCTTCTCAGGCAGCAGCCCTAACGTGGTCTTCCAGCAGCAGCAGATAACACAGGCACTGTGTGATGGAGGTTTTCCAAGAGCATCAGAGCTACCTGGGCAGCAGAACGATGATTACTTGGCCTTCTGCACGACATCCATCCCACCGTACTCCACTAAGAAGCCCCTCTTAGTATCTACCATAGCAAATGACTGTTGTTTTTCAGAAGTGGTGCAGGTGGTATAGTTCGGATGATAGAATAGGCCATTTGTGTGATATGAGCGTCTCTTTTACCATCACTACCCAGTGACAGTGATCACAAAGGTCATCCTGCTTTGCAGTGTACATTTCTCTTGCTGCTAGTGCAGCTCCCGCATGATTGAAAAGGGGTTGCAGTTGCAAGAACGCTTACAAACAAAGAGGAGGTATGTTTTTTTAACCTCTCAAAGCGATCTGTAGAGAAGGTTGAAATGTGATTTGTCCTCAACAGATTCCAAAGGAGATGGGAATTATTTTTGCCCTGAATTGTAGGATAGTTCTGCTTTCAGAATCAGAACTTTTCACTAAGCTATTTAATACAAAAGTGTCTTAAAATTTGTGCCTACAAGGATAAAGTCAAAACAACACTTTCTCTTTGTCAAGAACATTAAAAAGAAAAAGAAAAAAAAGAAAGCTTCGCAAAGTTTTCCCAAATGAAAAACATAAACCAAAACTTGCCCTCTATCTTTCTCATCTGTTTTAAGGCCTATCTTGTCATTATATGGTGCTTCAGGTGTTCAGAAATGTTGAGGCTAAATTTTAAAGGAAATCATAAAATTCAACTGTACAAGGCCAAGTATAACGGTTTGGCAATAAAACATGAAAGGAGAAGTACTTCCATTTTGCAGTGTAGTGTATTTCTGTTTGGCCAGATGCAATAAATTCTGTGGAGATGACAAAATTAAAATGTAAATGCGAACCTAAATCGCTTCATATAACCTGAGGCGAGCTTCTGCTGTTTTTCTGGCAGGTGTTATAAACTGGGGGACCAGCCGATGTCACCCTGCTGTTTGTTGTAGGCAGGGATTTTGGGACACCAACCCAGCCTATTTCACAGTGCTTCTCAGAGTGTATTTTATGTGTTTTGTTTTACTGTGAATAAGTGAAAATACTTTGAACTCTCTGACCCATAGGTGATAAGACTGGAGTTTCCTGAGGTCCTAAACATTTTAGGATGCTTATTTCCCAGTAGTATTGAGATGCATCACCACCCCAGGGAATTTTAAAACATGCAGCTCCTGAAACCTTGAAAAAGTAGCAAACAGTAAACCTCCCCACCTGCTTGTGATTTTTTGTTTCCATCCTATTACAGAACAATATGGGCTCCATCTGGTGGTCAGAGTAGCTCCTTAGACTGTTGTGCATGTTAATCCTGTACGGTGTTGCGATCTTACTGGGCTCAAACGTGCCCAAATTCAGGGTGTGGAAGAAAGGATGACACCAGAATGATTTCAGTCGTGACTTAGTGCACGTATTACTCGATACATAATACTGAACGTGTTAGTCTCTAGAGATGGAGGGCTTGCTACGTTAACTAATTAATCAAACAAATCCTAGAAAAAGCAGTTAAATTTTTGTTAAATTATTCCTATTTGTAGTGAATAAAAAGAAGATGATGCATTGAAACTACTTTATTTTTTTAAGTGGGGCATGTAATCCCCCTCAGCTCCAACACTTCTTTATGTGGGCATCACACAAACAGTGGAGCACTGATCCGTTGCTGTGCACAAGCTGCCTGCGTATACGTTTTCCCCTCCTGTATCATCCAGCTCTTTAAATTAGAGGAGAATTTAGGTTAGGACATCGGCTTCTCAAGACAAAGGTGGAAACTTCTGCTGTGCTCCGTGCACTGCCAAGCTTGTGAAATAAAGAGCTGGTCTGAATTCCAGGCCAGCTGTAGAAATCTGTGGGGGTTTCTCCTCTCTGCTTCCCGTAAAATTAACTAAACTTGCTCATATTTAACATTTGTTGGTTGTTATTAAGATCTCTGGAAACTATTATTTCTTTATTTTTTTTTCCTTTTGGGCTACTTGGTGTAAATGTATCCCAGAAGAAAATAGGCGCTTCAGGAAGTTAACAAATATATTCATGAAGCTGTAGAAAAAGAATGAGATGGAAAAATGTGCTTTTTGGTTGTTTGGCAATGTTCTAGTAGCTCTTTTGGTGGACAACATATATTGAGGAGAAAAATAAATTGAATTCTCCTTAGGGCACTTTTTTTTCCAATGAGAACTGCAAAAAAACTATCATAGCAGCTTTGTTCTTGTATATTCAAATATTTCTTGCTTGTGCAACTTATGAAGGGGGGCACGTTATCAGAAACTGCATATGGAAGGGAACCCTTTAAAATGTTCTAAGAAATAACTTTTTTTTTTTTTTTTTTAAACAATAAAACCCTCCTTGTTTTTTAAACTTCCTGAAAGTAATAGAAAGCCTCCATTCCTGACGAAAGCAAGTGATGGAGGAGAAAGCCTTCTTATACACATCAAGCCAAAAGAAAAGTTGAGTAGTATTTTCTATAAAAAACAAACAAACAATCTGAATTATCAAATTGTGTTTCTGGTGGTTTAGTTGCGGTGGCGGGGGGCAGCATTGCACAAAGTAGTTCTCTTGAACATTGCACACTTCAGCTTTGTTACAAACAGGTGGGTCTGTTACTGTCTGGTAACATCATGCAGCCTGAGAGGCTGTCCTCTGTTCTTCCAGGGACTTGCTCCTTGTGACTGGTACTCTTGTTCCCTAGGGTGCTACTCTCATGAACTGAATAATTAATTTGTCAGTAAAGAGATAATTGAATTCTTCGAGACGTTTGACATTAGGGCTTCCACATGCGTGAGTGGCCGGTCAGGAATGTTTTTCATGTGATGTCACGTTCCTGCTTGCATGAGCTTTTGAAGGGATTGGTGCAGAGCTGTAGTGTAGATTAGAGGTTAAGAGGAAACGTTTCATTCAGAGGGTGGTGAGGCCCTGGCACAGGCTGCCCAGAGAAGCTGTGGATGCCCCAGCCCTGCAGGTGTTCAAGGCCAGGCTCTTGGCTCTTGCTGTGCTCTGAAATGACTCAACACTGTACTGTCAGACCACTACTCCTCCAAAAACTTCCTAGGTCTGATGAGCAATTAGTATCTATGCAGTGGTCCAAGAAGTTGATGCTTAGTTTTGGACACTGATATAAAAAAAAAAAAAGATAGATTCTAGAGCTCCTACTAAAGCATAAGGATTAATGAAACAAACTGTTCTGGCGAGTCTCCCTAAAACAGGAATTAAGCAAGCCATAGGGACTTGGAAGCATGAATTTAACTAAGATTGTTGACTCAAGATCTGGTCTCAGTGCCTCACTAAATAAAGGAACCAAAATAGAGCTTCTGCAAGTGCAAATGTTGTTTGAAGAGAGCAAACAATTTTTTGTCAAACCTGTTAGAACAATATTCTGTTCTTAAATATGAAATTTTGGGTCTGTAAGAGTAGTAGCTTGTTGAAGGAACTACTGGACGTAAAATGGTTGAGCTGATGTTAAGAAGTGCTTGAAGGGAATGATACTGATTTTGTTGTTATTTTACTCCTACAAGGTGTAATACCTTCAAACCGAACAGGAATTTATTTACTCTTCTTTTCTTCTGAGTCAAATCCTTCTAGATCTCTTAGTGAACTGGACAAAACTGTTGTTCAGTTGAGCAGTGATTTGGTGATTAACTAACAACAGCACAGAGAACTTGCATACAAATTAGCAAAAAAGCAATTTTTTTTTCTTTACCCATTATAAGAAGTATTAAATAGATAAATGCAATTCTGTTGTACTAATGGTGGATGGATGTGTGTTTTGGAGACCTGATATGTTTTTCATTTAGTAGAAGAGTAGGAATCCAGGAAGTTTAAAAATAAGATGTGGAATTTTGTTGGTGTGCATACTTCTAAAAATAACAAGTGAATACAAAACTGCTCAGCATAAGGCAAAACAAGAATTGTCAGTTAATCTCTTGCCTATTTTCTGCAGACAAAGCACATGCTGCTGACTGACCATGGTGCACACCTGTTTGCTCAAGCCATGGGTGTTCCTGAGACTCCAGGGGAGAAACTCATAACTCAGAGATCTTTGGAGAGATGGAAGAAGAACCTTGAGCCAGACTCCAACCCTGAAGAGTTTCAGAAGTAAGTTTTTAACAATTTACTTTGTGATATCAGTTCCAAAAAACACAAAACAAAAAAAAAAACAAAGCCAACCAACCAAAAAACAACAACAAGAAAACAATCCCAAAGCTTTGAAGGTCTGTTCTCAGACCTGAGGAGATTTCAGTTCTGAGTGATTTGTGGTTTGATATAGTCTTCGTGGTATGTCCTTAAAAAACAAATACAAAACAGACAAACAAAAAAACCCTCAAAATCCTTTCAGTGAATTTGCTCAAGTGTAAGTGACTAGAATAAACTTGAACAAACTTAGTGATGCTCAAGAGAGAAGATTGTCAGACACTTGGACATAATACAGGCTTCGTGGCATTAATGGTGGACAAAATTAGCACTGTTATTACTTTGAAAATCACCAGCTCTGGAAGTGCATACAGCAATGTTAAGATACATGCATGCTTCACCTCTGTATAGTTGTTTTCTGTGAAGGAACTGTGAGTTAGAATATCTCCAGTGTGATATTTAAAATGACAAAGTGCGTGTAAAAAAATCATAAAACCGGTCTTGGTTAAGTATATGATCAGCTTTGTCTTTGAAGTGGATTAGGTGGTTAAACTACATCAGATTCTGACAAAGTAACTCCTCCTGAGTGCTGATTAGGGCTGTTAGTTACTCTAGGGAAGAGGGAAAACAATTGACCGAGACATTCAGTGTAGTAGTGGATGTGATAAACGATGCTCTCAGATGGTGTTGCACACCAGCAAAGTGCAAGTTATTTGGAAAATAAGCAAGCCGTGCATGACAAACGAGAGAGGAAGGAAAGGTGGATGGGAAAGGAAGGAAAATCATGAGATGTCAGAAATGTTTGTTATGCCTGTGAGGTAGCATAAACACGAACTTGTTTTGAGTGTGCACTTGTATGGCAGTGGTTGTTGCATGGGAAAATGCTGTGTTGCATACTGCTGCTCGTCTGTTCGGTGAAGTGGTAGTAAGGAGAGAAGCAGAGCTGAAGAACTCATAGATCAGAAGGATGATGTTTCTTCTGTGATGTTTCTTTCTGCATGTTAACTAAATTCCACGAAAGGGGGCCATAATATAGAAGCTATATGTTATGTTCATTAAATTGCTAAAAGAAAAAAAAAAAAAAAAAAACAAAAAACAACACCATGAGGTAAGTGTTGTAAATACGGTCTTGTAACCAAAATGAAGTTGTTCCTTGACCGTAAGGTCTCAGTCATAGTTCATCTAGCATCCAACAGAAGTTTGTCTGATCCGTGTGGTATCCAAGTTCTGTGTACTTGGATTCATTGCCAAGAGTTCTGGGGATGGCGTAGCTGCCACTGTCACTTGGCCTCCTGAAGATAGCAGTTGGAAGCATGGCATCTGAGTCTCTGTTCGTTCCTTATAGCTGCTTAGATTTCTTTCCTATAATAAGCAGCGTTAGGCATCTTCAATTTCAGCATTGTCTCGTTCTGGGGTACCTGGAAGGTTTGCGCATTTCTGGACAGCTTGAGACTTTTTCTTGTCTTAGCCACGCTGTTTTTTCCTGACAGGCAGTCCCCACATACATCAGCAACAGCGGTTGACAGAAAACTCTACTACTGATGCAGGCCTAAGAGAAGAAATAGCAGGTGTTTTATTCCTTGAGCTTGTTAACCTAAGTGCATGCAACTTCATGGGTATTGGGTAATGACAGATTTAGTCCAAAAGGAAGGAACAAATCCACTGTGTATCATCATATATGCAGTACAAAAGAATAATCATCAATAGAACAAAACCATTACTGCTAATAGCACCCCCTAGTATACTACAGGTAGGTGTTGATATTTTTGCTACTGTCAGTAATTAGCATCAGACATATGATTATAATATGATATCTCTGCTTAAACGGTTTTGCGGGCCTTGTAAATGCTTCTGAGTCAACCAGCTACGCAACAGATTGTTTATATCTTCCTTGCCTTTGTTCTGAAGATGAACAAGGAAAACATGTGACACTGAAGCAAGAAAAAAAAAAAAAGTTAAGAGGAACAGTAAGAAATAGTTGAGTGTTTGCTCCACAACAGCTGAAGTTGGATACACTCACTTAGTTACTTAGTTAGTTATCTCTGATTGAGCCCTTGTACCAAAATGGTTACCTGTTGCATATCTGATCAGTGTACTTTTATTATTCACGGGTGCTTAAGATGAATATGTCCCCTGGAAAACATACATCTGGACGTGCCTTTCTTAATTCCTCCGGAAGATCTAAGTTTGGTAGGTTGGAGGGCGCTACGTGTGTGTGCAGGGAGTACTGAATTTACCAATATTCTCTTCAGCAAATCTTTTGTACCAGATGGATGGGTGGGAAGCCCATCTGCAGCAGCATATCAGTTTGAGATGAGGTCCGTCTCCACCTAAATGTCAGAGCAGTCTGCGAGGCCTGTGATTCATCAGTCGACTTGGAGTTGCTGTGAATGAAGTGTAGGGACTGGCAGTGTGATCTTTTACATAAGCAGGAAGGAACAGGAAGTTGATTCTGTGAGAAATCGAGTTTCATGATACACAAAGACTTTTTCTAACTTTGTCTGATCTTAACTTAGATCCTGGGGTTACAGAGAAACGCTCCCCAATGCCCAGGCAACTTCCAAAGGTATTCCTATTGCACTCACCTGTTGGGCGGTTCCTTGAAGGACTGGCACAAGTTCTTTTCCTTTGTGGAGGAATTTTGGGGTATACCTCTCCTAAATAAATAATGTTCTACATTCCTGCATGAATTGCCAGGCTTGGAATATGTAGACGCTCATACTGTTGCTTCTCAGTACAGCAACTGTTAGAGTAAGTTACAGTAGCCCTTGTTCTCCACGTATGAACATATGTGTATATTTTAAGCACCTTACTAGAAATCAGGCAGTAGTTGAGATTTTTCTTCAGCGCATGAAGATTTTTAAGCTGGGTTGCTGTTTCAACAGATTCTACTGGCCAAGTGATTTAAACCTCAAGATTGCTGAGCTACAAAGTACAGAGAGGAAAATATGTATTAATGATGCATTATGAACAATGCTAGCTGAAAGGCACATAAATAACCTTTTTTTTTTTTTTCTGTGGTATTCAAACATTTAAGGGAATAAGGAAAAGGAAAGAGGAGGAACAGGAAGGAAATGATTCAGTGCATTCATAACATTGCTCTCTTCTCTGTATTTACTTGTTTACGGGCGTCATCATTAATAACTCCAGTTCACTGCCTAGTCAGACAGTGGAGACATGATTCCTGCATCTCTGAGCCCCTGTTTAGGGGCAAGTTGTGCATCAGGTGTGTCACAGCCAAAAAGCTGCTCCAGATCTGCAACAGAAATATTTCTGGCCTGTGTGATGGTGTGTTGTGCCTTTTATTTTGCC
This sequence comes from Aythya fuligula, assembly GCF_009819795.1. Taxonomy (NCBI): domain Eukaryota; kingdom Metazoa; phylum Chordata; class Aves; order Anseriformes; family Anatidae; genus Aythya; species Aythya fuligula. The sequence continues at coordinate 87,696,060 of NC_045561.1, forward strand.
TGCTCACGTTGAAATTTCCATGCTATGATTGTAAACAAGTCATGGAGGGAGATCAGATTTTAAGGGAAAAAAAAAAACAAGTGCTTTCTGTGCTATTAAATAAAGAGCTGTGAGAATTGTTGTGTATTGGTGGTTATTTTTGTAATGAGGAGCATAGTAAAAAAATGGCTTTATGATGAGCAGTAATTTTTTGCAGTAATCTTTTTTTAAAGCTACCTGGAAGATAAATGCAACATGCTTTGGCAAGTAGGCTTTAATTCTACCTAATTTCGTGAACTGTTTTTCTTGGCAGAGACCTTGGAACAGTCGGTGCTGTTGCTATAGACAGTGAAGGAAATGTGGCTTGTGCAACATCCACTGGAGGACTCTCCAATAAATTGGTTGGCCGTGTTGGTGACACAGCATGCATAGGTATGTGGACTTGCCTCATGTTTTTTGGAGATATCTCATTTTTAAAAATAAATAAATATATCCTTCTTGTTATTATTAGTGAAATAAAGTAGAAATAGTGATGTATCTGAAATGGAGGCCTGACTTCGGTGTTGAAACTGAAACTCCTTAATACAAAGTGGAGTTTGCAAGTAGGGATTAGGAGCAGAGGCGTGGTGCTGTCATCTTCATCCAACATTTTTCTGTCTGGAAAATGGGGAGGTCGCTTCTTTTTCCATCCTTCTCTGACATTTTTTTCTGTGTCTCTTTTTTGCTCATTCTAATAAAGCTATCCATTTGTACATCCGTGCTCACGGTTAAGTCAAAAATGTAGCCTGCTCCACACTAAGGTGCTGTTTTCTGGATGCTTAAAGTACGTGTAGTTGTAATTAGGGCTATATCCGTGAGCCAGAACTGCGGGATGTCTGGCAACTTTGAATAAATTCCTGTTCTTAGAGAGCCCCGATAAGGCTGCCTCAGAGCCTAACAGAGGCGGTGCAGAATAAGAGAAATATTTTAAGAGCTCTCTTATCCAAGTATAAAGAGACACTTGAAATCCCTTCCCCAGACTTGTTCCTCTCACGGGACAGACTTGCTATTTGATTACTTCAGAGTTATACCACTGAGTTGGGATTTGGAAAATAATTATTTTTAGTAAAACATGTTCCACACACAAATAGCACTGCCATTGGCATACGTGATTTTATAGGACTAATACTAACTTTTCTCACACCCAAAGTTACTAATATTCTGGTGCCCTCGGTATTGTGAATGTCATTTTCAACTTCGTTTCTGACTGCAGATGCCCTTTCTTAGGTAGGTCATGTTCAGGGCACTTACAGCATGGGAAATGTCTGCGAGGGAGAAGTGAAACTGGGCACTGTTCCGTGCGCTGCTTTCAACTTCTGTTGTTCCTGGAGGTCTGCAGGATTGGGTAGAGGAACGCCAGCTGTGCTTCTAAATGTTTGAGCCTATCGAAGGGGGGGTCGACAGGCTGGTTGTGGCACTGTTTTTCCACATGTAAATCACGGCCTGTTGGAAAGTGCTGATCTGATAAGAAGGTAGGAAAGGGAAGAAGCTTTCATTGCTCTTCTACACCTCTTTCCCCTCCCATGCTATTTTGTTTATCCATGTAATTCTGTGGTGTGCACCTCCCCAGCTCCTGGGAAATAGTTCTCGTAGGAGATGCTTAGGAGATGTGCTGGAAACATGGGTGTAGAGCATGTGGAAGCTTGGTGTAGAACAGGGTGTGGAGCATGCCAGCAAAACAAGGATGGGTAAAAAAAAAAAAAAAAAAAAAAGTGGGATTTCAAAGGAAAAAAAATACTCTGCTTGTGGGGAGGACTGGAGAGAGTCTTACTCTTCAGGGTGCCTTGTGATGCTTCACCAGAGCCCAGGCTTTTCAAATCTCTGATCTAACTTTGTTCTTGTAGTTAAGTCCCTCCCCAGATTTTGGTCACTTAGCATTGTACTTAAAAGATCTTCCTTCATTCCTTCTTTTTGTAACGTGTGACCTGGCATTCTGCGTCCCATCGCTGTTCTGCTGATCCTCAATGCACTGTTCCTTGCTGTTTTGGAAAATATTTTCCCCCATCCTGGCTCTTACGCTACAACCAGATCACTAATCTTCCAGTTCTCATAACTTGGCAATTGAACTTCATCTGGCTATTGCTGGTCTCTCTCGTATGTTGTGTGTTGAAAGTGAGGCAGAAATGAGAAGGACGCTTCAGTATTTTGCTCCCAGAAGTGAGCAGAACTTCCAGACCTTAGGAAGAAAAGTTTGGTTCGTATTTTAAATAATGCAGAGCTTGTAAATTGTATTTTATAAAATACTGCCTTTTATTTTTTTTCTCCTCTGAAAAGGAAGCGGAGGTTATGCTGATAACTGTTCTGGTGCCACTTCAACCACAGGACATGGAGAGAGCATTATGAAAGTGGTCTTGGCCCGACTGATCCTCTATCACATGGAACAAGGTATATTCCGAACTTCCTGTGAGCTGACCTGAGGGGGATAGGGAATAATTATTCCTGCCTAATGACAGGTTGCAGATTATGTGCTGTCATCCCAGAACAGCTGTCAAAGGAGCTGCTCCCAGACACGTGTGGATGGGTTACCTCTCTTTAGAAGAAACAAAACAAAGTACTAGAGTATAGCATAGCCACAAGTGGGCAGAAATATCTGTGCTACTCGATGTTTAATCACTTTTAGATGAATGCATATTAAAATATATTATTGTCTACATTGTAATGTTTAACTGAAGCTTTTTAAATATTTATTTCTCTGTTTTACACTAAAATGTTTTGAACAAAGTAAAAAACAAAGACAAGATATTTTTAAGGAATCAACAGGGGAGAGTTAAAGCTAAAATAAAATCAGAACTGAAATCAGAAAGCTTGGAATATCACCTTTCTAGTAAGCTGTAATAGCCTTTGTTTTAACAACTGATTATAGCAACAGAAATGCTTTTAAGACGTTTTAACTATGATTTACGTTTTCATTTTGTTTTGGAAAATCTACTAAACTGACGGGGCGGGTATGTGGCAAACAGCTGACACAGTATGTCTTCTGTGACTGTAACACAATCTGCCTGTGGGATGACCCCGTGGAGCTTTACCTTCATGATCTAGCCTGCCATGTAACCCCTTGATTATATTACAGCCTGTGAACATTGCCAGACAACATACTTGCATTGCATGCGATTGAAGAACCATCAATATAGATATCAGCAGTATTTTTAGAAAGCCGTGGCTGTGGGGCAGCATGCTGTAACCGGCTTCGAGACCAGACGAACTGGAAATAGTTGCAGAACTTCCAATTTACATTTTTGTGAGAGAAACAATAAGTAGAGAGAGATTTAACAGCTGAGAGTGTTTTTATTATGCTTTATAGAGCTGGTTGCATATACAATGGATGCATTTCTCTTTAAATCTCCTGGGTCATGTTATAGTTTCAGCATAAAATACAACCTACGGGTTACTTCCCAAAGCTCTAACACATCGCGGTCTCCCCTTTCTCTCCATGTTACATCCCTTGCCATTCAATTCGTGAATGGCTTTCTAAGCTCTATTTACTCTAAACCACAGAAACCAGTTTCTTCTCTTGATTGAAGTTAACTGCATTGCAAAACCTCTGCATTGATAGTAACTGTCTGGCTCGTGATGCACCGTGCAAACGAGACAAAAAAAACCAACTCAATCCACACGTGTGCATGCTTAAAAGGAGTAATTAGTTTGCACTGGTTCACCCTGCTGCCAGCGCTTGCTCTACCTTCATTCATGCTGCCCAGAAGTATAACAGAGTTGCCAGGAAAACACGTCAGCAATAGGCCTTTTTTTTTTTCCTTTTATAACGTTTCCATGAAGGCGCTGAAAATAATCTCCCAAGTTATCATAACTTTTTGAGTCCTTGAACGGTCAACTGAAGTTGCATATTTAAAAATAACTTCAGAGCTCTTCCATAATTCTGTTCAGCTGTCCAGTAATTCACGCAGTAAATACCTCCTTTTGGGACCACTGCTACAACATTTATTTTCTTATTTTATGAGTGAAGTGCTTTGCCAGTCCTGATGGCTGCTGGAGTCTCCGCCTTACGGCGGCAGCTGTTGTCTTGATGAAAAATCAAACAGTGAAATACTGACCCTTTGAAGTCAGTGCCACTGACTTGAATAGTCCCAGCATCGCCCATAATGACACAGAATGGGGCTTGATCCTGTCAGTCACCAGTGCTGTGAATAATTCTGATTCTGCTGGTTTTGTTTAACTCAAATTTTGCAGGGAAGACGTGAAGGTCATTTTGTATTCCGCATCATAAGCTGCATAACGTTACCAATTGTGTACGCAGACTTGCAGCGAGCAAAGATTCCGCGGCTCTTACAGGCTTGTGTGTATAATATACACAGTAACACAGATCTATGTCTGAAGTATTGCCATTAATATGAATTAAGTGTAATGAAAAGATAAAGTCGCTGTGCTGGTGCTTTCTGACATCAAGTACATTTCATCTTAATCTTGCCTGATACTTTCAGAAGTTCAGAGCAACGCCAGTCTCTGTTTTTGCTGCAGATTTTGATTACAGAAATGTGAAGTACATGCTTTGGGCTACAGCGTGGCCAGTAGACGTAGAACACAGATGCTGACTGACATTTTTGATTGTTTTAATGTGTGTTTTTTTTTCTTTTCAAATTGTAAATGCCTCAGACCTAGCTTATGGGAGGTGTTTGACAGCAAGCGTGCAGATCAGCCTTTCTCCCTTCAGATGATGGCATAAGAAATGTTACGTCTTGACCATAGAGTTGACGAATTAGTCTGTATCAAACACTAAAAGTGAAGTGTAATCTGAAGCTATTCAAACCCTGTCTTTGCAGCAGAACCATACCATAGCAGCTATTTGCAGCTGTCCAGCACCTTCCTATAAACCAGTTCCTTTACCACAGTGGAAGTTTTTGGCCAGTTTAGCTGAAAGAGGCATTAGATTTGGCTGGCTCCAACTGGGAGGGTGTGAAACTTGAAGGGAATTTTAGAATTTATTTCAAGACAGGTATTGGGAAGTTATCTTGTTCTCCTTTTCAGGAATGTCACCAGAGATGGCTGCTGACACTGCGTTAGACTACATGAAGACTCGAGTTGGGGGCCTGGGAGGTGTTATTGTTGTTAGCAATTCAGGAGAGTGGGCAGCAAGGTTCTCCACCAAGCAGATGTCCTGGGCTACTGTAAAGGATGACGAGCTACATTATGGGATTTATGCTGGGGAGAAGCACACAAAATCTGTTGATGAAGCGCTTGCGTCTGGAAGCGAGGGATTCTGAGAATGAAGAATCATTGACTAAGGAAGAATGAAGAACTCCTGTTTCTGTTGGAGGACAATGACAATTCAATCTTTCTTTTGATATCTGCGCTCTTTTGATTGTTTCACAGGCATTCATCAAAATGAAACGTGGACGTAGTTGTCATGGATATGTGTGTGTGTAGTGCTTACTGATACCTGCGCACAGTCAGGAGATCCTCCTTTTCTAAATGTGAAAGAGAACAGTCAGTAAGTAGAGGGTTATGGGCTTCTTGGTCAGCATGCCTCAATTCTACCTTAAAGGGAGCCTAAGTTTCAGGATCAGAGGAACTCCTTCCCACCCTTGTTGTCAGACACTGCTTCTGAGATTATTTAAGAAATAAATACTTATTAACTAAAAATTGAATTTTGAAAGTGACATGGCTCTCTATGTCTCTTGAGCAGCCATCCCATAATAACAAAGCGCTTACTGTCAGGGAAAAATCATCAAGCAGCAGTAAAGAGGTAAGACTAACTCACTGTCACAGGCTTGAGGTAATGCTGGGGAGAAAATAATGAAGTTAAGTAAATAGCTTTTCTCCAGAGTTGGGAACTGTGACACTTTCTAAGGAGTCTTATTTTATTCTATTCATCAGCATCAGGCCTAAAACTAAAAATCAGAGAATGCAACAAAGTAGGCTCCAATATTTTGATGTAGATGTGGATAGTTAACAGGAAGAATATATTACAGCCTTAATATGTGGAATGGTAATAACAAAGGTCGTGATTCCTATAAATACAAATAAAGCAGCAGTCTTTGCTAAGCAAATACAAGGTGATGAGCGCCTTATATGTCCAAATAAGAGAAATGAAGATTTACTGGAAAATGATGATCTATAATCAAGTGATAAAAGTTGCACTGTAACAAATAAAACTGCCTCTTGTAACAAGTTTCTTCTGTGAAGTCAACCATTTTCTGGAGAAATTGTCTTTTTAAAAAAGAATTGACGTTCTGCATTGCCTCTTTCCAGTACAGTTTCTTCATTAAGATTTTGCTCTTTTTAATTAAAACAATGCAAAAATATTTAATTTTCCCCACGTTTTATGACTTAACTAGATTGTTTTTGTGTTGAAACTGTAATAATTCTATGGATTTTAGCTGATGTCATGTCTTTGGTTTCCTTTGAAACCAAATGTGTATGTATGGCATGCCAGCATACTGTGGAATGTTCCCTTTGTAAGATAACTCAAATAAACATAGCAAAAATCTTAAATTAGGTTTGGAAACTGCTCATACCTGTATCCCAACTACAATAAGCCATGTTATTGAGTTGGCTCATACAGAACGGTGAGGTTGCCAAGACTCTCTGACCCCCCTTCTACATTAATCCTCGTTTTATTAGATGTTGCAGGTGAGCGGACGTGAGCAGTGGTAGTTCAGGGGCAGACGTCTTCTGCAAAACAGCCATGGAGTACTCACGTACCTTGTTCCACGGGAAATAATGCAGAAGATGGCTGCTACCTAATCACTAGCTGGTTATGAAACAATAGAAGTGTTTAAGATGTGCTCATCATCAGAGGGAAATAGCCTGAGCAAAAAATAATGTTTCTGTTTTTGTGTGTGGGATACCAGTCTTACAGGGACAGGCTGTTCTCCGGAAGAAAGTGGTGTTGTCTTAGCTTCGTTGCCAGAATATCAAGGTAATCCAGATTTTGTGTCAGGCTTCTACTTTGTTTACCTCACCTGTCCCCAGAACCAGATTAAGTTTAGGACAGACAATAAAGAACGTAATTTGTGAGTCCTACCACATCTCACTTTGCAGCAGTGTTTGATGAAATTGCTTAATGACTTTTTAATGAAGAAGAATGGAACTTGGATGTGTTTAGAGCTAAATGATAATATGGAGGCGTGGATGTTGGCTTTACAAAGAGAAGAATACAAAAACCTTGTGTTATACCTGCTTTTGAGCAGATCAGAGAGCATGGCCACTGTTCCTTTACTCGAAGTAGCTGTGGAGACGCATGCTTGCCCCACTAAATAGCACAGCAGCTGGTGCAGCATCGTCAAGCTGCGGTTTGTTACGCCGTCGGAGTGGATGCAGCCTGCTCTGGGCAAGCTCCAAGTTGTCCAAAACCCTGGTGGCTGTTGGTGTAGCAGCAAGCACAGGGTAACGCACCTGCGGAGCGGTTTATTGGGGTTTGGCAGTACACAAACCCGGACAGTTGGCTTAGGGTTAGCTTTGAACGAGTTCACATCTGCCCAGGAGGTGCCATCAGCCGCGGCAGCAGCACGGATACTGCAGGGCTGTCAGAGGGAGCAGTGTATGGTTACTGTGGTTAATTCACCTCAGCTGTTCTCAGGAATATAATGTAATAAATAGCTGGCACTTAACAAAGAGTGTTGTTCTATATAGGTTCTTGTATCACTCATCACCAGGCTAGCTGGGCACCTTCCAACAGTGCATTAAGCAGTGGGACTGCCATCTGCTCTGTGTGATTTGTTCTCTTACCAGCTCCTTGGGAGCGTGCTCTGTACTCCCGTGTTGTGAAAAAGCATCTGTTTGTCAAAAATACGCGTGTGCTCTTACGCCTTTCCTGCTGAAGCACGGGTAGGAATGAGGAGGTGTCCCTTGCACATGGATTGGGGACGTTTGATCATCCTTAGCCTGCCTGGAGTTTGCTCCACAGCCCGAGCGCTGGCAGCTTATGCAGTGCTCTAGGGCTGGGGGCTTTTCTTCCAGCTGGCTGCCTGAGGCACAGCTCACCCGAAATATATGCAGTTTCCCCATGAAATCTGTCCAGCAGACAGACTAGACTCTTCTAGGACAGTTCTCCCCTTCCCCATAAGAAGGTGGGACGATAACAATATTTAGGGATAACTTTTGAAGAAACTGGAGAGGTGAGGATGAAACTGTTTTCAATTTCATTTTCATCAGAAACTCATTTTCAGATATGCTTTTCCATGTGAAAGGTGTCCCCTTGCCTTTGTGACTATTGATATTCCTCTTTGTAGGGGCTTTAACAGTTTTTGTAATTGCAGATACAGCTGATAGAGTCGAAAGCCACTGAACTTCAGCGGAATAAATACTTGCACCAGGACGGGAAGCTGTGTGCTGTTGTCGTGCACTGCTGCTGGAAGCGAGCCTCTAATTCAAACGGCTGTGACCTGGATATCAAAGGAGGAAAATTAGAGGTCTGTTGCCAAGAAACTGAGTGTCCTTGGCATGTAGCAAAGCAGCAACAGAGTTTTAATTATCTAATTAAAGTGTGGCGTCCCGTTATTTTACACCCTTCAGAAAGCCAGTTGTGTATGTTCTTTTTTTTTTTTCCTTAATGCTCCGCAGAAAGGGCTCCTGAGCTGAGCAGGTAGCAGCGACTGGTGCACGTACCAAGGCGAAGCTGTTAACTGAGGTGGCCGAGCAGCGAGCATCGACCTTACTCCTGCGGTGCTAGTTCTGTGCAGGCCTTTCTTCTCAATCTTTGCTAGTTATAAGCAAGTAAAAAATGTTCTCTGGGAGATGTAGAGCGTCACTGCTCGGAAATACGCTTTTATTTTTTTTCACTGTGCTACTTTGTCCTATGTTTTAGCTGTCTCTGGGGTGGTTTTCACTGACTTTGAAATCTATCTTGGCAAAGTTTAGTGGCACTCACTGTTTTGCTTGTTCCTCTTTTGGTAGGCTTTTTCTTTGATATGCTCCGATAAATATTTGCTGTGGGACAGATTTCAATCTTGGTTACGTCAGTCTAAATTAAAAGTGCAGTCACTGAGGTCCGTGATTGCACTAGAGGAAGTGAAATCAGACATGGGCTGGCCTGTCCACAGCCAGCGTCTCTGAGCATTCAAAAGGCCTTCCCTAATGAGAGGGGGAAGGTAAGGACAGAGAGTGTGGCATGGGAAGGAATGGGGGAAAGCAGGACGCTGATCTCAGGCACTGTCAGAGCAAAAGGATGGCGAGGGAAACAGTTAAATGCGTATGCTGGGAAATAAGTAGGTGTCAAATGAGTCACGGAAAGGAATCTGAGATCACGCAGATAAGGGTGAGCGAAGACTCGCTTGGTTTTAGAGGTGTAAACCAAGAGCGAGGGGAATCTCATTTTCCTTTCCAACACGCTCCCCGCTCTCGGGTTATTGGGGGCACATCTGTACCCCTTGCAGCTCCTCCGTTAAGTCCTTTTCAGCCGCGGATGTCGCCGGTTAGGGCGCAGGCGGCCCGGGCTCAGCCCTCCGGCGCTGCACTTTTGACCCTTCCCTGCTAGGGCTTTGCTCCAGCCCAAGCTATGGAAACGCACGGCAGCGTGCAGCTTGCTGAATGCTCAGCTGCTTCTGGGCTGCGTGGCTCTGCCCTGCCCTGCATAGCTGCCCCTGCGCTTAGCAACCCGGCTGCCCTCACAGCATCACCCCCGTTCACCCCCCTGAGTGTTTCCAGGCTTTCCTGGTGGTAACGCACACCCTTCTGCAGGTTTGGGGCATTGCTGGCCATGGCCTGCGGCAGCAGAGCCACCAGGGCTGGCTAGGAAGGGAGACAAAACCCAGAGCCACCACTAATTTCCACAGGTACTAACGAGTGCCAAGCTAATACACACAGTAAATACAGACCTTACCGTTTTAGCACTTGCTTTTTCTCAGCAATTCCCAAATGCCCCCTCAGAAGCAGTTTCTAGAATAATTAAGAAACTTCCTCTCCTTTGGGCTGGAAAACTGTGCGGTTTCCTGGGTCACGGGTGCTCTCGTGTCCTCCATAGCTGAAACTTGTTTGCTTCACAGAGGAAGGATACAGCCAATACTTCTCTCCTGTCCTGTATTGCAGAAGATAATTTGTGTTTGGTTTAAAAACAAACAAGACTGGTAAAAATTCCTGAGTAAAACCACAAGAAGAGTCTTCTGTCTCACCTCAGGTATCCCCTCTGAGATCCTTGGCAGTGAGTGTGGCTTAGCTAAGGCCCTAGTGAGCTGATCAGTCAGAAATGATGAAAAGCCAGTGGAACATGAAATCTAGCATGATTTTAAGTATTTTAAAACATAGTCTTACCTCCCAAATAAAGAGGCCATAGGTATAGGTGCTTCTCTCCGTTACTTCTGCATTAAGCCAGTAACTTCTGAGGAGGTAGCCTCTATTCCTGCCACCGACAGAATGAAAATGAGGATGTTCTCTGAGGAAAAAAAGCTGAACCATTTCTTAAATAATTCAGTTTTAACATGTTTAAGAAGGAAAAAAATAAAACAAGGCCATTACCGTGGCAGATAGCCAGGTGGCTTCTGTGCTGCCACCAGGCTGCGTCTGGAATCTCCATGAGGTTGGAGCGAGGTCTTCTGGTGGAGAACGGACCTGAAATTTCATCTCCAAAGACACACGGCTTACATTTTCCTGGAGACAAACGTGGAGAAGTCTTGCAGGTAAGGATAATATTTCTGTAACAATTCACGTCTTCGGAGAAGCACACGGAAGCTGTGAGCTGCTCTGTGCAACTCTTCGGTGGAGGAGATAGTTCATTGTGTTTGAGCTGCTTTATCTCTGGTGAGCACGCAGGGAGATTAAACAGCTACTCTGGGGCCACCGCGTGCATCTGAGGCAGGGCCAAGATCAGGATATTGATTTCTGGCCTCCGCAGTCCCAGGCTCAGTTCACTACATTATGTTGTTTTTACCGATAACGTTTAGACAAATAGATCTTGACATACCAGAAGCATAGTAGCCTCTCAGTAAATTGAGCAGGGCTTTAGCTGTTCAATTCCTTTGATTTGTGTGTGCTTCATGCTTGTTCCCAGTAATCTCAGCAACTGTTGTATATTTACAGTGAAAGTCGCTTCTAGCCTGAAGCACACTAGACTTCTTTTCCTCGTAAAGCAGAAATCAGCCTAATCATGATGTATTTCCTTCTTGTCAGATCGAGATCTGCAAATATGTTACTTCAAAGAAAATTTGCTTCATTCCTCTTAAAAAATAAACATTGGTGGAGGTTCTCAGTCCTAACCAACTGAAGCTTGTCGCTCCTGCTGTTCCCTTGCTTGACGTGGAGGTCAGAAAAATGGGAAAAGTCCCACGGACCCAAGGTTCAAATACAAATCTCTTAATGAAATTACCAGATGTTATCTTCAGATGCTCAGTTTCTGATATCTGAAAGCTTAAAAAAAATGTAAGGATATATCTGAAAGCTAGAATAAATTCTGCAAAGGCAATAATTCAGGTATTTTTTCTATTACAAAACTGCTCTCCAAATACCTACAGCGGTGTGAGAACATTGCCAAAGCTACAAACCCGATAAACCTCAGAAATACCTGAGCTTGGTTAGATGCAGACCAGAATCTTTGTTCTGTCCTTCTGAACTCCAGGTATCTCATTTGCAGCTAAAAAAGGCCCCCGCTTGCTCTTTTGGAGTGTACTTGAAGCTTGGCAGCCCTACAAAAGCTGTACTGGTGTTTAAAACACGTCGAGTTATCTAACAGCATTCTCCACCCTTCTTTGTTACTTGATGCAGTAGCACGATGTCATTTGTCAGAGAGCCAAAACTGGAGACATGCTGAATATGTGAATACCAAGGAAGTGGTTTCCTTAGCAATAACAGGCATGTGAAAGTCAAAACTTCCTTTCCTCCTCATGTGACCTTTTTCAAAGCAATTCAGATAGGGGACAATAGAAGCGAATTCCAGGCACCCACAGTGTTCCTGCACTGCCAAGCAGCCGAGTTATCTTACCTTTTATTGAGGTAAAATTATGTTTTTTCTTGAGCTGTTCTCCACTAGGCATTTTGTCTGTCCGTGTGTACTATGCAGGTTTTTTTTTCCTGAAATGAAAATTGTCTAAAGCCATAGAAACAAATATATAGAAAATTGCTCGGCAGTTTTCAGGCCAACGTGGACCGAAACGTTTGTTATGCATAAAATCCCAAATCCTTTCTGTTGAGAGGAAACGATGGCCTGAAAACTCTTACCAGTTGGTTTTAAGAGCTGGAACTCCCTGGATGTAGGACCAATCACTCGAGATACTTCACCCGTTTCCTGTATGGTGAAAAACGCCACTCCTTATGAAAATCTGAAGAAAGAAAGAGAGGGGGTTGATTTGTGAAGGCAGACAAAAGGGAGATGGCATTCACCTCGCCCATCCTGCACGCGAGCACGGTATCAGTCCCCTGTTGCTATTCTTACCCTGCCTGGTGCAGACGTTCCTCATCCCTAGGGACAGCAGCGATAGCCAGAAGCACCAACACAAAGCCCTCTGCCCAAAAAATCCCAAGTATTTTCTAAAAGCAGCTACTAAATTTAAAGCTGGCCTCTCTAGCGAGGCAGGGAACTATTGGCCCCATTTTTCTAGCTAAAGGACAACGTCTTAAACTCTAGAAGGCCTGTTTTTATTTTTATTTTCGAAATGAGCTATAAAATGTGGATATCAGGGTTTGGAGCCATCCCGCCAGGCAGGAGAAGCAATCTGACGGGAGGCAGTTCAGCTGATGCGAATCTGGGGCAGGGATGTGGCACGGATTTGGAGCCTCAATGTCTGGAAGCAAACAGGCAAGCCATCTGCTCCCCCAGGGTCTGGCACGTAGGTGCTTTGTGCCAGCTCCACCAAGGCCCGGCTTATCGTCTAGCCAAGCGTTCGTGTCCAGCGGGGTGTGGAAGTCCCACACAGTCGCTGGGTGATACTCCTGTGGTTTCTGGTGGAGGGCTGTCGAGAGGACGTTTGGGGAAGGGTGCTGGTGCTCTGTCCTCAGGTGGGCGGGAGGCAGCAGGGGTGGCGTTCACGCTGACTTCTCATTACGCCCTCAAAGCTGAAAGGCAGGCATGACCAGAAACAAGGAGAGGGAAATAAAAACCAGACAAAACCGCGTGGAACAATTGCAGGGAGGCTTTCTGGGTTCTAGGTGTTCGCCCAGCACCGGGAACAGTGATCTGAAGGCCTGGGGCTGTGCTCCCCGTGTGGAGCAGCCATCAGGGCCTGCACCACACTGTGAGCCACACGATAGCCATCGGAGGTGGGCATCCTGTCAGCAGAAGGCTTAATGGGTGGCACAAAAGTGGAGGAGCAGCCCAGGAAAAGCCCTCCAGCAGAGGACAGGCAGCCAGGGGCTGCGCACAGGCCCCTCCGAGGGCAATGGCACCAGCACGAGGGGACAGGGCCGCTGGGGGCTTTATTTCTCTTCGTGTGTCATAAATACCATCAAAAAATGACTTGACAAGTGTTTAAGTGAAGATTATTTCTAAGTATGTGTTCCTCTGGGGGAAAAGCTGGCCAAATGTCTTCCAACCTGTCCTTCCATAGGACGGATAACATTCACAGGATATGCAAGCTCCTCCTGTGTAGTCCATTTTTTTTCCCCATCGTTCTTACATGTTTCAGTTTTACAATCATTCCCATGCATCAAAATAAACCAAGATGTAAAGAAAATATATCCAGTGTATTTTGAAAAATAACAAGCTGTGTCCTTTACAGGAAATTTGGGGTTGAGGCATCCTGTAAACATTTCTGTCATGTTCTTTTTTCTCACTGAATAGGGGCATATTTCAACCACCAGAGCACTTGCTGATACAATTTAATTAATAAATCAGATTTCAGATTCTGTGGCAGCAGAGTCATTTTGACAGGGCTGCCTTTCACCGTGCTGTCCTGCTGCTGAAAGATCCGCCGGTGAATGCGACGTTTGTCCCAGGCACTGAGGAGAGCACTGACCCGACACAGGCAGCACTGCCTGGCGCTCAGAGCCTGTCATCGTGAGTTGCTTCCACAGCCGCCCATTCACAACCCTGCTGAGTAAACACAGGTATTAAATTATTCAGTTGATGATAAAAAAAATAAAAAAAATAAAAAAAAAAATCTGTGTACTATGAGGCTTTTAGGCTTCACTTTTTGATGAGTGCCTTTTGACAAAACTCTGGGACGTAGGAGATGAGCATGCAAGCTGTGGCAGCACTATGTGCCACAGAAATCACCCAGCTATTCCAACACCACTGTGCTTAGTGCACTTTTGAAACCTACTCTGAAGTGACTATGAACGTAATTATAATCAAGCAGATTGCTCTGGATCTGGACGAGCTGCTCCAGGTGAAACCCCAGCAAAAAGGACCCTCCAGTGGCCACGAAGGAGGATGGGATGCAGCGCCAAGGGTGGGAAGTGGAGATGCGGGTGGGATGTGGGGACAAGGGGCTGAGCAGAGGCACAGCACTGGTTGCACCCTTCCTCCCAGCACAGACACACAGCCTTGCCTCTTTGCTGTGCATCTCCGGGTCCTTTAGTGCCTGAGAGCCAGCAGATTCCTAGCAGGCTGGCTAAAGTAAAAAGCACCCAGGCAGGGAAGCAGCAGAGTGCTCCAGACCTTTTCTAATGATTAACCTGAAAACACGCAGTTGCCCATACAGCGTATTTTCTCTTGTGGACAGCTGAAGGACGCACAGAAATTCCGAATCTCTGCCACTGCTCCTACAGAGACCTGAAAAACTGGTTCGTTACCAGCTCTACAGGTGTAAGCTGGATATGGATCTCGTATCTTTGGTTTCACTTGTTCTTGGTGTTCATCACTCTGCGAGGCAGTTTTGTTCCTGTTTCTAGTTCACTCTTCCTTTGCTTCGATCCATCCTGTGGGCAGTCTCTGGGAAGAACACCTGCCTCTCCTGGAACACAGTGGGGCCAGTCCTGGAGTGATAACCAAGCTTCCTAAACCCTATGCAGCTGCCACAACCTCTGAAACCCACGAAGCAGACCCCCTTTTGTGCTGGTCCACCTACGGAGAACAAGGTTTAGCTATAAGCAAACGCACTCTCCTTCAAGTAGCTGTGGTTTCTATAGGGAACCTACAGGTTTCAGCCCCTGTGCCAATATCATACAAATAACACAGTGATGATTTGGGGTTTTTCTCCCCCAGTTTTTAAAGAGAATGACTTGTAAAAGCTACACTGGAAGAAAGCCATAAAATCAAGTGCTCGCATGTTATGAAATGTAAGAATTACAGTTGTGGTCTCTAATTCAACTCTTTTTTTTGTCACCACATGATACAATCTTTAATTACATTCCACCAGCTAAACTGTAAGAAAAATGTTGCTGCCTACTTTTACTGGCAATGTACTGTAGAAAATAATATGCTAAACACGAATGACATGCTCAGCGATTTAATATTACGAAAGTAATAATGCAATAGATTATTGTGGTGTTACTTGTTCGCTCCTCGTGCTGCATTTACTGTAAAAATGTTTTAGTGAACAGCATGGAAAGTCTGAAGCTTGGAAACATCTTTTGGGAAAAGAAAAAAAAAAAAAAGACATTTAGTCCTTGAAAAAACACTCAGGAAAGGGCAAAAGCTGTGGACTCATTACTTTGCTTTCTTGTCCCCAACATTCAGCTAGGGAGGGGAAGCTTTATGAAACTTGTTTGATAAATAAGTGTGAGCTGAGCAGCCTGCATTGCAAAACAGAGCTATCAGTTTGTGCTGTGTGATGTTCGATGACACCTCCCCAACATAGAGATGGCCCCGATCCTTAAGAGCTCATGCACAGCACATATGAGAAAATTATACACGTGAGGAAAGTGCATGGCAAAGAAAGGGCAACTTCCCAGGCTGATCTTCCTGCACCCATTCCCAGGGCTGTCCCTGTACACAACCCGAGTCTCAGCTAGGCAAAATTAAACACGTTGATGACTAGCCAAAAAAAAAAGAGTATATCCCAGTTCCTTTCGATACCATATTTCAGTTCTCCCTTCTTTTGTTTCAGCACCTGCCTCTACTCCAAATTTCAATTATTTAGGAAATTATATTTTTACTAGTTTCTGATCTATTCCTGGTAAAAAGTGCAAAGAGCTATAGGCTTTCACTGTTCTATTGCAATATTACACATGCAACTTTTTGCATTTAAATAAATATGTAAGATCTCATTGCAGGAGAATTTCTGTCTGTGTCTTCAGAGACATTTACTAGCAATATTTTTAGTTAAAATCTAATTTTTTTGCCTTTGTGTACTAGACTTTCTCGCTCTTTACTAACACTACATGGTATTAACTAAAATGTCCTGTTGCCTTTGGCATGGCAACTTAAGGGGGAGAGCCTCACCTGGCCTGCTGCTGGTCCTCTTAACCCCACGATAACGCTCTTGCATTAGTAGCACAAGGTCGCGATCTCCTCTGGCACGAGAGTGGCCAAGCCAGGCCCTTTGTTCTTTAAACAACGACCCAAAGTCATGTTGCCCTTATTGTTGGCCTTCAGAACTAAAGGTTTTCCTCATGCCTGGCTTCACTTTGACTTCATGGCTAAGGTTTCAGCTAACGATGCTATCAGACAATGGTGGAACACAGTTCAAAACAACTACTGGAAAAGTCTTTACCCTGCTCCAGAGCTGCGAGGTTAGGAGAAAAAAAAGAGCTTTAACACCTACTGTGAGGCAAACGCAGCTACTGAAGCTGCCAGGTCTGTATCTGTGTATACATCTGCTCACTAAGTTTTTTGTTGTTTAAAATAGGAATTGCAAATGGCTTGATAACCTGGCCTGAAAACATACAGAGTTTCTGCATCTTTTGAGAATTGGCCACGATCTTTTATTTTTCGATTTTAGATTTATTTTTAGATTTTTTAACTGCAGCATTTCTCTGGAATTGAAAGCAATCTCTTAGTCCACAGCACACCAGCTATCCCAGAACACTTTCTTTTCTTGTTGTTCTGGGTGAGCTCAGCTCCTATCAACATTCAGAGATGTAAGTCACCAAACCTTTATCCAGAGAGAGTGCTGAACGTGTGCTGCAGTGCACCCTGTGGTCCCCAGTCATCCTAGTTAGGAGGCTCTCCGTCTGCTTTGCAAGCCTGGATCTGCTTCTTGGAGAAAAATAGAAGGAAAACAAATGAAAGAAAATGTGTGAAAGGATGTCTGAGAAAACTTAATCACCCTCTACATAAACACTAAAATTTAAGTTGAGGCGGAAGCAGAAAATTGCCATTTGAGAATTGAACTTTCATTTGGAGCAGAGTGGTGCGACGTCCCTGCTGATATATCCTATTGGCATACTTCCTATCAAGTCCTAGAAAAAGAACAATTGTTTTCATAATGTTCTGTCCTCAAATGGGAAAATGTAGTATTATCATCCTTCCTGGATGCACCAGAGCCTGGATCTCTCATTATCCAGAACAGAGAGAAGGGGAAGTGTGCGCAGGACAAAACAAGTGTCAGCAGCTAGACAGCTGATGGATGGTGGCTCCTGCTTATTTCAGTCCTAGCAGCCTCAATGTTCCTGTATTCTTTCCCTAATCTGTGTCCATTGCCCAGCTGTCCTCACCCCTCTGCAGTTTAGATCATTGACTTTTTGGGCTAGGAACAAGCTCTTGACAGCCTGGTATCTGACGGAACAGACCCACAACTCAAGCAGCAGGGGAGTCCACAGGAGCAGAAGTGAGCCCAATTTGTTATTTTTTTCCCCCCAAATGTCCACTAGTTGAAAACATCGATGTAAAATTGAGCAGACCTCAAGTTTGGTTCCACACGTGAAGATCTTCTGATCACTGCACTGCCCAAGCAAGCTAAACAGGGGGAGCAGGCACATGCCTCCACAGCCACTACGTCATATCTAGCCAGTTTGTTAGGGAGCTTTGGCCTTTTTTGTTAGCATATACTTCTTTTACAATGTTGGATGGAGTTAAACCATGGTATTAATAATTACAGAGAGAGAAGAGACCACGGCATTAATAATTACAGAGAGAGAAGATATTATATACAGAGAGAGGGGATATTATGGGCATCCCCCGAGGCACTAACTAGAATCTTGTCAGATACATCAAGAGGAATGTTTTTATAGTTGAGACCTGAAGTTTAAAAATCACTTCTGAAGTGTAGTAGTATCTTCTAAGTTGTTTTAATTTTGCTTTGAACGCCAGAGAGATGAAAATGCAAGACAACAACCCTGTTACTCTGATTATTTCTTATCTGAAGGCTATACGAGGCATAGTATACTGCTCCCTGATGGTAACTCACGGTGAGCATGATAAAATTGTGGAACTGGACATTTGCTGCTGTTTACCAGCTCGGCCACTTGAAAAAGCTGCCTGTTGTGCTTTCAAAGACACACAGAACTGAGGACAATAGTGGAGGGCAAAGACCTAACCCCTCTCACCCAAATATTAGGTATTCATATTACATCTCCTGCAGATGAAAAGACGTTGTTTAAATGGAGAAGAAAATGAAATTTGGAAGAGTGTTGGTTTTATTTCTTTTTCTGAACTATTGTTTCCATCAGGAATGAAATGGCATAACTGCCCAGCCCTAGTCTGATGCACTGAGCAGGTTCATTGCGGATGTATCCAGCGGCCAACCCACGTCAGTTCCTCCCTAGACATCATCAGACTGAGAGACGGGAGCTGCACTGAAAGCTGGACTGGGCAGAAAATCATTTTGTGTCGCTGAAGTGTGCTGCTCGGAGGAGCATCTAGCTGTGTGACTCTTTCAGCACACACGTTCACTTCTGGGGTAGGAGCAGTGGTGTTACACCAGTTTCCCCCACAAGCTCGGGCTGTAGAGGCCATGCAGCTCAGCAGCAGAGCATCGGGCAGAGACGAGCAGTCACAGCTGCAAGGGAAGGGTGGAAAATGCTGAGGGAAACTTGAGGACACTTTCCGGTCAAAAACAGACTGGGAGAAAGCTGGGAATAAATATTGCAGCAGGTATAATCTTCTACAAGGAAGCAGAGCTCTGTCAGCGACATTCCCAACTCTACCCTTGGCTTTCTGATGGAAATAAGCCGTGAGGCCACATTTTGTGACTTTGGATCAAAAGGGGCAACATGATTATCAATGGTTTTACCCTTAATGTTGCAATGTGTTTGTCCTTCATTAAAAAATACAATAAATGCCTGTGCTGCTTCTTCTTCCCAGCCTCCCACACAGCAGCTATGCCGCAGATCAGCTGCCGTGCAGGGCAGGTAACTCTTACTTCCAAATGTCTAATTTAATCCTCTTCCCTTCTGTTCGGCTTCCTTTACAGTACAATAAACCCCCGACTTTATCCACCAGGCTGTGTGTATACATTAGGTCCACAACCTTATTTGTATTTCTGGTGACCTCCAGGGAGAATATATCAACACTTCTTCATCTCACTTACAGTAACGAGAATGAGTAAAGCACGGTTGTTATGTCTTTGAGCAATGGATTGGATGAGGAAGTTATCTTGGTAATTAAAAAAAAAAAATACACCCCCTACCCCTGAGGACTCTGAATGGCTTCTCTATTAATCACTACAAGGACACCATTGACTACTGCATTTGTGAGAATCATGCCTGTAACAAAGTAGACACTTTTTTTTCCTCACTCAGAGGGCTTGTCCTTTGGCAGATTGTAATAGCTTTCCTTCAGAGAAATTGCAGCTATAAAATGTGACTGAAAACATGTAGTAAATATAACCCCGCACAACTTAAATACCTAATTGAATCTCGTGTGTTTACTGAGATGTTTTAAGTGTACAACAGTAACGTTCGGCTCGTCCAAGGCCAGCAAGGTTGGGCTCACCTGGCCTTCTCATCGATCCAGCTGGGTGCTAAAGCCTGCGGAGAGCAGCGGTGCCCAGCCCTGCTCTGAGCCACAGCAACGGCGAGATGAAATGCTAACACAAACCTCCTCCCCAGCGCAAGCGGCTTACGAAATGTTGTTCTCATGTTTGAAGCAGTTTATGAGCAGGAACCCAGCCAAATACCACTGCTCAGTCAGCGGCAGCTCATAAAGCCGCCGCAAGTCACCTGTGTGTCTGTGGTGACCTGTGGACACCTTATTTTACCCTTGTATCGGGAAGCTGGGAAAGCCTATTGCAGGAGGGACTATGCATCTGAGCAGAACCAGCATTTTTGTTTTGCTGTGCTGCTGAGTTTCAGCTGAATCCTTGTGTAACTATCCCACGTATAAATGCTAGGTTTCACCCCGTCCAGTTTGAGCTGTGGGTTGTTGGGGTTAGGACCTAGGCGCTGTTCCTGGATTTGTGCCGAGCTATGACAGAAACACAAGTCTTACAAACAGTAATAATGCTTGAACCTCTGTGCTGAAAGGCCTAGGCATCAGAAAGGTAGCAAGGCTGCTCAACAAGTCATCAATTTCTCAACTGAGAAACACAAATGTAGCAGTACCAACAACAAAATCTAAGCTAAGGCTGTGTTTTGAGCCACACAGGAGAGGATGCTTGACCCCATGTGTGCGTGCAATAATACTCGGCTCTTTGGTGAAAAGGGTGGGAAGGAAGGATCTCCATGTCCTGTATGGGAGGAAATCCAAGTTCAGCCAAATCTACGGTCATGAATTCTTATACTGATGACTCTCCCGTGGCCCCCAGATGTAGCATATAGCACGTTTGCTGGTGTTAGCTGCTGTTATTCTTACATTTATAGTACGAGACTCTTACTATGGCAATCTTCACCAGAGGGCAGGAGTCACATAAGATGTTCTTCAAAGGTGGGGGGAAGCCAGCACGGGCTGCCCACCAGTGCCTTCTCACAGCTGGTGGTCAAGCACAGCAGGAAGCAATTGCAGCCCAGCAGTCTGCCACTGCTAGTCAGTAAGGATTTAGAGCAAATTTATAAGGAAATCATAATTAAACAGGTGGAAGTAAGTGGAAAGTGCGATGAAATGCAACAAGAAACTGGCTGAAGGTCATTTCACAGAGGGAGTGTTCCCTCACTGCAGGAAACTCCAGAAGATCAGGCATTTGACAGACCTAAAGCTGAACATTTTCATCCATGACCTTGGCGCTGGATGTCAGAGCATACTGGTGAAACTTCCCAGTGACACAGCTGGGAGGCATGGTCTGGAGAAGGGAGGATCAGGAGAGCCTGAAAAAAAAATGTCTGAACTTGAAGACTGGAGTAATTTGAAGAAAGTTTAAGCTACAAGCAACAAGGTTGTATGTTATGAGGTTAAAGGACAAATACATCCAGTGCTTGGGTGCTGAGTTATGACTTACTGGGCGGGAATAGTGGAGTTTATTTGTGGATTATCCCTATGATACGGTCATGGGAAAGGCAATGGGACTGCACGGTTGTGGCTTTCATGGGGTTGATTTCATCACTATTAGAGGGTGTCCCAAGGAGGGCTGTGGAGGTGGGGACGGGTTTGGAGAGGGGACGGTGTGCGAGGGGAGGCTGAGGGGAGGCCTCATGGCGGCCTGCCGCTGCCTCACGAGGGGAGCGGAGGGGCAGGCGCTGAGCTCTGCTCTCTGGGGACAGCGACAGGACCCGAGGGGACGGCATGGAGCTGGGACAGGGGCAGGGTGAGTGAATTTGGTGACTTTATTAGGAAGGAGGTAACAGTTTATTAGCAGCGGGGTGACGCCAGGGGCAGCGGCGTAAGCCTCAGACCCGACACGGCCCTACCTACCGGGCCGTGTCGGGTCTGAGGGCTCCGCCGCTGCCTCCCCCTCAGGCAGCCGCGGGCGGGGGGGAGGCGGGGCCGCCCCTCCCCATTGGCTGTCCCCGCGGGCCTCTCTCCTCTCCGCGCCGCCTCATTGGCCGGGGCCGCCCCTTTCCCCTGCGCTCATTGGCGGAGCGGCGCGGAATCCCCTCCGGCTGCACGCTGAGGGGGGGGGGCGGTCACCTGCGGCCGGGGCGGGGGGGGGGAACAAAGAAGATGGCGGGGGGAGGGAGGGGCGGGGAGGGGGAGGAGCAGCGCGGCCCGGCCCGGCCCGGCCCGGCTCGGGGAGGGGGGGGGCGGACAAAGCCCGGCCCGGCTCCGCCTCCGCGGCCGGCAGCCGGCCCCCCGCGAGGTGGCGGGGAGCGGGGCGGCTGCGGGGAGCCGCAAGTTTTGCCCGGAGTGGGGAAAAGTTGGGCTCGGAGGCGGTAAGGGGCGGCGAGGGGCGCGCCGAGGGGCTGCAGGTGCGGGCGCGGCGGGGGGCGGCCGCCGGCGGGGCTGAGGGGAGCCGCGGGGCGGCTCGGCGGGGGTGCCGCTTCTCGCTTTTTTTTTTTTCCTCTTTTCTTTTCCCCTCTTTCATCCCCCCCGTTATTACCTTCCCCCCTTTTCATTCCCTTTTTTCCCCTTTCCTTCTTTTTCCTCTTTTTCCCTTTTTTCCTTTTTTTTTTTCCCTTTTTCTTTTTTTTCTCCTATTTTTTCTCTTTATCTACCCCCTTTCCCCTTATTCTTTTTTCTCTTCCCCTTTTTCCCTCCCCCTTTTCACCTTTTCTTTCCCCCTTTATCCCCTTTCCGCTTTTCTTTTTTCTCCCCATTTTTCCCCTCTTCTTTTTCCCCTCTTTCCCCCCCCTTTCCTTTTTTCCCTTTCCCCTCTTTTCCTTTTTCCCTCTTCCCCCTTTTTTTCCTTTTCCCTATTCGCCCTTTTTTTTTTCCTTTCCCCTTTTTCCCCTCCCTTCCCCCCTTTCCCCTTTTCTCCCCCCACTTTCTCCCCCTTCCCTCTCTTCCCCCCTTTTTCCCCTCTTTTCCTCTCCCCCCACTTTTTTTCCCTCCCCCTTCACCCCCCTATCCCTTTTTATCATTACCACTTCATTTTTGTCCCCAAAAACCTTACATTTCCCCCCGAAGCCTCCCAGCAGCGGGCTGCCCCCCCCCTCCTTCTCCGTGCCGGGCTTCCCCTGCCCCGTGCGGCTGCGGAGCTGCCCCCGACCCCCCCCCCCGCTGCCGGCCCGAGCCTCGCTGCGACCCCCCCGGCCGCGTTTTACATCCGGGCAGCTCCATCGCAGCTCCCAAAGCCTCTCCTGCTGCTCACACAGCGAGCTGCGAGCCCTGCAGCCTCCCCACGCTCCTCCTGGTGCTGCCCAGGGCAGAGGGGCGAGCAGCACCCCCGGCTAACGCAGCAGCTGAGAGGCAGCCCCAAATAACCCGAATAATAACCCCCATTTCCTCCAAAAAGCATTAATGAGTTGTCATCTCTCTGCCCCAGCCGCACACGGGTTTTGGCGGGCGCCCGGCCGTCGGCAGGATCTCTCTTTAAAACGTGTTGACATTTAATTGACCTTTGCGAGTTCGCCCTGTTAATCATCCCCAGAGCGCCCAGCGCTGGGGGTGACGGATCTGCCGCTCGGCCGTGCCCGGCATATAAATCCCGCGCCATAATTGCGACTTATTGAGCAAGAGTTCCTTTTCTTCTCCCAAAAATGAACAGCAACAACAACAACAAAAAAGTTTTCCTTCGCCTCTGGCTGGATGCTGCTCGCGGAGTTTTGAATCAAAATGCTTTCCTGTCAGTAGTTGTTGTGAAGGGTGGGGCCTGCAGTTAGACAAGAAATTCCATGACTGAAACGCTGTTTTTCTCCTTCCTGAGGCCTCAAATAGGGCAAGGTAACCTTGAAGGTTACTTCGGTGCCTACCGCGAGGCCAAACACAATGGCTCGCGCTTCTTTTCGCCGCCTGCCCCCACTCAGCTCCAGCTACTTTGCTGTGGAGGCTGAAGTTTGAAAGGGTCGATTGCTGAGGGTAACAGCCCCCTGCCCCAAATTACACCCCCCCAAAAAAAACAACAAAAACAGGAAAGCCAACCAAAACCAGCAAAACCAAACCACCTTGCCTCTCAGAGTCAAAGGTAGTAAATGGGTTAATGTGCGTAGCACCTGCTTTGTGCCTGACGTCCCTAACGTTGTTCTAACCGGGACTTGGACACACCAAAAACTGGAGCATGATGTGTGGGATCGACTTGAGTCAAGGTTAATTTTGTTGTGTGTGCTTTCTGAAGGGTGGATTCCTCACAGACCTTAATATCACCAGCGGTGTTTTTCATGTTTTGAGACCCCTTGTGCTGAACTTCTTGTTCTTCATAGAAAGTGAGGAAAAGACTAAAAAATAGTTAAATGTAACGCAGTTTCTACGGTTCCTAACAGGGCACTAGCTCTTTGCTGGTATGATTGAAAACAAATTGCTAGTTCTTGCTCTTCATTATTAATTTTACCATCAAATTTGGGGCCCAACAGCACTCCTCCTGTGGTTCCCAAAGCCATTTCACTGGTGGCTGGAGTCCTAATCTCAATCCCGATCCTAATCCCAGCCCTGGTGCTGGATGGATGTGGCGGGGAGCTGCCAGGCCCGGGAGCAGCAGGGGACCTGCTTCTTGCTGTCGAGTGCTGTTTACTGCAGGCCGATAGATGCAGGTGACACACATGGTGAGTTTTGGTGAATCTGTGGAAAGCTGAGTGAAAATAAACAGCCCGGCTGACTGCATGGAGCTGACGGGAGAAGGCGGTGAAGGACCTGAGGTAGCTTCAGGCCTTGAGCACGCGAGTCCTTGGCAGATGGGACAGGGCATGGGGCTGCCATGACGATGTGTTTGGCTGGGGCACTGAAACACCAGGAGCTGGTTTGTGGCTGAAGGCAGCCCCTGGAGGGGGAGTCTCACCCTGGTGCTCCTCGTCCTGGTGTTTGTGTCATGCAGAAACCTTTCTGGTGCAGCCAGCCCGTTCCCAACCTCCTGGTTTTACTGCTGGGGTGAAGGCCAGAGCTGGGAGCCGCGCTTTGCAGCAGCACGTTTCTGCGTTTCGGCAGCTGAGGAGTGGCAGGAGATTTGGGCACGGGTTGGGCGTTTCTGGCAGATGTTGTGAGGGCTTCGGCGCTGCTGCACGCACCCGCTGGCAGCAGGCTGTGTGCTCCGAGGGCAGCGGGCACCTACAGGGTTACGCGGCAGCCAAGCAGGCACGTTTGAAGCTTTGCTCCTATCTAAAACTCTATCAGGCACCTAAAACCCTTGAGGGTTAAGAGGGAGAGTCTCCTGGAGGTGAGGTTGATGTTCTTTTTATCTGCATTCCTAGATTACTCCGAGGAGGGTAACGTGAAGTCATTCACTGGAGATTATGGCATTGCACGAAAGGAATGTAACGGCGGGCCATAAATGAACAGCAACGGGAAGAGCTCCTGCTCGGCTCCTGCTCGTTCATCCAGCGCCTCGCACGTGACCCCCCCGCGCCAAGGACTTGGAGTGCACGAATGTACCTTTGGTAACAGCAGCACCTGCCATGCCACGCACGTGGCGCGGAGATAATGGGCAAAGACGAGTTCCCCATCCTCTTGTTTTCAGGTGTGTAGAAAATAAGTTTTTACGCTTTTTTCTAATACTGTTTTTTGCCTCTAACACTTCATATCATGCAAAACAATTCCGTTGTGTGGCCTTGATCAGCGTTAGTCCAAGAGATGCCTTTCCCCTGTAGCATTTGAAATGTAAAAGAAGCACGAGTTCGAGTGCCAGTGTAGGCGGGTTTAGTTGCATTTTAACATACTTGCTGGTCAAGGTGAGCCCAAGCCATCCTAATGTGACATGCTTTGCATAATCCGGAGGGGATTAGTTATTAATACATTTGGAGGGAAAAAAAAAAAAAAAGTCTGTTCTTGCCTCAGTGTTTTCCTTCAATGACACGCATGCGAAATTAAAGCTTTTGTGGAAAGTTGATTATAAACTTTCTCAGAGTCTAAGCGACAGACCTTTTCTTGGAGCTGCCAAGATCTCTTCTAATAGCTCTGATTTTTAGCTGACAACAAAGCTATATTTATTCACTGGGGATTTTCTGCGCTAACAAACATCAGAAAAGTTTCTGGTTAAGAAAGCTTTTTGTAGGTGTCCTCCTGACCGCTTTTCCGTGTCTATTTCTATGACTTGTAGGCAATTATTTCTGCTGATAAAAAAGCGAGACACAGCTTAACCGCTTGTTTGCATCTGTGGAAGGCTGTGTAGGGCTAACATTTGGAGTAGCTGTTTGTGATTTGGCCTGGAAGTTTTGGAGAGGGGCAGAGGGAAGGGTTCAAGCTCTCAGTGCCTCAAGCTGGTGGTGGTGTTTCTTCTCTGTGTGCCCTCTTCCTGCCCACCCCATTCCTTCCAAGCTGGGGGTCACCTTGCTTTTTCCTTCCTTCCTAGTCTGCGTGGCAGTGCTGATTTTTGTGGGGTGTTTCCCTGAGCAGTTTGCTCCTTGCACAGGCCCTTAACTAGGATGTTTGTGCTGTAAACCCTGTCCACAGCCTTAAGTGGTCAGCCTAATGCCCTCTCGTCTCTTGGTGTGGCTGAATTGCTTGTCGTCTTAACTTGGTGGGCATTTTCTTCAACGTGCATGTTAGTCTGGTTTGTCTCCTGCTTGTGGAAAGCTGGGAAGAAAAGACTTCTCACGCTGAGGAGAGCACAGGTTTGAGAGGAGTCTGGGAGTGTGACGGTAACAGAATTTCAGGTTTGTGACCCTGCCAGCGTGACCCCAGCTTATTGTCCAATAGGTTGGAGAATTTAATTACCAGCTGTGGGAACAAGTGTTTCACTGCCTTGAAGGTGATGCTCAGCGTCATTATGTTCCCTCGTGCTTGTACATACCCAGGGGAAGCTGTTGAAAACAAATGAAGTAGGTTTTGAGTAGGTTTGTTGCACCTGATCTGCAAAGGTTTAATGTCTTGGCTGCGCATAAACTCTAATTTTGTTCCTTAAATGTTATTTTTGTTTTACTTGCATGGTGCTATGAATAATCATTTTCTAAATTACTGTAGCACGTGGTGATGTTGACAAGGTTCCTTTCTGCATGTTTTTAGTGTATGTGTTGCTTAATTTACTATCCAGAAGTTCTCTTGCATCTAGTACAGATTTTTGGTAACGTTCAGGTACCTTCAGGAGGAGGAGAGCAGTCAGAGCATTGCACAACTTCATAGGTTAAAAAAAAATGTGTAAGCTGAAGCCTTGCAGGCTCTTCTGCAGTGTGGGGCTTGTGCAGCTCACTATGTAGCACATGGAGTAAAAATAGCCTGGCGGGCAGAGGATGTATTCATTTTGATGTGCTGGAGATGAAGGGCAAACGTTATGATTGTGCTAATTATGCTGGGAGTCTTTATGTCCTGGCTGTGTGTGCGCTCTGTACGAGAGCAGTAGCGAGGAGAGGAGAACAGAGGCCTTCCCTGCTCTTCTGTCCTGTTCATATTCGTTTTAAAAGTTTTGGGGGATGCTGGGGCAGAGTTTTGTGTCTGAAGGTTGTTCTGGTTGGCCCGAATGTATATTCACCCCAAAAGAGGGGTTCTCTGACGGGACCCCTTGCTCCTACAGGGTGTCCCCTGCAGGACTTGCTACTTCTGCAAGAGTTCCTTGCCTTCTGCAGGACCTCCCTTGCACAGCCATCTGGCCTTTCCTTTGAATAGGGACAGCGAGGCTGAACAAGCTGCGTTACAGCTGCCCTGTTAAATCTTGTGAAAGGCGCTTGCTAAACTTGGGAAACGTTGCAGGCTGTTGGGTAGTGCTTCTCCCTAATGCTCACCTGAAGGAGTTACTGCCGCTGGGGGCTGTTTCCTTGTCTAATTCGTGCTCTTTATTCTCCTGGTGGCCCAGCACGCTGCTTTTTGTGTATCTACGTAGCATTCCTCTGAAATAGAAAACCACGAGCTTAGTGCTCCTCACTGAAACTGATACAGAGACACAGCCTTAGCATAGCTTCAGCGCGCCACCTACTCCGCCGTGGCCCCGTAACCTCGCTCTTCTCTGTCGGCACGTGGATTAATGCTCTGAGCAACCTGGGAGTTGTTCACTTCTGCCCGGTGGGGTGAAGGGGAAGGTGAGCCTGTTCCACCTTCCCTGCTACCCGTTGGCACCTCGGTGCTTAAGGTCTGGGGGTGTCACAGCGATGCCCTGGTGACACTGAAGCGTAGATCTTGGAGCAACACATAAATGTTGCTGATGTCCCCGCTTCATCTTCACTCCTTGCTGGAACCGGTTGATTGACAAAGCGGATTTATGAACGCGCATTTAATGTGGCCACCTACAAAACTGGTTCGAGTGCCTTCAAAAGGCCTAAGGGGCACAAATCGATAAATGCAGGATTTTGATGATACGCATTTCAGTTAACAAGCCCTACTTACTGCAGTTCTTTACGTTCGTTGTATGTTTGTAACTGAGATTTCAGAGCTGTCAGGTGTGTATCCTTTTCCTTCTACAGACTCATTTGTTTTAGTACCCCTTATTGTATTCTGTGCTCTTTTCTGATTCTTTCTCTCTTTGTTATTCTCCTGATAGTCTGGTTCTGTCTCGTGTACATCCATCTGTCTGCAAAGGGATTCTCTATGTCCCTTTTCCTCCAGAAATGATCAAGTGAATTAATTCTTTCCCCGTGTTAACAACTTAACTAGGAGGAGTCTGGGGATTTTGCTTCTCTGAAGTGATGCTCAGTCTCAGATTTATGGCGTGGTTGGTGTTGGCTATATTATCTGTGTATTTCTTGAAATAATAAATAGAGAAGTTACTATGCCTCTCCCTGGTGAGAAATTTAACTTCTTCTGTATAGTTCCCGAATCCTTACGCTACCTAGGCAGTTAACCTTTATCTCCTCTAATTGACAGACAGCTGCACTCAAGAGTAATGCGTCACTTTAAACACAATCTAGGTTTTAAATGACTACACCTGAAAAGGACATGGTTTTAATAATGGTTGTTAAAAGCTATCTGACTTCTTGCAGACAGTCTCAATAATGAGAACTCTGTGATCTGAACTACTGAACTGGCGGAATTACAATAACTTCTCTTAATGTGCGTGATGCAGATTCCTGGAAATTTGAGGAGCAGCCTTCAGCAGCCGAAGAATGTGGTTCTCCCCGGATCTGTGGGTATCAGGGGAACAGAAGCAGGATCAGTTGGAGTCCAAGAAGTAAGTTCTTGTTCCTTCTCCTGACATACTTCTACCGAGGTGCGCGTTTTTCCGAGATGTGTAATGCCCAGTCGTGTTCATGCACCTAGATGAGCTGAAAATGAGGAGACGCTGAGGAAGTGCATCTGTGAAGATGCACTATGTTTGTTCATACGTCTACCAAACTCCGGTTTTGACATCTCTTTTCCAAACGTTTGGATGTTCTGTGTCTCATTTGGGGCATAATTTCGACTGCTTGTCTGCAACTGCTGCTGCCTCATTGCTGAGTGCAGGGGGAGCCTGCTTCTTTTGGCATTTCACAGGGAGCTCAAATGCAGTTGGAAGGAGTAGATTCATCAGCAACAGTTGGAGATACTCATGCTGTATCATAACAGCTGTGAACTTGAGTTCATATAAGTAATATGTGCTTAATCTTCCTGTGCTGTCAGCGACAGGAAGAGGAGAATGATTTTTTTTTTTTTTTCCCCCATATTTAATGATGATCTTAACTGAGGGTTTTGACAGGCAAATTTGAAAGTGTATGTTACAAAACAAGTTAAGAAAACAATTGTTCGTAAATCAAGATTTTTCACGCTTTACGCAGCTTTCAATTTGCATTTTTGCCTGTTGGGATTTCAGTGTTATTCAGATATGATTAAAAACTAATTTACCCGTCTGAGTTTGAAAATCACTTCATCTGTGTGGAAGGTGATAGAAAATAAAGGCGCTGGTTTTGAATTCTGACAGTGCTTGGAAAGTCTTGTTTTGGTTGGCACTTTTTTCTGTTGTGTTTTTTTTTTTTTTTTTTTTTTTTCTTTTTTCTGTCTCTTTCACCATTAATTCGTTTCACCTTGCTTGGTTGGATATTTCATGAGAGTTGAGAGAAAAACAGGTGGATTTCTTTTTTTTTTTTTTTAATTCTTAAACTCCACCAGTTTGCACCTTTCTTCTTCTATGAATTGAAGTGTAAATTCATGAAGACATTGACAAATGTGCCAGCCTATTGGAAAGTTGCTTTCTGTTATTTAACTTGTATTTGTTGAAAACTTGATCAGGATTAGTATATATCAAAGCCTGTTAATTGATATTTGAGTGTTGGACACTTCTGCAAGAATACGTGTGTGTTCTTAACATGCAAGAAAGGTATAAATTAAAAAATGCTGTTCTAAAGATAGCGGATGGCATTCTCTTGCCTAATGGTCCATACTGTGTGATAAAATGCCTCAGTTTTAGAGTGACCTTGCCTTAGAGTGACCTTGCCTTGGCTTTCATACAGATATAGGCTGTTTGATGTCTTTTAAAAGCCGGGAGGAAGCCATACATGGAGTGACATTGCACATTGTTGCTGACATCGTGTCCTTCATCTAATTAATTCAAAGTAGTAGGATTTTGTAGTCTCTCTACTCCCCTCTCTCCCCCACCCACTTTTAAGTTGTAGATATTAGGCCAATCTCTACAATTAGGCTGATCTCCGTTTTGTGACCAGCTGTAATTAAGCTCAAATCTTCCCATTCTGCGATCGGTGACTTGCACCCAGGGACTTTTTTTTGGTTTGTTTTTACAACCCGTGTAGATTGTCTCGCAGGGTGATTTCATATTTTTCTCAGCCGACTTGTGATGACTTGATGGAACTTGCCGGGAGAGGAACTCTTTTGTCTCTTAATTTTTTCCCCCCCCCTTTTCAGAAGTATCATTCCAGGAAGCGCGCTTCCTTCCCCCCACGCCCTTTGGTAGACCTCCCAGCGGGCTGGAAGGCCCTCCTCATTTTGGCAGCCCCGTGAAGCCGGGCACCTCGCTGAGAGTTTCATAGCTTTCCGTGGTGGCTCTGCAAAGTAGAGGGAGAGTCGATCTCGTGGCTCCGGCGTGGTATATGGATGCCAAGTGCTAGGAATTCCTGGAATGTAGAGTTGTGCAGCACTGATAAAGTTTGCTTTGTTTCCTTAGTGACTTGACCCATTGAGAAAACGTGGTTCCCTAGGAAGCTTTAATAGCTCAAAGTTTGGTCCTGAATAAAGGGGAAGGCCCCGACGTAATGCGGCTTGTTTTCACCTGCTGCCTACAAGATTAATTTTCTTAACCTTAGCACAAAAAAAATACAACCCTGAGTTTTGAGAGTGATTTATAGAGATCCTTCACACTTATCACTCTGCGTAAATACGCCACAGGCTTCTGCGTGGCAAACAACTGCGGTCTGTTCATAACCTGCTTGGTTTATGGAGCAGTAATTTCATTGGGGGGCGAGAAAGTTTCAAGGCAAAACACCTCCTAATTAGAGCGATATCATCGCTCCGCTTGCACGCTGCGGTTTCGTATGACTTCAGAAAAATAGTTGGGTGATTAATCTTTAATTTTACCCATCATTAACTTAATAAGGAAACTGGAGACAGAACGAAAAACAAACAGCAGAGCTGTACAACCGGGGCATGGCTGTGCCAAACCCTTTCGGCTTTCATTCGGGAAGCGATGCCGGTCGGGGAGCACGTGAGGTGTGGCAGCGCCTGCTTACCTCAGATGGTTTGTAGCATTTCTCCAACATGTTTGAACTTTATTGGAGCCCTTGCAGGGCTTGCTGCATGACTTCCTCCCTCTTCCCCACAATCCCCTCTGGGTTGTTTTGTGTTTTTTTTTAATTTTCTTTTTCCACGATTTTATGTGGAAGCAAGTGCTGCATAAATTCACTTCTAATACCACACAATTCCCTCGCATCCACTTCGCTGCGGGGCAGAAAGCCATCCCAAGTGGTGCGGTGAAATATTCTCGGGATGAGTTTGGGGCTATTTTGGTGTCGGCCGGTCCCTTCAGTCCTTCAGCTGGTAAGTTAGCTTGCTTGGCTGCGTGGTGATGCTGCTTCTGTAACAAGCGTGACAGGACTGCTCTCGTGCCGTGGAGAACAAAACAAACACAACAATGGAAGCAAGTTGCTTTTTTGTCATCTGCCCTTATTGCAATCCTTCCCAGATGTAAAATAGGCAGCGTAATGCTCTGAATGTCGCGCTCGAACAGTAAATATGCCTTGAAAGCGTTTCTCTGGAAGTCGGCCTTGTCTTTGTTTTGTTAGTAAATACTTAGGAAAACAGCCCTGTGCGCGTCTGCGGGTAGCAACACAGCCACAGAAGTCGTAGCAGTCTTAACTAACCTGCTCGGAGGCCTCTGCATGTTCAT
The DNA here is from genome assembly GCF_009819795.1 of Aythya fuligula. Taxonomy (NCBI): domain Eukaryota; kingdom Metazoa; phylum Chordata; class Aves; order Anseriformes; family Anatidae; genus Aythya; species Aythya fuligula. The sequence goes on from NC_045561.1 coordinate 87,727,913, forward strand.
AATATAAAGTAAACAGCTGAGGAATGTGTATTGCTGTTGACAGTGAGCGACTGTAAACATCCTCGACTGGAAGCTGTGAAGCAGCAGATGGGGCTTTCAGTCGGATGTTTGCAGCTGCCAACTGCCACAGACGTCAAGAAATGTTTGACACCTAAAGCATAGTTGTCTGTTTAAAACTTCTATTCTATTTGGTTTATCACAGACATATGAATTTAGGCCAAACTTTTCTGTGTATGGCTTAATCTTTCTGCTGGTGTCTCTGAATCTCTAGAAGCCATCCCGTTTTTCGTAGGAGCTGTGAGGAGCTAGGAAATGAATAGAAAGTAAAACGGGGATAACTCAGGCTGTATTTTTACCGACAAGCTGAGTTGTAAGTTTTCGGAAGTGAGTTGCCATGCGGCTTGCTTGGCTGTACGTGTTGCTTGGCTCGTTTTCTAGGCTCCGCTGGAGCTCCGAGGTTACCGGATCAGTGCGTGCAAGCAGCATCCCCCTAATAGTTCACTTAGCATTTGAAATCCTAAGCCCTGTAGGAAGCAATCACTTACAGGGCTTTTGGAAACTAGAAATAAGGCCAATTATAGCAACCATGGAAAAAATGATAAAAAATGTTTTGTTTTGTTTTGTTTTTTTTCCTGGAAGAGGCCAACCCTGTGAAGCGAGGGGGAGGTCAGGGAGGTTTTGTTTGATCGGGCTCTTGTCTGGCATGTGCTGCAGCGTCTCGGTTGTCTGCAGTCCCAGCAGTTCTCCCCCTTCTCCCTTTTCCGCTCATTCTCCTCGCCTCTCCCCTCTCACAAAAGAGGAGGAAGCGCCGAAGGCTGGTTCATACATTTCTAGGAGTCAGTCGAGACGATCTGAAGACTCCGCTCCTGCCAATTAGTTTCACGTCTGGGTGGAGCCCAGAACTTAAACGTGACCCCGGGACTTTAGCTGGAGAGGAGAGTTTGTGGGGCTGGGAAGGTGCTAGGCCACCTCCGGCCTAACAGCGACCGCCGCCGTACCACAAAAAGAGCAGCGAGGTTGTAGCACGTAACTGATGCAGGCTGATACCGAAAGCTCTTGTGTATTTGCTCCTGAGAGAAGATAGGCATCTGGCTGGTATGTATGTTAAATACCTACACCTTTGGTAAAGAGAGTTTTGCTGCTAACTTGTTTTTTCTTGTCCTCAGCATCCTTCTTTTTCAAATACGTGTGCCTGTGCATACAAAAATACAAGGGGGCATTAACACGTCCCTTGAATTTCACAAGATACAGATAACCGAAGACTCTGAAGTTTCTGATTTTTATTTTTTTTAAAGGAGCTCTTGTCCTCTCCAGACTCCCATAAAACACTTTGACGTGTCTGCCTAAAGCTCTGTCTGTCTGCAAGGTCGAGAACATTCTGTGTTTGAGGGAACTTCATTCATCCGTGCTTTGCAAGCTGCTTTTTGCCATGGATTTGGGTTACATTGCACTTCAGCAGTGCTTGATGACTCCTGCTAGGGATAGCAGTGGACATAATCTTGCACGCTTTGCCATCCGTGGTAATGTTGAAACTCTCCTGACAAGGGATTACAATCTAAAGGCCAGTTACCAAAGTGGAAACCAGATAATGTGGGCAGGGGACAAATGGGAAGAGTGGAAACCGGGGAAGGACTTATGTCCTGCTTATAGGGAATAGCTCTCTGTGGCCAGGTGGCTCTGAGTTGTTAACTTCATAAAAATGGAGGAAGACAGAGGAGATGTTGTCTTAGCTAGTTCTTTTTCTAGCTACATATAGAAATATCCTGAAAGAACACAGTTAGGTAGGATGGTACATGAAAGTGAAGTTAGGACAGACACATGAAGTTTTTTCCCTTTAAGTACAGCAGAGGGAACAGGTTACACAGGCAGAGGTTTCCAGAAGCCTTTTCATAAAAATCTAAGAAACCCTGAAAGACCTGTAGCGAGAGGAAGAAGAGTCCATATCAACACAACATTTGACTTATAAATATTCCTATCTTAGTAACACACTGAGATCAGGGGCCAAGGCAGGTGTCAAAAATGGGGATTACATTTGTTGTAGTAGTAGCGAGAACCTTCTGTGAGTATTGGCACAAAATTGACGGGGTACTTGACTGAGGAGGAAACGGGACCCAAGGGTAGATTTACAAAGGTTTCAATGAAATTTAAGTGTCAATGACAAGGGAGAAATGGGAATCACTGAGAACGGTCAGGTTATATTTGTGAGTGACAGGAATGGGTGTTTCTGTTGACGAAACAGGACAGCAGATGAGGTATAGTCCAACAAATACCAAGTTTTTAGGTGTGTCGTTTTGCAACCTTTCCTAGCCCTAAAAGTAGCTTTTTTTGACAACCTGTAGAATTTCCTAAGTGACCTTGTAATGAAACTCACGGCAGTTGGATGCACTTGCGAAACACTATCTAGGCAGAGGATTCTTAACATAGTCCCTTCAGCTGGAAAGCTTCCCTATATATTTGGAGAAGAGGATTGAGCAAGAGGAGAGAACTTGCATAGGCAGAGTATTTAATATCAAAAGCATTAAGTACCTCCTGTGAAGATTTGCATATTGATAATATTTGTGCTTTGGCAGGAAATTCCTTCAATACCCATTCTATTACCCTGCTTCCTGAATTACGTGCTGTCTCAAAGTTCAGCGCGTTTCCTCTTTGGAAACCTAACAGTATGTTGGGACCGATTCCTTCAGCCTCTCATCTCGCTGCCTGCACGTGAGGAGTTTTCTTCCAGAAAAACAGCTTCAGACAAGTAGCCCGCTCCTCTGGCAGCTGCTTCTTAAAGCCTGCTAGGATTCAACTCGAGAAAAACGCTGGTGTGGTGGTCGGTCCTTAATTTTCCATCTGCAGAGGAGGCAGTTTTGTGTTACCCTCAGTGCTGCTCACGATGTCGCACCCTGTGCTGGTTGAGGTCACTATTTATGCACTTGGAAGCCAGGCACTTGCTTTCAGGCCCTGCCTTCCAGATCTGGGTAGGTGCAGTCAAGCCCTTTCCACCCCATTATTCAATTAATGGATTTATTCTTAAAAAAGCCATTTCCTTACCCAAACCTGTGTAAAAACCAAGAGCGGCTCTTGCCTGAATGCTTCTGGTTTTGACTCTTCAGAAGTCCTGTCTGCCGGTGAGGAAGGAGGGAGAGTGGGAAAGCTGAAAAATGCTCCTTACTCATACATACTGTTTATGGAAATCATCTTGAAAATGACAGGGCAGCTGTTGGAAAAGGCACAATCCATCTGCCTACATATGCACTTGTTATGAAGGGAATACAGTTGCTGATGTGAATGGAAGGCTTTCAGGGCTGAGCTGCTGTTCCTACTCAAGCCACATTTGAAACCTTAAATTGTTCAGATATGCGCCTGGACTCTTTGCCTGAAAAATGACAGCGTTTGATAGCCCCACTTCTTAGGGAGTTTTCTTCATTACTGATATGTGAAATAGGCATTATACGTTTGTGCTCAACGTGCTTTTTTTTGTTTAAAAATCCTGTGAGACAAGATGAACAAATCATGTCGCTCTGCAAGAAATCTGCATTGGAAGGGAGGAGCTTCTTCAGATGAATAGGGCATATAACTTTTTTTTCCCCTTAAACAGTAATTTACAGACCAAGATGCATGAAATCATTCCTTTTTTTTTTTTTTTTTTTTTTTTTTGTACTGATATGCAATAACAGAATGGTCTGCATAAAGTTTTTTTTGTTTTGTTTTTTTTTCCCCAAAAACCTTCAAGCAGTTATTATGAAACAAATAAATGAACAAAGGATATGAGCAGGAGGCCACGTGCCGCGCAGTGGCGTAGCATTTTTCCAGATGATGGCTCGAGGCATCCTTTTAGCTGTGGATGTAAATGTACCTTATTTTATTTCACAATACTTCTCTTGATTTAATATGGATAACCAGATTTTTGCTCCATTTCAACCTTCCTGTCCCTGGCACTTGTTTTTTCTTGTGAGTAGACTGGAGACGTTTTCAGTAACTTTGTCTTGTGTTACTCCTGAAGATTTTCATATCTGCACACACCCTCCCCAATTCCCCCCCCAGCTTTGTGTGCCCTTTGATTTAATACATGCCTCCTCTGATAATGCAGAGCAAAGCAAATGAGCTCCAGAGCTTCTGCCGAGCAAGGCAAGAGTATCGAAGGGAAGAAGTTTTGAAGTGCTCAGAGCTTTTTGCCATCTCTACTGGGCATCCGGGTGTACTTCACTCAATAGCTGGTCTGTCAGTGCCTGCCTGTGCTCTTCATTGCCCTCCTGGTTTTATTCTTGCCTTCTGTAAGGGCTTGCTCTCAGATCTTTTCTTACTTTGCTTTGACCACTTCATTCATCTCTTTGCCTTCCTTAGCGGATTCACCTTTATTCATTAAATACAACTTAAGCTGTTTTTTTTTTTTTTTTTTTGGCTTCAAGGCTGTCACAGCCTATATATTTATTAACTCCCACATACTATTGTCCTGTAATGCTGTTCTCCATTATTGGCTTGAAAATTTTCTACCCATTTTCAAACTTTTCTGCTCAATTTCACAATAAAAGGTTAATCAGTCAACACCTTTCTAACTACTTTTTTTTTTTTTTTGTTTTTGTAGTAAAAGCCTTGGGAATAGTTTGTGCGCTCATCTATAAGCTACAGGCTTAGATATCTTCTTACAGGAATTTTTATATTACTGTTTTTTCTTGCCCTCATCACTCTCAAAGTACACAGAAGGTAGGATTAGTGTTTTCATATTGCATCGTTGATTTTGCTGGGTTGATCGCTGTGTTTCTGACGTGTGCTGCCATTTCTGAGGAAGCTGCCTGCTTTATCCTGTGCAGGATGATGAATACACTTCTTTACCCTCAATAAATGTTTTTGCCATTCAGTAGAGGAACGTGCTTATCATTTATGTTCCTTTATGTATTTTTATACATACATATATATGATCAAAACTAATTTGTATTAAGGAATTCTGAAATACAAGGCTGGTATACTCTGACTTCTTTTATTTATGTCCATGTGTGCAGGCATGCACACACCAGCAACTCCAGAGATAACATGATATGACTTGAGAAAGAGGGGAAGACGGAGGCAAAGGGGGCTGTGCAGACAGCTCAGTTCTCTTTCCATCAGTTGCTTAGATGGAAAGCAGAGCTCTGTGCTAAGCAGAGTAATCAGCCCTATGTTCTAGAGTTTCTTAATGCAATTAGTTCCAAGCACTCTAGCTGTTCTTCTGCATGACGTTATCCCTTGGAATAGATGCTCATCTGAAACTCTTGAAAATTATTCATTTAAAAAAATGAAAAAGCAGAATATCCAGTCTGTTTACACTAAGAACAAATGCTACTGTTCTTTTAGAGCAAGGCTCTTATTAGCATGCCATCAATTTAATATAGAGAGGCTGGAATGAACCATGAAGTCCCTCAGTGTGGATTGTGGCAAGCTATGTACTCTTAAAGCCTTTCTGCATCTCTGGTGCGACTCTGCGATTCATAGCGGTGATTAATGCTATAGCTATAAGTGCTCATCATCAACATCCTGAAATGTTTTCAAAACATATGGAGTAGTTTTTAAAAGCTTAAACTAAACAGCAGTGAAATAGCTGCAAGCCTACATAAGGCATATTTGTAACAGCGCTTACTATCTCCTTGAAATTATATGTTATGGGAGGGGGTTGAGTCTTTTTTTTTTCTTTTTTTTTCTTACAAATAGTGATGTCCCTCGAGACACTGCAGCCAGTAATTACTACTTGTGGGTAATGCAAGGGAAGGAAGATGGATCACAAAGGTACAGCCAGCCCTATTTGGGGAAGGATAATGCAGGTAGCATAAATGCCAGCTCCTGTGTGAGCTCACAAATCCAGCTCTGGTCCTGGTCTTACAGCACAAGAGCCTCGTGCTCCCCCAGCTTGGAGCAGCAGGGAGAAAAATACAAGGTAACTCCACTTGCTCTGCAAGGCTGGCACAAAGTGCTGCCTGATAAACCACGTTAAACCTTCTCTAGCTCTTAGAGCTGCTTCACACACACAGCAGCAGCATCCCAAATATTTCCCAGGAACAGGCCAGACTCGCATGCAATGGCTGTGTGTGTTCTGCAGGCCTTGTTATGTCAGGCCCAGCACTGTGACACTGCAGATCTGTGGCTTTTTGAGCAAAGGTGACCCTCAGAATGGTATTGCAGCCATCTGGCAGGTCACATAAGTACAGGTATCTGAGGATTGGCAAAGGACATCAAAAATGGTAGCTTTCTTATTTTCTGAGCACTTAAGCTCCTATACAAACAGGAATGAAACATTCTGAATATAAACATGCTGTTGACTTAACATGAAAAACGCTGCAAATGCAGCTTCTCTGTCCCACGGTGTGTTTGTGTTGTTACCCTAACTTTTGAATGTGCTGTGAGAGTCTGATTGTTTATGAAAGCTGCCAGGAAATAGTTGTGAAAAGGGCTCGTGCTGCTGAGCTTCCTACAGCTGTGCTGGAGTTGAACATGGCTGAGCTGCACCACTTGAGGCTTGCCTTAACCGAGAAGGAGATGCCCTTTCATGTGGCAATTTATGATTAATTCTAGATATATATTTAGGAAGGGGTTGAATTGTCCCCAGTTGCCATGCTTATTCTTCTCCTTTATCTTTAAAATCGGTCTAGGATAACTAGCTCGGATGTGGGTACCTTGGCTTAGAAGTCCGTATGGGGTTAGATGAATACAATCTTTTCCTCTTGAAGGAGGATATTCAAAAGGTAAAAAACTTTTGAACCACACGAGGTGAGAGATGAAATGTGAACAGGAAAAAGCGGAGCGCTTTGGAACAGCTTATGAAAATCTTACTAGCTGCTGAAGAATCCACAATCAAGGGAGATATCAAAGACAAAATGGCTCAGAAGAGAGGCAGGAACTGCTATTAAAAATACTCTTTCCCTTCCTCCTGCCACCAGAAATCCCTAAATAGATAACTGTCAGATGTTATTCCATGAATATAAATGAGCAGATAATGAAGCAACGTATAAAATTAGTAAAGTGGGGAAAAAAAAAAAAGGCATGGGTGGAGGCAGGACGGCCGGACACTTAGAGAAAGTAAGATTTTCTTAGGGGAAAAAAGGAGCTTTAATGCTGGTGCTCTGTGACCAGGTACAATCATAAAGACACAGATACTCAATAGATTCATCAGGTGTATGCTTAAAACGCTAGATTTTAGTCAGATTGATGTTGGTGTCATTCTTTCCACTTTAGCAAGCTAGGAGGATGTGTAACAGCCATTAAAATACGACGTAAACTAGAAGATGCAAATAATGTGTACCAAGGAGTTAAAGAAGAGTAACATGAGAAACTCTGTGGAGCACTAATGTAAAATTAAGAGCACTCGGGATTACAGATTGAACCTAGTTTGTGCCAGTACTGGGCAAGCAGTGTGTGACTGTTTTATAGGCTGTCAGCTTGATGTGTATTTTGGGAAGAAGTACTGAAGCAGGACTGGGACCAAGTCATGTAAGTATAGTAAATCAGTGTGAAATGCTGGGAAATGGGACTCATCTCCTGTGTTGTCCTTTTATTTCTTTATAAGGCAGGCAGATTAGTAGTCTCGTGTAAATACTAGCCTTTATGATGGATTTCAAGATTGCGATTTGTCAACCCAAAAATCCCAAGGGAAAAAATTGAAATAGTAAGAAGTGTAGAAACCCAGCGTCAATGGGATTAAACATTGCTCAACAGATTTAAAGCTCTGACTGCCAGTGGAGAATCATCATTGTGTAGTATGTTTCCCCAGGGTGCAGAGAGCTAAACACTGGGGTATTTTTTGGGTTTTGTTTGTTTTGTTTTGTTTTGTTTTGTTTTTTAACCATCTCTTGTGTTAATTTTTTTGGTGGTTTTGGTATGGTGATTTTTTTTTTCTTGCAGGGTGGGGTAGGGAAAGATGAGTTACTCGTTAGAAGATAGAGAAGACCAGAAGCAGGTACACTAACTATTGGAAAGGTACAGTAAAGATGGGAAGATGTCATATAGCAGCCTGTGTATGCCTCTTAGGAAGCACGCTGGTAGCACTCATCTTGAATGCAACCAAAATACACAAGCATCTAGAAATCAGAAATTTAGGTTACGATTATACTTTATTTTTCTGTTTGTTTGTGAAAAACGCTGTGTAGGTGCCTCCTGGATAATCGGTTCAAGAGCTGTTGTAGGCCTTTTTTAAAGGCAGGAGAGAGAATTACATGAAATGGTCCCCTTCAAGGGTGACTGCATTATAACAGCGAGGATTTAGAAGGAAAGAACAACACTGTGTCAGCCTGGGTGTTATTTAGTACTTTTTTTCCAACTGTACATGCTTTGAGGATAGCTGGGCCGTGGCTGTGCCCTAGCGTGTAGCTTCTGTATTGGAAAAGGGAAGGCAAGACTGCTGGTCGATTGCAAGGTACTGTCATGTTAGGAGGTAGAGGAGCAGTGGGAGGCCTGAAAAAGGAATGTCTTGCTCAGCAAGAACTTAAAAATGAGGGGAGGCGAGCTGAAATTAAGGAGCAGACAAGCATGGGTGAAACAGGGCTATAAAATTGAAAATGGGCACTGTGAATCACGCTTTGGAAACGCTTTGATATTTTTTGCTCGGGGTTTTGAGCTGAGCAGTTGAGCATTACCCTGCCAGGCGAAATATGTCGTCGCTGTACCTCTGAAGCATCTGATCAAAAGCATTCTTGCATGCCTGAGTGACAGGGTGGAAATAGAGCATTGACCAGCACTGTGGGGAGCGAGGGTGGGGACAGTGTTTTCAAGAGATTGGCCTTTAACTAAAGGTGTCCTGAAGGAGTGGAACTTCATCTTTTTGAAAGGATGAATATCTAATGTTGTCCGAAAATCAGGCCTTTAGGATACGTGTCCGTGCAGCCAGCAAAGGATGCTGGCCTGCAAAATGCAGTTGTGCTCTATGATTCCTAAAGAGGATCTTCAAGGTCATTGCATGGCTTCTGCTGGATAGGATTTTTTTTTTTTTTTTAAAGGAGTAAAACTTGGCTATATAAAAATAGCACATCAGAAGTGTTGTTTGAGAGTTCATGGAGTTGTCTGGTCTCAAAGCTGAAGTAGCTGAGCTATAGATTACTTCTAGTGCGTCAACATGCAACACAACTATGAGCTGGGGTTAACAGATCACATTCCTAAGTCAAACTGTCTCTGATTCATCTTCAAGCGTTGTTCCAGATCTTCAAAGGAAGCCAGATTCTCTACAGCAACAAATGTTTCTACTTCTCCGAGCTTACTGAACAAGTAAATAAGTCCAGCGAAATCCAAATGCAATTTGGCAAGCCAGAATACTGCTGGAAATGCTTGCCAGAATTGCCTTGGCAAAAGCTCTTCTCTGTTTTCAGTAGATTTGGAATGAAATCAGACAAGATCTCAGCTCGCTCTCCATGGAAACCTAGTGACGGCCTTAAATATTCCTACTACTGGGTGCATTGTGTGCGAGGAGTGTAGCTGCAGGAGCGCGCCGTGCAGGGTTGTTTCCTTGTACACCACCCCTCATCTGTGAGAACTGGGCTATAGCTACATCAGTGGCATCATTCACATGCTTGTTAAATAAATGGGAAAGAACAACCACGTGTGCTTGTAAACTTTACAGCTGTGGGACAACGCTTCCTCCGGTGTTCAGAAGTCGGTCGTTGTTCTGCTTAAATCCGAGCCGATTTCTGTAGGCAGAATGCGCTCAGGAGGGATTCTGGGTTAACAGCTGGCAGATTGATGATCTCCTATTAGAAACATATCCCAGGAGATGGAAGAACCAAAGAATAATGCAGAGAAGTATGTATTAATAGCATCCGATGTATTTTTTTTTTCTTCAAATTTCCTGCAGTGCTAATAGCACGGAGAGAGATGAAACGCTACCGTTTCAGCACTATGCTAGCAGCACAAGGCATATGGTTTGGGGGCATTGTTTAAGCTTCCTAGGTATTTGTGGTGGTAAGAAACTTCAGGGGAATGGAAAATAGCATTTTTACACGTTGTTCCAACAGTAAGCAGGTGAAGAAAGAGTAATAGGTGATGGCGATCAATAATAGAAGTGGGGACGGGGAGGGGAAATGAGTAAATTGCTGTCTAAAGAGAGCAGGAGAACTGCCATGAACCTTGAAATCTCTTGTAGGTCCTTTTTCTACTTCTATTTAGTTTTTAATTTTGTATCACAAAGTAGGATGGTGCAAGATGCTGGTGTGTCCAGTAAGGATGGGTAAGATGGATGCTCTTCAAATACGCTGTACGTGTAAGATTCAGGTCCCAAAAATTAGACAGCATCTCCCTCTGGAGGTCTTTAAAGGCATCTGTCTGCTCAGGGAACTTGGTACTTAATTTAGGAAGACAGCATTGCTAAGTACCTAAACCTTGGAGTTGTCCTGGATAATCCAGTGACAACTTCACTGCCCTGCGTGTTCAATCAAAGCAGAATATATGGGAGGACCAAACTGGTCGTTGACTGAATAGGAAAACTAACCCAGGCCGTATCAGGAGGTTTTATGTACTTATTTTTGCATTTATTTTATGCATTTATTTATTTGATTTATTTTATGCATTTATTTGTTTTTTAAAGAAAAGTTGATTGAGGAAATTGATGCAGGCAGGCCGTATAGAAGACTTTGGCCAAAAGGTCATCATAGTCTGATCGTTTGGCAAAGTGGGTTATGCATCTAGACAAGCGAGTACATGTGGCTGCTGCTTCAGATGACTAGACGCTAAAGAAATGACTGCAAAGGCCAAAATGGATTGAAATATTTTAGCTGATACAACAACAGCGAACACCAGTGAGTAGACTACTGTGTAAGTGATTGTTTGCTGTCAATTGACAAAAGAATAAGAGATTCATTCCACTCACGAGTGATGCAGAAATTAGGTTTTCTACTCCTGCACCAAGTTTCTGTGCTCTCTTCATAGCTGGTGAAGATGTAGGCAATACAGTCAGTAAGGTCTAGACAGCAATTCAGCTGAGCATCCCTCAGGGGCTTAGGACACCTCGTGCCAAGCAGGATCTCCGGACTGTTGGTAGGAACTGCTGATGGATACAACCTGGGACCTGCAGGGATTACAAAAGAAGTTATTGGAATTGAGGTGGGACATCCCAGGGTGTTCAAAGTGGTAGCAGACGCCTGTGTCTTGGTACGTGATAAATGTCCAAAGTGTCTGCTGTAGGATGAGATTAATCTTTCTGTAGGCTTCCTTGATTGTAGTAGAAGTTTATATGGCTTTATATGGTTTAGGTGTCTTGAGTTGAATCCTACCTTAAATGTCTTTTTCTCGTTCTTCTTTAAGTAGCCAGGCGTACTTGTCTGGGTAGAAAACTGAAGAAGATCTCAGGAGAACTGGGATTTGCACAACAGTGTATTTTTAATAGGTCAATGCAATGTTACATAGTTGTCAAGTGCTGACAGTATTTAAAGATAATCTGGCATTTAATTCCCTGAATGAGTCTTTTTCCTTGAGTAAGTCTCAGGATTTAGTAGCTCTCTCGTCCCTCCTGTCTGCTGACTGATCCCCACGGATGCGTTTCCCTGGATGTATGCAGGACATGGGGGAGCTCTGTGAAGTTGCAAACCCTGGGTTTGTCCTCTACCACCTGACAGCCCAAAGACTGAAGGGTTTCAATTTCAAGATGGATCAAGTGGAGCATATTGGAAACCTGTAAACAAGAAGTCTGATCTCCCCTCTTTTTTCCCCTTAAGTCTGCACCATAGCAACTATCTGCGTGGAAGGATTTTATGTCTTCTACGAGGAAATCCGTAAAGAAGCCTTGTTCTTTTGTTCGTTTCTCTTACAAAGATGTATTTATATGTGGGCTTGGAAAGTTGGATGTTGCGTTCATGGGAGGAACCAATCGCAGATACCAGCTTAAAGACTTATTTTTTCCTGTTGTGCTTCCTTCCCTGTTGATGTGTACAGAGTTGAGAATCTTATTGTAAAGGAGCCGTGAACTCATACTGAAAATAATGTGCAGGTCTTCTGCATTTTTTCTCCTTGATAGGAAGTTGTGCAGGTTTTCCACATCTTACCTAAACGGAATGAAACCGGGAGCTTTAAGAAAAGAAGAATGTAAATGTTGCAGCACAGAGTTTGAATAATTAAAGTTTGGAACTGAACTTGTTTTAGCCTGAGGCATCGTGCAGTTGTTGCTTCTGAGGACAGCCTCACTTCAGAGCGACCTGTATCCTTTGTCAACATGGCCGGTTTAAAATGGATTCAGCCCCCGGTTCATCAAGCAGCAGTGTGCTGGGGGGGGAAGAAGGGGCAATTGGTTCTCATTAGGATAGATGCAAAAAAGCTGGAAGTGAAAAATAAAGGCATGGAAAATATCTTCCTTGCAGTAGTGTCAGCTGGACCCAGATCTAAGCATGTGCACCACTTCTGTGTGTGGTTATACGTGTTTTTTCCATCGCCAGCTGCCTGTTTGGTATTCATGAAGGTGCTTGCACTGTGGGTCTGAAGCTCACATATTCCTGTCTGGGTACTCACCTTCAGGTGCACGTGGTTTGCCTTGGTTCAGAAGTGCTTGGTCTTCTCTTCTCTCAGCTTCAGTAGCTAAGTGTACTCATTCGTCTTAGTTAAAATAGACTTAAAATGTTTGTAGGAGAATTGTACCTGGTGCTTGGAAGTCCCTCGGACTTCTGGCACTTGCTGTCTGGTGTCTTGGGAGATGGGTGACTGTACTTTGCCACATCATCGTCAGTGCTTCTCTGACAGGAGGAAGCTTTCTAAACAGGTGGCAGACTACACTTGCTAGGTGTGTTGAGTTACAGAGGTGTTATACACAAAGATACTTTCTCCTCCATAAAATCTGTAGAAGCAGCAAATCCTCCTAACTCCAGACTGTCTGCTGCTTCAGATGCTGGTCAATAGCTCATAATAAAACTTGTATAGTTCAACTTCTAATGTATGGAAATGGTATTTTTGCTTTAAAAGTAAGGAACTTGTAACTTTCTGAAGATGTTCCGGGGCTGCGGCAAATCTGTTCTGTTGTGTGAAGTATGTGAGTGGAAACAGCATGTGCTAAAAATTGCGTCATGAACTAAAGCAGGGTTGTGACATACATCGTGCATTGAGAAATAGTTTGCACTGGATTCCATTTCCTTGCTGTAAAGGAAGGAATAAATCGTGAAGGTATAAATCGTGTTGATTTCATTGTAAGCAATAAATCAGTTTTAATTGCATTTTGCCAACTTTTTGCCTTTTGTTGCTAGTTTTTTTTTTTTTGCTTTAATTGGCTGCAACCAGTTTTCTTCTCATAAGAAAGAACTGTCAGCTGGTGGAAATTTCTTTGAGCTGACCAAAAAAGTAACTAATGTGCTATTAATGCAGTAATTCATGTATGCATATGTTTTCTTCTGCTATGATTTGTTTCAGCTCTCATTTTCAGTTTCCAGTCACCTTAAAATGAATATTAATACAATATTTACATTTTGGAAGACAGGGTATGTATTTTCAAATCTTGTCTGGGAGATTACTTTTGCTGTAAATGTTGCTGATTTAATTAATTTTCTACCTTTTTAAAGAATACAAAGATGTGATAGGAAACTGAACATTGTTCAGTCTTCTGTTTCACATTTATCATATTCAAAATAGAGGGTCTTATTGCTTTAAAAATTAAAATCCAAACCTAATCTAACTTTCAACTTCATCTGCAGTTCCCGTTTTAGCATCCCTTGACCTTACCGCTGTGTTGGTGGGAGGTGTCGTGTTGCTGGGCTCTCAAACCAAGTTTCCTGGCACCGGAATGAGCAGCACCGGGACAGATTTTCTATTATGAAGAGGGTGTATATGTTATCCTGCTTCTTAAATTTGTTTTTTTGACCTCTGCTGAAATGGCTAACGGGTACAACACAATTGTTTTTGATGTTGTTCTGCAGCGGCTTCGGTGCAGCTTGTGATGCCTGCCTGGGCTGCGAGCAGCCAAGTGTCAGTAGCTGCAACCCAAAAGAGAGAACAGGGTATTTCTAGCTGGAAATGTGTGTCAGGATAGGTGAGAAAGTAGGCATCACTGCTTTTTCATCTCACCACAAGGCAAATACAGGCTCTCCAGTTATTTTGTGTGACCTCCTAGCAAACAGCCCATGTGGCCTTTGCTTTCTGGTTTGTGCTCAGTGCATAGGCTAAAACTGGGATGTTGTTGAACCCCATGTAATGCTCCAGTTCTTCAGATAAGATCCATAGATTTTCAGTGCTGGTCAAAAATATCTCCAGAAAGGAAGTGCCCGAGCTGCTCACATCCCTTTCTTCTCCCTGTAATACTTGGCAGGCTTTCACTGAGCTGGGTCAGGAAGTTAATATGGTGTGGTAGTTGGAGAGGTCACTTCCATCGAGCAATCTGAAACACTAGCTGCTTGCTCTCATCTTCAGCCAGGAAGGCCGCAGAGAGGACTGTAGGCAGTCACTTGAGTTTTATGTTTAATTTTTTTTTTTCCCTTTGGTGCTTCTAAGATTTCCTGGTGTTGTAAGAACTCAGAAAAGCAAACTAAGCTTTCCTCCACTGGATGGCTGGGTCTAGAAGGGATTTGCTGTGAATCGCTTTTTCTGAGAAGCAGCCCACTAAGTTTTTGCACCAGGGCGAAGCTGAGCTATGGAGGTGAGTGGCACCAGTCCAGGTTAACACGGTGATTCCCGGCCCTGACTAGGGCAACAGGATGCAATTTAGCAGCCCCTATGCTGGAGGAGGCATGGAAATTTTTAAAAATATTTCCATTGCCAGGCCATTAACTTATGAAAAATCTTATGCCAGGGCCTGTCTCTGCCCTTATCTTCTGCTGCTGACCCTCGAGTTTCTCCCTTTCAGCTGCTCAGATGCACCCTGAAGGCCTGTGCTGCATGAGCAGCAGCTGGGGCTGCCACAGGCATCAGCTGCGTCACAGCACTGGGGGAGAGGGAGAAATAACAGCAACCATGATGTGTATTTCTCATATGCCTGCTTGCCTCCTATTGTAAGTTGACCTTATGATGTTATAAGTTTGAATCGTAGGCAAAATGCATGCTGAGAGCAGCCTTCTGCTACTTCCCTGGGTTCGTAGCTAAGAGACTGCAAACACTTCAATTATCAAGCGGACTGACTGGGTTTTCCAAAAGTTATAATTCTCATGAACTCTGTGAAGCTAGGAGTTTATATTTATATATCCTACTCCTGGATTATAGTTGTCTGTATTTATTTGTATAAGCATGGGGTACAGCATGTACTATTTGATGTACTATTTTTGATGCTCGCTGTATTGTTCCACTTCCTTCAAATAAATAAAATTAAAAATAGGCTAATATTTCACAGCACGTTGAGTGGTGAAAGGTCGATGCTAATTAAGTATCACTGACAAAGTGCGTGTATGGAGACCTACAGGTGACACCGAATCTTTGTCAAATAAATACTTCAGCTACCCCTGTCTTTAGTTTGCCCAAACTTAGTGAAAATACTGTTTCAGCATTAAAAAAAAAAAAAAAACTAAAATCCCCAAACCACAGTGATAAAGCATTCCTTTATTTTATACTGGCACTACTTGGGCCTTGCATTTGTCTGTGTGTAAGGCAGCAAGAGGAGGAGAGGTGGGGATGGAAATAGAGAACTGTTGCTAAATTGGTACCTTTCAGTTCCTTTGTTCAGCATAAGATTTACTTTAACCACAGTAAAATAGATGTGGTTTTTAAAGAAGCCGCTGTTTGAAATGACTAAAAATGCATCAACATTTGACTAATGCACAATTTACTGCTTTTTCATGGAAATTTTTTTCTCTTTTGCTTCAAACTTTTTTGTTGCACAGTATCAGAAACTCTATCGGTGGCAGTGCCATTTGTGTAAACACCGTCCGCGGGCTGGCTCCAGGGCTGTGTTTGTTCAGAGAGCTAGCCGGGAGACTCCCTTCCAACAGAGGAAATGGGCTGATGCGTACGAGCTCTCGCTTGGGATTGTTCACATCCCCAGAAGCTGTATCCTCTGCAGGAAAAAAAGGGCTTGGACCCGTGCCACGGCGTGGCCGCGATGTTAATGAGTGGGAGAAGCCATGTGTTCGTCGCCTGCCGCAGCAGCAAGCTGCTGATTCGGGGAAGGGGTGAGGAAACAAAAAGTGAGCTTGGATGAAATAGAAATGTGGCACTTAATCCTCTTCTAACTGCACGCGGCGTGCCCAGTATTGTGTTGCAGGCGGTGGGGTGAGGGACGCGGAGCTATTGAGCGTACCTGAAATCTATGCGGCGGGAAGACCCAGATCAAATGGGATCTGGATCCAAGCCTCATTGCAAGCACGTTGCCGTTGCCAAACAGAAACCTCAGCTGGGTTTCTGTAGAACTGAAGCCCTGCTTGTTTTCATCTCGCAGCAACTGTTGTTTAATACAGATGAGCAACTTGATCTTCTTGGGTTGCGCACATACCATAGTGATGAGCCTCACCGAAATACTAATAAAGTTTTAAACCTACAGCCTGCTTAGGAGAATATAAAATAAGTCCAGGTGAGTTTTGCTACCATCCTTCTCTTAAAGTAGGGAGTTGAAATCCTTTTCTCAGTTTAAGGGTTGCTGCTTCAAACAATACCTATTGCTGCTCTTAACTTTCATTGGTCTTACTAGTTTGGCAGCCCAGGCCTAAAATGAGAGTTGCTTTTACTGCCAAGTTGAATGATTTCATAAGCAGTCAGCTTGGTGTTAAACGTGACCATCCCTGGGAGGATTTTGGGCACAGGGTGGTCTCTGCGAGCTCCCTGCTGTGGCCATGGGTGGCAGCGGCAGGGTGATGGCGGTGGGCCCGGTGCTCCCGGGGTGCCAGAGGCCTCTCGCACCAGGGCTGGGAAAGGAGGCTCTGGAGCTCTACCTCGCACTTCTGTTCAGATGCAGGGTTGAGGAAAAGCACAAATGCAGCTCGATAGAAACTAATGTGGGGGATAGAGGCTGGCATCGTGGGATGCCTGGAAGTGGAGGATGGGGAAAGATGAGCATGGACCTTGACAGGCCTAGACCGTGGCGGTAGCTGCTGTTTGGTTCAGTGAGAAGGGGTAGCTGTAAGAGGATATAAAGGACACTTCTCAGTGACTTCTCAGGCTGTTTTTACTGGCAGGAGCTTTCTGAATGTGTAACATTCACAGCAAGACTTTTGCCTTTCCTGAATTCAGAGAGTATTGCGTAAAAGTGAATCTGGAAGAGGAAGAGACCCTGGATGAGACAAATGTCAGGAGCAGCTGAAAGGGCTGCAACTGAGCTTTTGATCGTAAGGAATCTGCAAGACTGGGTGGTTGGCTGGGTCTGTAGAGTTTCTGTACTGATGAGGTGTTTGAGTTGGCAGGCCTGCTTTTCTCGAGCAGTGATGCAGAGATGAAGAAAGATTTCGTATGTACAGAGAGACAGATTTGGAGTAGAGGCGCTTCTCTGGACTGTGTTCACAAAGGTGGCAATTTTTTTTCTTTAATTGCAAAGTAGATTACCCAAAGACTAGATGTCCAGATGGCCTTTTCAGGATCTCCACTTTAAAAACAAGTGGAAGGCCTTCTGATAGGGAAGAAGGAGAAGACTATGTATGTATAAAGCAGGCTAGGTCTGGGCTATCAAAGAAAGGATGATTGACAGCTCAAAATGTGTAGGGATGGAATAGTGCAAATATCTCTGCCCTTGGCAAGAACACTACAAACTGAGCTAACCAAAAGATCTAGGATAGAAATAGAAAAGTGGAACTTGAGGCAACTACTGTGCTCAGAGATTAAATGAAAATCCGGGAAGTGAATGAAGAGGTGAGGAGATTGAAGGATTTAAAGTGTAGGAAAAACAGCCGAAGCATAGGAATACCCTAATAATGGTAAATGCGTACTTGGCTCTAAAACTTGCTTGTAAATCCTTAAAAAAGGGATATAATAAAAATCAAATCTGTTTCAGCATGGCTACGGTAACCATAAGTGTTAATAATAAGAACAGTTTTTGCTGTTCTTATTCAACAAAATTCAGAGCAAAATTCAACATTTACTCTGTGAATTCTAGTAGCAGTCTTGTAGGGTCAGTTCTTCTTGCCCCTGTTGGTGTAAGTCTCTCAAGCGTTGTGCCAAACCTCAGCTCTGGGTTTTATGAATCTACTTGGCCACATAAAAATGACAAAATTTCAGGTTTGCAATCTCTCCTCTCAAAAGCATCTTTATCTTGAACTTTTTTTTTTGGTAGAGGGGAAAAAAAAATGCATCCATCATACTCCATCTGCTCTGTCATGCAAATACTGCCTTGTCACTACTGAAAGGCCAGCCTGTCTCAAAGCCTCACAGATTGAATGCCATTTGCTGCAGTTCATTCAATAGCAGAGCTAGCTGCCTGTGGGTGTAGAGAAATTGAGTTAGAGGCTAGCTGAGCGTGCTTTAGGTAGTGTAGAGGGCAGTGCCTTTACTCAAAGGAGAACATTTCATTTAAAGATAAATCTGTAAACGTGTAAGAAATGAAGTTGCACCAAATAGTAACTGTACGTTTCTCTCTACCCAAATTTTGCTGCTGATGTGACATCTTAAGTAATTTTTAAGTGCAGCTTTGCAGTTTTGCTGTTACCCAAGCTGAAAATCCTTTTTATCTTCTTTTAAAAGTTCGAGTTTTAAAAGATGTTAGATCTTCTGGGGAAAAGGGCCAGCTCTTCTGTTTTTCTGGCATAGTGTGAAGGCTGGCTGTTGAGTCATGTACTCTTGGTGCTGGTAATGTTCTTGATATTTCCTGAAGAAAAAGTGGCTGGAACAGCATTTGTCACCTGAGCATATCAGAGTGGGAATGGGCTCAGTGTAAAACTGAGGCTTTTTTTTTTTTTTTTTTTTTTTCAGTTTTGATTGGGGGGGGGATGTCTTGTAGAAGAACAAGTGTTTACTTGTAGAGAATTTGAGGGAGAGAGGTTAACAGAGAAACTATGAGCCTCAAGGGTCTTTGTTACAATTAGAGCCAAGACTCGTGAATTAAAAATTCCAGTTTAGAGAGTACACATAAATTACCTCTTGTTTTAACCTGACAAAGACTTGCAGTTGTACGGAACAAAATGGGAATTGTGCAAAGGTTTTCTGATGAAACTCAAAAGCAAGGTGAAACTTGCTTGTAGGTTTTGTATTTAATTAAGCACTTAGTCAGGTTTGCAACAGACCTTGCCTTCCCTCCGAAGTCCGTGATCAGACTGCTCAGAGAGGAGCTACAGAGCTCATCTGAATTGGGGAGGTTCCAGAGCTTAGTTTAGGTACGAAAATAGAGGTGTTCTTTGGGTATTGCATGTTGAGTAGTTTGGGGGCTTTCTGTGAAGCAGTTTACTTCAAATTCAGTTCTGGGGGGGGATGCTGCTGCTGCTCTGCTTCCAGGTAGGTTCTTCGCCTTCCCATCAGAATTTTATGAGGTAAACCCTACAGAAAGCTGTCCGCCTTTGTGACTTTTATTTTTTCCTTATTAACATCCAGATTGTACAACACCTATGTTAAGAAAATGTAACTGTTCCAAGAAAGCTTTGTCATGTGTGTATTTCTGCAGCTCCTCTAACTTTATTCAACTTACAAAACCATACAAAAGAAAGCAAAGAGGGAGGTAGACTTAAAAGTTTCAGTTGAAACCTCAGAGTTTTGTTAAAGCCACTGAGTCACGACAGAGATTTTTCACTGAATTCTCTGCCTAGCCATCAATCTGAAAAGTTAATTTTCTGTTATTTTTGTAACATAATTTCCTTTAATTCTTTGATTTTTTTTTTATTTTTTTTTACATTAGACTGCCTTTTATGTGTACTGAGTTAACTGCGTTTGGTAATAAAAATGAAGATGGTTTTGTTATATCATGCAATAAGCCCGTATTAAAACTACAAAGACACTTTCTTATATTATTCCCGTATCTAAGAAATTAATTAGACATTAAGTTATCCTAATGTAAAAATCCATAGGTCGGTGTATATTTGTTGTAAAAAATATGCTAGTAAGCAAAACAAAATAACAAGCAATCGAAGATCTCACCAACATCCAAAACCATTTTGCTTGGTTCCGTGTCAAGCAAAAATGACCTTGTTGAGGTATTTTTTTTTATTATTATTATTTTATTATTATTATTTTTTTATCACTTGGCAGTTTTCTTTGGTTTCTATGAGTTCTGGTGCTCTCTTAATAAATATTTTTTCTTTAGAGTGAGACATTAATAGCAGTGAGAAAGAAGGTTCAATCCATAACTAGCAAAGCTGCAGATTCTTGCTAAGACTAAATAATGTTGCAGGTCACATTTGGGATGGGGGAGTGGTTTCATTTTTTCATTGTTTTTAATTTTTGCACTAATGGTCTAGAACAAGTCCTGCCCTTTGTGCACGTAGGCTTTGAAACTTTTCTAATTGGTGTCTTTAACAGCAAAGTGTGTAATTGCATTTGGAAGTGAGGCAGCAAAAAATGGTTTTGTGCCACATCTGTCTTGCTGAGACCAATTCGTACCAGCAAGGAAATGCTAATTTGGATACTTATTTGCATACAGAAATGAGGTAAACCCTGCTATCAGAAATTTCTGAGTAGATCCATCTCAACCAGAGACACTCGTGAACACTTGAACTCTTGTCAAACATTGCAGAACAGGGGAGGAGCTTCTGCTGTAGCACAAGGACAACCGTGCTAATCCTCCTTTCACAGAAAAGTTTTATTTAGCGTAGCAACCTCGTTGCTAAATATTCACCAACGCTTAGCAGCAGCATCTGAGGAGACTAAAGGTATTTGGGAACAGCCTGAATGTGGACGTGGGGGGCAGAGACGCATGCCATGTCTGGGGTGTGAGGGAGCAGGGGATTGAACCTTAATCGGAGGTGCTTGAATCTGAAGCTGCTTCTTGGTGTCCTGCACCCAGAGAAACTGATCTCTGTCCTTACAGCCTTATATTTCAGCTTTTGCCTCCCTTGATAACAGTCAAATAAGCCTATCTGATAAGCCCCAAGGGCTGTTTCTTAATATTGAAGTGAGATTTTCTATTTTGTCCGACTTTCCATTCAGGGCTGATGTCCACGCTGGATCTGTGCACCCTAACAGTTGGGGCTTTGCAATAAATACCCACGCCAGCCTGGTGCGGAAGCTTGAACCATCAATTCTCTAGGTTGTACTGACATCTGGTGGCAGTTTGTATGGTTAAATTGTGCTTCAAACCTTTTTCACTTGGAGATCAGGCAATTACCCATTTACAGTCTGCTTTCTTCTGTATTTCACTGAACTTAGAAAAAATATGGCTCTGTTTGGTGGCTGCTCTTTTCCCACTACCTTGCTTCTGACAGTTGAAGGGGGAAAAATAGTTTAAAACTGCTGAAAATAATGTTTTTTTTAGCTAGTTTAAAAATGTATTCAGACCTGTAATTTCAGGTTTGTTTTTAATTTTGTGTGTCTTGTAGCAGTTGTATGGAGGAGCCCTGCCACCCCCTTCCTCAAAGTGCTGTAAAGTGACTATTTCATGAGGGAAATGAATGGGATAGTTTTCTTTCTTTGAAGCCTTGGGTACTCGGCAGTTGCTAAAGGAGGTTTCTGAGGTGCATCTCCATTTTCTGTCTTCCCCTTTAGAGATCCTGGGGTTTCTCTTTACATATCCAGATACATATATACACGCTTCCAAAATATAATGCAGAATGCTCTGAATGGGGAGAAAACAAGAATTCATTGATGTGAGCTGTGAGCAATTGAATAATATTACCAGGAACAAAATCTCTGGACACGCTTCCAGGAGGAGGCAGGTGGAGAAAAATAATAAAAATAAATAAATAAATAAAAATCTTGGCAATTTGGAGGGGAATGCTCCATGTAGAAGGAGGAAAAGGAGGTGAGCAGTTTGCAGTCTTCATAGCCATGTCAGGCTTTTCTTCTGGCCGTGAAAGGATGGAGACATAGGAAAGGGGGATCCACTGGACTCCAGCTAAGCATGAAGGATGCCTACTGTGTGCATCATAGATGTGTGCATTATAGATGAACTTTGAGTGGTTTTGGACACCATTTCAAGCTTTCATTTGTAAATAGAGGTATAAGGGGGCTTACCATGTAAATAGTGCCTTGTTAGTTTAGCTAATGCCATAATACCTGCAATGTTCAGTGACTCTTTTCCCCATTTTAGTGGTAATGAACGCATGGAAAGTAGCAGACATCATTCATTTGTCAGGCTGTACGGGTGTTATACCTGTACTGTTGGGTGTTATAACCAAGTGATTGTAACAAATACTCTGTGAAGTGAGCAGTGAGTAATTTGGGTGTGCTGGCACCCAACTTCCTGCCTTCGCAAGCAATTAAATATCGAACTTGCTAGACAGGGAATTGAATAAGGATGTTTTTTTTTTTTTTTTTTTCAGTACTTCAATCTCATGCTTCATTGTGAAATAAAGTGAGTGAACACTGGCAGTCCCTTCATGGTGTGACCTGTACTGTGCAACTCCAGATCTCTTCCAGGTGACAGCGGGGCACTGCTTCACTTGGGTTTTGGGGTGGTTTTCTTTGTCATTGTCCCTACACTACATTCTTTCAGCAGCCACTTCCTTCATAACTCTCTGTATTACCTTTTACAGCCCTACCCTGTGAGTGTAAGGCAGCCAAGAGAAGGAGAGCAGCTTCTGGGGTCAGCCAAACAGAGTTTCACTAGCTCCTCGCCTCTTTGAGACCTGGGGTGGAAGGCTTCACTGCAGCAGCTTGTTCTTACCATTGTAATATCTTTGCTGAGACCACGGTCACCCACGTGGCTGGCTGTACCAGCAGTGCCTGCCCTTAGCAGCTGAATTCCAGCATAGCCCCGTGAAGGACTTGGCTGGCAAATCACCATTTTTTTCCCTTCTCAGACAGCTATGGAAGGGCCTGCTTTGCAATAACAGCTGGTTTTCTTTGCTGCTGGCTGTTCAAACATCAATGAGGAACTGTGCCTAACGTGTGGTAAGCACCTACCCCTTTGGCAAAGGAGCATGATGTACTGTAGTCCCTGCCCTTCCCCTAGTATCTAGCTTTACAAGCATTCTTCAGACTTCATGAGTATTGGTAAAAATAAAATAGTCGCCTGAAATGGCTCGGAAGTCAAAGGCAGGTGATAGGGAAGCTGTAGAAATACTGGACCTGTGTTTAATGTTATCATCTAATTGCTGTCGTGTTCTCCTGTCACTTGTTTTGAATGTAATCCCTTCAGAGTAGGAATGTGTGGAGTATAAATGTGGTGTTTATCAGAAGATTTCCTCAGGTTGCTTGGAGTTGTCACAAATATCTGGTAGGTAGCATTTCTGAAACACATATGCAAACCTGACTTGAAAGTCCTGAATCGCTTGTATCATTCATTTAGATGCTGAAAAGAACATACAGCAAGTTTCAAAAGGGATTGTGGCGTTCCGTAACAATATCAGACAATATATTGCTTAGCATTTATTCTGATATTTCTGGTTCTGAATTTCGGGGTTGCTTTTTCTTTACCTGTTTGAGTATTTCCTTGTCACTGCATCGTTTGCCTTGATAAGTTTTCTTTCTTTGTGTGCAGACACTATGTTCCCTGCTATTGCACTGCCTCTCATCAATTTTCTGCAATATAAATCTAATAGCTACAATAGTTCATAGGCATATTTTGAAAGCAGATTTCTTTATTCCTGTAGAAAAAAAGCCAAAGCAGATTTTTATTTCCCTACTGCTTTCTCCATAGCAAAAAAAAAAACAAAAAACAAAAAACAAAAAAACGTTTTTGATCTCTATATTTTACATGGTTGTGTTGTTTTGGTCTTACAGAGATAGTGCTGAGAGAGAGATGTAAATAGTTTTTAAGTTTCCATTTAATTTCTATGTATTCAAAGTTATGTCTGATTTTAAGACCCAAAGTTTGAATTGTACAGGGAAAATAAAACAATAGCAAGTAAAAGTTCGAACCAACAGTCATAAAAGATGCAAATCAAGATGATGATATGATTCATCACTTGAGTAATATATAAAGAAGAATTTCATCGTAGCCCTTAGAGGATCAAAATCGGCTCTGTTAACGATAGAAGTATCAGATGCCTGTCTGCCAAAGGATGAGAGCGCCGTGGTAATTTCAGTCAGAAACCACAGCGGTATTGTATTTTCTGCTCTCTCTTGTCAAGGGTTGGAGTTCCTTCTGTAAATTCAGCTGGAAAGCCTTGAATGAGAAGCGTAAGGCCTGGCCCTAGGCAGCACTTCTTGAGTGGGGTTTTTAGGGGAAGTTGCATCTTCTGAGCGTAGCACTAGTGTAAGAAACGTAGCTGCTGACCAGAGGACTCGTTTCTTCATCAGGGACAGCTCGAGAAGGAAGCCTTGTCATTCTTGCAATTCCTTGGTCAGAAATGTTCAGCCTTTGCTGCTGCAGTTCCTATTGCTTTGTAGCAGACTGGAAGTTGAAGGTGATCTGTACCTTCTGATTTATTATTTCAGCTTTTCAAGTTCCTATGCATCTCCTGTGCCTTCCTGTGAATTCAGAAGTGGGGCATGCAATTACATCGTCCCCCTCTTTCTCTCTCCTGCTGCTGTAGCTTTTTGTCTTGAGCAAAGCCAACGGGGGTTTTGTGACTGCGGGAACAGGGCCCTTAGATATGTGACCTGATTTCCAGAAGTACTGGAATGAGATGCAGCTAATGGTAGAGGAGAAACTTGTACATGAACGGTAACTTCAGTCCAACTAAAACATACGTTGAGCCCAGAGGTAAGATGTTTCTTCAGAAAGCTTTTTAGGATACTGTGCTTGGTGAGAACAGCACCAGTATTGGAGCGACCACTTCTATGGATTAAGTGCTCAGATAAAGCTCCTCTGCCTATTCAGTAGCAAACAAACTTTTCTGAATTTAGGTTGTTCTGGTTCTGTGAGGTGATTCAGGTCCCCAGTTACTTGCACACATGGTTTTGCACATGCTTTATTTTTTTTTAAAGTAAAGGCTATTAATAATCTTCTTGCAAAGTGTTTCTTCTGTTGCACTAAAACCTGTTTAAGTGAATTTTTACCCTCTTCTGAGGATTTTGGCTTTTATTCTACATGAGCAGAACTTTTTCTATGTATGATTAGATTATCTTGGGTTTTATTTTTTTTATTATTATTTTTTCCTTTTCTCTTTCCCCTGGAGATGATATATCTAAAGGAACTGAATACTTTAACTGGTTCTGAGAGGAATGTATCATTTCAAACTTATCTAGACTGCTGTTACAGTCATCTGTTATTGTATAATTGGAGACTGAAGCTTATCAAGCCATAATCTTTAAATGTATCCTTTTCCTCACGGTACTCAAAGACACCCCAAACCCATCATTCCTCTGATAATTAAAATGAGCTAGATATTGTGTGTATTCCTCTAAGCCAGCACGGTAGGGTACTGCTCTTAAATTATGTTAAAAGCTTCCAGTCCTTTAGATAAATTACATGATAGCTTTTACTTGTGGAATCCACAAGTCTTTTCTACCTGAGTCTTTTTCGGTTAGTATATTCATGTGCACTCATTAAAATGATGAATTCTCTCTTTGCTGCAGGCACAACTTGAAGAGATTCGGGAGCACTCTGGAGTGAACTGGCAGGAAGCCTTGTAATACAGCTGTGGCAATGAGAGTGGCTGTCCTCGGGAGATGCTGCAGCTCAGCTTTATCATGATCTTCTTTCTTACGCCTCTCAACGTATGCACAAAGGACTTAATTTTGTTCAGGATTCGTGTGCTGTACAATAGTCACGGGTATGAGGTTTTCTCCTCCTTTCACTTGATGCCTGCATGTTTCCTGCAGTCAGTGATGAAGTCTGTACTAAGTCTGCTGACATTTGGTCTGCTCTCAAGAGTTCTGAGTGACAGGTACTGTAAACATCCTACACTCTCAGCTGTGGAAACTTAGAAGGCTGGGAGAAGGCTGTTTACTCTCCCTGCCTCGGAAATCATCCGGAGGGCAAGGATGGAATATTGTGAACTCCACGTTCGTTGTATTTCTGACAGCCTGAATTTCTTCTTTTACTTTACAGTGTCAGTAAACAAGTGGCAGCATTATATCATGCCGTCAGGGTCTTGCATTCTGACTGAGGTTTGAACCCATCATAAGAAGGGCCTTACAAATATGCCTTATCCACCCTTCTGGTGTGAGGGAAACTGAAATGGTAGAAATAATACGTTACAATACCTTCATCCTTAAAAATGAGATAAAACAGTGTAGTGGTACATACAGGTTACAGTGGAGGCACTTCCAGGTTTGTGCACCAGTAGTCTGTTTAATTGAAATCCTCCTTAAATGTTTGTGTCTTGCGTTCTAAGATTCAGTTCCTGTTTTCCTACACAAAAGAACTAGAAATGCCTGAAGGCAAAGAAGTTCTAGGGGACTTCAAGTTTCAGTTTCTTTTCAAAGAAATTGAGGTGTCAGCAATGATCAGCTCCATCTCTAAATTAACTGAATTGAAGATACAAGGGTATTTACCTTACATTTTCTACTTGCTTTTGTCTGCTACTTGCCATCCAGCCTGTATTATGCTTTGTGCAATCTCTCTTCCTCTTCTTCCTTGTGTTTCTATTTCCCATTAGCTAAGTAGGGCTTCTCACTTTAAATGCAGAATAAGCTTAAACATTTTTTATCCTTTTAAATCTAATACCCTACTGGCACAGTCTAAATCCTCATGAAATGTAATTTTACAGCTATTCTTAAGCAGTGACTTTGGCAGAAAGAATATTATTCCCCTACTTTTTTATTTCTTTATTGGAAGGGACATCTTTTGTGCTTTCTAAGAAATTTTTCATAATGCAGTTAAGTTCAAAGATCACCTTCTAGCTCCTTTTGTGATAGCATTCTTATGTCTAAAGATCCCGCTGCTTCAGCTTTTTAGCAAAGGTGTTTAAATAAAAATCTCTGGTATAAGAGATGTTCTAGAGAGTTTAAATATCAGGGTTCAGAAAGTGATGGAGGTAGAAAGAGAACAGCAAAATGGTAGAAGATCATGTAAGGATTTTCTGCAAAATGGATGAAAAAGAAGTGAAACCATTAGGCAGATCCCAAAAAAAGCACACGATTAAAAAAAGGTACATGATTTGAAGCAATAATTTTTTGGAAAAATGAATTGGAGAGGAAAACAGAGTTATGGGGTCTTAATTCTGTAGCCAAGGAGTATGTTCATGAGTTGAGGTCTGGCCGTGCAGTAACAATAACAAGTACCATTTTTTCAGGTTTGTGGGGTTTTAACTCACGATTTGTATAGTGATGTTACAAGTCAGGTTAGTCTTACAAAATGACTGTTTTAAGGAGAAATGAGCTGTTCAGGCTAGTCAAACGATAGAGGGTAGCATTTCCTAACACACATGGTTCCCTTGGCAGAGAGAGATCTCCAAGGGTGATGGAGCACACAGCTACATCCTCCACTGTATGACAGCACTGCTAGTAGGCTGTGCTGCTGAGGAAAGACCTCCGCTTGAAAGGAAGTATCATCCTAAATTAGTGTGTGTTTTTATTATTATTTTATTTAGATTTGCTTTAGGTTTGGAACCATTATTTTGTGTCAGACGGGAAAAAACTTCTCTATATTTAGCATTACCTATTTGTTGGCTAATGGTGAAATTCCATCTTTGATTTTATCAGTGTAAGCTGGGAGTGTTGGAGCTGTTCTCATGCATTCTTCCCTGGCCACTCTTTCCTGTCCTTTAACTTGTGCTGATACTGATGTTTGTTTAAACAGCCAGCTAGCTCAGTGGCTTGACCCAGCTGAAAATTAAACAAGCAAGCCAGCTTTTATCTGAATCAGCTGAGTAATAGCTTACTCCACCACTGTGATACTGTTGCCTAAAATGGTAATTCCTTCAAATATGGCCACTTTCCTGAAGGGCAAGAACAGAGCTTACAGTAAACAGACCATAAAATCCTAATACAAGAAGGTGAAATCACAGGAATTTGTATATTTTTGCATTTTATTTGGTATTCTGTTAATGCTGTTTGAAAATAATTGCAGGTGTGGTGCTAAGATAAATTCAGATAAAATTGTTTTAATTAACATTCTTGATTTCTTGAAATCCATTCGTGCTTCTGTTTCTTTGAAAGCTTTGTTTGTGAAGTCTAGTAAGCAAATTGTGTTGGACGTGGGGAGCTACCAGTAATTTTGCTCCCTCCACACCTTTAATTATGATGGTATCCTCTGATGTATTTGCACAAGGCTGAGCATTGTATAAATTAGGTTATTCCTAGATCATAAGTGTGGTTTTTTGTGTGTGTGTGTGTGTTTTTTTCTCCAGGTATCACTTGCCAAGCCAAAGGCAAGCAAAATGTCCTTTTATCTTGTTAATCTCAGACTTGAAAGAGTTGAAGCTTCTTTCCAGTCGATCAATTAAACATTGAGCTTTCTCATTGTGAAGAAACATACAGGGCTTTTTCAAAACCTGTTGCCTGTAATGAGTTTTGGATTGGGTCCACAGAGATGTAATTTGGAGAGCTACCACGGCAAGTCATCTGTGGGAAATCTTTGTTTGTGGGCATGGGCTGTTTTTCCTTAACGTGTGCCAAGATGCAGAACTGACTTTCTCCATGTTATTCTTGGCACTGCTCAGGAGAGTATCATTCTTCTGTGTTAAGCTCAACGTGTTTGATCAATTGATTGATTCTGAATGAGGAGGAAGAGGATAGTTATTACTTATTATATTTTCTTATTGTTCAGTGTAGGAGCTAGTGAAAATTACAATATCCAAACTTAACACAGGTGAAACTTGAAAAAAAAAAAAGTTATGTTTTAAAGTGCTGCTAGTGAGGGAAAGGAGAGGTGAAGGGGAAAGAGAGGTGACTTCTTATCCAGAGAGAGGAAAATAATAACCCTGTTCCTTTAAAGTACAAACACTTCCTTGATAATACAGTGAAAGAGGGCAACAATTGTCCTTGATGCTTATACAAAAGTTGAGGATTTCTTTTATGCAGGAAATTTCGCTGTCAGTGATTCTAATTCAGTGCATGAGAATTTAAAAGTAGTATCACAAGCTATTGTGCTTTGAAGACCTCTGTTCTAAATTCAAAGGGTTTGCTTTGAATGGAAGAGGGGAAGAAAAAGACATTCTGCGGACGTCTGTTACAGCTGCCCCTCAAATGAGCGGGTTCTAGATCTGAAATTTCTCTGCTATAATTGAGATAAAAAAAAAAACATGTAAAAGCAACTGGCCTTGTGCAAAATGTAAACAGGTATGGAATATCTGATATTAATGTGCATTTATATGCAAAAAGCAGATGAATGTATAATAGCATTCATTAAAACATATTAAAGCTTAAAATAGATTAACTTAGTTAACATCTGAACAAACGCTTTTGCTTCAGTTCTTGCTTCCTTCCAACTTAGATTTTCCTTTTTATAAACCTCCTTGTACACTGAGTCTCTTAAAAAAGCACGTTTAATAAACAGAATGCAGAAGCTGAAGCTTCTTTTATTCTTGTGTGAAACTTTGCTTCTTGTCAGCTCTGGGCCCTGTCCAAGACCTACTTAGCTACAGTTAGGCTTTTATTTCCTTATTTTGCTTTGTTAGCCTGAATTAAATGGAAATAGGCTTTTGTAGCAATGGCTTCATACAATGAGCAAAGTTAAACTAACCAGTGCAGTCTGTGGCCACAGAGTATCTCAGAAGAGTTGAGGGCTGGCTTATTTTAAAGAGTGTAACGTGATGGCTAAATTACATCTCATTTCACTCCAAAAGGGAGAGTTGAGTGAAGCTGTGTTGCGTAAGCCATACACTTGCAACACTCACTCCACTCCACGGGAGGAAATAGTTTTGTTCCTGCTGCAGTTAACAGGAAATTTTTGCTGCTGCCTCCATCCTGTTATTAAGGTGTTGAAATAATACTGCAGAAAGAGGGACTAATGCTGGCTTTGGACAGTCTCTGCACTTCATTTTCTCTTTTGCAAAAGAAGATGATGCTTTCTCACCAAGGAGGATACACTAAGCAAAGAAACAGAAAAAACAGTATTTCTTTTTGCAATGAAGCATGTTTCCCAAAATCACAAAATCACAATCTGGTTGGTCTCATTATGCTGCAGCCTTTCACAGTGATTCAGAGATCATACTGCTTGTTTATACTACTGGGGAAGAACAAAGGATGTCCTTAATGCAAGACCCAATCCAGCATGATCATAAAAGCTGCTAAAAGCTCCCTCTTGTGCTTTTGGTGTGATGCCATCCTCCCACCAGCTCCAAGCAGGCCTGCAGCACCTCTTCTAGTGGTGGTTTTGAGCATGGACATACATGCAGAGGGCAGTTTATGCAGTCACACCCAGGTAGCTGGGGTACAGAGGTACATTGCAGCACACAAGTCAGCTCCAGGTCAAGACAGCTTGCTTACATCAGCAGGAGTACCTTCCACTTCACCAGATGTAAAGCTGAAAACAAGTCAACATTGTACCTACGATTTCAGATCCTTATTTATGCATCTCATCCCTCCCTGGTGGTCTAGTGGTTAGGATTCGGCGCTTTCACCGCCGCAGCCCGGGTTCGATTCCCGGCCAGGGAAGAGTTTTTTGCTGGGCTGAGGCCAACAGGATGAGGTTCAACATGGCTAAGTGCTGCCAGGTCCTGCACTTTGATCACAACAACCCCATGTAACGCTACAGGCTTGAGGGACAGAGGCTGGAAAGCTGTGCAGAGGAAAAGGATCTGGAAATGTTGGTCAATGCTTGCCTGGACATGAGCTGGCAGTGTGCCCAGGTGGCCAAGAAGGCCAACGGCATCCTGGCTTGTGTCAGGAGCAGTGTGGCCAGCAGGACTAAGGAAGTGATTGTCCCCCATACTTGGCTCTGGTGAGGCCACACTGGGCCCCTCACTACAAGAAGGACATCGAGGCCCTGGAGCGTGTCCAGAGCAGGGCTATGAAGCTGGTGAAGGGCCTGGAGCATAAGGCCTGTGAGGAGCGGCTGAGGGAACTGGGGGTGTTTAGTCTGGAGAAGAGGAGGCTCAGGGGAGACCTCATTGCTCTCTACAGCTGCCTGAAAGGAAGGTGTGGGGAGCTGGGGGCCAGCCTCTTCTCACAGATAACTAGTGATAGGACTAGAGGGAATGGCCTCAAGCTGTGTCAGGGGAGGTTCAGGTTGGAAATGAGGAGACATTTCTGCTCAGAAAGAGCAGTCAGGCACTGGGACGGGTTGCCCAGGGAGGTGGTGGAGTCACCGTCCCTGGGGGTGCTCAAGGAAAGGTTGTATGTGGTGTTCAGGGACATGGTTCAGTGGGTGATGGTGGTAGGGTGATGGTTGGACCAGATGATCTTGGAGGTCTTTTCCAACCTTAATGATGCTGCTGCTGTGAAATAAGCACCGTCACCAGCTGACTTCTGGGCTTTGCATCATTTGAAGGCTGCCGTTCTCGAGTTATTTCTGCACATCCTAAAGCACCCACTGGCTCAGGTGTTCTGAAAAAATGCTGCTAAGATAACTCAATGCTGGTGGGACAGGGCTAGGTTGATGTTGACAAATGAAATAATTTCAGGATTTGTGAAATTCTTGTTCTCCTTGGCTAGAAACAGATGACTCAGTATGACTATGAACTCCATAAGTAGTTTAGCTTTGTAGAACCATTAAGGTTGGAAAGGACCTCCAAGGTCAGCTGGTCCAACCATCCCCATACCACCAATGTCACCCACTAAACCATGTCCCTAAGCACCACATCCAACCTTTCCTGGAACACCCCCAGGGACGGTGACTCCACCACCTCCCTGGGCAACCCGTCCCAGTGCCTGACTGCTCTTTCTGAGCAGAAATGTCTCCTCATTTCCAACCTGCATCTTGCCTACCTTGCAAACAGATTTGGTGAGGATACTGAGATGCCGTAATCTAATGCTTAGTTCACAGAGTGCGGATGAAACACAGACAGTGGTAGATTTTTCATATCTTTTTTTCTTCCTATCAGTGACCACACTCACTGCATTGACATTAATGGAGCCACTAATTAAGATCTTGCAGCTTCAATATGTGCAATTGATGAAATGCTACGATGTCCTTTATGTGCAGATTGCATGGAAGCGCAGATCAAATCTAAATTGAAGTAGATAATGTTTTATTGCCTTGGGGTAAATTGTGCGTAGCATGCAGCCCTTGAAATTAGACGTGACAAAGCTGGTTGTCTCTGGTGCCACTCAGAGCGGGTTTGAGTCAGAGGGTACAGGTTTGTGAGGAGTGACCAGACGGATCTGCTCCTTGCTGAGTAGTCGTGTTCGTGTCTGGAGGTCTGTCGGGCTGGTTCCTCAGGGCCTGGCCCTTCTGATGACCATCATAGTGCCTCTGGCTCCAGAAAAGGCCTTTTCCGGGGGTTGTTCAACACCTGCTTTGCGCTTTGAACATCAGCTGAGAAGTTTGCAAGTTCTCTGAAAGTTTCAACAAGTGACCCAACTGAGGGAGACTTGGCAATACTAAACCTAGGGAGAGGAACTCTGTTACTAACGCAGATCTCTGTTCTGTTTCTTCTAGTGGCAAACCTTATTCCACCAATGTGCGCTGACCTATACCTTACCCAATGTTTATTTTTCCTGCAGAGATGTACATATGTCAGCCTGAACACTCCTCAAGTGGGGCTTTGCTGCTCTCTAGCTCAGAGAATTGCTTAGAGCTGTGGGAGCTCGCTGCACACTGTGCGTGTCTCAGGATAGGGAGGGAGCACGACCAAAACTCGGAGGACAAAAGAAAGCGAATGGAAAATATCTGGTAAGATTTTTCTATGAACTGCTGAGCTCTTCCAAGTGGGGGAGGAAAAGGATTAAAAGTGAGGAGTTTTAAAGACAAATTGAAGTTGATGTTTGAACTGTCAGTCCAGGAAACTCCAGCGACAAACTGAATGGAAAGTTCTCCAGTGAAGTCCACAAAGAATCTTCAAAGACAAATCTGAATGGAGAACAGCAAGGATTTACATCTTTGTGTACAGGAACCGAGTAATTACTGGCAGCCGGAACAGAAACTCCAGATTCTTGGCAGTAAAAAGGAAATGGTCTGGCTCAGGGACTTGGACTGAGTGGTTTTTAAGTCTTTGAGGAGCAAATCTAATGTTTTGGATACATACAATAGAACAAATCTGTGGAAATCCTGAGGTGGGAAATGAAATATATTGGTTAGGGTTTGAAAATATGTATACCAATATTTGGTTTCTTTGAGTACGTTTTCAGGCTGGAATGATATCTGAAAATATCTCAAATGCATTACTTACAGCAAGCAAGCTAGTGGCCTGCAGAGGAATGTACAAGTTCCCACTTCACATCATGGTCTTGTCAGTTGATTTTAAAGCAAGGTTTATTTTGATTAACAAAAATGCAATTTCTGTTTTTCATTTCAATCTAAAATGAGAGGAACTGTGCTGTAATCATCACCTGTAATACAGTGTGAGCAGGTTGAAAAATGTATTTGGATTTTAGGTGCATGAAAGTTTACAGTGGTTCCTTGATTGCCATGGGTGAGATTTTCTTGGTGTTTTATTTTTATTTTTTTAATTATTATTATTATTTTTTTTTCTTCTTTGGACTTCTCAGCAGCATGTTTATGGTTGATCATGACATATTTTTGATCTCTTTGATATTGCTGGCCTTGTCTCGGGCAGCATTAGGCTGGTTTTATTCCCCTCCATCCCTCTCTAATCTGTATTTGTGTCTAGCAAAGGGGGGGCCTCTCTTACGGGGAAAAAAAGGAGGCAGTAAGGATCTCACTGTGGTCCGTTTGAGTCAAGAGTCCCATAGCATGCAAAGATTTCTCATGACGCCTTCACAGGCTTCTTAGTATTGCTGTTTTAACATGTTTCCTAGTTCTGCAGGGATGTGAGACTGAGTCATGGGTTGTGTGCTCTGAGATTTATAAAGAGCTAAAATCCTGATAGAGCTGGTGTAATGGGCTGGACCTGTGTGTCCTTGAAGCATTCCCCTCCCGCTGTTTTCCCCTCCTGAACTTTTAAGAAACAATTGAAGTGTCTGGTTCCATTTCACTTCAGGTTAATGTGAAAGAACATCATAATGTGTATGAACATCACCAGCAGGGCTGGTTCACCTGCCTTAGCTATCTAGCCTGGTATTTGAGGACTGAATTTGGACTGAGACACCAAAAGATACATGCAGGGGAAGGAAACTTCGTTTTTCTTCAAGCAGAAAACACTGGCTTTTTGGTTAGCTGGCTTCTAGGACTTACCTGTACATGACCTGGCTCTGGAAAATGTGTGCAAATGTAACAGGAGTTTCCAAAAATAATTAGATGTTTTTTTCAATTGTATTTTAAATTCACAATCTGTTTTAATAATAACATACAGGGTTTAGGCATAGACAAGTACTTGGCAGTTTGAAAATAAAACCCTTTCGTGGAAATATTCTCTACTTGAACGAGCTTCTGATAACTGTGCTTGAATCCAGACTGTGACTTGTGCATGGACAGTGAGAGGCAAATCTGCAGCACAAATGCTGGAACTCAGCCGGGATATGGGAGGCTGAAATGAATGTCTCTGATCCACCTGGTTCCAAAATGAAAGCAGTTGTTGAAATCTTGACATCTTCAACGAAACCAGAAGGATCCCAACCTGTGTGTGCTGTCCACCCCCTCTAACTTCCCATATTCTGACCAACTTCACTCCACTGCTTGTTTATGGAAATTACTGTGGTTTTATAATCTGAAGACCTTTACATACACCCCACTTGAGCGTCTGTTTTTCTAATTATATCTGCCTCACATTTCTTAAGCATAGAAGCATCCGGTTATGCTCGGGATATGCTTTTCTTGTGGGAAACGTGGTGGTGAAAAAAGAGAATTAAGAGTAGATCGTGTAGAAATTAAAGTAGAGAAGAACTTTTCAGAGAGCCAAAAGGACAAACGTAATGCCTACTGATGCTGTCGGTCCTATGGAGATCAACATTCAACAGACAGGGCTATCCTGTTCTGTGGCTGTGTAATGCTTTTTGTCTGCAGCTCTGTCTCCAAGGAGCTTGTCTGACCCCAACAGCAGGAAATCAGTGCCAACCCTCAGATGATCTGTCTTCCACATCTTATTGTCAAGGGACTAAACAACTGGAAAAAATAAGGTGAAGAAGAAGGTGGTTGTCCAGGAAGGGGCAGAAGTTGGCATGGTTGCCAGCAACTAAAAATGAGATCATGGAAAGACTCAGCAGAAGCAATCTGAGGATGGCTTGATTAGAGAGAAGTCTTGGGAGAAGAAGAGAAGCCCAAACCTGGGTAAGGACAGAGCGTACTGGTTAATGTGGTGTCCCAGCAGTTGATTTCATAGGAGAGGAGACAGCGTGAAATCCTGCACAAGAGGACTAAGAAGGCAAAAGGTGGACAATGTGCATATATATAATCAAAAGGCAGAAAAATACAAGAGCTTTTTAGAAGAAAGGACTAGCTAGACCTATCACTTGACACAGGCTTGAATCCAGCCGGCGCAGAGAAAACTTGCAATTGCCTGGAAAGGACCATCTATAACTAAAGTGTGGATTCCCCCATAATGAAGCACTAATCCTCCCACAGTGGGCCAGTGACAACCTGCTGTTGATCACATCTAAGAGTGCCAGGTCATCTGCCAAGAACGTAGTTGTATCTTGTTGTTCTGAACCCTACACCATCAAAGGCAGATGCTGGGGACACCAAAGACTAACAGCCTGATTAGCCTGGGAGTTAATGCGTCAAAACATTCTCTCCTCGGGGATCCTGAACAACGAGCAAATAAGCAGCCAGGGGTCCACGTATGTGTTGCCCAAACCACCTGCATCAAATCAAGCCATTCTCAGAATTCTTGTCTTCTAACAAAAAACAATTTGGAAGGCTTTTTTTTTTTGCATATAGTCCTTCTTTGGAGAAATGTTTCTGGGACAGCCCTGCAACATTGATAGCATTTATCAGACCATGGGGTGTTCCTCGTATTTTCCTTGGTCTTCTGCAGGGTCATTTGGAAGGAGGATTTGTGTTATGACACCTTGCACCACCCGTCCTGCCTGCCCTGTGGCTGCCCAGCTGCACAGCCCTGCTTCTGTGCAGGATGTGTCGTTAGGTTTCAATACATGAAATACCTTTCTGATGATGCCTTGAGGCAAAACTGAAAATAATTGGAGATAATGATGTAGTGGCAAAGGTTAGGTCTTAATGAGTGAGGATGTAACTACTAGAGAGTGTCCAGAGGAGGGCTACAAAGATGGTGAAGGGTCTAAGGGGCAAGACCTATGAGGAGCAGCTGAGGTCCCTTGGTTTGTTCAGCCCAGAGCAGAGCAGGCTGAGGGGAGGCCTTATGGCGGCCTGCAGCTCCCTCACGAGGGGAGCGGAGGGGCAGGCGCTGAGCTCTGCTCTCTGGGGACAGCGACAGGACCCGAGGGGACGGCATGGAGCTGGGACAGGGGAGGGTCAGGCTGGGTGTGAGGGAAAGGTTCTGCACCCAGAGGGTGGTCGGGCACTGGGATGGGCTCCCCAGGGCAGTGCTGATGGCACCACGCCTACTGAGTTCAAGAGGCACTTGGACAATGCTCTCAAATACATGGTCTGATTTTCAGGTGGTGCTTTGTGGACCCAGGAGTTGGACTTGATAATCCTTGTGGTCCCTTCCACCTCAGGATATTCTAGTTTTCTGACTGTCATTTCCTATTTCAGGGCTGTGTTGCTGAAAAAGGAAGTAATTTTTCTGCTTTAATTCAAGGTGAATGCTGTACCCTTCCTAATCTCCCCGTTCATTTGTGATAGAGGAGATAGACAGTTAAG
Organism: Aythya fuligula; assembly: GCF_009819795.1. Taxonomy (NCBI): domain Eukaryota; kingdom Metazoa; phylum Chordata; class Aves; order Anseriformes; family Anatidae; genus Aythya; species Aythya fuligula. The sequence goes on from NC_045561.1 coordinate 87,764,424, forward strand.
GCAGTCTGAAATGTTTTTGCAGTTAGCTAGTCCATGAATTTCAGCAGATTTGGCCTATTTTGGGACTTTTTTTTGAGGCAGAAATGTTTACAATAGCTTGCATAATGGACAGGGCTTGCTTTTGTAAAATCCTCCTAACGTGCCAGCAAGTGGTTACCACAGTCTTGCTGCTGATCAGCCTGTAGGTTTCATAAACTTTTTATTTTCCCTGTCAAGTTCCCTGTTTTTGGAGGTGGGGAGAGGTGAGGCCTTCAATCCTGACAGAAGCACAAAGCTGTTTGCATTTTTCTCTGACCCCAAGCTGTACAGTTGACGGAGGCTGGCTGTGTTTGCATCTTTCATTTTGCTAGACCTTTTCAAGTTATTTTTGTCACCCTATGAGTACCTTCTCTGCCCCACTGTGTTCTGGAGGAAATGTCTGAGAAAAAGCAGCTAAAGACAAGATGATAAAATCAGACCATTTCAGATGGCTTTTTAGGAATGGCACAGGACTCCACATCATTCCTTCGATGTAGGAAAGGGAAATTTTTTTTTTGAAGGTTGCAAGCAATCCTAAACCCTGGAGATTTTGGGGATACTTCATTTCTCATTTTCATTTTGTTAAAACCTAAGATTATTTCTTCTATCTGAATTTATTTATTTTGGCAGTACATTCAGGATGCTGGGGAGCTGTGAATCATTTTGCTTTCATTGGTGCTTACAACAAAAGGTCAAGATGAGGCAAGTCTTGGTAGCTGGCATTACAGGGAAACTCTGGCTGGTCTGGCACTGCAACATTTAACAGATTCATGAAATGTGCACCTTTAGCTTCCTTTAGCTGGTCACACAACCTGATCTTCTCCTACAGTGGGCAGTTCATCATTCTTCCAGTCCCCATCTTGTTGGTGAGAACGAGGTCCATTCATCCCTCTGCCCAGGTTTTCTGTCTGTCTGCAACTGAGCTAAGCAACATGGGTTTGTTGATTTCTGTCTGCAGCAAGGGGGATTGCACAGGACAGCTATTATGTTATTCAACATATAATCATCTCTGTGGTATGAACAGGGGAAAAAAAACCTGAGCATATGCCTGATGTCTGCTGACATAAAACTTCTGTTGCAATCAGTAAGAAGACATGGCAGTCTCGGGTTTAGCATCCTGGTATTACTGTATTTTACAGTACAGGTATTTATTTATTTTTTAATTGTAACTTGTGATTGTGCAACACTGTTACCATGACTTCTTTATTATTTTTTTTTAATTTGTCTTTAAGGAGCTCTTAGCTCTTGCTCAGGTTAAACAACCAAACTGTTGGTGAGTGCCACACCTGAAGCCTTCACATGTGTGAAGGCCTGCTCCGTTGACAAATCTGTGAGCTTGAAACACTTTTGTAAGTAACAGGGTGGATAGAAAGTCAGAAGATCGAACTTGCACTGTGTTAGAGCAACTGTAGGAATAATAAAAGAGCATTCACAACTCAGGAAAATCTTGAATTTCAAATATGCCTACTGTATTGACCCAGGCACGACTTGGCAATAATTGCTGTAGGGTATCCAAATTAAGGAATGAAGTTTCTGTTGTGTTTACTGTCAGCAAAGACTTTGCAAAGCACATCAGTTCCTCCAGGACCCAAATGCACTTTTTCCTTTCAAGGAGGAGCTGTGGGCACTCAGATCCTTGCAGAGACATTGCCGAGGCCCTAAATCAGCAAAACACTTTTAAGCATATCCTTAAGCACTGTGTTGATGAACAAGAGACATGAGCTCTTAATTATCAGTGCTGAATAAGGAGCTGAGAGGCTCCTTGAGTAACTTTTGAAGCACTTACACACTGGCTATGCCCCGAAATGCTGAGCCCAAGAAGCTGATGCTTTACCCTCTAGCTGCACTTGTCTTCTGTGAATGTGCTCACTAACATTCAAGCAAATGGTGCCTGATATCTGAGTCTTTGTGGGAATTTTGCCCATCCCGAGCGCGTGCAAGTTTAGAAGAATAGGCGTAATGCTTTAATCAGCTTCTACTGGAGCACTTCTAATGGCTGTCCATCTTATCCAAATATTGCTGAGTGTGGGATTATTTAATCATCTGAAAGAAAAATGGAGAATGAAGCCGGAAAGGGAACTGACTTTCTCTTTTACACGTTCACATCTGTGGCATAACTAGGCGTTGGTGGATACTTCAGCCCTGTCAGCACAGCCGGCACTTTGGAGTCCTCCATGGGAAGCAAAGAAAGAGAGAAAAGAAACACCCCCGTCCCCTCTCCAAAGCAGCAGGCAACAGCAGCTGTTCTCGAGGAGAAGGTTTGTGTCAGCACAACTTGCACAGCTATGCTCAGAAAGATGGTGTCAGCAGCCATAAAAGCCAGCCTGTCAGCATTTCTGTTTTATTCCGTACACAAAATGCATATTACTGAACAATTACACCAAAGGCGGAGAATATTTCTTGATAACACGACTTGGAAGTCGCATCTTCATGTGGGAGCAACTCGCGTTGCACGCTGTAGAAAGCTGTGTGGGTTTAGATGCAAAGCCTCGTTGCTTGTGCTTACTGTAAGCTTGCGTTGGAAGCCAAGTCATCTGCGCTATGGCCTGGCCAAGGGAGCCTCGGCCTGGTCCAAAGCCTGCGGAAATCAGTCAGTTCCTGGTAATTCTAATGAGTCTTCAAACATGCCAAAAAAACCATATTCAATATGAAGGAAGTTGGGTGATGCTTAGATTTTTGGCCTCCAACATCTTCAGAGAGTATGTATAATGTTAGCTTTGTCCACAGATTTCAATGTGCAGTTGTGGTACAACCATTACAAAAGGCAGGGCAGTTGAGTTGGGATGAATTATGAACACAAACTGATTTACTGCTTTAATATAAGTTTATCTCTCTGTTTCAGCCACCATATAATTGTTTTGGCTGTCTCTGAAAAGCAAGATGGTTTTTCTCCCTCATTTAAAGGCCGCAGTTCAGAACAAATATTGTATTAAATAATGTAGGTAAGGAAACAGAACTGGGCTTTATTTATTTATTTATTTGTTAATTGAATGAGTCCTCTTTTTCTGTTGTGAACAGGCAACGATTTGCCACGCAGTCCTCATCCCTGCTTACTGGGAAGCAGAAATTCTTTAAGAAATAAACAAAAAACTTGACAGCAAAACGCCATGCTTCAAGCAGTTAAGGAAGCAGAAGAGGAGCACGAAATCCCCAGGCACTCGCTGTTGGTTTGATCTGTCTCTGTACAGGAACTTGACTGCTTAATTGCATGAGGCTCCCGGTCTGTTTGCTGTAACTAATCCAGACCCCAGGTGCTGAGACGCCGGTGATCCGAATCGGCACAGAAACTGCCATGATGCTCCTGCACCTTGCCCACTTGGTGGTTGTCACCGATCTGCTGCTGGAGGTTACCTGCTGACAGCCACCCAGCTGGCACCACAGATTTTACGAGGCTCCCTCTTTCTTTGAGCAGCCTTCAGTGGTATTTTCAATGGGTTTGGGTGCCTGTGAAAGGAGTACAAGGACATGGTGTGCCCAGAAGTGTTCTCACAGGTGGCTGGCACTAGGCAGAAACCTCCAGCCAAGGTGGGCTACAAGGGAGGCAACATAACTTTCAACATAACTTTTTTTTTTTTTTTTACAGATATACATATTAATAAAAAATAAATAAAACTAACACCAATATAACAAAACAATGGCAGAGGACTCATGTTAGGAGACACATTTTCATGGAGTTGCAGTCTGTTTCTTTTTCCTTTACATATTTTCTTTTATTTTCCCCAGATCTTCCCTCTTGCTTGCTTTTTTTTTTTTTTTTCTTTTTTTTTTTCTTCAATTCACACTTCAATCTTCTCAACCTTTCTGAGAGACAGGAGACAGAAAAACTCAAACAATCAATGTATACAGTATTTTATTCTTTTTTTCCACAGACCTTCCAGTAATATCTTATTCAGGCAAAAACAAATATGTGAATTTTATCTGTCAGAAACATACTTTGAAGCTCAAGGACTAGTCTCTAGCTTAAAGTGCTTTTACTTTTTATTTATATAGTTTTTATTTCTTTCCATCAAACAGGAGATATTTTTTGTTTTCTGTGAGTTGGAGAATTTTTTATATGCTTCAGTGGGAAGTGCATGGAGGGTCTCGCTCTGTTTTTTACAGGGCAGCATTGATCTCTTGCATTTTGGAGGGAGCTGAATGGGCATTATGGCTTTGTCTAAGCAGAGAAGCCCACCTTTTGTGCTTGTAGTCCATTTCAGGGCCTTTTTCAGCATTACTTATCTACAACTGCCAAAGCAGGGGCTCTATACTCCTGCAGTGTATGTATTAGGGAGGGGAAGGACTTTGCTTTTCCAGAGGTTAATAACGTAGCTGATTTTTACTGTATTGCTCTTATGAGAGAATAATACAATTGTTTTTAGTCATATATGTGGGCAAAGTCCTGGTCATCTCACAAAATGCAAATAAATGCTGTGAGGGCTAACTGCAGATGTTTCTACATAAGCTAGAACCTAATTCCTTAGAGTATCATCTCCTCTCAAACACCTCCCCGTCACCTGGTGACTGAACTGACAGTCATGTCCCGTGTTTATCTCTTTTCTCAAAACCTCCTCTACAATAGCACCTTAACACACCTGAAGTGCAGGGTACTGTGTGCCTTCTCCCAGGTAGGTTGACAGTGTCCTGCACTGCCCAGGTACATTGGTGAGTACCACGGTGTTTTCATGACCTTCCTGCATGCCCTTCTGCGAGTTAGCTAGAAGCTAAGACGTCTCCTCTGTTGGCATCCTTGAAGTGTGTGAAACTGGAGGACAGAAGCTCCCGAGACTTTCTAATCCTGTGGTCTTTCAACATTCCTGGTAATTTTCGTGACTCATGAACAGACACAAAGGCCATCTATTTCACTTTTTCTCCGACTCTGAAAATCAGATGGAAAAACCCAACCAATTAGGCCTGAAAGAAATAAAAAACCCCTCTCTTTAGCTGCCTAGGAGGGAGGGAAGGAGAAGAATCAATTGATTCACTTAAAAAAGCAGTCACAAAGTTTCCTTTCTGTCCAGCCATTCTTGGTGTCTTCAAAACCACTTTTTCCTAATACAGAGCTTAAACTGATTCTGCTTTAGCCCTTTACACTATTACAACTATTCCCATTGGAAATGTTTCTCTTCCTTTCATTATTTTGTGTGTAAATATTTATACAGTTATCTTGCTGTTTCCTTTAATTCTTATCCCTTTAGACCAAATAAATCTAGTTCTTGTCATCTCACTTTCAAAGCTGTATTTTTAAAAAATAAAGCGGTGTTAAATATAGTTGAAGGCAGACAACATAATGCATCTGAGATTTCACAATAATTTAGGCTTTAAGAGACAATAGTGTCCATTTTGCTAAGGCCAGTAATCCGGTGTTATGAATTAGTCCCTTGTCAGAAGTTTCTGAACATCTGAAATAATAACTGTCTTTTAAAAATAATGCACTGTGTGCGGTGTAAAAGCCTATTGTCGAACTTTATTTAAATTCTCCATCCTGTTTTAGTACTAATTACAATGGGAGCTTGAGTGTTTAATTTTTAAACACTGAATTGATTTCTCCTTTTGTCTGCTAAAGCACTGTGCAACAGCTTGGAAACTCTTGTGACATCTGACGTGGGACTTCACGGTGCCTGATGGAAAGTGTTGCGTGTTTCCTCACGTCCTGCTCTGGCAACATTAACGCTATTCATGCCTTAGCCAGTGGGACTGGGAGAAGTCCAGGTTTATCAGTCTTTTCCTAGGGGAACTGAAGATTCAGATTATGGGATTTAGAGATTCTTAACTCCTAAAGCAGTTGCTTGAATTGCTAGTAACTGAAAAGTTTAATGTACTAAATATATTTGCAAAGCATCTTACTTAGAACTTGTATGCCAACTGGTACCCTGTAGTAGGCTTTTTTTGGCTGCCTCTCCTGGAAAATAACGTGGAAGTTAACAAAGATATAATTCCTAGAATTTGACTGTAATTAGCCCTTGTATAGCACATCAATCACCATTTGATTAGTTCACTCTGATTTTTACACACTGTACTGCAACGTCATTGCCTGGTAGTATGTATGGGCCTTCTGTTTAGCTCATATTTGTAGATACTCCGCTGGAATGAAAAGTGGGCATGATGAGGATTGGAGGTTTATTAATTCCTCTCTGGACTGCCACTGGTTAAAACGTCTGGGTGAACTTCAAGGCAGAGTTATTAGGATGACTGCACTGAGATTAAAAAATACTCTGATGATGGATGTTTTTAATGGTTTGACCAGCAATTTGGGCTTTGCAAACTCATGGCTTTGGCTCCAAGCACTGGATGTTTTAAAGCAGGCTTGTAATGAGTGATAGAAAGTTACCTTTTCCAGGTGACACTCTAGACGCTGTGCCCATATACCTAGTTTAAATTTACTAAGCAAGTAGGCAATAAAATAAAGTCTACAGGGGTATATAAAACCGGAGTTGCTTGGATTTACTGCCAATAGATACATGATGAGTATGATTAAGAGGCACTTTATGCTGACTTTCTAATAACATTCTGCTAAAATATGTATTTCAGGCAGTTCTGTCAGCTTTATTGTTACTTTCTAATTTTGGTCTAAAGATTTTTATCAGATGCAATTGTTCCCTTTGGGGATTATAGGATGCATAAATTTCTCAAGATGAGAGGGTTTCTGTGATTCATTTTTCCTGGGCTCTAGTGGTTAAGATGAAGCTTAACCACTTACCAGTGGCCATAGGAAGTGTGTTTTTTTTTCTTTAACTTACTCTGGATTCTGTTCTTAAATCTTCAATTTGATTTATTATTACTTATAACATAGAAGAAAAATTACTTTCTGTATGTGTGCAGGGGGTCTGTATACTGATGTGAATAAAATAAGTATTCTTTTAATTGTTGGAAAGAAATTGGGATTGAATTCCCATAATTTTGATTGTATTAAATTGAGTTCAGACTGTATGGTGCTGAATGAAGGTAGAACCAGAAGTCTTCTCCGGAAACCTACTGCCCTAAAACTAAATATATAATGTTTTATCTTCATGATCAAAGCAATACAAGTGTTATATCTTTAAAGTAACTATTAAAACTACGTCAATTTTGCCCACGAGGCAAATGTGTTTTGACTAGAGTCAGTTGTACAGCGCAGGTATCTCCAGGCCTGTCTAGAAGGAGTTTATAGAACAAAAAAAATAAAATAAAATAGAAGACTAATTTCTGCCATATCTTGGAAACAGGTGGATGAAAACACACAGACTTTTTTTTTTTTTTTTTTTTTTTTTTTTTTTTTTTTTCCTTTTGAGGAATAGATTTGTAGGTACAAACTGGGGAATGGGACATGCTCAGGACAGCGCGCTGTCTGGGCAGCATAGGTACGGCTTTAAGATACTGCCAGTGAAGGTGTGAACACAGCTATGCAGATGTAACCAGTCCCAAATCCATGCCTGGGGGTGGATGTGGCCAGGCTGCTGTTGAATGTGGGTGTGAAGGGCTTGGGAAAGCACGCAGCAGGTAAATCCACTGCAACACCCACCGCGTGGGCAGGGCTACAGCACACCACGCTGTTCCCACCACGCTGCAAAGCCACCAGCTGGTTAGGTCAACGGCCACTTGAAGCAATTTTATGTGAAGTTCAATGCGGATTAGTTGCTTAAATACCCATTTTCTCAAGGGGCTTTGTGGCACTTGCCAAGTTCCACCTTGTTGCTGTGCTTTAGCAGGACTTACACTCGTTAGCCTTCAGGTTGACGTGAGATTTCCTGGAAGGGTTGCACTAAGCCTGCCGTGCAGACAGAGTTGCCTTACAGTGAGCTACTTGTGTCTCTTTAGAAATCCTTCGGGGAAAAGGAAGACAAAGACAACCTTTCCTCTTCTTGGCAGCAGAAGTTTCCTGGGGAAAGTCCCAGGGTGTTGGCCTTGGGTGTCTGACTGAACACACAGGATTGTTTCCTCCAAGTATCTGACAAACTCCATAGCTGTGTGATGGTCTGTCTACAAGCTGACACCTTTCCCTGTTCTCTTTGTCTTCCCCTCATCCTACTGTAGATATATCTGCAGACAGATAGATACATGTACACACACGTGCACATAAACACACACACACATATATATACAGACACACACTGTAATGGGGACCGTGGGTGGCTGTTCTCGTAGCTGTGTTTTGGAGAGCTAAAACTAGGCTTTTGGTGTTAAAATTGTGTACAGTGCCCAGAGCTGCAGTTCAGCTCTGCTTTCTCTCCATTTGCTCAGTAACCATAGCTACTGCACTTTCATTATTGCGAGCTTATGTCTCTGAGATTCCCTCTCACAGAATTACTGAGGTAATTACTTCCAAATATCAGCAGAAAGCTCCTGCAAAGGAAGTGCCAGCACTTCTTCTGGTCCTTTTCTTGGCCTAACTGCTCCACCCATGAATAAAACTTGTCCCCTGGTTTACTCCATGCTCATCTCTCCACCAAACAGACTGGGTTGTCACCAATTTACCTTTACTGGTTTTGGTTGAGAAGAGCACCTGACACCACCTGTGCCTAATCTAGAGAAAATAATGAGTGGTCCAGGCTCCTGCTGGGTATGGTGATGCTCAGCAGTAACGCTTAAAAGATTCATTATCCTGAATCATTTTCGCCAGCTACTGGGGGTGCAAGTGTTAAAAAAGAAAGTTAACGTGCCTCTTCATAAAAAGTATGCAAGGATTTCAGGTCTTCTGCAGAAGAGGCAAGCTAGCAGGGGCGCATAAATCATCACAGACACCGTGCTGCTGGTGATTTGTGTTCTTGTAGCACCTATTCCTTAGTCCTGAACAGCCACGAAATAAAAGGCATTCCCTTGCCCCAGATGATGGATAATCTTGGCATAGAAGAAGGAAAAGAGCAGATGGATATAGATGCATAGGGGAATGCACTCAGTCTGGGTCAGGATGATGCTGGCTGTAGCTTAGCAATTGTCTAACTTCACTTTAATTTTTGAGGTTTTATGACTTTGGATCATGTCAATGGAGAGATGTGACATAACACAAGACTGTCATTGTGCTGTCATAAAAGGAAAGGGGGAACATTTTGTAACATTTCTAATAAGTAAGGAAAAGCATACTTTCCTTGTGCGATACCCATTTACAATGTGTTTTTCTATGTGAATAACTCACTGCTTCAGTTACCACAATCTGTCAGACCATTTTACTGCCATAAAAGTAAAACCTAGACAACGATGCTTGTTACTTTTTTGTCTTATAGAGCATAGTTGTCACAAAATTCACTGGCCGGGTGAGTAGGACCCAGTTTGAGGCTGATGCCTTAGTGCAGGTGACTACAGATTTTGCTAGTGCTGCGTACTCCCATTTCTGTGAGCACAGAGGGCCTCGGCTAGATGGCCATCAAGTGTCTACTCTGCAGTGAATCAATCCAATTTTAGGCTTTCTGAGCTGTATTGATTAGGTTGTCATTATATATACTCTATTATATAGCTCTACCACAATAGAGCCTGTTGGTTTGATTTCCCACTGACTCTTGGAGCTTGCAGACACAGTGCAAACAAACACTTAAATGCTTAACATCTAAACACTGTCACTGCTGTATTCTTATTTTTAAGGTCTTGTCATGCACGTCACAAAAACTGAGCGCCGTCTCTGCACTTTGTACCCAGAGACTCAGCTTTGCAGGGAGCAGGTACAGCAGGAGCTGCCCATCAGGGGACACTGGTGTGGGCATCACTAACACACAGACACGGTGTGCTTTCTGCACAGGGTGCTGGTGTCAGCCCAGGTGGAAAGGTTTTGCCTTGATGACAAACCCACCAGCGGCTGGAGAGGCAGGGACCAGCCCTGCTGCCAGACTCTCTGGTTTGTGCTCTGGCTTGCTATGGCTTTGTACATGGGCATGTACAATAAGTCCTTGACTGGGACAAGCAAGTTGCTTTAATACAAGCAAAAGAGGTTCATTTGCATGGAGAACAAGAGTGATGCTGCTCTACAAAAGGTAGGCATGGGGAAGGATGTAACTTTTTGTTTGCATCTAAGCTGTATGATTTTCTCTATTCTTTTTTATGCTTAGCTTTGCTAGCCTCCTCCATTCTTGGAGGAAATAAATGCTTACAATAGAATATATATATATATATATATTTTTTTTTTTTTTGCGTACACCTCCTTTGCAAATGAATGGGAAGTGTTAGCGAACAGAGAAGCAGCATTACATCAGTGTATGAAATCATGTTATATGCAGAGACACCCACAGAGGACCAGAATTGTCTGTGTTGGTTTGTTGCCATGCAGAGAAGCTGCAATTGCTTTAATGCCCTTTTTTTTTTTTTTTTTTTTTTTTGAGTGGAAGTAGGAATACTTTTCAACAAAGATCACGATTTCTAAATTTCAGTTTTTAAAGAACATTAGCTATTAAGGCATGTATTGAATTGTGTCTCTTTAATTTTATGTACCATATGCAAAAATAAAAAAGTTGTGGTTCCTTGTAGCACACTGCATTTAGTCGTGGTGGTTTCCTGACATCTCAGAAAATCAGCGTAACAAATTTTGAATTTTAAAGTGTAGCACTGAACTTATTCTACATGCTTTTTTTTTTTTTTTTCCATAATACACCAATTTTACAGAACAAACACCTGATAAGATACCTTGGTTCTAATATACTTTTTTTTTTTTTTTTTAAGTAAAAGGCATCTACTTTTTATGTAGCAGCTTTGCTAAAATTTTATTCAGAGTAGCATTCTCAGGAAAATTCCATTTTAACCATATGAAGGGTTGAAACAGTTTGCTAGTCTTAAGAAAAAGAACTACAGCAACATATCAAATCTAGTTGTTTTAAATGGAATTATTAAAGAGCAAGGTATGCAAAGTGTGTATATATATATATATATATATATATATATATATATATGCTTTTTTTCTTCCAGAGAATCAGCGTGTCCATTTGTATACAGGAAGGGTAAAGGGTTTTGTAACTTCTTCAGAAGTATGCAAATACGTTGCATGAGGAAAACCTTAAGGTTTGTGAAGCAGAGAAGGCTCTCTTAGATGCCATATGAAGCCGTTCTTGTTATCATCACTTGGCATTTGCTCCAAGGTGTAGTGGTCTGGCTGGGATGGAGCTGAGTTTCCCCACAAGGGCTCCATATGGTGCTGTGTTTTGGATTTGTGACTAAAGCAGTGTTGGTGGCACAGCAGTGGCTACCCACTGAGCAGTTGTTTGCACAGTGTCAGGGTTTCTCTTTTTCCCACTCAGCCCCCACAGCAAATAGGCTGCAGGTGGGCAAGAAGCTGTGAAGGGACACAGCTGGGACAGCTGATATGAACTGATGGGAGAGATGTCCCATACTGCATAGCACCATGCTCAGGGAGAAAAACTGGGGTAGAGGGAGAAGAAGGGGTGGTGGGACTTCCAAAGTGGCCCTTGTTCAGAGGCTGGTTGGACATCGGTCTGCCTGTGGGAGGTGGTGAGCAATTTCTCTAGTTTCACTTCAGTTTTTCTCTTCCTTTACCTATTAAGCTGTCTTTATCTCAACCCACAAGCTGTGTCACTTTTCTTCTTCCTATTTTCTCCTTCTGTCCTACTGGAGGAGGGGAATGAGCAAATAGCTTTGGGGATGCTTGGCCGGAGCCAAGATAAATATGGATTTGATCGGTATGTGCTAGAATTTATAGCTGATAGAGCTGTCTAGCTAGTGCTTGGCAGGCTGGTACTTGCTGCTGCTGCTCCCAGTATTGACATATTTGCCCCCTTACCTGCTCCACTACTTGCTCACTTTCTTGTACATTAAGTTTCATGGTTTGCTAATAGTTTCTTTCAACTTTTGCTGTTTTCTGTGTTATCACTTTGTTTTGCCTTCCCTGGGAAACCAACAATAAAAGCACTGGCCTTGAGCCCAGCCTGGTATTTGGCCCCTGCATTGATATCCTCCCTGTCTCTGAAGAACCATCTCATTGATGGTAGCAATCACACCTCTCTCTTCTCCTCCCAGAGCCACTTTGTGAAGAGAGTGAAGGAGGGCACCACCTCTTTCTCCTCCTCCTCTGGGACAGATGTTGACAGCCTTGTTGCAAGGACTGCTCATTCAGGTTCTTAGGCATCTCTGCACAACCAGGGCTGTCCTACTAGTGCATGCTGTGAACATGATTTTGTCTTCTCTTAAGGGTAATCAACTAGCAGGAGATATGACACAGGAATCTGCCCTGAGGCATCCAGTTGGCAAGGTCAGTGGGACAATTTGGACAAAGTCATGGGTCTAGCTGGCAAGGAGTTATCTTTCCTTACAGCAGTCTATAAGGTGTTGTGTTTTGGATCTGTGGTGCAAAAGGTGCTGGTAACACACCCAAAACATACAGTACAACATACATTTGGTGGCGGTTCTCATCAGCTTCTGGTGCCATCTTGTAAGTCACAGATTTAACCTAAAGTGTTGGGATTCTGGTAGTTCTGGTACTGATGATAATCCTTTATTTTTGTTAGGTGTGCAATATTACTTCTTACTGAAGTAACTGGTGCACTCAGGTCAATAGTGCTGGAAACAGTCTTCCTGTTTTGCTTTGCAGCTTGTGTTGTTCTTTCGCAGCCATATTAATCTGTGGGTAACAATATCATGGTTAGCTTACAGTAATTTATGATCGGATGAAGTCCTGAAGCAGTACTGCTATAAACAAAATCCCATGGGTAGCTGCATCTTGAATTTATTAGCCATCTCAGACAGATATACTAACTCTGGAGACCTGGAAGAGTAATCAGTAATCAGCAGGCATTTTGCATTCTCAATAAATTCACTACTACAGGTCTTGTGCAGGACTTGTTTCTGCCCACATTTAATGGATGTTTCCTTTGTTTAAGCACTCTATTTTGTAAAAGTAATGTAAAGTAGATGTAAAGTCCTTTTGTTGGCTATTCCTATACTCCTCCAATGGATAATGGAGCAAGGGGCTCCTCTAGGTCCTTCTTCACTTCACTTTATGTTACATCAGCAGGTAGAGGAAACTGACTGCAGACCTGTAGAGCAAAACTGTCAGTGCTGAAGACCTGGTACCCACACTATATAAATTTTAGGGATTTTTTTTTTTTCTTTAGGCTTGTCTTGTCTTGTCTGCTACCACAGACTGAATACCTATTGCATCTGGAATGTATTAGGTGTATGCCTGGCCTTCATCTTCCAGGCTGTGTTATCTAAAAAAAATATGTTCGTGTGCTTTGAGACTGTGTGAACCATAATGTAAGAACCAGCAGGTGGAAGGACCAGAAGGTTAGCTTTAAAAGCACTCTTTTGATCCAGAGTAAAACACTAATATAGACACACTCTCAAAGCACCAAACTTCGGCTACATTTCTGGCTCTCTTGCTGAAAGAATGTCCCGTTTTCTTCATTCCCCATAAGAGGCTCTGAGGAGACTTCCAGCTACTTTTGTTGCTGCCAAACTGGGTGCTGAAAGTTGCATTGGGATTTCTGCACAGCATCACTGCAGCCTGGAGCTGCCCTCCTGTAGGACTGAGTTTTGCAGGAGTACTTTGAACGAGCTGATGTGGCCAGTCACCCACCACGCAGCCAGTCATCAGAATGGTCCCAGACTAGAAAACTGAAATGTGTAGAAGTACCCAAGACAGATATCTTCTTGGGTAACTTCAGATTGCTCACATGTAGACATTTACATTGAGGCTATCTATGACAGTTCATAGAGAAGACAAAGAAAGAGGAACTTCCTCAGGACTTATTTAAATGTCTGGGTTAGGATTAAGTGAATCATGACCTAAAAGTCCCAATTTTTCTCCACTGACTCTAAAGGACCTCTGAGCAACCAGTGACAGAAGCACACCTGCTGTAGGTGTCCAGTGCTGCATGAGAAGCCTACTTCTTTCTGTATCTGAGACAAATGACAGAGGTGTACCTGAGGACTCCTTTCAAGTTGTTTTTTGTTTGTTTTTGTCAGACTGAATCACTTCTCATTTTCCATCACCTTCATACCCAGTGTGCTAATCGTGCTTTCTCTCGCAAGTTTTATCTAGTTCTTGACATCTTCTTCCTGTCTCAAAACACCTCACAAACACATCACCCGTCACTAACTTTCACCCCATGATCTGAGCTCCAATCCCATCAAATCTTGTGACTGCATCAAGAAACCCTGATGCTGGAACAGGGTTTAATCTATATCTTGGCGGATGGTTGATGGCACTGCTAGCCTGTGGTATATTGACATACTGAACTGTCAGGCTCCTTAAAGGAATAATGAATACTCCTCACACCGACTTTCTGCCACAAACACTCCGCTGTAATGTAAATGAAAGAACACACCAAAGCTGTCAGACACATGTCCCACTGCTGTGTATGTTCGAACAGTGGTGCTGAGAAGGGTTGTTCCTGCTCTGTCTTTTTCATCCTAATGGGATGCTATGTTTTTTTCTAGCATGCTCTCAGACCTACAGATTTTTTTCACAGCTTATGGACAGCTATGAGTGGTGTTAGAGGGTGACAAATTTAATGGAAATGTAATGCAAAAATTAATCATTTTCATCTGGAGCAGAAGCAGGACATCTCTTATATTCCTAGCAACTGCAGACACCTGCATGAGATTGAACTGCTTGTGTCAATGTTGCAGCCAGCTCCCTTAAAAAAAACATCCAGAACAATGAATGTTTTTTTACATACAACAAACTCAAAATTACTGCTCAAGCATGTCTGGCAATTTTTATTTTGTTTTCATACTGGTTCCTTTGAAGAATCCATTAATGCATGCAAACATGTATCACATTTTTTTATTGTGTTCCTTGCAATGTTAACATTATCTCCTGATCTTAACCTATAGCCTTCCATTACAAAGCAACATTGCCACAAAGCATCACAAGCTAGAAAATGCCATCATTTTAATGCTCTTGGAGAAAAAAAAAAAAAAAAAAAAAAAAAAAAGTATATATATATTCTCCTTTTTACACCAATTCAGTACAATAAAAATTTCCTCTGGTTTGTTAGCCATACATTTTTTTCTGTAGGATGAGTACGGGGATTTTTTTAGGCTGGTACAATAACAAAGAAGGTATATTGTTTTAGTTGCTTTTAGTTGCCTGGTGAGGATCCTTCTGTCTTCTGAATAAGCTGCACTTACCCAGCAAGGAAGCTGTTCCTTGCTTCCCGTCCCTGGCCTCAATCAGTCCTTCTCTGTCTGTCCTCAGCTCTGCCTGCTGGCTCCGAACTTCACCACGCTCTTTTGCCTGTTTCACAATTTGTGCTTTGCTTTGTAATGACCTTTTGGTGACAATGTATTTGAAAGCTTTATCCACTGCTAGTTCAGTTTTTATTGGTAATTATGGTGATACCATGCCTTTTTTGTTGTTGTTGTTGTTGTTTTTTTTAGCTGTGTTTCTGTTGTTGTTTTGTTTTTCCCAAATTCTGCTGCAAGCAAACTCCTGGATCTGATGTACCAAACTAGGACAAAGCACTCAAAGTATTTTAAGCACATTACCACCAATACTTTGCTGGCTCACTTTGCCACATGCAAAAGGACAGTGATGTGCTCACTTACTCATCTCTCTATTCTGGCCAGAAGGGAACCCATTTGGATGCCACTGGTTCATTCAGCCTGGTCAAGCCCTGATGTCAAAGAATTAGTGATGTTTTTCCCAAGCACATCAAAGGCTGCAAGCTGCAAGGTGGGTTCGAGCTGTTACAAAGGAAAGCAAGCTAATTTTGGAATACTGCACATGTTCACTATAGTCAGAATATTTTGATCACTGTACCAGATTCCTAAAGTGAACATTAGTTAGGAGTACTTGCCAAAGCATAACTCAGCTCCTCCCTTTCAGGAGAAGATTTTCCCTATGCCTTGCTAGCTCTTCAGTGTAACCTGCAGTACTATCACAGTTCTTTAAACTTGCCAACTTACATGCTCTATTCAGGTGACAAGAACATATTTCATTGGTGGCACTGAGGAGATGAAAGGGTGGGGGGCTTTTACAGGCTCCACTAACATGGCTTCTTCACACTAGAAGTACCTAACAGTGCTATGGGAAGGCTGTCCTGCGGTGATTTAAAGGAGCCTGTGATAGGGAACACAACAGGGGCAATAAGTAAAATAAAAAATAAATTTAAAAATTAATTCCAGAAACTGTGTATCTGTGTATGCCAACTGCTTACAGGGTTTTCTGTGAAGCTGGCATTTGTGAGGTGTTGCATGCTTCAGTCCCATCCTAAATCAGCTTCGTGTCACAAACTGTGGGTTGTTCGCTGCTCCTCTTCACTCCGAAGCAGTTGAATTCATTAGCTGTGCCGTCTGCTCCCTCCTGCCTCCCCGCCACGAATAACCCGGAGGTCGGTGGGGATGGGGAAGGGTCACATCGCTGAGGTGCTACCAAAGAGTGCCAGGCAGGGCCGACACTGAAAACTACCCTGCCCCACGCAGCTCAGCCCTGTAGAGTATCAGTGACCTAATTAAAAATTGCATCCCTGATGAACTTCTTCACCGGCTTATTTGTTTACATAGGCTTCCTACGGATGACACGAGAAGCATGATATAGGAAAGGATGGAAGGCAGGTGGTGGCAGAGCTGCTGCCTGCAGTCGTGTCCCACTTGTGTTATGTGGCCTCGTGCCAGCCTCCGGCTGGGACTTGCTGCTGCGGAGACTGCCAGAGATCAGTGATGGGAGGTGTCTTCAGATCGTCCTTGGTGAACCGCGTGAGATCCACAACTGTCCTCCCGGAAGCAAAGTACAGAACTGCACAAATGTCTATCACTTATCACGGACTTTAAAAAAAAAAAAAAAAAAAAAAAAAAAAACAAAAAAACACACAACAAAAACTTGTAGGGCTCCGATGCGGTCCATGAGTCACATCAGGCTTGACGTCAATTAGAGCTTTGAAATAGCTCCGCTGTACCATCCTGACTGCATACATTCACAAAGTCACATCTGAAAACTCGGTTAAGAAGCAGAGTTGGCTATCCTGAAATACTGGTTTAGTGACAGTAAGTGCCACTGGTTGGGCACGGCACGCCTCTCTTCCAGCTGGCAGAGGTGGGCCAAATGTGCCACGTCAGTACGTTGGCACTGCTGGGCTGCACTCACAGTAGCTTCCCTTGCTTTTTGTTGTCTGGAAGTCCAGACCTTTAACTCAAGCAAAGCAGAACAGGATTTATTAGTGCCTCCTCCTTGCCGATCTCCTTCTGCCCTTTCTTAATTCCCTACTGCTTATAGAGCCAAGGGCTGGCTAGTCATTCAAAGACCAAGGAGAAGGCAACTTTCTTATTAGCCTCTTTACTGGAACCAATGGAGCTCTAGTCACTAGTCAACGCAGCTTTAAAAGCACTTCAGCCAACCACCTGTAGGCACAGTTCAGCCCCTGTAGGCCCATTGTGCCCTCTGAGATGTCTAGAGTAACCAGGACATCTGCATGGGGCTGGCAGCTCTGCCAAAGGACACGTGGAGCTCCCCTGCCTTCCTGCAGCAGCAGTTGGATACACCAGGGGATCTCCATCACATTGGACACCTATATTTGGGTACCCGAATCAGACTCCTGGTGGTTCTTGCAGAGAGCAGAGTCCCTTTCTAGGCCCCAGAGATGATGACTGGCTTTCTGACTGCAGTCCAGAAGCCCTTCTGCAAACCTGAATGGCATCACCTACCCCAGTGTGAATTTCTGGCAAGGAAATGCCATTTTTTGATGGGTGTCAGGCAGCTGACTTGGTGAAGCACTGCATTCCCACCCTGCTGTAGGAAAGCTGAGTGTGCCCAGGCAGCTGGTTTCAGCCCACCCTGAGGGTTATGCAGGTCCCTGGCTATAAATCAGAGGTTGCTGCCCAGCTGCTATTTAGACCACGTTGCATCCCACAGCTAGATTCATTTCCCCTCAAGAAACTGGCTGCATTCTCATGTCTTCTTTAAAAAGACAGTCTGGGAAGAAACTGAGCAAATCTTATAGGAGTAAGGACTGCACTGGCACTGCTTCTCTGACCTCCTAGACTGTCTTGTGGTAAGATACTCTTTTATTAATTTGTTCTTGGCTTACTTTGGCTGTGAACTTTTATAGAGCGCTAGCACAAGACACTGTAATAAACAGGGCTTTAGTTAAAGTCATCAGGGTTGTAATCATAACCCAACAAAAAATGGAAGATACTCTATTGGCTTTAGTGAACTTCCTAGATACACTGATCTGTAATGTCTAGCATGATCTATGTGAAATCTTAATCCTCTGTGACTTAATTTCACATTTCAATAAACGGATTTATGCAAATACACAATCTCACTTGAGTTTCCATGTAGATAATCATTTCCAATGGCAGTCACTAGATGAAAATCATGAAGAACTTCATAAATCAGACACTACATCAGGCTTGCATTTAGCAATCTGGGGCTCTACTGAACTAAAGAAGAGAATTAAAATTCACCACGGTCAGATTTTCTATGAAAATGCCCAGTTCCTTTCAAAGACAAGCCAAAAAGTTAACAAACCCCATAAAAATACTATTCAACTCCATCTGTTGCATACAAGCCATTGTCATACCTGTCTGGCTTCGGACCCTTGCCAAATACATGTTGGAGTCCAAACACATCCAGACCCCTGTCCAAACATATGTTAATAATACTGCAACTTCCAAATATTTCTGCTGTGCTGCTGCCTTTCTGCATTTCTAAAATCTACCTTTGTGTGTTTAAGTATCTGCTATGAGTTGCCTTATATTACCTCGAGTGTTTTGTTTTACCAATGTTCTTTATTTTGCCCCCATCTTCCATTTATCAGTGGCTTTCAGTCTACCCATATCTTTTAATAATCCTTCACATCTTTCTATCACCTTGGTAGTAGATTGGTAAGACTCTCCACAGTTGTTAATTGACCATTCTGGTATCCTGTTTAAAACATACTCCCAAGATAATGTTGAAGTGTTATCTAACATTTATTTTTTAATAAAATTGTATGGTTATCACGATGATATACACACAGCATTAGCTTCCAGAAAACGGTGTGGTATCCTGTTTGACTTCCTTACAAAACTGTGTCCTCACAGAAGAAAAAAAAAAAAAAGGCTTATCTGTTCTGTTCAGAAATTTATATAAATGTGTCTAACCAGGATATGTATGTTTCTTTATCAGTTTATGACAGTCAGTATTTGATGTAATAGCAGCCTGCAGTTCTCCAGGTCTCCTGTCTTTCTTTGAAAATAGCTGGGATAAGCACTTCTCTGGCCCGTTTTATGCTGAACTCAGACTGCTTGATTGAAACAGGTCTCCCTGGCTTCAGCACTTAGCAATCTACTCTTGTACTGGAATACTTTGGTGAACTCAAGTGCCAAAAATTCACCACCTTCTTAAAATGACTGCCAATTACGACTGTGAGATAACTAAAATTATTTTTTTTTTATATATAAAGATGTGTTCTATGAGGATCTGTTTAAGCTCTCACATACCACCCTAAGAAGCTATGTAAGGTGCTGAATTTTTTTCATGAATCCCGTCTGCCTGTAGATCACAACTGGAACCAGCAATCAGCTGAAACTGTGAAAGAAGACATTAATCAGGGGAAAAATGTACAAACCTGGCAAAGTACAGATCTGCTCCACCACATCCAAAGCTTAGAGTATAGTTATCTCAGAGACTTCAAACCACATCTCTCTGGGCAGCTGAGAGATGGTTGCGAGGAACTGATGACAAAAATAGGAAATGACTCATTCAGGGAAGAAAACCTTTATTTCTCGTTCAGCTGCATAACAGTACAGCCGGGCCCCAAACCAGATGCCCCATCTTTGTCCAACTCGTGATTCTTGCTGGATGTTAATGTACGTAAGAGCTGTTCAATCTTCCTTTCCTGAACAAGCTCACTTAGAAACTAGCCACTGTCCAATGATAAGCTAAAGGATGAGAATTATTTGAGAGTTGACTCCAGCTAAAACAGAAATTGGATAGGTATTTGAAACATTTGGAAGATGCCACTTCAAAATGATGCCACTGCCTTTTTTTTTTTTTTTTTTTTTTTTGAGTGCCATACCAACAATCACTCAATTCAGTTTCTAATTTGAGAGCTCTTTTAGCCTACCTGCTGATAATAACTCATTTATAGCAGTGACTAATGCCTTACGACATCTCTGGTTGGCTCGGAAAATATGTTCAACCCTGGTGCTCCACCACCAGGTGATCAGGCTTCAGCCAGCCTCACTTCTGTCACCTCTTGTGTCGACTGCAAGCAATATGGTATACCCAGCCAATAACCCTTAAGAAGCTCCAAAAATACACTGCAGTACTTCATGGAACTCCAACACATCACCTCAATGGCACAGTTACTGTAAGCAAGTCAAAGCAGTCTTCTGTTTGCTGCACACTCTCCCACAGCAACACCAAGTCAATTATTTTAACTCCCAATCCTTATCAGTGGCCTGAGTTCAAGATCCT
The DNA here is from genome assembly GCF_009819795.1 of Aythya fuligula. Lineage (NCBI taxonomy): Eukaryota > Metazoa > Chordata > Aves > Anseriformes > Anatidae > Aythya > Aythya fuligula. Next base: position 87,784,738 of record NC_045561.1, read on the forward strand.
TGAAAAAATCCTCCTAAAACTCTGCAATGAGATTTGCCTGACAGCTTTGCTCTTCGGGTATAACTGAGCTCTCTGTATTAAGGTGTAATTATTTGCACAAGAGCGAGCTTTCTTTTTATTTTTTTGGTAGAATTAATTGCCATGCAAGCTAAAGATGATCAAAAACTTCACCTTGTTTTTGATGAATATGCAAGGCAGGCTTTTGATGCTCTGCTGTCCCTAGTATAAACTCAGTCAATGTAGGGGAGTATTGATAAAAGCCGTAAGAGGAAGGGAAGCAGAGCTGGGCTCTACTGGAACCAGCTGATGTTGGTCAGTGGAAGCGGCAAATCAGCAGGCAGTCAAGACAAATTGGTTCCAGAAATCTTGAAGAAGGCAGCAGCTGGCATAACAGTGACTAAGGGGTGTTGGAAGGACTGAAGGTGCTTCATGAAGGTTAGGAGAGGAGGAGAACTGGGCAGGTAGTGGTGGAAGGGAGGCAGAAGCCTGGGCTTCTGAGGCAGACTGAGCTGTAGGACGGGCTTACAGCTGTATCTGCATCTGGGTGAATTGCAACTACAAATACACTTGCCGAAAACAAGGCCTGAAATACCCTAGGGTATTTCCAGTACTTTGCTTTGCTTCATGTAAATATGTACAGGTCATACACTTGGAATGGACCTGAAGAAGGTTTTATGTGTGAGAGCACATAAACACTATGCTCTGGCATCCTAAGTTAAAGCAATCTTTAAGTTAATAAAGAGCATACTAGAAAGCAAGACTACATAGATGATTTCACCTCTACAATGATGATCCTGAAATGCAACTGAAATGTTGGTACCTGTGCTTTTATGAGGGTGATAAAACACTGAGGCAGCAGCAGAAGAAAAGGCACAAAAATGAGTGAGGGAACAGGGGAACTAATTTACAGGGAGGAGCTAAAAGTGGTGTGGTTCACCAAGAAGACGTAAGATGGCTTGATCATTGTGCATCCCTATAGGAGCAGTCAATATAGCAGACACCACAGAGCTGTCTTCAGTGAAGGCAGAGTTCCACGAGTGTGAACCAAAGCCTGATAATCTTGGTTAGGAATGAAGTTAATCCTGAGGGTGTGGGCAGCCACTGGAAACAATGTGCTAAGCCTTCATCAGGTCTTCACTCCAGCCAGTGTTTCTATCCCAAAAACTTGCTCTAGCCACATACAAAATACACTGCCATTGTCCCTGCCAAATCCGCCTTTGACTGGCATGCCAGCTTCTCCCCCAGACTTGAGGGGATTTTAGGAGCAGCTGAAAGTAGCTGGGCACCCTGCTGTTGCCCTGTCCAGTCCCATCTCCCCAGGTATGGGATCATTAAGGTAGAAAAAGACCTCCAAGATTATCTGGTCCAACCATCCCCTACCACCAATACCAAGCCACGTCCCTAAGCACCACATCCAACCTTTCCTGGAACACCCCCAGGGACAGTGACTCCACCACCTCCCTGGGCAACCCATCCCAATGACTAACTGCTCTTTCTGTGCAGAAACATCTCCTCATTTCCAACCTGAACCTCCCCTGGTGCAACTTGAGGCTGTTTCCTCTAGTCCTAGCGCTGGTTAGCTGCCAGAAGAGGCCGACCCCCAGCTCCCCACCCCTTCCTTTCAGGTACAGAGAGCAACGAGGTCTCCCCTGAGCCTCCTCTTCTCCAGACTAAACACCCCCAGCTCCCTCAGCCGCTCCTCACAGGACCTGTGTGTGCTCCAGGCCCTCACCAGCTCCCTCTCCTTCCTCCCCTCCCAGTGTGCTCGCAGCGTGCGGAGCGGGGGACGGGAGGCAGGGGGCTGGGAGGCAGGGGGCTGCCATCTTCTGCCTGCTCCCCTCCTCTCCCATCCCCTCCCGGGGGCTGCCGGCCCCTCCGAGCCGCGCAGCGCCCGGTGCCCGCAGCTCCGCCCCGCGCCCGCCCGTGGGCTGTGGCCGGGCGGCAGCGGAGCAGCCTCGGCCGCCGCCATGCAGCCGCCGCCGCCGCCTCCCCGCCCCGCCATGCCGCAGCCGTAGGCAGCCGCCGGCCGCTCGCAGCCCTCGGCCCCCGGGAGGCGGCGGAGGCGGCGGTGGCGGTGGCGGCGGGCCCTGCCTTCGCCTTCGCCTCGCCCTGCCCTGCCCGATGGGCAGCCTGCTGAGCGGCGTCAGCTTCAAGGAGCCCACCACGGTGGAGGACTGCGACTCCACCTGGGAGACCGACTCGGAGCCCGAGCCGCCGCCGGAGCCCGCCGGGGACCCGCGGCCCCTGGAAGGGGCGGGCGCGGCCGGGGGAGCCGCCGAGGAGCCGCCCGCTGACGGCCGGCCCCGGGAGCCGCCGGGGGACGCGGAGCGGGCCGAGGCCGACACCGCCAGCCCCGAGCAGGTACCGCCCGCCCCGCTGCCCCCCCGGGAAGGGCTCGGCCGGGCCTCGGCAGCCCGTGAGCCCCGGGGGTGGAGGAGCTGAGGCCGGGCAGGGCAGCCGGGGGGGGCTCCCCAGCCTGCTGCGGAGCGCTCCGTGCTGGCCCCCGGGGGTTGCACGGCCCAAAACGCTGGCCCTAAAGCGTATAAAGGGGTGCTCTGCCGAAACTGCTGGCCCTGAAGCGTTTACAGGGCTGCTTTGGCAATAATCTCACGGAATTTAGGAATCAAGGCATGGGGGACCAGCTGGGGCCAGGTTTTAGCCTGCTGGATGTACCTCATTTGTGTTTGGTTCAGACACTGCCATAGTGCAAAATTAAATAGGTGTAAGTGTTTTATCCGCTTCTGCAAGGTGTATGGCAATAGATAACTAAAGCCTGGTGCTGCCGGGTACCTCACGCAGGAGGGACGGCGTGCTCAGGGCAGCCTGCTTCGCCTGTAGGTGTGGTCAGAGATAGCCTTGCGAAAGGATGCTCCAGGACAGGTGCTTGCTCGCCAATAACATCATCTTAATAAGCAGCAGGATGTGCAGCTATAAAGGGGAATGTCCAGTGCAGTCACAGGGAATTTCCCCCTTTTCGACTTCACTTCAGCCCATTGTATGTATAGTGCAAGGAGTTCCCTCATTTGGTCACTGGTTTTAGAGTAGAGACTTATTTTAGTGAACTAACCCGTACAAAACTCTTAGTTACGGTACAGGCATGAAGAAATGTTGAAGAACATGAAGTGGTCGCTAGCAAGCTGAATTCTCTCTAGACTACTACTTCATTTTCCTCAATAAGTGCAGGCTTTTCAAGTGTGCTGTCAAGTCAGTGGGATTGTTTCCACTGCCCTTGATACACTCTGGTTGTTTCAGGTCATAGCTTCAAAGCATCTGGGGTTCAGTACAGGGTCTCCTATGAGTATATTTTCTCTATGTGAGTGGGTTTTTTTTTTTTGGTGTTTAGTGGTATTTCTTGCTAGGATTTAAGTTCTGAGAAATGAATAATAGAAAATGGTTCAAGAAGGTATTTGAACTGCAAGTTAGCTTGTCTATGACTATTCATTTTCTTCCATAGGACGTTAGTGATAGCAGTTAACACAACATGCACACGACAGATAGTATTTGCAGATAGTATGGTTTCCAAAGTGTCTCTGTACTTTCATGTTCAATTACTTGTTTTGTCTTCTGTTGGCACTTCCTGGTTAACTTCAAAGTCTGACATTTGGAAATGACAGTAAACTTGTTGGTTTAAATTCAGCCTCATTGGAAGGATGCCTCATAACTCAGCAAAACCCAAAAGTATGGCTTTGTTGTGGTTTTTGTTGTGGTTAGTTGGCTGGTTCTTTTGATTTAGGTTTAAAGTATGTGGTGTGAAGTATGTGGCAGGGAGATGCCTGGTGTTTGACCAGGCAGCAGGCAAGTACATCTACTTGTGTATGTTTACATTGCTGAAATCCATTATGAAAAATAATTATTTTGATATTACCCAGGTTCAGTATTTAGTGTGTTTGTTTATGGTTATTATCTATTTTTTAAATGTTTCAGAGCAGTGATGGAACTGAGCTGACAGCCAAGCCAAAGAGAAGCTTCTATGCAGCAAGAGATTTATACAAGTACCGACACCAGTATCCAGTAAGAATATTTTATGCTTTAAAATTCCCCATTTAGTAGAGAGCAGCACACAACCTAAAAATTCCTAAACTTTATGGTGCCTAATAAATATGAGGAATTAGTGTAATCAAAAAGCTGTTGCAAAGGTCCGATGTATTTAAGCGGGAGAGGGGTGAAACTAGCAGGAGAGGGGTGAAACATCTTCTCATCCTAGATGTAAATGCAAGCACATGAGGTGTGTAAGCCTGGGAATAATGGCAGGAGCCCAGGAAAATATGTGTGCCTTGAATGCTGATAAGGGTGGATAAAGTTTGGACTTGATATTATTTGTCTCTTGGAAATTCCTTGAGACCAAAGTCTGGGTGCTGCTATGCTTGCAGCTCTGACTTGGTAGAAGGCACCAGTCAGAAGGAACTGGCACATCCTTAAAGTGTTTTACCTGGGCTGAATCTTTATGCATGTGACTTCCAGTTTTCCTAAAATGTTGAAATATTTTTGTCCTCAAATTGTTCAGAGAGCAGAATGTTACTTTGTGGGTATTCTCTGTAGTGTGGGTTGTTTTGTTTCGTTTGTGTTTTCTGTTTTGTTTTGTAGGGTGATAATGTCCTGTTTTCTTTCTTTCAGCAGAACTTTAAGGATCTTCGATACCAAAATGACTTGTGCAATCTCCGCTTTTACAAAAACAAAATCCCTTTTAAGCCCGATGGTGAGTAATCTGGGACAATAGTAGTGATAACAGAAGAATGTTCGACGCTTATAGTAACAAAGCGAAACTGTAGCGATAATTACCGTGCTGACAAATTAGAGGTGTATGGCTATATTTAGTGTGATTTAAACCTCCTCTGTTGCTTATCAGTTAACATGTTGATAAGCAAGTTGTGCTTAAGCCAAAGTTTTGCATTTTTCAGAATGATGTAATATAAGGTGTTGTTTACACAACGGATTTAGAGCAGTGGCACTGCCTTTTATTAAACAAAGATAAAGTTGTTCCACCATGCTTTGCAAACTCCTGGCGCTTGAAAAGGAGTGGCAGGGATCAGGGTGTTATTCCTAGCACTGTGTGAGGGGAAAATGAATGCACTGTCACTTCCTCATATGTGAGAAATTATTTTATTATCATTGTTATAATAATCAAAGCCCCTGGTGGTTCTGGTAATGAAGCAGGACCCTCACATGCAAGGTTCTGCATGAATACTGAAAGAGCTGAAAGATGACAAACCTGGCTCTAGAGAGTTTGCTATCCTCTTGTCCCCTTCTGCTTCTCCATCTGTCTGCAGTCAAAGCATGAGAGACAATAAAACAGTAGTGGTTAGAATGATAGACAGGAGTCTTGGCACATGAGAGCTTAGCCATTGACAAAAAAAAAAAATTGCGATCAAAAATACTCTTTTGAGAGTTTTGAAAGAATGAGGCGGAGGTTACTTTGAGGGTGTTTGCAGACAGATCCTCTTGGCACGAGGACAGCTTGGGAGGAAATACAAGAGTGTATATTTGAATACAGAAGAAATGAGAAGTGGAGGCTGTGGTTGAGGGCTGGCCAGAGGCAGGCATCAGTCTCATGGCAGCGCATGGGTTGTGACAAGGTGGGGTGGGGCGGGTCACAAAAGACTTTGAAAATGAAGGCATGTAGTTTTTCTTTGATGTTACAGAAAAGGGCTTCACAATGGAAGAACACAAAGCAAAAAAGTCAGTGTTTTTTAAAAAAAGGTGTAGTGTAGAAACATGATCTTAGCAGCAGCATTCAGGGTAGATACAAGTGTGTCAGCAGTGTACTTTTCAAGGCTGGTAAAAAGGATGTTGAGGTGCAAAACATCAAAATTCAGATGGAATATTATACAGAATGGTGTAAAGACATCAATATAGCCTGGAAGGTTGGAAGTAACAGCTGCTTAAAGGCAAGATAGTGATAATAACCTCAGCAATCAAAAAGATAAATCAGGTAACGCGAAAGAAAGATAAGGCTTCTGTTTTAATTATCTTGAGCTTTATCTAGATATCCACAAGCAAATATTAAAGACTGTTTTTAGCTTGGCAAGAGGAGTTGAATCTGTGAGTTACTAGTAACAGAGAAAGCATTACGCAGAGAACTGAAAGAAAGATAAAGGTACTGAGGACCATGTGAACCTGAAACTGAAAGCCTGAAAAGGTTTGGGGTGGGGGGAATCCTTTAAAAGGCAAAAAAATAAGGAGGTATTCCAGAAGGTTAGCCAGGAGGTATTCCAGAAGGTTAGCCTTTTCCAGCCTTGCATGCACTGTAAATCCCATGTTCTTGGCAACCCCGTTGACTGGCTTCTTTCTCCATTGTATGAAGAAAAGCAGCAGGTGAGCTCTTGTCACTGGGACTGAGGTAGAAATTTTCACTGGGCAGGAATAGAGTTGTACAACATGTCATGTACAACAGGAGACTATTTACATGGGGCTTTGAGCTTTTTGGGCTGCCGCTGTGCTATTTGACTTTGGGAGAGGCCGTGCTGCGGTGGTAAAATATTGTTGGTTTCTGAGTAGAAATAGGCTAACGTTGTGCGTTCATGGAAAGAGATTGTGTAGCTTTTGGAGCAAGTAACCTCCTCTTGTGTATTTGTACGGTGCCTGGAAAAGAGATGCCCTGGCCCACGACTGAATGGTCTCAGTGCAAAGAATGATTTCTTTTGTGTGTGCTTTGTCTCCTTTTTCTCTCACTGTCTTTCTGAGAGAAACTGACTAAAACCCACAACTGTTTTGAGACTACTAAAAGCTGAAATTCCCATTTGTTGAGCTTGGCCCCAAGGTTGGACTCATAGCAGAAAATATTCAATACATCAATTCTTTTGGCCACAGATAATTGCAAAATATTTTCAAATCTTGTTATTATTTATAGCTGGAAGGATTCCTGGAATAAAAGATCTGTTGAAGTGTTGAGACTGTGTAATACTAAGGCAATATATATGCAGAGCTTTCTCATGTTAAAGAAATGGCAGGTGATTGTGTTTTAGTATTTTGCATAAGTGATTTGTCAATGGGTGCTAAAGGAATCTAGGACATGAGATGTTCAGAAAAGCGTGTTTTTCAGAGGTTATTGTTGCATACCCTGTACGGGTAAGTACCTTGGTATAAGTCAGTTGATTTTGTTTGTATTGAAATTTGATGAAACTCTTGTCTTTAATTAAGTTTCAGTAACTAAATTATTTTTAATTTAAAATTAACGTTTGCAACAGACCTTACTTTACATAGGATGTGAAAGAAAAAAGTTTGTATTTTGTCACTGTGTTAATATGGCGTGTACTTCATGTAGCTGAAAGCTGATGTTGATGGCTACTTAACAGTTTCCCAATTATTTTTATGCAGGGGTTTACATTGAAGAAGTCCTAAATAAATGGAAAGGAGACTATGAGAAACTGGAACATAACCACACTTACATACAGTGGTCGGTCACTTACTACCTTTTTCTGTTTCAAAGCATTGCATTGATTCAGTGTTTATATGCTGGAAATTGTAATGTGCTTTTTCTTTTAACAGGCTTTTCCCACTGAGGGAACAAGGTCTGAACTTCTATGCTAAAGAACTAACTACATATGAAATTGAGGTAATACAAGTTGAGCTTAAAACAAACCATATTAATATTGATACCTAACTACTTTTTATTATGTGGAGTTGTTTTATGCGATGCAGAAGTTCTTGCTTCAGTGCCACTAAGAATTTTGGATATATTCTTTGTTTATTAGGAGTTCAAGAAAACAAAGGAAGCAATTAGAAGATTCCTTTTGGCTTACAAAATGATGTTGGAGTTTTTTGGAATAAAACTAATTGATAAAACTGGAAACGTAGCCCGAGCTGCTAACTGGCAAGAAAGATTTCAGCATTTGAATGAGTAAGTAATGACATCCACTCAACACTCTAGAATTGCCATAGAATCTCTTTAGCCTTTTGTTTCCTAGGGAAAGGAAGATATATTTTCCAAAGAATAGAAATAGTCTGTAACTGGTTTGTGTCAGTATGTGGATGTTCTTCCTTCCCCTTTTTTTGATTGTGCTTTTCACCCGTTAGCAGTCTAAGTGACATCAGTGAATTCCCCACAAATACAACTTCAGATGGTGCTGAAGAAGATCACAATTCCAAACTAATTTGTCTGTCTTGCTACTGAGAGCATTGTCACTTGATCCCAAAGCACTGCTTCTCAATTACGAGGAATGAGATGCTTATTTTGTAATCACGTTTCTTCTTGAGAAAAATCAAGTTCTCCACAGCTGTATAGAAGCTAAGTAATAAAGATTTCCCTCCCTTCTCCAAACATGATCCGTGTTGGATTTAATACTTTTTAACAGCAGTGCCTAACTGGAGAGGTTTAGACATTTATTAAGTCAAACTTTACCCCCAGCTTTCAGCAAAATGCCATCTGTCATCATCCTTTGGCATTGTGGGGACCTTGAGTTTGCGCTGAATTTTTGTCCAATGCAGTTGTATCAAAATTTCTCTTCAAATCTTGTAATCACTTTTGTAATACCTCTGACCATAGAGCTAAAGATTGGACAAAACAAAAATACTGCAAGAAAACAAACAAAAACTTGTTACTTAAGGTAGAATTGCTAATGACTAAATGTGAATGAATAATGAAAGTAACCACTAATTTCACTCGAATATTATGAGCTAATTGACAGGTATGTACTCAGGCTCAGGCCATAGATAAAAGACAGTTTCAGGAGGCCCAAATGAAAGGCACTGCACATTCTTACATAGTAATTACTATATTATTATTATTATTATATATAGTAATGATTTAAGTGTGTGTGACTATATGTGTGTAGCTACTCACTATAAATAATATCAGTGAGCAGCTATGCTAGTTTAAATCAGGAACTGAGACTCTCTTTAGTTAAGTTTGGCCATCTGAAATTCAGACATTTCGGTTTCACTATTCACCTAGGCATACTTCATGAAGAAATAGTATTTCAGAAAAACTTCCAGAAGATAACTCATTCCATTTATCTTAGATATATGTTATGATAGAAGGACTTGCTCTCCAGGGGTGCCCGTTTTGCCTCTCAGGACTGTCTGTCTAAGTAATGTAGGTAGCTAGCTTAGAGTGGAGACACAGCTTCTAAATGGCTAAGGTGTAGTCTAGTGAATCATGTTCTGTAGCTGTATGACTACAATACACTACAAGAAAAATGTTTTATAAAAATGACTGCTTTCTCCTTGGAAAAATATATACAGTAGAAGGAATCAAAATTGGTACACAGTGCTTTTCTTTCATCTACTGCCTCAGTGCCTTTTGCAGACACTAATTTTCACTTCCAACATCCTCACAAAGAAGGTACTAGCAAGCTTCATCAGCTGTGAGAAATTAAAGTACAGAATCCTTGAAGTACATGTCTTGAATGATTAAAAATGAGTGAGGAATTGCAGTTCCAGTTCTGTAAGGATTTTCTTTTCTGGTTCAATGGAATTATTTCAACCTTTTCTTCCAAAGGTCTCAACACAACTACTTGAGAATCACTCGAATTCTGAAAAGTCTTGGTGAACTTGGATATGAGAGTTTCAAATCTCCCCTGGTAAAATTTATTCTCCATGAAGCTCTTGTCGAAGATACCATTCCCAATATTAAGCAAAGTGCTCTAGAATATTTTGTGTATACTATTAGAGACCGAAGAGAAAGGAGAAAACTCCTGAGATTTGCCCAGCAACATTACACACCATCAGAGCATTTTATCTGGGGACCCCCAAAAAAGCAGAAGTCGGAGGGAAACAAAACAAGTAAAAAACCAGCATCTCCTATTTCTATTCACAGTAGTTACATTTCTAAGCATAAGAAGCCGAAAGAGCCTAAGAGTACATCCACGAGTGGAAGCTCAACTAGTAAAGCAACTGAAGAAAGAAAGGCAGAACTCACAAAAAGTGGAGAAGAAAATGAGCAGGATGAACAAGAAATGAACTGTGATGCTCTTAAGCAAAACAGCAGTGAAAAGAACAGTGATCCTGATACTAGTCAGCTTTCAAAACCAGAAGAAACTCATGATACTTCAGACAAAAAGGAGGATGCTCCTCATTCAAAAAAAGAGGATGAAAGTATGGACAGTGACTCCGGAAGTCATCCAAGTGTTGTAGAGAAAGATTTATGTGACACTGAGAATTGTTCAAATAGCACGTTAGCAGATGTACAAGATAGCCTTGATACGGATATGCTTTCAGAGGAGACCACCACAAAAACTAAGGATGACCTCAAATCATGAGTCTGAGGTTAAAAATCATTGTTTCATAATGAATGAAGCGAATTATTCATCACTTTTTCATTTTGCATAACATTTACATCAAATCTAGTATAAAGTGTTCATGAGACTTTGCTTGTTGTGAATGCATCAGATTAGACTTCTGTTAGGTTAATGAATTTTACCTTTTTTAATCTCAGTTTATCAGATAAAAATCAAGTATGGTTATTTAAAATAATTGTGTACGTTCAAAGCCTAGGAATTCATTATCTTTTCCAGACAGATTGCATAGGAAAAAAATAGCTATTCCATTACATTCATCTTTCTTTTTTTAACCTAAAACTTACTAGAAATAGAAACTCTTGAAACTTAAAAATTCTGATATTCCTTTTACATTGCTTTAAATTTTTATTTCTTTTTATGAAATGGCTAGAAATTCTTTGAAGAGCAAAGCTTTTCCCTAGCAGATTTTAAATTTTTTGGGGGGAACTATATTTATGTTAATGGCAGTATTTGCACAGCATTTTACCATAGATTAGCACCCTTGTCTGAGACACTAGGTAATAGATAGCAAAATATCTTATGCAGCTGGGTATCCTTTACATCAAATAAAAGTTTAACTTACAGTGAAACTGTATCCACAGCTCTTGGGTACAAGGGAAGATGCACTTTAAACTTCTTTTAGTCCCTTTGAAGTTTTCTCATGACTCATTCGCCACTTCTGCTACCTTGAGGTGAGGTGGGATCGTTTTTAGCTGTGGTCTCAGTGTGAAAGCACTCTGTTGATCAGCTGGCCCAGCTGGCTTCAGCACCTGTGAAGCCTCTGTCCCTGGAAATCAACCACCAACAGCTCAAAAGCAGTGTCTTCACAGCAAAGTACTGCTTAAGCATCAAAGCCATCAGAGAGACCGTCACGAGGCCTGTCCAGCTGGATCGTAACTGAATTTGGACATTTCTTGGCCAGTTTTGGTTGAGATCTGTACAATGCTGAACCCACAGATGCTGGTCTGTGAGAGAAAGGGATTCCAGCTGTCTTGTTCCTCCCTTTGCTCTATCAGAGGTCTTTCACACTGCTTAATGCTATTTTCATAATGGGCTGAAACCTGAGAAAAGCCAGCCTGCTAGCATGACTGGAGCCCAACAGATAGGAATTTCCCAATTAAGATCTTCCCCAGAGTTGTTTACTTAAGGACCATCTGCTTTCCCTGAGCATCCTCTGCTGACTTCATGCCATTCAATCTAGCAAGACACTACCCAGCGAGTTAATTGTATGAATTAAAAAATAATGCAGGTAGAACCCATGCTTTCTACAGTCCTAAAATAGTCTAAAACTTCTATATGTATTTTCTATTTTAAAATGTATATATAATCCACTGCCTTTAATGTATTTTTGATGAAATATTATAAAGCAAGTACCTGACTACAGTTTGAGTGTCAGAGTGCTGCAAGACTTGATTCAAGTCTTGTAACTCAAAATGACAACGTCTTCAGGGGTTTCAAAGCATAGACAAGATGTCTTATATTTTTCTGTGTCACTAGTTCCCATTATGGCAGTACATCACTTCTTGCTTTCCCCGGCTAGTATTGTTTCTTGGGGTCACACAGAGTTGTAGTTAGAGATCTGGGTACCTATGGACAATAACTAAACTCTTTCCATCCAAAAAAAAGGCAGGGAAGTGGAAAGTCACATTCCTCCATTTCTGTGCTGTCTTATAAGGAAAGGGACATCATATTTGTGAGTTGTTTCTGGCTTTGTGTTTTGTGTTTTTGAGGGTAGCCCAGGTCGCTCCAACAGGCATTAAGTCTGTCCGAATGGAAATGTCCCAGAGAATTCCCCCCCAGCCACTGTTTTAACAAAGGCTGGTGCTGAGAATTACCTTCAAATTCCCCTGGACTTAAACCACTTCCATGTTTGGACCTGACCTGAGTAGAAGGGGACAGAAAATGCTTGGATAAAATTGGTCCATGTAGTTAAAGACTCTAACCCCACGCATACACGCAGGGAGGACAGCTTTATGTTCTGCCTCTGACTTTTTAAATCTCGAGTGCCTAACCTTGCCAACTTAATAGCATTGTTTAACATAGTTATTTCTTGAATGGCATAGGGAAAATTTACACTGTGCATGAAGAACATAACCGTAAGGTAGCTAGTTATACAGAACCTGCAATTTCTAGACTTTAATACTGAAGTTAACCATTTTTTTTTAAATTACATAGTGTTCAACTGGAATAGGGGACACTGGGGGTGTTATATTTATGTTGTAATTTGACTGAACATAGATGATCTCAGGAGATTTTCCGTCTTTTGACTACTGAACAACAACAGAAAGAGAAACCCATAGCTCTTAAACCAGAAAGCTCTTGGGATGCACATCCAAAATATTTCTCTGCAGTATGTTATTGTGACACAGCTTTCACCTATATATGCTTGCTGGTTGACCACTTGTAATTGCGTACTTAATCTAAGAAATTACTTTTTCTGTTTGTTTGTCTATTTATTTATTCATTTATTTTTGTTTGTTTGTTTTCACCTGGCAGGGCTTTGCAGTAAGGGCCCAGTGTGTCTTAAAATACAGTTGATAACTTTGAAACCTTTATCCTTATTAACTTAAAAAATAAAATAAACAAAAAAAAAATAAAATCCCCAATTCAGGATAATTCTGTCACTTTTTATAGAAGTGAGAATAGCAGTGACACGTCAATTAGCCTTGAAGAACTTTGTGGTAAGACACGTTTTTTATTTCTGATGGCCTTCTGCTTTCTGTACCCTTTGTGTTATAGCTGTACCAACAGAATTACTCCCATGGGACACTTCAACTTCAGCTAAAAAATTCTGTGTAAAATGTGAGGGTTTACCATTATTTTCATGGAGGAGTTGTTTCTCCTGATTTTCTAAGTGCTTGAAAGAAGGATTCACTGCAGAGCAGTCGCACAGTGTAGAGTGCCATGGAGATTTGTGGGGATCAAGTGAGTGCACTCTATGAGTTTTAGTACAGAATGATGTCCTTAGCAGCCAGAAGTGCCCTGTTTTCTTTAGTTTTTAAGATTTCCTTAGTTTCCTTAGTTTTTAAGGCTTTCAGGTTTCCAAGTGTTCTTGTAGATGCCAGCGCTTAATTATTTAAGCATTACTTCAGAAAATTAATGTGTGCAAAGAAAGTCAGGACAATTGCTCATTATTAAACTTGTTGCTTTCTTGTTTTTTCTTTTTTTCTTTTTTTTTAAGTCTTGCTGTGCACTTAAGTATTCAGGGATTTCTGCGTACCTCTATTACAATGCATTTTGGCCATGTTTTACCAGAATCTGACCTAGTCCCGTATTAATTGAGTGGGGCCTCCCATGTAGGGGTTCTTTCCCAACAAGTACATCTGAACAGCCTCTGATGCTGAGGGAGAAGCGTGCACATTCATACACCTGTGCATTTGATTTTACCCATCCCACAGTGAGGGTGTATGAATGTGCAACTTGACAACCTGAGTGCACACGTGCAAATGAGGACAATTGCACAAATCATGCAAAAATACAGCACTTTAAGATTAGTTACAGCTCTGCACCCTACTAGCTAGGACGTAACTGTGCCTCGGTACCTGAGGATGGGTTGGCATAGAGGCTAAAAGCTTGGATACGTGAGGTATGCACTGCAGACTGTTCAGATCAGAAGAGTTAGCATGTGCACTTGTCTGGGAGCAGAACCAAGCTTCTGGTGTCTGTTGCTCCTATTTAAAGGTGTGATCCTGAAGGATGCTAAAAATATTTTCCGTAAGCCTTTGGGAGCTGTTCTGTGGCTTGGTCAGCTCCTCAGTTTCCTGCTCCTAAGTTTACAGCAGCCTGATGCATTAGGTATTTGTGTAATCATAGGTAATATTTCATCTAACCTAGTGTAAGCCTCCTTTAATTATTCCAGGATGATTCTAACAATCTACAGTTGTACTGTACCTGTACTAGAACCAGAAAGTTTACAGACCCTATAAGCTTTGTATAATTTTGATGGATGATCCAATAAGGTAAGTCAAGGGAGATATAATATATTTAAATAGAAATCAGCTCGTGGTTTTTTTTCTTTTTTTCTTTCTTTTTTTAATTTTTTAATAAAATTTATATCTGTTTAATTGAATTATTTTGTGTACCTTTCTTTTCCTGAAATTTGTGGTGGTAGTGATTTATCCAATGGCTGAGAAGCATGGGGGAGTAGTAAAGGCCATGTGGAGAACCAAAAGGTAGAAGTACTGTTACAGACAACTTGGTAACAGCCTTTTGTGATCATATTTGTGATACAAACCTAATACCTGTAGACAATTTCTAACCATGTTTATGAAGGAAAGGCAAGTCCTCTTAGACAAGGTATTACCCAAGATGATACCACAGTATTTAGAAAAAATAATCCTAGTCAAAATGTTTATAGAAATGGAAAGCACTTTCCTCTTAGAAGATACAGTATCGCCTCTTTGTATTAGAAGCAAGTGATAATAAATACAGTAATGCAAAACTGATCACAAATAATGGTAAGATGCATATGTTTGAGTGAAAATGTATCCCTTAATTTTTTTATCCCTTATTATACTTTTATAGGTAATGTATTAAATTTCCTTGACAGAAGCAGTATTTATGAATAAGATGCAAATAAATGTATGAAGTTTCTCCATCAATAAAACTGTGACAAAATCATGTTAATGGTGTATGTTAGCTTAAGAACTACCATTATGGATCGGAACCAAAGATATATCTAGCCTTGTATCCTGTCACCAACAGTGGCCATCAACAGATTGTGGGAAAGAACAGTTAAAATTGTTTTTTTTCTCTATGATTTTTTTCCATTTTTAAACTCATGCATTCTTTCAGCCTCAGCGATCCCTGTTGGCTACGAGCTCCACATCTTAGTTTAGTGTTGTTTGCAAAAAGTAATCTCTTTTTTGTCTCAAATTTGTTTATTCAGGAATTGCTAGTGCGTTTGAACACAATTACTGAAAGATGAACACTAATCCATTTCCTGTTCTTAAAAGCCTTGGGATATTGTAATGCTAAGATACCTGCTTAGGCAGAAAATGTAGTCACTTGTTCTATGCTGATGACAGTATTATCTTACGTGTCCCTTCTGAATAAAGTTTTTACACATAAATTGTTCTATATAAAGTATTAGAAGTCAGATTCCAAATGCAAAAATGATTGTTTTTTATCTCTGTCAGTGTGAAAGCAAGATCAAAGGCAAAACCTTTTCCTAGCCCACATCTGAGTGAGGTAGCACTGGTTTTGGAGACAAGTAGTAAGGGCATCTATTTGGGCCAGCGTAAATGGGTGTAACATTGTGATTATGTAGAAGACAAAAGTCCTGTCTGAGGTGTGCAGGGAACCGTGCTCCTCATTTCGTATTTCAGTAAGTTACTTTGATTCATGTCCAATTCCAGCTGAATTCAAGTAACTGCTGAAATGGCATTCCTGCTGGAGAAGGGAGCTTGAAAATGAAGGGTGGGACAAAAAGGCCTAAGCATGGACTCCCTGCTCTCCTTTCACATCACAGTCAGGACCGTAATAGTAGATTCGCTGCTCACAGGTATTTAAATGCAGTCCTCCAAGAGGAATGTAAATTGTGTCTCTGTAATATCTCTGTGCTCTGTATTGCCTGAGAATTATTTATTTTCCTGGGATCTGTGTTCCTTTTACATCCCACGTTCTTGAGTATACCTACTTAAGACCATCAGGGAAAGCAAGAGTTTATTTTAAAGAATATATTTAATACGTGCCATATGTAGTGGACTCTAAACTACAGCTCAAAAGCTATATGAGATCAATTAAAGGGAGGCCTCCTGTGGCTTTACGCTTATAATCACTTTTATATTTATTTTCAGAAGCATAAAGCTGTTTGCTGTAGAATAACAAATGTGAGAATTGGCAAATTGTTCTGAAGGAAGTCTCTTACTTCTGAGGAACTTGGCACTTTTTAATTCTACCACGCTTACAAGTCTAGTGGCGTATTCATCAACTGAAGTTTATTGTGAAATATACTGAATGTATTTACTGCTGTGGCTAACTGTGAAATTTATTGTTTTGCAGTAAAACAGGTTATGGCATTTTTATTTGGGGGACCTGCCGAAGCATGTTTGCTGAACATTAGTTGTTCCTTTTTCTGTGTCTTAACCTATCCCTCGGCTGTTTGTACTTTCAGCAGTTTGAGTTCACAGAACGAAGATTTGGGTATAGGTTTGCACTGATACAATTCGGAGCTGTTGTGGACTTGATTGTTAAACGGTATTCTAAGAAAAAAAAAAAAAGTGTGGTAATTGATAAGAAAAAAAAAATAATAAAGAAACAAAACCCAACATTTTTTACTTGAGAACTGAAACAGCTACATGTCAGTTTTTATGAATGGTCCTGCTCTCTTCTCTGTATTCCTTTGCAGTGTTTGATCACAGAATGCCGTGCATGTTTGGTAGTACCAATACCATATGTATGTGGTAGGAGTGGTAACCAGTTTCTGGGTTTGTAATGCACTATAAAGATATATTTTATAATTCTGTAACTGTATGGCAGTGTTATGCCAAAAAAAAAAATAATTGTATAAACATAAAAAGCAATAGTTTATGTTGCTTACTGCTATATTTTCGGTCATTTGTTTGTAAAATGAAATACTTGGATTTCCTTTCAGGTAAATATATTTTTAATAACAGCAGCCAAAAATCTCTAAACTAATAAAGCTTCTTCATTTAGCAGCATTGTTTTAGCAACATGTACAAATACTGTGTGCATCTAATATGTGTAATTGCTGTGCAGCGCTTGTTTGTATAGTCTTCTGTAAATGTATTAGCAGTTATAAGTAGGGCATTAAAGGCTCTGATCCTCCTTTTTTGTTGTCAGTGGCAAAACCACCGTGGAACCACAGAGGAACAAGGAAAGGCCCCAAGTGTGCTTTACTCAAAATTGTGGGATTTTTTTTTTTATTTCTAATTAAAGGAACAGACATACCAGGGCAACACTGTTCTGAGAGCATTTTTGCAAGATTAAAAGGTAAAACCTCCACAAGTCCCCCAGAGCAGGGAGCTTTCCACCTTATTCTCCAAGCTGCTGGCCTGTGGTGTGGCAGCTTCCCTTAGGCACTGTAAACCCCTGTGTGGGATGAAGGGATGTGTGGGGACCAGCTCACAGCCTGCATCATGCTTCCACAGCTCTATATCTGTTTCCTCCTAGAAGGGAGATCGGTGGATGCTCTGAACCTCCACATGTCAGAGACTATAAGCTTTTCGTGCCAGGAACACGCAAACACAGAGAAGGCAGGTGCATGAGTGCTTCATACAAGGTCTGCCTCTCATGAGGCTGGGAGTTGACATGGATATATTAACTCCCATGTTGCCATGTCATCCACCAAAGGGGCAGGTAGCCAATCCTACCCTATGCCAGTGTGTTGCTTCCCTCTTGACTACGCCCCAAAATTCAGTCACAGCTCCCTGAAAGCGGACTGAAACGCCGAGGCAGCTGGGACGGTTGATCTGCTCGTTTGTAAGGACGGGCAGGCAGTTACTCTCTGTGCCCTTGAAACATAAACTTTACAACCAAAGCCTTATGGCCTGTGTATAGATGCCAGGTTGTTATGCTGCTCGTTGTTTCACCAGCAACTTGGGCTTTTGAGCGTGTCTGCAGTAAAAAGACCAGTCCTTTGTGACCACTGGTCCTCATGGACATCAGAGCTGCTTCTGAAAAGTTTCCCTGGGGGGCAGTACAAGGGTAAGAGCATAAAGTAATGTCCCAAAGCTAGCTGCCCTTTGATAAATTAATACAAACCAGCACAAGGGGGTATGGGCCTACACCCCACCCCTTCCCCAGTGCCTCCCTGGGCCAAAGGGGCATGCACCAAAGTCACGTCTGTCCGTGCCTTTGGACCAACTGTCTCCCTTGTTTAGGGTGTTACACAACAAGGTTTTGTTTTGATTTTGTTGTTTTGTCGGAATATTTTTCTAATGAAGCTGTGCCATAAAGTGAAAATGAGGGTATTTTATTTTGGTATATACAGATGATTTTGATGCTTATAATGATCACATTAATTGCAAAAATGTGATTTAGCTAACAAAACCAGGGAATTATCTTCTTAAAATTGCATTTTAATGAATTTATTCTGCTACGTTTGTCTGGGCTGAGCGGTAAACTGGAAGACAAGATATTAAATGTCTTTGCTCCCTGAGGTTGAAGAGGCCAAGTATTATTGCTTCGAAGTGGAACCAGTAAGTGTGATTGGAGAGTAGCTGCAGTTTAAAACTAATCCTCCAGAGAAGCAGCAGAAGTGTTTAGGAAAGTATTTTCGGACTGTAATGATCTATAATGACACAGCTTTTTAAAGACCAGCTTTGCATTATCTTCTGCGGTGGATCAGTGGCAGTGGTCAGAGCTCCAGCATGACTTTGTTGGCTCATTTGTACCCCGTGTGGAAGTTGCAGTTCAGCTCCAGTAAGGGGGGTTTACAGCTGTCATAGTCCCCAGTTTTGTTCCTGTGCTGTCACACCTGGCTGGCACAGAGAGCCATTCAACCATAGCTGGGGTCATGGTCTCTGTTCCCACCGCTCCAAAGCAGCTGTGATCAAAGTCCCTTCATTTTCTGATAAGGAGATGGGCTGGGATCTGCGAGCCATGGCCAGGGTCAGGGGCTGGGCAGGGGTTGTTGTGCCTCACTGCTGGGGCTCGACTCCTGCGGGCTCAGCTGTGCTCTTTGTGCCTTTACAGAGCGTGGGTACCTGCCTGACCGCAATGACTTGCGGCTCAGACTTTTCTTTGTGGTTAATATTGGTCTGCCTATTATGGGGTGAGCTTAAAAATAAAATTATTTTCCAAGAATTCTCCCCATAAAAAGCCAATTTATGAAGGTTTAATTATGCCCAAGCATTTGCCCTATCCGATCAGCTCTTGGAATGCTTTTAAAATGTTTTGATGTAGTATGTGCACACCACTAGACATTTTTGCAGGCAATATTCTATAGACATCATAATTTCAAGACTTACCAAGTGTAGGAAGAACATTTAAAATTCAACTGGTTCTTTCTATTTTTATTTAATGTATAAATCAGACATAATTCATGCGTAGTTCCTTCCAGGTTTAGACATTTATTGAACACTATGTATGGTTATAAACATTTTGTGGCAGCTGTTTCAAATTTCAGAATAGAAATAGGAAAAGAAAAAAAAAAAAAAACCAACACTCACATTCTCACTTTTCCAATTTCCTTTGAAAGCTTAAACAAGGAAGCTTCAAATTTTCAGCTCCAAAACTGGCAGCTGAAATTAGGGCCTGAAATTGCTCCTTAGAACTAGGACTGGGGACCTTCAGCCCTGCACGTGGCCCTTGGTTACTTTGAGGCAAACCTGTATTATTTAGTTAACTGAAAACACAGAAATATAGCAGGATCTCTCCCAAACTGCAAGCCACCTAATGCTGATACTAAGTTAATGAGTGCTCCCAAGGGGGTCTATGAAGGGTTTGTCTGCATCTGGAGGAACCTCACTCAGGAGCAGCCTCATTCTTCAGTCAGTTTTGACAACGTTATCATAAACTCTGCTTTTCAACACTTAATTTCAAAGGTAAGATGCTGCAAAGTTTTTTACTTTTATGGTAAAGACACAATAATAATGGAGTTTTTAACAATTTAAACTGGAAAATAAACCTTTGCTGTGCTGGCATGCATCAAGGGTATCCCCCATGCTGGTGGTTGGTTCTTGCTCATCCTTTCGCTGTCACCAGGTGCTCACAGCTGTCACTGCTCAGTGATCACGCCCCATGTGGGTGCCCAACACCATGGTGCTGGCACACGTAATAGCACTGAGGGCCACAGTCCTTCATGGGCTCATCTGGATCTGAGGTGGGTATCTGCTTTCTTTTCCCCACCCTCAAGTTTTTTATCAGGTGATCAACTTTTGAGGCATTTTTTGCCCCCCCACCTTGGGCTAGAGGTTGAGAGAGGCAGACAGTAATTTTCCAGGCTGCATCAGGAGCCTCACCCTGTTTTTCACTGTTTCTTTCCTTGCTCAGATGCTACTGCATTTCCTAAAGCAAAAGCAGGCTCTTCCCAGCTCTCTAGGTTGCACTTTTCCAATGATGGGTAATGGCCTGTAGGTGCACTGCCAGCTGTTTCTGGGGCCTCCATCCTCAACAGATGCCAATATTTACAAGTCCTTTGCTATTATCCCAACCCTAAACGTGCAGACAGCTGGCATCAAGCTGTGTTCCCCCAGTGAGCTGACAACAAACCCGTGACCCCTGTGCCAATACAGCTCAGCCTTATTGACAGGGAGGAGCAGCAAGGGAAGGCCACGATCCCTTGGAAAATAAAGAGCCCAGCTCAGGTTAAGCCTACGTGGGGAGTGCCATTGCTTTTAAGGACGTGTTTGTAGGTGATTGCAGTGAGCCTTGTCATGGCTTTACATGAAATTCTCCAAAAGACTACACAGGTATCAGAGTTTGTTTATGATAATGAAGGCCAAGTGCCATAAAGCTAGTACGAATATTTCCCGGTAGTGCTTTTTTAGAAGCTTTTCACCACTTTGGATAAAATGCTGCTGACAAAAATTCAATCTTGAAATCTCCTGCAACTCGCAGATAATTAAGAAATGTTGCTGAGTCACACTCGCAGAGGGTAAGTGCCTCCCTGGGGCATGACTGAGAACACCGATGCCTCTTTCGGATGTGTCCCCAAAGGCAGCAGATGCGAATGATTAAGTAACATGCCCAGTGGCACATTGTCTGCTGACTCATTTGCTGCACTGCTACTGAGATAACAAGCGTCCTACCAAGAAAATTCAAGGCAGAGTTTGGCCAGAACTTTACAAAGAGCTTTTTATATAGACCCAGAATGATGATAAATTTATATAATAGAAGTCACATTGTAGTTCAAGGATTTTTGCTGGAGAGAGGCTGACTCCTCTGTTTGATACAAGAGAAGGAAGGGATGCCATCCAGAGGGACCTGAACAGGCTTAAGAATTGGGCCCATGTGAACTGAATGAGGTACAACAAGGCCAAATGCAAGGTGCTGCACCTGGGCCAGGGCAATCCCAGACATGAGGACAGGATGGGAGAAGAACTCACTGAGAGCAGCCCTGCAGAGAAGGATTTGTGGGTTCTGGTGGACAAAAAGCTCGACATGAGCCAGCAGCCTGTGCCTGCAGCCCAGAAGGGCAACTGCGTCCTGGGCTGCACCAGCAGAGGGGTGGGCAGCAGGGCAGGGAGGGGATTGTGCCCCTCTGCTCTGCCCTTGTGAGACCCCACCTGGAGTACTGCGTCCAGGGCTGGGGCCCCAGCACAAGAAGGATGTGGGGCTGTTGGAGCAGGTCCAGAGGAGGATCACAAAGATCATCAGAGGGCTGGAGCACTGAAGAAAGGCTGAGAGAGCTGGGGATGTTCAGCCAGGAGAAAAGATGGCTCCAGGGAGGCCTCATTGCAGCTTTTCAATACTTAAAAGGGCCTTACAGAACAGAGGGGGAGCAGCTTTTTGCTCAGTCAGATAATGACAGGACAAGGCAGAAAGGTTTTAAACTAAAAGAGGGGAGACTTAGATTAGATTTTAGGTGGAAACTCTTCACTCAGAGGGTGGTGAGGCACTGGCACAGGCTGCCCAGAGAAGCTGTGGGTGCCCCATCCCTGGAGGTTTTCAAGGCCAGGCTGGATGGGGCTTTGGGCAGCCTGGTCTAGTGGGAGGTGTCCCTGCCCATGGCAGGGGGGTTGGAACTAAGGGATCTTTAAGGTCCCTTCCAACCCAAACCATTCTGTGATTGCCATTGAACCTGTCAACTAAAATCAGAGGAGGAGTGAATGTTGTGCCAGCGACTTTTCCATTTACACTGAGTAAATCCACCTTGTCAGAAATAATTTGGGAGATTATATAAATCGCACTCTTTCAACGTGAGTAGCCTAAGAGCAAAGGGGAAAGTAGGATTTTGGTGAATGAATGCTACCTGACTGCTTCGGTATGAAATAAAAACACGAAATTAAAAAATGTCATGCCAGCTCCAGTTCTGTGTCTGCCCAACTCTAAATTGTCTTACTTGTTAAGTCAAACACTTTCTGGAAGCCTGGTGTCCCAGTTCTGTGCAGGCTCCGGTGGTAAAATTCCAGTGTCAGGAGGCAGAGGGGAATTAGTGAAATGTTACAGTGATCTGTGCGGAGGGATGCTGAGAGAAAAGGCACAGAAAGGAGCCTGTTGGATTGGAGGTTTTCTGACCCGAGGATGTTGTTCAAATAATGACTTAGGGATGAGAAGAGGAGCTTTCATGCCATTGTGAGATGGGCTGTGTACAGACGGGAGGGGAGCGCTCCCCTCTTCTCCTACTCGTTTTACTCAGCCAGAACTGGCTGAATGTCACTGACTTGGAGATAAGTAGAAATGATGAATGTTTCAGAAGAGGCTGATGTTGCATTCAAA
This sequence comes from Aythya fuligula, assembly GCF_009819795.1. Lineage (NCBI taxonomy): Eukaryota > Metazoa > Chordata > Aves > Anseriformes > Anatidae > Aythya > Aythya fuligula. Next base: position 87,807,297 of record NC_045561.1, read on the forward strand.
GTCCTGATGCATTTATGGCTCTGTGAATCTAATTTCACCTTCCTGTAATGTGAACTAAAAGCTTTATTAAAAAGTCCTGAGCCCGTCTTGAGCAGGATTTCCTCAAGGGCCAGATATCACTCATGTAGGCCCTGGTAGAGCAACTGCCTCTACTTGCAATCAGCCTGTTGTGAGCAGTGGGAGAGAAAGCTGTGAGGCACCTCCCTGGGGCCTCCCCAGCTTACCTCAGGAGCTGTGGTTAAGCTCAGGCCGTGATCTTTGCCTGAGCTACACTGCAGCCATGTCTGCACCTGGCCTCACTCCTCGCTGAGCTGGGTGACCGGGCTCATCGCTTGACTGGACCTGCAATAACAAAAACATTGTTTTTTGATTTGGTGGCTCAACAAGGGAAACAGTAGCTTAAAATATGTAATGGAATAGACTTCAGTGAAAATGTAATGAGACAGACTGCTGGTAAGACACTTCAGGCCTCAGACACCCGTCTGGAGGACTCTGATGGGTCTTCAAGCTTCCCTACTCAAACACCTTTGTCCCACCACCATGGCACCAGCCGAAGCAGCAGCTCTGAGCATCCACACATCTCTTTTTAAGAAAATTCGGAAGACAGCTAATATGAGGACCAAGACCAATGGCAGTCACACATCTGTTAATCATATCTGTGTTCAATCTATGCTAATGACAGCACTGCCAGCCATGGCTATGCTGTAGCCTTTCTCCTAAATCTGGCGATCATCTGAAGGGTAACCTCACTGGGCTGGAGACTGCCTCCAGGCACCACCTCAGGCTCAAAGAATATTAACACAGAGAAAACTCTCAAAGCTAAAACAATATAATTGTCAGAATGGCTAGCATTTACACAACTCTCTTCACACAGGTCATGGCAGTATTTCAGTTTCTGTTTGCAGTTGACACTAGTTTCTTCTTGATTTTGCAGTGATAAGTACCAGAAAGATTAAAGAAGCTTTGTTTCTCTTTTAGGTGTGTCTTCTGCAAAACAGAATTAGTAAAAATCAGCTGAACCCCTGAAGTGGTCTCTTTTCATAGGTGAAAACTGGGAGGCTCTTGGCTAATGAGAGAGGTTAGGATCTCTGTTAAAATAATCCTTAGTTTCTGCGGCTGATTTTCTGCCCCAATTTGCTTTTCGTCTTTGTCTCACGTATCTACAGTGAAAGTTGAAAATATCTCAGGATGAGTGGGTGATGGATGGCTTGTAAAGAAATGCAATGAGACCACAGGAAACTGATGATATGCTTTCTGTGGAAGCCAAGCTACAGGACAAGAGAGGCAATTCACAAGTGGCAGAACAGCTGGCAACTCCAACCCACACCATCTGGATTTGTGTGATTTTATAATATTTATTGTCACTAACTCTGAGAGGAATATGAATAGAGCTGGCTGCAAGTGGAAATGAGTTGGCTTTTCAATAGAGTGAATTGTGCGAGGAGCCTTGGCAGGGACATGTAGTGGGGCGAGCATCTGATACCAGCCGGCCAGCCATGAATTACCACTTCGTTGGTCAGGCTGTGTACACGAAACAACAACAGAAAAAAAATCAGTCAGGCAAGGAAAGCCCTGCTGAAGAAAGTGGTATTTCAAATCTGTCATTTGGAGAGTGGAGATATAAAGTTGCCAGATCTCCATCTACGGTTGCCAGCTCTCCATCTTTAGTCTGAATCTTGTGAGAGCTGCATCATTTCTTCCTTTAAAAAAAAATAAAAAAATCAAGAGATGTGAGATTACTCAAGAGTCTTAAAATTATACTAAAAGAAGACTTTTTGGACCTTATGGTTAAGATAAAGCTGTGAACCACCTCTACCTAACAGCCACAGAAAATAGAACAGCCCCAGAGAGCATTTTCTTAAATCTTCCGATTTAAGCCAGTTTGTGGTTTTGGGATTCTCATGTGTGATTGTGGGAGAACTGGAGTTGTCAATGCTGAGCATATTCATGTAGGTAGCGTGACTTCTGCCTTGTGAAACTGTTCTCTGGAGGTGCCTGCTTCCTTCTATGATGCTAAAGGGAACAGTATTGCTCCTAACACAACTATCTCTGTTAGAAACTTGCAGTGAGATGACACAGAGTTTAGGCTGTTACGTTTCTGTTCCTCATCTGTGAAATGGGATAACATTTTTCTCCTTCCTGCAGATCAGCCAAAGGATAAGTTTCTTGTCTTCTGATACTGGGACTCCAGTGACCTGGTAACTATGTGAAAGCCTAACCTGTCCGACCATTAGTTTAGAATATTTTTACTTCTTGTGAGCCATTAGGAAAACTTAAACCTTTTAATCTGAATTTAGTCAAACCAGACCTAGAAAGAAAGACAAATGATGGTTTCTTCCCTTCTTTCTCATTCTCCCCTCCCCTCCCTTCCCGTCCCCTTTTATATTCTGATTTTTTAACATTTCAGTCTTATGTGGTTTGGGAACTGACCTATTTTTGGTCATTGATTGCAGTACTGAAACAACAGAGAAATGCATGCCATAAAATGTGGAACAAAAAAAAAGATCATTTTATTCTAATAAATTACTATATTTTCCAAATCTTTTCTTCATCTTTGAAAATCAGATTTTAATATTTTTTTTTTTTTTTTAATGGAAAAATACTGGTTCTCTATTCTGGGATTCACTCCACAGCTGAAAACACTGGTATTTGTAGTTCATCAATTTGCAAAACCTGTTAGTTCAGCTGAAGAAAAATGTACCAAGGTACTGAATGCCAGAGAAGATAGAGTGCCTGGCTAAGCAGCACACAAAAATGCACTTTGTGTCAGGCTCGCGCAGAGCGCAATGTCTCAAAAGAGAAAGGGCAACCACAGAGAGTGGTGCTGGCTCTTCTGCTCTCAGCTGTCAGAAATAGGTAATAAAACCAGCAGCAGAGAAGAACACAAAGATCCAACACTGGCATTAATATGATATCCCTCTAGAAAAGCCTGCAATGACAATGGAAATCTCTTCAGCACTGAAGACTGCTCCGTAACTAGCTTGTCAAGAGGACACTGAGAAAGAGGCCAGCTTTTGTAGATCCGTATCATGTTTTGTGGTGGAGATAAATAAGACATAAGGAAGGAATCTCAGCAGCTCCTTTCAGCAATACGGTGTGAGCAGGCTGTGCATCCATTGAGAAAGAGGAATTCAGAGATAGCAACAACAGAGGGATGAAACAGCCTATGAGAAGCATGCTTGTTTCTCCAAATAACCCCAGAGCAAAGCAGATATGTGCATGGGATGTGCAGCTCTGAAGGGCTGCAAGGGATCTGGGCACCTGTGAAAAATGGATCCTGGGTGAGGTTTGCAGGTTCAGCCATTCAGAGCAACTGTCTTCATGTTAGAAGGTTTGAGAACAGATTTCAGAAAGAAATGCTCTGTTGAAGTATGTGCTTCATGCAGGTACATATTCTGCATCCCTTTCTCAAGGTGGTGGAAGAGTGCTACTAGAGTAGGAGTGCTGGGAAGGAAAACTTGTAGAGGTAAAGCCCTTTCAAATCTTTCTTCTTCCTGTATCAAGTCATATTGGTCTTCAAGAGAAAGGACCAGGAATTTCTTGGCACATCATTGACTTCACTTTACCAGTTTTTATGTCCTTGCCTGGTGGGTCCTCATCAGAGCTGACAAAACCTGGAGAACTTGAAGCACAACCTAAAGAAGTGCTTGCTGGGCAGGGAACACATCCTGCTCTGAAGGCCCCAAGTGTGTGCACCAGGATCTGCCCCTCCCCAGGGCTTTTCCCCATTGAGGCTATAAAATACTGAAAAAGTTTCCTTACGATGAGTTTCTCAAGGGCGTTACATACAATGATGCATCACTGCAAATTCATTCCTTTCACATTGCATTTGGTGGCATTATGATTTAAAGTATTCAGGAAAAATAAAAAAAAAAAAGAGAGAAGTCCTATTTTGGAAATGTCAGCATGTGCAGTCAGGGGTGGACATGATAGCAAGAGCAGCATCTTCTCTTTTTTTTTTTTTTTCCCCAGCCAGAAGTGCTCACCCAGGGCACAGACTGCTCAGCCATGCCATGGCCCAAGATCTCGGGTGACAGGCTCCAGAGGACGAACTGGGCAGGCTGGTGGTGAAGCTGGCCTTGCTGGGCTTCCCAAAGGTCTCCTGCTCCTCAGCTTCAGTACTATGGGCCTACTACGTGTATGCCATGGGAGAAGCTCTGTGTTTAGGTCTTTATGTGTCCTCTGCTGTAAGGTGAAGGGTCAATATGGTCTTGAAACACTGAATTCCCTATACATGGAGACACTTCACAGCCAGATAGCATGCTGTCTGTTCCTGAAGGAACAGGAGAGATGTATCTTTTTTTTTTTTTTTTTTTTTTAAAGTGTAACTGTTGAGCAGACAAATGGAAATGTGACCATTATATAGAACAAAGCATGTAATAAAGAGAACAAATTCTTCAGCTCCTTGGCAGCAAGATTGCATTTAATCATATTCAGCTCTTTTCTCCTTGTCCAGGCATGTCCAGAAAAAATCAATCTTACGATCTACATACCGCAGGAATCTCATTTTTGAATTTAGCTCTCTAAGGAATTCTCTTTTGATCCTTCTGATCAGACAAAAACAATTATTGTGCCTCGAAGCTCTCCCCTGCCACCAGCCTCCAATTAGTCACATCTGATAAAGTTTTTTTCAATGTAAAAATAAGGTCATCTCTTCAGCTGCTTATGTCTGAATCATGAGCCACTATCGTACCTCATTCACAAAATAGCAGCTCGCTCTTCCCAGCCAGCCTGGGGCCTTCTGCATCCATCTTTTCAAAATCATTACCTTTTAAAAGCCTTGGTGTGGGCTGTAAGAATGCCACTGATTGCATTTTTGTTTGCTTGAGATGTCTCCAGGTGTTATGAGAAGCACACAGGCTATGCTGAGCACTTGAGTGCATGTGTTTCAGTTCACAAATAAGACCATCTGAGACCAGCGGGATACAGACACATCCAAAATTGAGCCTGTACTTAAGTGCTGTGAGTCCAAACTTGCTCCTCCACACTTTTCCAGTTTGTTTCTTCTTTTCAGAACTCTGAATTGTGTTGTGTGGATTTTTTTTTTTTATTTATTTATTCTTCTGTCCTTTCAGTTCTGTCAAGCAGAAAGGTCATGGTCTTCACAGTTTGTTGGTTTTCTTGTCTGATTTCAGTCAGGCCTCAAAGGCAGCAGCTTCTCACCTACGTTTCGACAAGATGAAGACCCATGATGGGCATGATGGCACTTGAGCTCACTCTCTCCCCCCAAACTCCCCCACCCCCTACGTATCTTTTCCCTTTAGCCAAGTACCAACAAAGCCTGCCAGCCTTTCAAAATAAAACGTTACTGGGGTGTGTGGGTGTTATATTCAAAAAAGGTCATAAAAAGAAAAAGGAGGGAAGGAAGGAAGGAAGGAAGGAAGGAAGGAAGGAAGGAAGGAAGGAAGGAAGGAAGGAAGGGAGGGAGGGAGGGAGGGAGGGAGGGAGGGAGGGAGGGAGGGAGGGAGGGAGGGAGGGAGGGAGGGAGGGAGAGGGAGGGAGGGAGGGAGGGAGGGAGGGAGGGAGAGGGAGGGAGGGAGGGAGGAAGAAAGAAGAGGGTAAGAAAACAAAACAAAATCTCTTCTCTCTTCATATGCAACCTGTTTCTTCCTCTGTTGTAGGCCAGAGCTGGGCTGGTCAGCCAAGCCCAGGTCACTCCATGAGGTTGCAGGTCCTCACAGCACTGCCCTTGCCATCTGGTGGGATTGGTGGGGGTTGGAGAGAGCTCCTTCTGCTCCATAGACCACAGAGATGCAAATCCCCTGCCCTCATGCCTGTGCACAGCATTGAAAGGGAGCTAACACAGGAGCACGGTATGGCTAACAGAGACTGTCAGGGTCTGTTGGCTCTGGGGCTGTTACATCCTGCTGCTCATCACCAGTGATGCCAGGGGAAACATGGAGCATATCAAGCATGACTTTGTGACTCCAGAAGTTGTTGCCAAGAGTTCGGGGCCTTTCTCCTCTGTCCTGTCAGTGAGGGGAAAGGCTTGAGGCAGACTGGCTGGATTCTGCAGGTTGACAATGGATTGCCCAACTGGTATCAACAGCAAGGATTCAGCTTCAAGACCTTGGGATACTTTCTGAGGATCAAAGACTCTTTGGAAGAAATAGCATTCACCTCACCAAGTGGGGCAAAAATGTCTTTGCCAACATGCTGGCCAACCCTGTGAGGAGATGTTTGGAACTAGGAGTGATGGGAGAAAGAGTTGATGACATATGATCAATGTACCTCACTCACACTTTGAGGAATGTGTGGAGCAACAAGAATGTTGAGATGGCTAAAAATATAACCTGTGAAGAAATATTGAACAGAGGAAAGTCACCTAGACCATGTTTGTGCTATGTATGGCAGCAATACAGTATCCTAAATTGCCACAAACTCCTAAAGCATCAACACATCTACAGTTATGTGGACAGCCTGTCACATGGAAAACCTCTAGTGCCAAGAAAAGAGTTTTTGTGGTGTGTTTTGACCCACTAAAGCAAAACAAACAAAAATGCTTCTACATTCACCTGAGTTCCAGCCTGGATAATTGTTTTTTGCTTGTGGCAAGGATGTGGCCCCCTGGTTTACCAATAACCCCTGAGAAACCTTCATTTGCTTTCAAGTTCCCCATCATTTTGCCACAGTGCTCCCTCCTTGGGACAGAAGGTCAAGGCTCAGAGCTTTGATCTTCATCAATAGAACAGTAAGCACAGATAACATTAGAGAGGGAGGAAACAAATATGCGTAAATTCACTTCCTCCCTGGGAAAGCATGTACGGAAAATGAAGCAAAGGATTAGTAATGTTATATGCAAAATAAATAAATAAATAAATAAATAAATAAATAAATGTATTTTTAATTTTTTCTCTGGGGTGAATACCTAGGGGAATGAAAGACGATGTATTTTTTCTATATTCCCCTGTGGTGGGTTGACCTTGACTGACCGTTAGATGCTCTCTCACTCTCTTTTCTCAACAGGACAGGGGGAGAAAATGAAAAACCTAGTGGGTTGAGATAAGGATAGGGAAATTGCTCACCAATTACAGTCATGAGCAAAACAGAGTGAACTTGGGGAAGATTAATTTTATTATTTTATTGATATTTTTTACTTTTAGGAACATGGGAGTTGTTCAAAGTTGTTGTTGAAGAAGGTTCACATTCATACACAGTAGCTTGAAGAAGCAGATATACATATATGTAATTGTATACTGGCTATGTACAATTAGCTATAATGTATGTATGTAATTGGCTATCACAAATAAAACAAATAGAATAGGAAACTTTGTAACAATGCAGCTGATGCATTCCTGTCTCCTTCCTTTTTACGACTGAAGAAGTGTATTCCTGAAAAGATTAAGAAATAGGATTATTTTTGTGACTTATATATGTATTTCTCACTTGTCTTCTGAACTTTCATTCTAACATACTGGGCAGTTGTATTCATCATCACACAAAAGCAGACAGTGACCAATAAATAAATGGCTAAGTGATAAATTGCACAGAATAATTGCAAATTGAGAGTGGGATTCATGCTATTGCTCAGAATCTTCACTGAGCAGGCACTGTGTGATGTGAAGATGAAAACAAATTATTTTTGCAGCAGTGAAAGGGCAAGAGAGCTGTAGTTGGGACAGCTGCAAATTTGAAAGGGACTTTAGGATCAAATAAAAGCCAGTTTAAGCTCATTTCTGGGACAAAGTGGTGAATAAGATAATTGATGAAATCTCTATACACATGCTAAGGGGAAACATGATCCTCTAGGTATCTCTGCTTGATCAGGAGGGTTGGACCAGCTGACCACCAGAGGTCTCTTCCCACCTCAACCATTCTAATTGTGATTCTGTGATTCTGAGAAATGAGGTGGCAGGAGGCAGCGTTGCCAGTACAGATAGCATTGGAACTTATAGGTGATGGGGGAACCCACACCCACACTGAAACCCCTAGATCAGTGGCAAACCTCATGGCAACTCTTCTGAAAGGACTTTCAACAAAAGAAGCAATTCAGAGAAGCCCTACGTGATCACATCATGCTCTGGGAAACCTTTCCTGATTACTCAATGTAGTGTTTATTGTTGTTGTTGTTGTTTTATTTTTTTTTTTAATATTTTTGTTGTTGTTATTGTGGGGAAGTTGTGGAGTCCGTCCTTCCTTCCTTCCTTCCTTCCTTCCTTCCTTCCTTCCTTCCTTCCTTCCTTCCTTCCTTCCTTCCTTCCTTCCTTCCTTCCTTTTTCAGTTCCTGCCTCCCCTTATTCTTGTTTCTGTCTTTGCCCCTTGCCTCCCATTCACTCTTACTTCTGAGGAGACCACAGTAAGCTGCACCATGCAGTATGCATCAGTGCAGAGATCTAATTTATAAATAAGACTCCGAAGATATTATCCTACACAACAGCTATAGGACTTTTTGGTTGTTTGTGTGTGCTTATCTTTCATTCTTATCACAAATGTCCCCTTGACTTTACATATAGTATGTAAGAGTGCTATTATCATGGTTTTCCATGGTATTTCTTCTTTCTAACCAGAAAATTTCACGTGGCTGGGAAACAAAGACTCAAAACACCTGGATTTCCAGATCTGTAGTGGTCATTTAAGGACAGGAGCCTTTTGGAACCTACCCAAAGTCCTGATCGATGTCAGGACTCAGCTCAACTCTTTGGTGGACACACTTGAAGGACGTCAGACATACAGCTCGTGTGTTGGACAGATGATCAGTACATCTTCAGCAAGCCCACATAACAGAGGAGACTTCAAGCTTACTTTGTAGATACTTGTCAATCAAGCAAATGTACATCAGGGCAGGTACACCCCAGCCACAGCCAACTCCATGGGCTTGCTCATGAACTTCTGTTTAGGAAATCTGGAATAGAAACATGGCAGATCTGTAATATGGGTATACACAATGTAAGCAGCATTTTCAGAAGCAACCATGCAACAGTGAAGACCCTCACTTGCAAATCCAGGTGTCTGTTTCATCAAAAACAGGATTTCGATTACATTTTCTCAAAACATTTACATTTTTTTTGTTTTGAGTTTTGCAGTATTTATGTCTGCAGGCTACCTGAGAACTGCTGTTGGTTTGACAGCCAGAGAAATATCACTCATACTTTTGCAAAGGATGCACAAGGTCGTATCAAGGTATCAGTTTTCAAGAAGAAGCCCTGCTGAAAACAGCTGAAGAATAATTGTACTAATGGCCCCGAGTGTGATTGTATCAATGCGATGTTTCACTACATAACGAAATTGATGTTATTTTAAAAAGGTCATAGCAATCATAAGGATATAGCCAATTTGAGAATGTTATTTACTGAATAGATAGTGACCAATTTTCCACTCATCCTGTTTAAATTAATGAATATTTAAAGAGGAGACTAATTTGATTTCCCTAAAACCTGCCCAGTTTCATTAACACAGCAGGGGGAAATAGAAAATACGTATTTGAATGCTTTGTTCTTCAAGAAAAACTGTTCTATCACTGATGTGCAGAAGATTAAAAGAAATGAGTGATTGAAATAATATTAACACAGTTTTTATCACTCCTATTTCCTAGTCATAAACTGTAGCAAGTGAAAGATGGTTAAATTCTTATTTTTAATGAGACTTCCCAGAGAATAACCTACATGCTTTGTGGAAAGTCTGGAAAAACTCTTTTTTTTTTTTTTTTTTTTTTTTTTCACAAAACAATGGCAGGCATTTGGAGGGGAGGGCGACTCGGACATGACAAGAGCGTAGAGTGGGCTGGGATGTCTCCCAAGTGCAGTGACACTGTATTAACGCCATCCTGAATGTCAACAAGCTTTGCTGTGCGCCAGGACTGTAAATGATACAGAAGCAGCCCCTTATCTGGGTAGAACAAAGACTGTCAGAAAAATCTTTTTATTTTTTTTCCTAGATGAATTTCATTTACCTTTCCAACAGATTTTAAATCTTTTGTAAAATACTCCGAGGGGGCACAGCACAGTGTGAGACTTGTAATCAGCCTGAAGAGAGTGACAGAAAGCTGGCTCATTTGGTCTTTCTCAATGCTTTCCTTTATTCTAACCCGTCTGTTCACAGACTAAATCACAGGATATTTGAGTGTTTAACTCTTACAGCAGGTAGCAGAAAAAAGCACAAAGGAACTTGAGCAAAACATTTGAAGTTATATCTAGATTCTAGAAGCAAATCAGGGGCATGACCCACATGTGTAGACCAATTACTGTACACGTATAACCTTTTTTTTGTTATCCACCTGACAAGCGAATGCATAGATTTAATAACAAAAAATATATATATAATCCTTAGCCTATCATGGAGGAAGTAACTAAATGGGTAAAAACAAATTTGGAGAAAAAATACATAAATATATATCTCTTGGCTACCAGCAGAAAAAAGCTGATCCTGGTGTGGAGCTCTAGCAAGAAGTGATTCTCTAATTCTATGGTGCTGGAGTGTTAATGGATGGTGTCTATCAAACCGTTTGAAATGGCATACCACTTGTTTCTGGAAGGGGTATAATTCTGTGCCAGTACCCAAAACCCTTTTCCTTCAGCAATTTAGTGAAGCCACTCCTTTGTTATACACAAAAGGCATTCATCATGTGCAGCTCTTCCAAAGGCAAGCAGAAAAGTATTGTAAAATACAATTGTTTTCCTCCAGTTTCATGAGCCCTTGAACACAACATCCCTCTGGACTGTGGGCTGCTCCAATGCCATGAGCTGATGAGTTGGGTGGGAGTTTTTTAAGGGAAAGCAGTGGGTGAAGGAAATTTCTTAGGCTTTTCAGCAAAGCCCTGTCCCCTGAATTAGCAGCAGAAGGGTTGCCCAGCTGCTCACTTGCTGCTGCTGCAAGCACTCACTTATCAGAGAATGAGTAATGCCAAATGTCACCCCAGATGTTTTCTGAGAAGAAGGAGAAATAAACCAGCAGTTGTTAACTGGCAAGGGTACCAAGAGTACTTCCTCAAGCCTGATGAGTATTTCTTTTATAGTATCTTTGGGCTCTTCATATGAGGTATTGGCATATGCTTAGTAGCCAGTTGATGTAGATCGCGAGGACCATATTTCTGTCACACCAAGGGTTTTGAAGTGGAAAGGGGCCAAACTCTGTGATGTTTGTGGAAGCACTGTTGGAGCCAGAAGTATGTCTAGCAAACTATTCTCTTTAGATAAGAAGACAGCCTGTTTGTGAACCTTTCCAGGAGAACCGTACAGTTAGGTGTTTGTGTTGGCCAACTTTGCATCCCTAAGGAAGTGTTTGCAAGGAAAAGTATGCATCTGTGGTTTATCTCATTAAGTTCTGCTGAAATGCATACATTTTAGTTCTTATCCTCAGCCTCTTGGGACACGCATCATCTTTTTGTTATGTGTTGGTACAATAGCTGCTCTGCTCTGTGCCCGGGCTTTCTAGCATGAATAAAACTGTATAGGTGAACAGAGAATATGTGAAAAATGTGAAATCTGAAAATATCTGCAAAGATGAGAATATCTCTGCATATCAGGGCCCTTTGTCTAAGACTTGGACAGCTGCATTTTGCCTATCTCTGTTCCATCTGGAATTTCAATCAGATGCTTCCCTAGGGATATTTGCTTTGTCACTGCTATTTCACTATTTCTTTTTTTTTAGTTAAAATAGAAACAGAATTTAATTTTTAAGAAACAAACGATGGAGCTACTAAAAGAGTCTTTTAAATAGCACCTTATCAAAACTAAATATAACTCTCTTGTGCTCCACAACTAGAATATAGAACAAGAGGGATAGGATACTGTCTGATAACATTATTCAGCATCCCCAAGGCTCCACTTACATAAACCTCAATATCTCTATATTCTAACTACAACGTTTCTCTGTATAGTTCTCACCATACATCTCTGTTAGTCATGAAGAAGCTAAGACAATACTTACAAATAACTAAGAATTTCCATACCACTAGCTCATTAATGACAGTCTTAACTGAAGATTTGTATCCTTCAAGTCTGAACAGATGCCAGTAGAAGTAGAACCCAAATTTCCTTAGTGAGCAGGTTTTGTATCTGGTCTTCCATCCAGTTTTGCTCAGAAGGGAAAATTCTTTCTTCTCAGCTCTTCCAGACTGCACCTACACTACCAGATCAAACCAGACCAGGACACACAAGGGACTTTGACACCTTCCAGGGGGCCATCTCTATTGTATAGCTATTAGCACACTACACAACAAAATGTGGTGGCTTTCTATAATGGAATTACAGCCACAGTGGATAGGGGAAAAGCAACTGATGCTATCTACCTGGACTTGTGCAAAGCTTTTGACACTGTCCCCCACACCATTCCTGTCTCTAAATTGTATAGAAGTGAATTTGATGGATGGACCACTCAGTGGATAAGGAAATGGCTGGATGGCTGCACCCAAGGAGTTGTGGTCAATGGCTTGATGTCCAAGTGTAGGTTAGTGACTAGTGGTGTTCCTTGGGGGTCAGTATTGGGACTGGCACAATTTAACGTCTTTTTCAGTGACATGGACAGTGGGATTGAGTGCACCCTCAGCAAGTTTGATGATGACACCAAGCTGTGTGATGTGGTCAACACGCTGGAGGGAAGGGATGCCATCCCGAGGGACCTGGGCAGGCTTGAGAGGTGGGCCCATATGAACCTCATGAGGTTCAGCAAGGCCAACTGCAAGGCTCTGCATCTGGGTCAGGGCAATCCCAAGCACAAATACAGGCTGGGTGGAGAGAGGCATCAGAAGAAGCCTGTCCAGCAGGTTGAGGGAGGTGATTTTCCCTCTCTGCTTTGCTCTCATGAGACCCCAGCTGGAGTGCTGTGTTCAGCTCTGAGGCCCCCAGCACAAGAAGGATGTGGAAGTATTAGAACAAGTCCAGACAAGGGCCATGAGAATGACCAAAGGACTGGAGCACCTCTCCTATAAGGACAGGCTGAGAGACCTGGGGCTGTTCAGACTGGAGAAGAGAAGGCTCCAGGAAGACCTAAAGGGTCTTCCCAGCACCTAAAGGGACCCTACAAGAAAGCTGGAGAGGGACTCTGTCAGGAAGTGTAGTGATAGGACACGGGGTAATGGTTTTAAACTTAAGGAGAATAGATTTAGATTAGATATAAGGAAGAAATTTTTACTCAGAGGGAGGTGAAGCCTTGGAACAGGTTTCCCAGAGAAGCTGTGGATGCCCCATCACTGGAGGTGTTCAAGGCCAGGCTGGATGGGGCTTTGGGCAACCTGGTCTAGTGGTTGGCATCCCTGCCCATGTCTTGGAATTAGATGATATTTAAGGTCCCTACCAACACAAACTGTTTTGTAATTCTATGATTCTATGAACTATTTTGGCCCATGTCAGGCAGCAGATTCCCAGATATATTCCCAATGGGCCCCTGGGCAAGTTTTCCCTCTTTTGGGCAGAAAGAGCCTTTTTTTAGAGAACAGTCTTTTGTCCATATTATTATCATCATCATCATCATCATCATCATCATCATCATCACTAATATTATTAAGCACCAACAGAGTTAAGACCAGCAACAAGCTAGAGCTAAATGCAATATTAAATGGTGGATTAAATTATTATAGCTCAGATTTCTAGCTTCTCAATTTGGGCATTTATGTAAACTACAGTGTTTCCAATCCCATTGAAGAACACACAGGAATTAATGATTCCAAATTGATTTATTTTCAGTTAAATTCAGTTTTGCTTCAATTCTACAACGTCTTTCCAATTAACAGCAAAACACTTCCCCAGTGGCAAATCTGATTTCAAAACACAGACAGTTTTCTTAAAAGTGATTCTGTAACATGCTCAAAAGAGCTACTGTCATGAAGTCCCACTACAAAACTATCCTCTTCCTGGAAGATAAAAGTCGGGTACAAATTGACCTTTCTGTTGCTCCAGTAGATTCAGGTTCATCTGACTAGCTTTAGTCCTTCCAGGGAGGAGGGAACTGCTCTTGCAAATCATGAAAATTTTTTCAGCAGTGTTCTTTCTAGCTTTGACGTTATCACTGCTGAGTGTGATGATATCTGATAAAGAGATCTGAGAATGTGGATTTAAGAAGCAGCATTTTTGCACATTTTTAGTTAAATTTCTTCCACCAAAATGAGCTTCACTTTGGTGTGGTAATGCAGGAGCTTTTTCAGCATTGTCTGTGAAGAGCTGTGGTCTGATTAACAGTAGTCCTTGCTAGCATTTGGAAAGAGCCACAGTTCTGCAAGACGACTTATTTGTGCACAGAGTGTATTTTTAACATCAGAAACTTTTGGTATTTTCTGCTTAACTGCTAGGATTATGTGAAAGCAGCTGGAGTCATTTCTGGAGCTGCTTTGTCCGGACAAGACTGTAACATCTGCAATCTTGCTGTACAAAGCCTAGGATTAAGAAAAGCCATCCTACTGTAGTCATTGTTCAAACAGATCTGAGAGTACTCTGCCCCTTTCTCCTTCAAATCCTCTCCCACATGCCTGTGATAGTGATCTGCTTTCAAAGTGCTGCACTGGTGTAACACAAGTTTCCAACTCATTCCCTGAGGTGTGCTCCTTTGCCTTCTTCTCCTCAGAAGAATCAGTGTGGGAGGCTGTATCATTTCTAAGGAGTGATCAACAGGCAATTTGTTTTACTCTGTGATCTCTCCAAAGCAGGATACATCACTGTGAATTTTATTAACAGCACCCCGGATCCTACTGTACGATGCATTTCCAGAGCCCACCCCGGCATCAAGTGTTGCTACAGATACATATGTAGCATCACAGGGGCACGCTGGTGCAAGCTGTAAGGACAGACCTGTCTGACAAACTGGTCTTCACACACCGTGCATTTCTGTAGCAAATGAATGAAAGAAAAAAACAAAATTAAAATAAAAAAATAACACATCCATAAGAAGGGAGTGCACAGGCCTATTTACAAAATGTGAGAAGGCATGCTGTAAATGTGCCTCTAAAAATGGATTTAGGGCTCACAGCAGAGGAGAAACTGCATATAAATTCCAAGTGGAAAAAGCCACTTCAGCTGATGGGTGTATTATTAATGGAAGCAAGGAATGAGTGGGAGGTGAAATCTTCTCTGACTGCTACGTGAATTTGTGGTGTCACCCATCTCACCTAGCACTCACCGTTTAAAAGACAGGTTCAGACATCCGATGTATTCAGTTAGACACCTCCATGGGGCAACCAGCCCATCCTAGGTGCCTAAGTGAGCTGGGATAAGCTGCCCCTCAGCACTGTCTGTCTCTCTTCATTGACTGGGGGGAGAACCCCAGCTATCATTTTGGACTGGACACCTTGGTTTTAGTCAACTACCTTTAGATTATCTGACTCCTACTTTCAATGCCCATTTTTTTTTCAAAGATTTTAAAATACTGGAGATTATATTTTGACTATTTTGAAGCCATAGAAAAAGACTTTTAGTGATAGTCATACAGAGCTCAAAGAATTTAGGTTATCCAACAGACACTCAACAGAAGACTCAATTACAGTGCTATTAGCTAAGAGAAAAGACGGTACTAAAACATCCTTTACTGATGAGAAAGAGAGAAGGAATTGGTAGCTGGCACCTAGAGCCAGCCATTTTCAGTTTGAAAGCCGTCAGGGTGAATAATTTTTGAGCTTTCAATAAAAAGGTGGCTTCCACATTTCCTGTAGCTTTGAGGCTGGAACTTGATGATTTTCTGCAGTACATACTACAGTGAAATCCGGGCTACTGGGCTCAAGCCCAGGTTAAGCAGATAGGAGCCAACCTGCCAGCCTGAGAACAAAACCAGGAGCACAAAGGCACAAACATGATCATGGAAAACAGTCTGTTTCCCCACCTTGTGTTATTGCCTTCTTTGGGGCTTTAAAAGGATGATGGATCCAGCCAGCCTTCTTTTCATCATCTGCTTGCTTGTTCTACTGCCTTATTAAATGTTTACAAGGTGGGAAAATCTCACCACGTTTTTCTGATGCTGGAAACAAAACAACACCTTCGATTGCAGTATGACCAAGTGATGCCTAGCAACAGGAAATGCTGTGCAATGTGGACTGCTTTGATTTCAGATTTCACTGATTAATTTCATTTTAACATTTAAGATATGGAGAAATATGATTCCAGATGGTAAAACATTATTCACAACTTGTCTGTAACAAGCTGGAGGAATTCATTCTGCAGAGCAATGTATTATTCCAATTCACTCGCTCTTTGAGAGATGTAGGCACAACTATTTCTGCTGCTTCATAGAAACAATCAGTTTCTATGTGATATATGGAAGCAAAGTATATATACGTGCTCTATACCTTAGTCACATCAGCTCTGTTCATCCTGTCACTCGTCTTCACACATCAATTCCCTCCACATTCATTGCACTGTGGCCTTAGTTAGACTCCCCCAAAACACAATTTCTCACTGGCACAGAGTGTCTTTTCCTCCTGAATGTTCTGCTAGATATACTCTGGTTCTCCTGCAGCACTTGATGACACTCAGAAACATCAATCTAAAACAAAAAATAAAGTGTCACAAGGTCCTTCCCTTTATGCCCTTAATAAAGGAGCAATTGCCCTAGATAGGTCTGTCAGGACAAACCTTAAGTTGTAGACACACCTGTAAGAATTTTGGAGGTTGCACCACCTGTTTAAGGCATATGGTTTGGTTCATTTAATATCCCAAATTTGTACATTGTCTCTTCAGCCATGACTACTACCCTCTTTGCCACTTGCTGTGCATGTCTTGCTAATAAAGTTATAAAAAATTGCTCTGGCTTATCAGACAGTCTCTTGTGCATCCTTTGATTGAAGCCATACACGTAACCCTACATGGTCACCCCTGACTGAAGGGCATGCGTTTATTTCTTTAATAATGACTTTAGGTCACTTCACAGGCTACCAGTATAAAAGGGTTACAAACGCTGATGTTTTTCTTAAAGACCTGAGGAGAGGGTTGTCATGGTGTGTGAGGGGTGTTATTGACTGGTCAGGCCAGAAGATATCTTAATTAACTGGGGAAGGGTTGGATGATCTTGCATAATTCAGTGTGTGGTCTCTCAGGCACCTCATCAATCATCTTCTCACAGAACATATTGAAACCACTGTCTTTTGCAGCCTGAGGCGAATTTGATCCATAATTCTGAAAAGAGAAAAACATTGTCCAAAAGATCTCAAAAAGATCTCAGAAGGAAAAAAAATAAATAGCTTTGTTTGGGTTCATGAGCTGCATGTTTCTCCTTGGTTCAAACAATAAAAACTCCTTTAGAGCAGCTGAATGGCAGCTTTCACAGCATGCCTCAGGAGATACCTAATGAATATGTTGAGAAATTCAATAGTTGGGTTAGAAAATTACTGTGAGGACGGGAGGTAAAACAGTCTTGCATTAGTCCTGCCCGTTTTTACTGATTTTTGTTAGCCTTCTCATCTGAAACCCTTTTATCAAGGTTTTACAACTGCCATTTCCAATTACATTGGACTGAAATTTGTCCACCAGGATGCAAATATTTAAGTGAAATTCTATTGAAGTTGCTTTAACCTCTTTGAACAGAGAGGAGTGATGAACAGTTCACCTTACTGTGCTTTCAGACTTCTATTTGTTCCACTATTGTGAGCTCCACAGAGAGTAATTCAGTACAGTGATTTGAGGTAGGTCTGGTGAACGGTGGTTTCTAGTCCCAATTCTGGTACTTCTTCCTGGGCAAGTCCTTTGACTTTTTTCTATTACTTTCTCCCTTTGTGTGAAAACCATTGGAGCCAAAGAGGAATGAAAGAAGTATAACCACCACGAAATGCTTCTCTCGTGCCATTATGTTGCTGTGAACTTTATTCCATGCCCTACTTTATCCACTCATTTATTGCAATTGATTCCTGTGTTCAGTCTCATTAATATTTTAAGCCCTTGAGTCAGGGCCTGTCAATTTTATCTCTCAGTGAAGTTGCATGAATGTTTCTGGCACTCTGCAGTGTTTTATTATTAAAATAAGAAATAATACTAATAGCAACTGTTTTGGGACATTTTAAGATTCTCAAAACATGGCACTCCATCTGAAAAATATATTTCTTTTTGCTTATTGTTATTATTATTAACCATTCTGATGTGGCAGTTTAGCATGTCAAGTGGACTATGAACAGCTTTCAGAATTAGAGTTTGATCAGAGCATGCATCTATTTATTTTTTTGTTTGTTTGTTTGTTTTGTGAGGTTTTTTTGATTTTTTTTTTCCTCTGAACTATTCAGGAATTCTGGATACTTAGTTCATCTCTATACTGGGGATATTTACAACTGGGTGAGGCTAATATTGTGCTGGTGCTTCCCTCTTCAGCATTATTATGCTCGAACTCCAGCCTCCAGGTAACTTACTGCTTACTTTACAATACCAATTAACACCCTCTGCAAACTGATCATAAATTGAATGAGCGTTGCAGCAAACTCACTTTGCTTCATCAAGACAGCCCCTGCCTGGTAAGCCCTTGTTTGGCTAGCTTGGGAAGAAGCACGGCAAGAGTCCCGTTGTTTGCAATCTACTGTTATGTGGGTAAGAGCTGCAGCCTATAAAGCTGTCAGTCTGGTGCTTTTCACCAGCACAAAACTCATTTTAAAGTGAGAGTGGAGAAAAGGGCATCACAAAAAAGCAAATAGCATCCTTCTATATTAGCAGCTTATGCTTATCTAGGGAGTGTTTTTGATCCCAAGATACTTCAGACAGTGTATCTGAAATTTTAAGTGAATAAGATATTGCAAGCAACAAACTATTACTTCATGTCAGTGAGGATTGAGGGTTGCAGAGGCTTACAAGCTGAGTCCTCTCACTGCAAATGTCAGCATCAGCCAAGCCTCAGACTAATTCAATTATTTTCCCATTGCAGTATGAAGTCCAAAGGACATGTTCACAGTGCTTGAACATCTTCAGCTCCCCTGCACATTTCAGTCCATCTGGGATTGCTGCACCTTTGGATCTGAATCCCCATCCACACGGCTGAGTGCCAGCAGCAGCAGAGACCCCACAGGAGCTAGTGGGGTATGTGGCCACCTCCCGTGGCCTTTCTCTTGCTCCACTTTTGAAGGAAATTGCAATTTTCCAGTGTCTCGGGTGTATGTGTGGAGGGCTCCAACTTTCAGGGATTACAGAGATACGAAATTCCCTATGTTGAGGTTATTAAATTAATCTGCTTCATTGAAGGGTGAAGCAGGCTGGAGAAAGGAATGGTTATCGCACCGGCCCCGGGGGCTTAGGGAGTCAGGAGAGGAAATGGAAAGATTTATTAAAGTGTGCTTTAGAATACTTTCAAAGTTTGAATCATCTTTATAATTTGAAATCAGATCTATCAGAGCTTGTCCAAATATTGTCAGAAATTAAAAGCAAGTAATTTTTCAAATCTGAAAGTGTTAGGGCACTTTTGAGCAAAGATGACTGAACATCAAACTGCTGCATTTGACACACAGATGTTGCAGAGAAGGAGAGCAAAAATGAGATTTGGATTAAAATGTTGATGCTGTGACTCCTCTTTCATTCCTGCAGCTTCCAGGAATGTGTCCCTGTGGTTTTTGCCCTGATCTGTAATGGCTAATGGAAGCCGCAAAACATCATCCAGTATGGCAAGAAATTGCATCAGAAGGTAGAGCACTTTTCTCTGAATATAAGTCATGCACTAATTCTCTCCTGCCTTGAGATCTGTGTCATTACTTAGACCTGCATAGGAAATATAAAATGTGATTTCACCAGGAGGGCAAGGCCAAACACCCTTTTTACAAATAAACATAGTCCTGCATTTAGGTCTGGGCCTGTTAATGGAATTGGGTCCCATTAACAACTGAACCTTGCTCACCATTATGTTGCCAAGCCTTTAAGCATTTCTTAGCTGCTTTAACAGCATAGGTACATCGATGACCTGAGTAAAACAACCACAGGGCCAGAAACACACCCAGTCCCAAAGAGGTGATAAAGCAGGAACTGGGAGGGACATGGCTGAGAGATGTACCCACTGCCACGGGCAGGATGCCGGAGAAAGAGCACCATGTGCCTGCTGCCTCCTGCTGTGGGTTCAGGCAGGGTTGTATTCATTTTCCCTCCATACACAGGTGATGCAGAGAGATCCAAAACCACACGTGTGTCTCTTCAGCAGATTCAGCTAATTTCCCCAAGGAGGGAGTGTGTGTGGGGAAAGCAAAAAGTCTCAACCAAGACTGGCACCCTGCTTATTCCTCTCAGGGTAACTCCACACACCACAGGTTGCAGGGTTATTTTGCACCATTTGGCTACAAGGAAACATAGCAGAGGAAAATGCTGAGCTGATACATTACAATATTGTCCACCAGGGACACAGAAGAGAAAGCGTCATCTTTCTTTCTCGTTCAGTGGGGATTTGGCTGAGGCATCAGTAGCCGGATTGACAGCACACAGCTTAATAATTAATGCTGGGGCAAAGGTATCTCTGGAGAGACATCTTCCTATCTGGAAGGAGGCCTGTGGGCAGCTCCCGTGGTGCCCTCACAGCCTGTTGCTGGTGCTGCAAGGCAGCGAGGGCAGGGGGCTCTCCTAGCCGCCCGCAGGTGTGGGAGAGTTTTGTTCATCCAGCTGGGCCTGTCATCCTCACACGGCCCCAGTGAACCAGCCTCTGGCACAAGGAGCAATGGGGTGTCTTTGGGGAAAAGGAAATACTATTGTCCCTATAAAATCACGGTAAACTGATAATCTCCCTCTCTTTACAATTGTCACTTCCATGCAATATCTCACTTGATAACAAGTGACAGGACATGGCTGAACAACTCGCACTTTCCTGAACAGAACCCACCAAGACAATTTTTTTTCATAAAGACTATACTCTGAACCACCTTCAAAACATAATTTTAGTTACCCTAAATAATTGTGTTCTGTGGACATTTGGTTGGTTAGGATGTTACATTCTGGTGTAAGCTATAGCACTGAAGTAAATTGCCATCCGTTTTTAGAGTTACATTGGCTGCAGCTTTCATCTGAAAGAAAAGGTCAGGCCTTACTAAGCTGAACAACAGCTAGCAGAAAATGTTACCCAGCTATAGTTAAAATGGAAAGCTCACAAAACAGCATCTGCACTCTAGAGAGATTAGGGAGGTTTAGGAGCTCATTTTGTACATGGGAAGAACAAACATCAGCTCCTTTCCATAACACCTCCAGAGTCTTCTCCCCTCATTAAACCCTCTCCAAAGCTTGTTTGCTAGGCAAGGTCTCCTTTCAGGGCTTCCCAAATCCTCTAATCTCTAATCACCTAAAAAAGGACTTACAAGCGGAACAGCTTGTCCAGCTAACTTTTCTTCAACTATATCTGTTTCTCTAATAAAGAAGACCTTTCCATATAAATTGTGCTTTGCTTAAGCGCAGGCAGTGGTGGAAAATCCCTATTTACATTACCATTTATGTGCAAAATCATTGGAAGAAAAAGCACAGGGATTAGTTTTAAAAATAAGGCATAATGTGCCTGGGAAATTGTTCCCAATTGTTCATCCAAAAACCAGAGCAGCTCTGTAAAAAGGGAAAAATTAAACAAATTAAAATTATTTAAAAAAATAATCTGTGCACAAGCTTTGACAAAATTCCTGTCTTTGATATTGATTGATGTGTTTGATAATGCCTGGTCTTGATATGACTTGATTAGTACTAAGCCTTCAACAACATATGGAAGCTAACCTATTGTTCAGCCTTAGTTGTAAAAAATCCTCTTGAGATCTCTCTGTGTTAATGATTCTCTTGTAGCCACCATTTTGTGTGGCCATCATGAAAAGAGCTGTCACCTATTAAAAATAAAGTACAAAGTTAAGAAAAAAATTGCCGATAAAAGCCCAGAAGGTTTATATAAACCAAACCCAGAAGGTTTATATATTTTTACCTAAAGAAAGCAGTGAGTTTTGATACCTCTAAGATTATTCTTACTAATAAGTATTAATAAATGTATGGAAATCATAATAGTTAATGTATCACTTTATACTAATATCATGAGGAGAAAGGGATGTGAATTGTCCATTATTTCAGTGGGACATCAACTCAAAATGTTATCACAATCAACATGATTACATGATCACAATTAACAGATTACAGATCACAATTAACAAGATTCTTCCAGGCTAGGAAGGGGGAGAAAGGCTGTATTGGTCCAGACTATGATCCTCTCATGTGGCATAGAGCTCACTTCCCTAAGGAATGGCACTGAAGCCAAGAGGAAGCCTTGTGAAATGGACATTTGTCTATCTGTGGCAATGTGCCACATCCACCACATTCCCTACTGCAGGAGCACACAAGTTATGCTGTAGCCTCTTAGGATCCCCCTTTCTCTGCCCTTCCAGGGGCTGTTTCAGCTCCTGCACATCAACATTTCAGAGCACATTTCTACTCCCAGCAGCCTTTTGCACATGTAATGGGCCCATCCCAGCTAACCACACAGTCTCTAAACCCTAATCTTGATTCCCATTCAAACAGTCTTACTTGCCAAAAGTTCACCCAAAACATTTTGTTTATTTTTATAACATCTTGAGAAGTATTGGAAAGTTATCCCAGGTGTAAATCCAATGCTTCTGCGTAAGAACAGATGAGTCCTCAATTCAGGGGACCAGATGCAAAGAGACTCACATGGTTTCTGCCCCATCTTCTAGCAGCAGTCAATGCACCTGAGTCCTCAGAAGCTAAAACCATCAGACATCACTGCTTCACCTGACAGAAAGCCAAATTGGTATGTCATATTCAGTGATGGATTTGATTATCTTCTGCTCTTTGTGGTACTCATTGAAATGTGACTGTTCTGGCAGTATGGGATCTCCTGCACCACCAAGTGTCCGTCCATTTGGTTATGGTGGTTATACGGCTCTAGACCACACTTCCAGCCTGCTACAGCTCTACTACAGCTTTAGATCCCATTTGTGCTTTTTGAGTGCTATTTCAATTCCTGAAATACCCATCAGACAAAGCTGCAAGAGATGTTCTTTGCCTGAGGACTTGCTCCCTTTAGGCATGCTGCAGGACAGCCTGCTGGTCACAACATGTTCCTTCTCAGGGGATGTCGAGCTCCATGCTGGGCTGTGCATTTCTCTTCTTTGTGAAAGCTGTCCACTGATGTAAACAGCTCAACACAGAACCTAGATAGAGCAATCTCATGTTTTAAAAACACATAAAAATGCTATTTTTTTAAACATAGTATAGCATAGATTCATCATTGCTTGGTCTGTTAACTGACATTATATGAAGTATTTTGACATGTCTGAAGGGATGATCACACTTGAAACAAGTCACTTGGAAGTGCACTACCAAAATATGATTAGCACTGTACAGCAATGTGTCTGTCTGCCCCAGGTACTTCTTTGCCCACCAGTACAAATGCACCTGTAGGACATCACTTACCCTATAATTTTGCATTAGGGATTAACAAGATACTAGGAATCAGTTTTACTTCTTTTTGTCCAGAAACATACTTCAGACATCAGTCCTGTTTGATACTATTAATTTTGCCTTATTTTGTTACTCTGGAACATAATAACTGTTACTGTTGTTCCTCCTCAATATAATTTCATATGTGATGACACCTAGAAACTTCAATTGGGAACAAGATTCCTAGAATTGTAAAGACTTGAGATATACAAAAAGCACCATTTGTGCCCCAAAGAGTTTAAAATGAAACTCAGAACAAGTTGTAAGAATGAAGGAGCAGATGGAATGTGAACACAGTGATGGTGAGATGAATAATCACAATGCTATAGTTACAGAAACCACAGCTTTGTACTTCCAAATAGTCACTAAATCTGATTCTGTAAGTATAATAATAACAATAATAAAAATGAGCTTCGGTGTGTCTTGGCTATTAATGGACTAATGGACTGACTTCTTGGGGGCTATACATGTAGTCAGCAGAAAGCAGTGAAGTGGCTTTTTAAGGGACATGGCTTAGTGATGGAACTCATTATGTCAGGGTGGTTGTTGGGCTTGATGATCCTAGAGGTCTTCTCCAACCTAGGTGATTATATGATTCTAAGTCTTGAGGATGGTTTTAAGCATGATCACAATCTCACTGCAGGTTGAGAGCAGAATGTATGAGGAATGATGTGCAAAAAAAGATAACAATCTTTTGTGAGCATAGCAGAGAAGAGAGCCTTCAAATCTGAGAGTATTTTAATGAAAAACGTAAGAGCAATGTGTTCTGCGACAAAGTCAGAAAAGTAGGGCAAGGTGAAATCATACAAAGCCTTGTTCACGAGGTGTAACACCACAAATTCAGCAACAGATTCAGAGGATGAACTCACGAAGAATTTCAGCAAGGTGGGACAGCTGGGCTGCTGGCTCAGAAACACATTGGCTTTCCTCTCTTTCTTGGTAGATTGGAAGGAGCAATACAGGCAAAAGGAACCAAGAGAAAAGAATTACAGTAGGATTCACTGCTGTATGAGACGGCAGTGTGCAAAGCACCAGTCTGCAATATGTTTGAGAATATGCTGTTGGTTTTACATGTGGCCTGGGTGTTTGGAGAAAGGAGAAAAGTAAACCCTGTGTAGTGTCCAGGGGGACACATGACAGTGAGTGGCATGTCAACAGTAGCAGAGAGTGAAAGAGTTTGAGAATTTGGAAGATGAGGAGTTTGGGTTTTCCCCCTTTAAATCCGTGGTGAGATATCCAAGGGGAGATGTCACAGACTGTCCAAATTTCAGAGCCCAGTGACAGTGGCCAAGTGAGGAGGCAGTTTTAAATTGCACAGAGCTGCAGACAGGAGGCAAAACTGACTTTGACTGGAAAGCCAAAGCTCTAGTTAATCACGGGAAGCTGAAAGGGGGGTGACATTTCAGAAAGAAAATGCAGTTAATTTGCATAGAAAACATCTAATATTACAGTGATCAAAGTGGAGAACAAAGATATGAACTTTTGTAAGGATACCCATTTTCTGAGTAGACTAATGTTTTAATAGGCCTTACTAATGCTTAATTACAGCTAGGTCTTTATTAAGAATCTCGAGGAGAGTGTGCTGTGATTCTTCACTTTGGAACAATATAATTATTTTGAATACTCAGCATTTTCATCTTTCTCTCATGCTACAAAGGGACTGGAAAGTTACATAATTGAAAGGATAAGCTATTGTTCCAGGAACTGAAGCTAGATAAAACGCAGGACATGTTTAATGCAAGGCTACAATTAAATGAATAAAAACCTTGCGATATAAAGAGCTTTGATGATGGGAATGAAGGAATCAGAGGTTTGCAAGATTATAGTATGTAATTATTACTAATAACCTAGTCTTAATGTAGCACTTTTCAATTTAAAGACTACCAAAATGCCTGAGAGACTAGATTGTAAAGATACACTTCTAAGAGTTTCATTTTAAGCTTTTTACCATTGGACAAAGTAGAAACTGTACTTGCGAAATCAGCAGTGTGAGCAGAAAGGAAATCAGTGGCCATTCAAAGAGCAAGGTGCAGATTTGTTGGGCGTACGGCACGGCCTCATCTCTTTTTTCCCCAGGTCTCCCACCTCACTGCACTTCCCAATGCTCTCCCACACCCAACTACCCACTCACTTCTTTTTCCTTCATTATTTCTCATGATTGTTCACAGTCCCTTCCTATCAAAATGAGGTTTGCTTGATCACAGGGTTTGTTCTCACCCATTCCTGCATCCAGTGAGCATGTAAATGTGGGGGGAATAAGGCAGCCCGCTGCCCTGTTGTGAGCAAAACCTGGGGATGATGCGGGCACATCGCTGGTAGATCCAGAGGCACAATGCAACCCTTGGGGTTAGCACAGCCTGGCTGCCATCGCAGGAACAAACAGAGTGGCAAATGGAAAGCACTTTGAACTGAGAGCTGTCTTCCTGCTGGAAGGTAATTTCATCATGGGGGAGCACAGTCCAGTCCCACACCAACGATTTGTAAATGTAAATTTTATTTTAGTACAGAAAATTATGAGCAGCAACTTTATTTCCTAAACCTGTTATTAAATGCAGAGAAATCACCAAAGATGGAATTTACCTGTGTTTTCTGGCTAATACCCCTTCCTCTAACTTCTCCACTAGTTTCTGTGTGCAGCTGGTCAAGACTCATGTATCTCATCTGAAAGACCACATTTGCAAAAGCACCTCATCCTCGTCACAGTCACAGAGCACTGGGAAATAGAGGACTTATGGGGAAAGACCATATTTTTTTCCCCTACTTTTTCCTTGCAATCACTTCAGTTTCATCGTGACAAGCACTGCTCAGGAACCATTAATTACTCTTTTCATACACTGCAAGTGTTCAGGATACTGTTATATTTCCGTTACTGTGGCTAATGGAAACATATTTTAAATACAGTTCAATTTTCCTGTCCTGCTGTGCTACAGGCCAAACACATTCTGGTGGATTTTGAAACTTGCAGCTCTTTGGAAAATGTCATTAATTATCAGCAGTACAATGGGTCCAAGGCCCAAAGATCAAATTTCTTTGCTCTAAAATAGGAACTGATGTGTCAAAGAAAATCAGCCCTGCATGACACTGCTGTCTGAGGGGGGTTCTGGACAGGAAAATGCCATCAGGATTCAGGCAATTTGTGGTTCTGATAAAGCATAATATATAATATATAATATATTAGCCTGATTGTCGGTTCCAACCCTGTAACTCAATTACTGTTTGTTAAATATCCTCTGCAGCTGAGATTTCTGCACCACTATAAGTAGATGATATTCAAACAAAAATGCAAGTGAAGAACAAATGAAACAAAACAAATTGTGTAGTAACAAAAATACAGTGGGTACACCCCCTTACAGCTTTTTGCAAGCCTTTCTGTCAGAAGCTGGAATTTTTTAATGTTTACATTTCTCAGTTATCTAGTAAACCGAAGTGTGGCTTCAGCTCTGCATGAAATACGAATTCCAAGCAAAGCTGTCATTCATCGCTGCCCCAAGATTAAACTGACATTGTGGTTAATATTCTGTGGTATGTAGTGCAAAATCACAGAACCCATTCTAGTGAGATGCTGAGAATTACTGATTTCAGT
The DNA here is from genome assembly GCF_009819795.1 of Aythya fuligula. Classification (NCBI taxonomy): domain Eukaryota; kingdom Metazoa; phylum Chordata; class Aves; order Anseriformes; family Anatidae; genus Aythya; species Aythya fuligula. The sequence continues at coordinate 87,834,162 of NC_045561.1, forward strand.
GGAAATTGAGGGCATTTGGACTCCCTATGAACCTTCACTTCTTGCTATCCTATCCATGTATAGACCAGCTCATCAAACTCTGTATCACCTCAGACTGGAATCAAAATCAAAAATGAAAAGACAAGGAAGAAGACCAAAATAGAAAAGGACACGCTGGTGCTGAAGTTCATTTAAATTTCAAAATAAAACTTCTCACCAGCTGAGGTCTGTGTAGCACTTGAATGGGAAAAGAACAGAAAAAAAGTGTGTGGTAGATCACATGCCTCTTGTGCCTGATGGCTTTAGGTGCCCTGAGATCAGGACTACCTGACTGATCTAGCACAGACATGCTGTGTGACCATGAGCAAACCTTTTTAATTTCCTTTCCTGTAAAAATCTATGAAATACCAGGTATATGGGAAGGTAGAGTGATGTTAGCAGTGCACTCATTCAGTAAGTGGGAGAAAGGGCAGAAATGGTATATGAAAAAATGGAGACAGCTGCTTGACTAAAGTGCTCCACAAGTTCAATAAATTTTGACCTTATTCAGCCTTAGAAGTCACGCTGTTGAATAAATGGACTGAACACTTGAATACCTTGGTGGTAAAAATCCTGCAGAGTTGAGAAAGAAAGTTCCTTTTGACCAGTCACAGATTTCCAGAGGTGCAGATGGAGAGGAATAATGGGGTAAGGGTTGTACTGTTTCTATTAGCACTTTCTGGTTTGTTGGAAAACCTCCTGTTTCCTTTGACGGGTTTGCATTTGCAGAGCTCCTCCCATCGATTTGGGGGCTGCATCTGCCTCTTCTTTTGATGACAAAGGCAAGTGAAGACAGAAGATCAAAGCTTCGTGAATGGTGTGAATGGCTGCATCTGGGGAAGTGTGGAAGAATGAGTGTTTGCATAGCTGGCAGATAATGTGCTGCCTCACGTCGTTTATCAGAGAAATCCAAAGTCATGGGGACGAAGAATAAATGTGGAGCTCTTGTGCTGGATATCATTTCAGCAATATCCCTTCAATTATAAAAGCCATGTAAACAGCAGGAGAAACACAAGAGCAGCAGGAAAAGCAGATGCATTCATATGAGTCCTGATTTAGCAGTTTGGGCATTTTTATAGAGGATGCTTCATCTTTGTCATTGCTATGGGAATAAAGACAAGGGGAAATAATAAGAGCCTCCTGCATTTCCTCTGATTAATCCCCTATATCTTTTCTTGCCTATTAGCAGAAGTTCAAAAATAACTGCTAGACATAACAGTCTGACAATGCAAGGGAACGATCAGGGGAATTTTATATCCTCATTAGCCATTGACGGAAAATAAAATTTCTCTGATAGCACATCCAGATCAATATTATTTGCAAATGGCTTAAACCAGTGACAGAACTGCACAGAACTTGTGGCCAGAGAGCGTTACATTGTTAGAGTGGCCTCCTGTATAACCAGGCTGAACATTTTCTTCTCACTGTCCTTTACAGTAAGCCCAATAGCTCATTTTGAATATAGTGACTTTCCTAAATGCCTTCACACCTGATGTGAATACAATGCGAGAAAATTCACCCAATTATAGCAGTGGTCATTAGGTATTTGTCTTGTTTCCCATTGACATTTGTCTGCCTTAGTTTGTGGTGTGACTTTCCCAGAATGGCTGAAGACATAATTCCCAGTGTTTTTTTCTTTTTGAGGGATGTACGCTTTGCAATTAATTTGCCTCCCAAGCTCGTTTTGATACACTACACAGAGCGACCTTCTGCAGAACTAGGTCAAGCAATGGGAACAGTGGCACAAAGCTCAGCGCAGTAAGTAGAGTGTAAAAAACTCTCAAAAGCTCTGCACCGAGAAGCATTTTCTTCCACTCTCAGATCATTTTTGTCAGTCTCCTGTGCACATTCTCTAATACGCCGAGATGGTTCCAAAACATGCTGATATCAAAACCAAGTGGACCATTTCTGTACCAACCTTCCCTGCCCCTATGGCAAAAGCATCTATTTGCCCCTGCTCGGTGTCCTCTCTTCCTCCATACAAGATTTATATTTTTCTTCACGGTGGCCTCCATTCACCTGTTCACACTTTCTAATCCAAAATGGTTTTCAGGAGTCAGTGATTTGCTAATAAATCCCCATTCTCTTGGTGTGGGCTAAAGTTTCTGTTCCTGTGTATTAAGATGTGTTGGCTGCATGAAAATATTTTCTGTATGAATGGGCCAAGCATACTGAATTATTCAGATGTCTCAGAAGACTGTCTTACCTTCATCAATATTTACCACCTTACCAGTATCAGCCAAAGTTTCTGTCAGGAATGAGCTCAGGATCATTTCCAGATACCTGCAAAACTTTCAGTACTGTTCAGTCTGTGGGTAGCACCTGCAGAACTCTGCTGTTTGCCCATGATTCCCCACTGAAAATTGGATTTTAAAATTTGACTGCTAGACAACACCAAATCCATCCTAAGATGTACTTTACTGATACCTCACTCTATTAATTTTTTATCATAGTAGTGTCTGTTACTGTTAGGTGGTTACCCTTATTAATTGTATTTGTAAACTTATCAGAAAAGGAAATAACCTGTGTTTGACCGGATCTATTTCCCATGCTTTAGTAGCAATAATTATGCTGTCAAGTTTTAATTCTTTAACAAATTAATCCCATACAGCTCTCAGATTGATGTCAGGCACAGCCCCCATATAATTACCTGTGTCATTCTGCTCACAGTGTGAATATTAACACAATATTAGTGTGCTTCCAGTTGGGAGGAATTTTCATGACACGTCAAGGCAAACAAATAGCAATGGGACAGAAATCTCCATCGCTAGCTTTCCTTCAACCCCACAGCTGAAGCTAATTCCAAGTTTGCAGGAGTTTTTACAGATGTCACTGCAACTCTGAGTCACTGAAAATAGCTATGACTGAACTGTTATAAAATCTTGCCTTTCCAGGCGAGGTGTACCGTGTTTCTGTGTATTAAAGAGTACAATTATCCGATGGATGAGCTGTCATTCTAAAGCCAGATTACTTTCCTGCAGCGTAACACAGAGAACTAGCAAGTCTTTTGCTATGTATATTTTTTCCCTCTGTGTAAGGACTAATTCCTGGAAGCAGTTTGTTGTTTCATTAAATCCTTTAACGCTTTCAGCACAGTTCCAGGTCAAGGCTCATGAGATGAGCAATTGGCAGACATACTTGATAATGACTTACATTCAGTCTGGAAAAAAAACACACCAACACACCACAGATAAAATATGTTCTAATTCAATTAGAGACTTCTTCTTTTTGGACAAAGATTTGTGGTGTCAGTATTGATTTGCTCCCCTTTTCCTCCGGAAACAAATTATTGGATATTAGAGTAAGAAGGGAAGAAATGGAAAAACATTTCATCAGGATTTTGGTATGTTAGGAAGAATTGATGAATGAGGAATTTGAAGGATTTTGATGGAAACACTGTAAAAACAAATAGACATACTGTCTTTTTTTTTTTGAGAATTTTGGAAGGTTGCTATTGAGTTCTAAATATAAAATACTTTCCATAAATAATTTGCAAGAAATTAGATATATTTCATGAATTCAAAACTCTTTTACTGATTTTCAAAACCCATCAGAGATTATTGTGGCGCTCTAGCCTGACTTATTATGATACATAGAGGACTTCCAAGAATATATTACTATTTTTCCGTTCTCCTCCATCTGCTGATGGAATTGGTAAAGATCAAAATTTTTAGAAAGAAACACCCAGTGCTGATCTAACTTCTCCATGTGATCTTCCAGTATTAATTATCTTCCTTGCTAAAGTTTGTACTTTATTTCTAGCATGAATTTCTTTAACCTCAACTTTTAGCTGTGTTTTTGTATAGCAGTATGAAGATCCTCCATTAGCAACTTTTTCTTCACTTTGTAGATACTTCTGAACTGAAAACAGACTTTTCTTTAACCTTCTCTTTGATAAGCTAAATATATTGACATTTTGAGTACCTCACTGCAAGGCATGTCTTTCAATCCTTTAATCATTTTTGGAGCTTTCTTCTCTGAGTTATGTCCAATTTATCAGTGTCTGCCTTGAAAAATAAATGTCTAGCAGAAATTGCACTAATGACAGAAACATTTTTTCAAGTTCTGCTTGATACTCCTTTTTTTTCTACACTGAAAGTGTGTATTGATACCACATCTATGGGCATGTCCAATACACAACTTGTTATCAACCAGGTTTTCAGAACACGTATGGCATTCCTTTTTACACTGAAATATGGCTTCCACTTGCCTGTATGAAAACACATATAGGTTATTCTTGCCATTACTCATAAAAAATCAAGATCTCTGACTGTTGTCTTTTTTGTTTGTTTGTTTGTTTTGTTTTGTTTTTGTCACTTACCAGGATTATAAACTTGTGTCATCTGCATGCTTTGTCAGTAACAAGTCTATACTTTCTTCTTGATCATTGATAAAATTATCAGGTTGCTTAGGACCAATATCTGAGTCCAATTAGGTCCTCACTAAAAATCATAGAATCATAGAATAACGTGAGCTGAATGGACCCACAATTATCATCAAGTCCAGCTCCTACTTGTTTGATGCTCATTAAGCTAATAATGAATCAATATCATTGTTTCTTTGTTCCTGCAATGCTTTAAAATCTCTCTCTTTTGCCCTTAGTTCAACTGGCCTTAGATCAACTGGATTGATCCATGCCTTTTTTTCCTTTTCTTACCAATTTTTAGAATTCTCATTTCTTCTTTATACATTTTTCTATCCAGTTGCCCTCTTCTATGATGCGAATGTGCACAGTAACTGCTTGGACTTATTTCTAAGCTAATTCTCTAATTACTATACTTTCCTACTTTTTAGTAGAGCTTTATCTAAAACTGGTAAACAATCACAAATAACTCCCCAGTACCTTGTACATGCTGCTCACTATCTTTTGTCTGAATAATATGCCTTGCAATCACATTGTGTGGTCCTACCACAAGGCCAGTGAATAAACCCAAGAGGAAAGAAATAATTTCATAGTAGAGATAAAGGAAAAGCTTGGAAAGGAAGAGGAATGGGTTTTATAAAACGAGGCACAAAACCTGGCAATTATAATAAAGAGAGAAGCTTACCAGTGAAAAAAAGAAATAGGGAGAGTAGGAGCTGAGAGGAGCTGTCACAAAACAGATGACTTGGCAAGGAAAGCTCTACGCATACTTGGAAATTAATAATAATTTTAAAAATGTATGTGTATATATATATAAACATAACACTCTTTGAAAAGGAGAAAAGAGTTTAGCATCTGAAATGAGACTAAATCATCTAAACGTGTATTCATAACCCCTAAGTCATAGCTGTGTGGTTTTCAGACTTTGAGTATCATCCGGATACCATGAATGTCAACTCACATTCTAATGGATGTGCAGTTAATTGGCAAAATTGGTCTGAAGTAGTTTTAAACATGCTTATATCATCCTAATGGGCCATTAAAAAAAAAAAAAAAGAAAAAAGAAAAAAAAAGTGTAAAAATATACAGGCTGTTTTTTTCTTTTACCAATGCAGAGCTGTGCCCACATCAGGAGCATTTTGCTGGCATGTATGGCAGGATACCTGCAGCAAAAAGGCACTTTCAGCCTGGTCTAAATACCAGCTGGCAGGTACCTTTTCCTTATAGCCTGACCTATGGATATATGTACCCTGCTTGAGACTGTGCTGTCTGTAAAGCCTGAGACGGATACTTTGCAATCAGAACACATATGTTAATATATGTCAATAAATGCTTGAGACAAAATTATGAAGAGGTGCAGTAGGGATAATAATGAGTGCTGGAAATAGCCAGGAGCCATGACATGGCTGTGCTTTATTAGAGGAAAAGAGCTTTCTAATGAGGATGAAGTGGGCACCATTTAATCAGCTCAATTTTTCTTACCAAGCAGATTAGTCCACTGGGACAAACCTGCCTGCATGGTTTAATAAGGCACATTATAGCCCAGAATTATGTTCAGTGATGTTGCAACCTATAAACGCAAGTGAAAAATGAAGTTAAAATTTGGAGAGAAGATTTGGTAAAAATTCTTCATTTACTCCATCTACCATCAAAACCTTAGATTTACTGGTTTTAATTAATCATCCTCTCACCCAGTCCTCTAAGCCATCTTCTGGCTACCTTAAGGTCATGACAAGAAGATCAGCAGTCTGCAAAGGGGCATCATCATTGCACAGGGAAAGATATTAAAATAATGTGTTATTGTGTCTCTTGCTTGTTGCAGGATTAGTGGTATTTCCTTAAGGAGAAAACTAAAATCCCCTACCCCTGCAAAAAATCTCATAGAAAGAAAAGCAGAAGGGAATAAAAGTTTTCCTACAGCATCAAGAAAAACTATCTGGAGTTGTAGGATTTGAAGAGAAATGAAGGTCACTTTGCAATTTGAAGTTCTCCATTTCTCCAGGCATCACCATATGTATAAGCAAAAAAAAAAATGACAGTTGTACTCTCAGCCCCAGGGGAAATATATATATATAATTTTCCTTGAATACTGTGAGAAGTTGAAGTTACTTAATCTCTAAAATGATGCATGGGTACTGAGAGGAGTTCAGGGAAGGGTATCAGGAAGGATCAAATCTGGGGAAGGCTCCCATGTCTCTGGCAGAAGGAACAAGCAGGCCAAGAGCATCCCTCTGTAAAGACACAGGTAGGAGTAAGGGGAAATAATCCAGATGTACTGAATCATGGATGGCACAAAGAGGGTGAAGAACAGACAACCATTTCTTCCAGTAAATGAACTAGGGACCTACAAATATAGCTGGCAGGATTTTGGTGCCAAGCAAAACTGGAAATAGTTGTTGCCAATGTTAGCTGTAAATACAGAAAGTTTGCATGGGTTCAAGGAGTGCCTGCTCATATGCATGTGGAGGAGAGGTACGCTTTGGATCACTAAATACAGGAAACACATCAGGCTCAAAAATGTCTCTAATCTGAAAATAGTTGGAGCCCAAAACATCACTCAAGGTATTAAATCCTCCTGTCCTGTCCCCACACTTTTCTGGCATTCACCTGTAGCTGGAGATGAGGAATGCTGGGTGAGTTGAGCTCTTGAACTCTACCATGAACAGCCATTCTGATTTTCATTAAAATGGATAAACTCGCTGATTTAAAATTGGAAGAAATCTCCTGGAGAAAATAAATAAATAAATAAACATCTATGAAGTGGCCATTGATTACTCATCATTAACTACACAGTTCAGGATCTTGATGATACCTGTTTTGCTTTTCCAAGACAGCCAGCCCTTCTTTGACCATCTGTATCATAATGAGCCACTGTACCTGAAGGAAAATAAAAAAAATAATAAAAAAAAAAAACTTGTCATTGGAAGGAAAAGAAGTTTTTGAAATCTTGTTGTAAAGCTTTAGCACAGCTGGTCCCTGATCTTTGACTGGACTCTCTGGGCAGTGTATTTACACAAACCATCATAATTAGCAGGAAGACAATAAATAAGCCTCATTTCCTACTGTGGCTTGTTGAACCTCAGAGAAGAGTAAAAAGTCTCAGCACAAGCTGTCACCCAAATCAGACTTAACACACTAATGTCCTTTAATCTGTCAGCCAAAGAGATATTTAGGAAAAGACAGCAGTTCCCAAAGGGTCATTCATCATTAGCCAATGCTTACATTTCCTCTCCTGTAATCTTAAGCAATATTGTATATTTTGCCAGTCTCCTTTTATTGTCTTACAGGATTCTGGGAGCACTCCTCTGCTTTCTCTGCACACACCCAGCTGCTTGCAGCAGGGCAGGTAATCGTCGCCAAGAGTTTCACTCTGTGCCTAGCAGAATAAGGGACAGGCAATTAACATTTTTTTTTCCAACTTTGGTTAGGAAAATCCAGATTCAGGTTTGTGCAACAGCTTGTAATTTGACAAAATGTACATTCTTTAAAACATGTTTTGCCCCTGTAGCTTTGTGACTCAGATGGGTTTGGCTGGGGCCAGAGGTGTGAGGTAGAGCAACAAATAGGTTTCACCCAGAGGCTTGGTGGAATGCAGGTTTCCTTTCTTCGTCCCCTTTGTACCATTTTTGTCCCCTGGCACTGTCCAATGCACATGGATGCAGAGAGGGGAAGGAAGGATGTTATTCCCTTATTTTCCTTTAATGAAACATCCCCAACAGCTCAGGGGACAGGCACCTAACACCACGTCTGGCCGTGGAAAGCTCACACACAGAAGGGCACACTGCACTTTCAGCACCTGCACAAAGCAACACGGTGTCAATAAAGATGAGCAAATGAGTGACAGGATAGAAGCACTGCTTTGAGTCTTACAAAAAATGGGCAGGAAAGTAAGGGCAGCCCAGACAATATTAAACAATACTCACAGGATATCAGAACGGTACAGTCAATATTAATCTATTGAATTGGCCATAAGGGTAACATTAACTGATAGAAACCCTGTCCCAGCCTCCTCAGCTCACTTCTAAAGAAAATCTTTAGTAAAACATGCAGTAAAACAGATTTAGTGCTATAGTACAGTCTCTGATAAAGCTGCTATAACTTGGCTCTCCAATATGTATTACCCTGCTGTAATTATAATTGCCGCAGCAGTATTTCCTTAGGGCAAATCCGCCCATGAAATCCACAAGAGGATTCTGTGCCAATGGCAGAAATGATGTTATTTTTACTTCATCGTGAGATTTTTTAAGTGTTTCCACCTGTTAAATAGAAATTGATTCTCCTAAGGGGAAAAGTAAGATTTGAATAGCAAGGGGCATCATTTCTGATTCTTTCTATCCTGTAGCTGTTGGAATCATATTTGAGGAGGCACAGACATGAGTCATGAAGTATAGATTTTGACAAACTTTTCTGTTTACATGATAAGAAAAATCTTAAGACATGGAGTTGACCACCACCATCCTATGCTTAAAACGGAGTGGCAAATCACTGCACAATCACTGCAGACAGCATTAATGATGACACTTAGGCACTACTTGGAGGAAAAATCCATGCACTGCCGCATATATAATGTGGGACAACATCAAAGTGCCTGTGCCTAAAGGATAGGATTTTTGCAATATATAATGAAACATTGCAGATCACTTATATCAATGAAATACTTCTGTTTCGCAGTTCTGTGCTGAGTTCCTTTGGCCCTAAAGAGCTGAGCCCTCCTGGGTTCACACATCTTCTGGCACCATCACTTCACTTCCCTGTCAATAACAATATGGCACAGACAGGAGAGACAAGTTTAAAAACTAATGGGCTAAAAATGTATATATAATGTATTAGAGGGAGAGACCATTATTTCTGGACCTCAAAGACATTCTTTCTGTATCCCTGAGTAATTAGTTCCCCTATAGGTATAGTGGGGATAATACCATTTCCTTAAAAACATGAGACTTGTGAAGGTGAACCCATTAAAAAGTGCAAGGTAGACAGACACTGGTGATGCCCTGCATTTGAGGTATCTGAGGTGAATAAAGGAAGGTCACTACTATGTGGGGAGAGAACGGCTTAAAAATGTGTACAACCACTCACCCATTTACATTGAAATATTTTGAGGCAATGGATTTTTTTTTTTTTTTTGTAGGAAATCAAAATATTTCAGTTAAATCATAAGTTATGATACCACTATATCCAATATATTTTGTTCTATATAAAAATGAGAGAGTAAAACTGTTTTCCCAGTATAATATTACACCATATTTTGGAAATCATTGTGTGTTTCTAACAGAGGAGAGAGCCTAGCTATTTTTATTTTTTCCCCTCGGCTGTAATGGAGGTCCTGGTTAGGGAAGCACTGGTGTTCTATCTGTGCTCAGCTGCAATGAAAGTCATGTCAAAAGGTAAAGGCATTTATGTTCATGTACTACGCCTAGAGCAGACTCCTCGGGGAATAAGCTAATATCCGATCCTTAGTACGTAGGTATATACAAAATCTGTTAATGAAAAGGTCATGAAGGAAAACATCTGCAGTCAAGGCTGTCGAGTGTGCAGGCTCTTCCTGGATCAACATCTCCCTGCATCTATGGCTCCAGGTTGCCAGCTTGTGACAATCTGATATGAGCTTCCAAATACCTAGTGTTAAGCCAAAGGAAAAATGGAGCTATGTGCTTCGCATCAACACACAGAAGTGTCACAGTATCATTCCCCAGCATTGAAACAGAAATGCAGAAGAAAAACAGTTGGCATCGAGCCCTGAAATGCAAAGGCTTGCTATGGAGATCTGGCTTTATTCAACATCACACATGAGGAAGGCACACATCATGACAGCTTCCTCTCTTACTTGTTCCTTTTTCCTCCTGGTGGGTGTCACAGACTCAGTCTCACAGTGAGCACCGTGCCCCTCTCTCTACTACACCAGCACCCATTTCTGAAATAGAGCACTGCCTGGCTGGCGGCTGCAAAGCCACACATTTGTCAGCCATTGATCACATCAGAAACATCACTTCAGAATTTCAGAAAATAAACATTTCAGCAAGAAGACGCTTTTATGTATGAGAATGAAGTTGCTTAGATGCAGTTGAATGTAAATAAAGAGGAATATAACTAATTAAATACCTAACTAAATATAGTTGTTCTTAAGGGAATTTTCCAACTTACAGGATTCTATGATTCTATGAAATTCCAATTTTGTTTGTATACTGCTTCTTCTGCTCATATAATATTATAGACTGGAAGGGAGAGGAGCTGCCATTCTGGATCATAACAGCACCCTTCTCTTTGTCCCTGTAGCACATCTACCAAGTTTTTCCCACGAGCATTGTAAATGTCCCAAGAAACTCCATCAGCTCTTCCAGGAAAATAATCTCCATCTGAATGGCTTACACTGTGAAAGAGTAAGCAATAAAAACTTTAGATCTTGTTCTCTTTTGGTTTTTACTTTCAAATTTGTTAGAAGACAGAAGGAGGTAAAAGAAAGGTCATACTTAACAGAAGGAGCGAGTACAACAAATGACACTTTGAAGGCTGGCGTGCCCTTCTTTATTTTATTTATTTTATTTTATTTTTTTTTGACTTTGGCTTTCACAAATGCAATTGTTTCCAGAAAATTATCACCATTAATATTAACAACAAAAAAAGAGCTACAAAACTGACCAAAGGAAAAAATGTCTTTGAATAATAATTAGGCAACTTCAAGCTGCTATGTCATGTTGAAATACTCTCCAGTCTGCCACACAAGGCTGATTATATAGTAAAGCTTTGTCCAAGAAGCCTTACTAAGAGCTTCTATCTCAGAATTTAGGGCCTGTAATAATTCACTTGCTTAATATTAAATTACTTTCTTGGAGTGGATTTGTTGAACATCCTCTCTCTGAGACAAACAACACCCCTGGGCAGGCAGAGCCAGGCTGGGCAGTACTTGCTGGGGGAGCCCTGGGCTTCCCATAGGAAAGAAGCAGCTCCAGGTGCAGAAAAGCCAGGGATGCCTCCCTCCCTCCTCTTCAAGAGACAAGGCTGTCGTAGTGTGTCTGAGGCTGTGGTGAGGAAGACTACGGGCAGCATGGGAGGGTTAGGAGGGAATGGCCACAGGGAGGACTGTGTGTCAGGACAAACATAGAGCTATCCAGAATTTGGGTCAGAATAATACTCAGGAAGCCAATGCAGGTAATGTGAAGAGTCTGTGTTCAAGAACTCATGAAGTGAAAAAATCCCAGAGATTACACATGGTTTCTGTCTTTGGAAAGGGCATAAAGGAAGCCCTTGGGAATTTTAGAGCAATCAGCATAATTTCAGTACTTGAGAAGATCCTTGAGCAGGGGGTTGAACCAGAAGGCCTCCAGAGGGCCCTGCCAACCTCAGCCATTCTGTGATCCTGTGATTCCGTGAATAACATGATAACAAACAGCCAGAATACATTTGGGGGAGAAAAAAAAAAAAGTCATGTCAAACCTACCTGTTTTCCTGTCTGGACAGGCCTGGTAGATAAGAGGAGAGCAGTCAGTTACTTCTTCGTCAGGGCTTTTGACACAGTCCCATATAATATTCTCAAACATTTCTTAACACAGTGGGAGATGGCATGGCTGAAATTACTGTACAGAGGCTATGTTGCTTGAAAAAATATATAGTCAGAATGATTCCCATTCTTATCAACACTCTCTATCAATCCTGACAAGCATTTTATGTGGGCTCCCGCCGGGGGCTATCCTGGGCCAGTTCTGTTCAATAATTTCATTAGCAGCTCAAATGATGGAATAGCATGTATACTAATTTTCTGATGACACCATGCTGGGAGGGGTTGCAAGCTCTGTGGAGGACAAATTTAGAATTTGAAATGATCTTGACAAATTGGAGAAATGGTCTGAAATCAATAAGATGAAATTAAATAAAGACAAGTACAAAGTACTGCACTTAGAAAGGAAAAAAAAAATCAAATGCACAAATATAAGATTGGGGATATCGAGAAAGGCAACTGCTCTGCAGAAATCTGGGGTCTCGGATTACAACAAACCACCACCTAAACATGGGTTAAAAGTACGAGACCACTGAACAAAAGGAGTAGCCTTAAAAGATATATCAGCTAGCACATTAGCCAACATATGGGAGTTACTAACACAGCTTTCTCTGTGCTGCTGGAATACTGTGTCCAGCTTTAGTTCTGTCCTTTAAGAAAAGAGGGTCCACAGAAAAGGAGCAAGAATGCAAAAATTCAGACACTTTACTTTCTAAGGAAAGGTTCAAATCCATGGTTTATTTTGTTTAGAAAAGGGAAGACAGGGGGGATATAATGTAATAATTATATAATAATATAATAGTGAAAAAAAAGGATTGTTTTAATTGGACAATAATTAACTATATTTTTTGTCCATTGGCAACAGGACAATAGTTAAATCTTCAGTAATGCATAATTGTTATATGTTAGGACACATTTTCTAGTTCTCAGGCTAATAAGAAAATGGGAAAAAAAAATAAGAAAAGATTTCAGATCACCTTCACTAGAGATTTAAGAAGTTGGACACCTCTCTTAGAGGTAGTGTGAAAATACTTGGTTCTGCTGTAAAGCAGGGTTTTGGAATAAAAATAGAAGTGTCTAGCAATTGTATGAGTTTTGGGAAGCTTTTCCTGATAGTATGCCTACATTTTAAAATGTGTACACAATAGCCTTTCACTATGAAAAATTATTTTCCAAAAAGATACAATTCCACCATATTTCCAATAGAAGATTAATGGATTTAGGGATCTCGTTGAAGTCAGTGTCAGAAATCCTACTGACTCTAGCTTCTGCCCCAGGACAGGGTATTTAGGAGACAAGTCCAAAACCTTTGCTTCAGTAACTGTGAAAATCTGGGATTTAAACTGATCTTCAGAAAATACATGGTGCGATCCCTGCTACCTGGCTCAAGATAGAGAGCAGATGTTGGTATTTGTATCAGGCAAAGCTGGGTTGAGTTAACGCCTGTTAGAGCTGTTAATGGTCCATTATATTATTTAAAGAGTGTTACAGACTGTTTATTTGGGGTTGTTAACTGGTTGTATTTCATTTGCTAATCATATGAAGTAAACAAAATGTCATATTTTTCCATTACACCAACTCCCTAGGTTAGCCACTTGCTCCAGGCTAATCCTGTTAGAGCTGCATCTTGGCAGGGGCTCTTCTGGCAAGGGAAAGTCCAGTGATGGGACAAAACTCTCCTTGTCCTGCCAAGTGTGGTCTTGGCTGAGAAGGTTACAAGGTTATTAAAAACTGCATAAGCAGCCAGCAAAGCGCAAATGTCCATTGCAGTTTTGCAGATAATTGTCTTGGCAGTAGTTCTGTCCCTGGCACCAAGAGGACCTGGATCAGGCACAATATCCAGAACAATAACAGAAGACCCCACAGGACTATCAACCACACTGTGACAGCATCAAACCTCACCTACGGTCATATCTAAAATTCAAAAGTTAACGTGAGTGATTCCAGCAAGAAATCCAGGCAGACCCTGAAGTCCAAGGGATGCCAACAAACCACCTTGCAACACATCAAGTAAAGATTAGCCAAAAAGACTGCAAGTTCTTCATTTATAGGCTTTCAGAAGAACGCAGCTTGTCCCCTCTCAAGTGTATTTGGCCACCATTACCTCACATTTTCTCAGCCAGCAGCTGGCCTGCAGTAACCATCTCTCACAATACCTCATTGTCCTTAGGAGACAGTGGCAGACTTGTGCCTGCCCCATCAGTGCCTGCCCCATCACTGGGTGCACATCAGTGGCTGGCACATAGGTGTGGCCATGCTCAGGAAGTTCCTGGGGGTCTGTAGATTTCTGCATGGAATTTCCAACAGCTGTGTTTATGTATTAAGCCCTAAGGAGTTTGCGAACTCTTTTTTATCACTTTCCCTAGGGCCACACTACCTTGGGAGAGATCTGTACAAGCACCCTGCAATGCCACATCATTAAGGTTCTTTCAGTTGAAGAACATGTCCTCTCCCTCTTTGCTTTGCCAAAAGAAAGGTGTTATAATCCTCTGGCATGTTGCTTAGTCTGTGTTTGCTTTTCATAGCTGAAGTTTTGGGGGTTAATTTTTATCAATTCGTTTGTTGTGTATACATGCATACATATATCTGTGTGTGTATGTGTACATGTATGTGTATGTGTGCACTCGTGTGCATTTTGTTCAGATCAAAGAAACACAGAATCATTAAGGTTGAAAAAGACCTCCAAGATCACCTGGTCCGACCATCCCCCTACCACCAATGTCACCCACTGAACCGTGTCCCTAAGCACCACGTCCAATCTTTCCTTGCACACTCCCAGGGACAACGTTCAAGGAAACACTGGTCCTGCTGGCTGCACTACTCCTGGTACAAGCCAGGATGCCATTGGCCTTCTTGGCCACCTGGGCACGCTGCTGGCTCACGTTCAGTTAAGCACTGATCAGCACCCTCAGATCTTTTCCTTTTGTACACCTTTCCAGCCACTCTGCCCCAAGCCTGTAGCATTGTTTGGGGTTGTTGTGGCCAAAGTGCAGGACCCGGCACTTAGCCATGTTGAAGCTCATCCTATTGGCCTCTGTCCATCGACCAGGTGTAGTGGGTTTACGTGGCAAGGTTTTGGTAGCAGGGAGCCATAGGGGTGGTTTCTGTGAGAAAGATCTAGAAGCTGCCCCATGTTTGGGAAGGGCCCCATTGTTTTCCAGATCCGAGCCAATAAGCGATGTTGTTTTGCGCCTCTGTGAGAGCATATTTAAGACAGGGAAAAAACGCTGCGCCACACAGCAGCCGGGAGAGTCAAGGGAGTGGGAGAACAGCCTTGCACCAAGGTCAGTGTAGAAGGAGGGGGAGAGGTGCTCCAGGCGCCGGAGCAGAAGTCCCCTGCGGCCTGTGGTGAGGACCATGGTGAAGCAGGATGTCCCCCTGCAGCCCATGGAGTACCACGGTGGAGCAGGGTTCCACGCTGCAGCCCGTGGAGGAGACCACGGTGGAGCAGGTGGCCCTGCACCGACGGAGGCTGCCGCCTGTGGAAGACCCCTGCCGGAGCAGATTCCGGGCCGGACCTGTAGCCCGTGGAGAGGAGACCACGCAGGAGCAGGTGATCTGGCAGGAGCTGCTGCCCATAGGGGAGCCAGGTTGGAGCAGTTTTCTCCTGAGGGATGGACCCCGTGGTACGGACCCATATCTGGAGCAGTTCTGGAAGAGCTGCTGCCTGTGGGAAGCCCACGCCGGATCAGTTCATCAAGGACTGCATCCCGTGGGTGGGACCCCACAGCACAGGGGACGAGAGTGACCGAGAAGGAGCGGCAGAGAAGAAGTGCTGTAGACTGACCATAACCCCCATTCCCCGTTCCCCTGCGCCGCTCGGGGGGAGGAGGTGGAAAAGGGTGGATGGGGGGGGAAGGTGCTTTTGTTTTTTTTTTCCTTTGTTTTCTCACTTCTCTCGCTTGTTAGTTGTAGGCAATAAATCTTACTATCTCCTTATGCCGAGCCTGTTTTGCCCGTTACAATAATTATTGCGTGATTTTCTCGTCCTTATCTCAATCCTTGAGCCCTTTTCACATATTTTCTCCCCATTCCTCTTTGAGGAGGGGGAGTGAGAGAGCGGCTGTGGTGGAGCTCGGCTGCCCACTCGAGCGGAACCACGACACCAGGTCCCTCTGCAGGGCGTCTCTACCCTCTGGCAGATGGACACTTACCCCAAACTTGTCATCTGCAAACTTACTGAGGGTACACACTCAAATCCCTCATCCAAATCATCAATAAAGATATTAAAGAGGAATGAACCCAACATCAAACCCTGGAAAATACCACTCAAAAACAGTTGCCAGCTGGGTTTCACACTGTTCACCATCAATCTCTGGGCCCAACCATCCAGCCAGTTTTTAACCCTGCAAAGAGTGTACCTGTCCAAGCCATGGGCTGCCAGCTACTCTGGGAAAATACTGCGGGACACCATGTCAAAGGCCTTGCTGAAGTCTAGGTAGACTACATCAACAGGCTTTCCCTCACCCACCAGGTGGGTCACCTGGTCTTAGAAGGAGATGAGGTTGGTCAGACAGGACTTTCCTTTCATGAACCCATGTTGACTGGGCCTGATCCCCTGCTGATCCCATCTGTGTGAATGCACTCACAACGACCTGTTCCATCACCTTTCCTGGCAACGAGGTCAGGCTGACAAGCCTGTAGTTCCCCGGGTCCTCCTTACATCCTTTCTTATAGATGTGCATCACATTAGTAAGTCTCCAGTCATCTGGGACCAAGATCTTAAACTTTCTCCTGTTTATTTTAATTTATGAAGTAAGTAACTTTGAAAGTTTTATACATAAACACTGTAGATCCAACATGGTGGTTTGGAGAGGGAAGCTGCAGCCTTGCTGGGGAAAATGGTAGGAATGTGGTCCCACTGGGGTGCCTCTGGGCTCAGGGATGGTCAGGAAACATCTACACATGACTAGCATAAGCACATTACCAGTTCAGTGTGCTGAAGTCTGTGTTTTGGAAAATTGGATCTGCCTACAACAGCAGAAACACGTGGCCGTACAGCCCCTTCTCTTTGTGTTCATGTGACAGTGCTCAGGAAAGCCTGTCACAACTGGCTGGGCTTGTTGGTTTGCCAGCAGCCTCTCGAGATTTGTGGGTGGCATGGCTGCACAGACAGCATGAGATACCAGCCACAAAGAGGTGGGAGCGTCTGTTTCCCAAAATGTAAAAAGCTTTTTGCAGAATGCTCAGGGGACGTATGATAACAGCCTTACTGTACGCACAGAACTAACCAAATCCTTGCTCAGAACCCTTTGCTTTATTAGCCTTTGAGGATTTATCGACCTTATCAAGTTCTTGTAAATGAATGGCTTGCTTTATTTTTTTTAACAGATGGCTGAGACTATTAGTGAACCGTTTTATGGTGTGTGTTTGACATGCAGAATTAACTTCTCTCTGAGGGCGGAAGCTGTTAAGAACCCCCTCTCCCTCCCTTTTTCTTTTTTTCCTTAATCTAATGTTTACTTCTCCTGATGCACAGGTATTCTTACTAATCACTGCAATTATATCATTTAGAGCACCAAAATCCTGGTTTGTTAACCTCCTACCTGATGACACACTGTGGAGACTGTCTGGCACAGATGCCTTGCCCATGCTACTCAGAGTTCTGCGACTAGAAATGAATTCTTATGGATGACTTATCTACTTTGATCACTGATGGCTGTTATATGGTAATATATCAGTATTACAGATTTCAGTATTTATTTCAGAATATTGCATGTGACTTTAGTCCAACTCCATGTTTATTCTTCTTCTCCCTTTAAATTACAGTTAAAATATAATAATAATATTTTTACACCAAAACTTTCTGAACATTTCTTCAGTCACCCATGGAGTCAATAGCAGACATGAGGGAACCATTCTGTTCTGGTTTCATAAGAACCTGGAAAGTTGCAGTCAGAGGGAAAGACAATATAACCAATCTTCAATAAAAAGGAAGACTGCAATCAGAAAAGCCTCCATGGATATGAGTTATAGTACCCAGAAAAGGGCATAACTGGGAGTGAATGAAGTGACATCATTTTAGGAAGGCATAAGATCATAATGGAAAAACAGAAGACTGTGTAGAATTTCCAGAGAATCTAACAATGCCAAAAAGGTCATGTAATAAAAGATGAAACTGAATGTAAGGCAGATAGTTGTTAAATTAATTGATAGCAATGCAAGGCATCAGAAGACTGCATCTACCTCACTACTACAGCTCTCTAAATCAAATGTATCAAATCATATGAGGGAACAAGAACATCACCATAGATATCTCATTGAAAAAGTTTCAGTGGGAAATACTAAAACAGGTCAAGCTTTATTAAGGAGGTGACAAAGAATAGTACCAAATGAAACCGGAATACTTCTGCTGCGGGTCACTGAAGCCCCATTAACTAACCTAGAAGGAGGTCTAGGGTGCAGAGTTTCAAATATTCCACCTAAAGACAGTGTAGAAGAAACAAGAGAAAAGGATAATGCAAAAAAAAAAAAAAAAAGTATTTTATGCCTAGAATGTAATCTTCCCTATAAGGAGAATTTCTAAAAGCTGGGACAGACAAAGGGGCAAGTATATAATGATATAATGTAGAAAATAGGATAGAATCTGTAGTCTACTACAGATGCTTTCAAACTTAAGAAAAGCTACCACCCTTGTAGAAATCAGAAATTCCTCAAAGACAATTCTTGTGCATGCACTATATGACTGACAAGTGGAAGTCACTGCCACAAACTGTTCTCAGAACCTTAGCAAGAGTTAGATACTTCTGTAAGGAATAGAGCAATTGTGTGTTATGGCTCTATGATGCACTGCCACATGGTGGGGAGAGGCTCAGCCATTGTACCACAGACCCTTCAACATCCCATCTGCTGGCAACCTTAACAAGATTACCTGCTACTATACTGACCAGGATGAAAAATATACAATGCATGTATGCCTTCTGGTTTTCCATTGCTTGCCTTGTAATGAAGAAGAGCATTCCTCTATATGTGCACTAGTACCTCACTTCCTTTTTGGAGATACAAAGCTTAAAGCCAAGCATGCTGTACCACACCAGTTTGCTGCTAGCCATCCCTGGAGGCAAAAACTGGATGCAATTGGTCTGACTGGGTACAGTGAAGGTTTCTGCCAAGCACAGTTGTCACTTATTTTTCTGCGAGGAGGTGGGAATATAAAGCCACTTAGTCATTGCATATTCTCTTTGAAAAATGTTTTTTGTAATATTCAGATTGCTGAAGCCTGGTGTGAATTTTAAATTAAGGAACTAGTGGGGAGAATGCATTTCTTTTTGTTAATGGCTTTTCCTTTCAAGCCACATTATTATTCAGTTGCCATGGTTTATCTGATTTTGTAAAGTACCCAGGGAGATATGACAATGGGCATTTAGAAATAAACTGATAGATAGACACAGTATAACTACAAAGGGTAGAATATTAAAATTTCTGGTGTTGGTGAATACCCTCTGCCTTGGTCAGCTAAAATCAGGACGCTTTTTTCCTTATCTATTGAGTGTATTAGACAATTGACTGCCAAGAAGTGTTATTTTCTACAAGCAAACTATTAACCTTTAAAATTCCTACTGAACTAGAAAAGAATAGGTAGCAGAACTTTTTCTTCTATATACACAATAAGCAAACAAGTATTTTTTAAAGTACAGAACAAATTTTGGTTTCCAGTGTAAGCTTCCCAGTGTCTGCTCGTTTGTATTGCTGCATGCCTCCCACTTTAAAAAGTTGCTGTGTATTAATGCTCCTGCACTCATTAGGAAAGCACATATGCGGTAAAGCGGCGTGCGCTTCATTTCCCACAGCCTTCTCCAGAGCCCCCTGGTCCACTGCAATCTCAACATCTTATTTACACATCCTCCGGTGTGGGAAAAAAGAGAAAAATAAAATAAAAGACAGTGTTTGTATGTCAACCTGGATATCTCCTTAGCTCCTAAAATCCAGCATCCTCCTCCCTGAAGAGAGTGTTTGTATCTCTGACAAGTGTGCCATCTCCAGCATACAGGTCCTCCTGCATCAGGCTGTAGGAGGAAGTTTTTGGCAGGCTTCCCTGCCACCCTTATCTTGTGTTGGTCTTACACACACTGAGATTTTCTGGACTGTCATCAAATGTTGTTAAATGCACTACACTGACCCAAACTTGCACAAATTAGCGCATGTGCCTGGAAGATGCTGAACCAAGCTGTGGCCGGCTGTGCAAGCTGAAAAGCAGCTCATTTAACAAGCTCAGCTCACCATCTGGCCTTTCGCCTATGTTATTTTGAAGAATTTTTATTTTCCCAGAATGCCCCTTGCGTTGAGCCCTTGACACAGAAATTTGTGCCCTGCACAGCCAACCTGCTCCCTTGCTGGGTCAACTTTTATCATGATGAAAACCGCAGTTGATTGTCACGCAAAGCCAGGATCCAGCCCTGCATGCTCCTGCAGGGGTTGGGCACCCCACATCTCCTCTCATCAAGTCCTTGGCCGAGCTTTAAGCACTTAAATTCTGCTTCAGGTTCGGGTGAATAACTTGTGTAGTGAGGCTGTAAGATTGCATTTTAGAGCATTATTGCTCATGGCAGCTTGCTCAGTGTCTTGCAGGATCTGTTCCACAACAGCACAGCCTGTGCAGGCGAGCAGAAACAAGTATAAACAGTAATGCAGCACTGGGCCCTGGGATTTTGAATGAGAGCATTGCTTAAGCTTGCACATCAGGTGAAAATGTAGTTTTGTTTTGTAAATCATAAAAAACATGTAATTCCAAAATATTTATATTAAATACATACACAGTGTACTCAGGTAACTATTAACTCACAGACTATCCAATACTGACCTGCTGTGCTTTTGTAGGAGGGGGTGTATACTTAAACGTGTGTCTGTATGCATATAGGTTTGCTATACCTATTTTTGTCCACCCACCCACCCACCCACCCCCACTGAATAAAAGACTTATAGTAACATACTGTAGGTGCGGTTTTCACATTATTCTGTAAAACAGTTAAGATGATCTGGTATTTCTTGCTATGACTTACTTCCTAGGAACTGCAACCACATTAATACACTTTATTATATCTTTCAGCTTTTAATCACGGAGATTAAAATAAAAGGAGAAGCAGGTAATTCTAAACATAGAAATGTGATGCATGGTAATCCACAAAAGAAAAACAGTTTACAAAAATCTCCAGAAACATAGTTTTATATTTGCTACTTCAAATCTAATTTATTAAAATGCATTTCCTCTTCTGTTTGTAATACGTTTCTTCCTAAACTCTAATTACGTTTAAGCTCAGTGAGGTATCCACTTGAAACAAAAGCTCTGTCTCTGAATCCATTTTGTACTAGCAGCAATATGGCCCATAATATCAAACAGGCACAGAGCCCTTACAGGAGGAGCTACACAGCTCACGGCCTCCTCACTTTCCTACTGGTTCAAGAGAGTGTAGAAGTCACAGTCGATGCTCTTGGTTAGACTTGGAAGATGATCCAAGCTTTCACCAGTGGAGCAAAAATCTACCTTGTTCTTGCTCAGGCAAAAAGTTAAAAAATAGCTTTCTTGTAATCTGTGGTGCATTTCAGGCTCACATCCTTTCTCTGCCAAGTCAATTAAAAATAGGTACTGCTGCACTGGAAAGAACTCAAAGAACGGCAACAAAGACTTATAATTTCAAAGTAGAGCTATGGCCTCCAGGGCAAAATAAAATAAAATTAATGCAGGACGTACAAAGCCAGCACGGAAAAACAACTCAAGGAAGACAATGTAAGGTATCCAGAAGGTAACATCAAAAGAACAGGACTTGTTTTGGGTAACCAGTCAAGCCTTTTAAAAACAACCTGTTTCACTAAACCTTGAGATTTTCACTGATGGAGTCATTCACCAAGCAAAAACATCCCCTCTGTTAACAGGTGATGGTTTTCTAGGCAGCCTTGGTGAGGCACTGAAACCAAGTTCTCCAAGCTAGAGCAGGTACAAGACAAAAGGCAATATTGCATTATGGTAACAGAGGAACACAGCATCTGGCATTACTGGGAGGAGGTTGATTACATGGATGAGGTTAACAGAGGATCAGAGAGCTTGCCTTATAAACAGGAGTTAAAAGAGATGAATAATGGATAGTGTAGGGAAGGAAAAGAAAAAAAAAAAAAAAAAGAAAAAAAAGAAAAAAGAGAGTGTCTCAGCTGCTTACTGGTTTCTAGGGACATAAGGTTTCTAGGGACATAAACTACTGTACAGAGTTTAATTAGGGGTATAGGATGGAGTGATGTGCTGAAGCATCAACTTGAGTGCTTTGCTTCTGCAAGCAACTGCAACATAACCTCATTAGTAGTTGTATCAAATTACTTGTTCAAAGCACTTAGCTCTAATGCCCCCCCCCCCCAAATTCTTTAGTGTGATCCAAAAGGAGTATCCTGGAAGATGGAGGTTTGAAAATGAGGACGGGCACATTTGGACCATGTGTGGGAGCAACAGCACCATGGGGCCAAGCCTTGTGAGGACATCGCTCACGCATAGCCACATGAGCAGCACCTACAGAGCTTCCCCCAGGCGAGTGGTGAGCTTCTTAGCACCTTACCTGGTACATCAAATCTGCAAAAGGCAAAAAAATAAACAGAGAGTTGGCCAAAGTAGAGAAGGGCAAGGACCTGAAGAAAGGAGTGCATGTGTCGCTGGCTTTGTGACTCTGAATGTGTAGGTTAATGGGTAGGAAACTTACCCAAAAACACCAGGTTTCTGTCCTTTCTTCAGTGAGTATCTAGCACAAAATGCATTGCAGCAGGAGCTGGCATTGAGGTGAATGTCCTAGCCACTGCGGTACAGAGTTATTCCTGCTCTTTGCCTCAAGGAGTACCTGCTTTTCTCACAAGCATTTCTGAGATCACCCAGGTGCAGACAACAAGACTCTTAAGGGAATTTGCAGATGAACGTATATGGCTCACTTCAGCTCACTTAAGCATAAACATCTAGTGCCACATGAATGCCTTAAGCTATCCTCATCCACTGCTTTGGAGGAGAATGGACCTCCTGTAAGTCCTGGGGTGCACCTGCTGGCTGCAAGCTGATGTCCTCTAGGCACCTGAGAGGTCTCAGACAGCCAAACCCTGCATCCCATACATCTGTGTGGGTATAGACCTAAAGAATGGGGCTGTGCAGATCTCAGGGAAATGGTACATGTAGCCCTGGATGCAATAAGCAGCACTGCCTCAGGGGATGCAGGACTAGAAAATCTCCTGGTACCTCTCCTAAGGCACTAAAGATGCACTAAAACTTGGCAGGAAAATGGCATATAAGGCTCCCCACACCTCCAGGGTGAGATGTTCTGTAAGAACTTCTTTATAATAGGGCAGGGCCATAACCCGTCTACACTCTAAGGTGGTAGACAGTGAGAAATCAGTGTTGCAACTGAGAACTAAGATGAATCTTTCTTAAAAGCAGGACAGACGAAAAATGCAGAAAGAAAGTTCATAGCAGGTTTCCATATGTGTGAAAAAAAAAAAAAAAAGAAGGTTTTTCCTCAAGCTAAAAAATAAAAATAAAAAATTACTAACAGAAGGTGATGGAAACAGGAGTTTTGCTTCCAGTTTCAGGTTTGAAAAACCAGAGGAACTGCCCTGTCCCCAAGGGCTGGCACTCGCACCTAGCAGACCGTGTGTACATCAGTGCAAAGAGGGTGGGCAGGAGCACCAGGGGCTCCCAGGGGAAGCCAAGGCTGCAACTGTCTATAGATTGCAATCTCTCACCATTTAGAAGGTGAACCTTGTAGAGGGACTTTGCTGCCCCTTGCCTTCACCACCTCCCTGTTAGCCCCTGCTACAAAGATGCCAGGAGAAGAAAGGTGTAGGAAGATGTCTGCTAAGGCCATTCATGCTTTGGTGACTGCAGTGTGCAGAAAACATAGAGCATGGGAAACAACAGCCCACAGAGTTATGGAAATGTGGGGTATGGAAACGTGGTGTGGCAGCTTGGCATACACCCAAGGTACATCCGACAGGGGTATGGAAATTTGGTCATCTGAGATAGGTTTGCCAACATCTGCTCCTTGTGATCCCCAGGAGAAAGAAGTGCTTTTTGTGGTCCTTTCCCTGCTGGGTAGAAGATTTTCTCCCTGCAACTTCTGTCTAGACAAGGAGGGCACCCTTTCTGCAAGCTTCCCCCATGAAGCAAAAAGCAAGGCATCTTTTTGTTCCTATGACAAAGCTATCCAGAAAAAAATCACCCCACTGCCAAGACCATCGCATTTAATTGAACAGCATTTGTACTCGAGTTATCTTCTTGTCTCTCGGCTGTACCCTGGGGAAGATCCGTGCCTCAGTCTGCTCTCATGCCCTGAGACTGATTGGAGCAATCACATAACCCTCTCATCACCTGCATGTCAACGCACCACCAAATGCTGCTTTGTTGTTTGTTTGTTTTTATTAAAATGCCATTATAGCCTCTTAGTGACTTTCAAAAATCAGGCCATTGCCAGATCAATGCAGCTATGCTTCCTTTATTTCAGAGATTGATTTTTGGGCTTTACGAGGATAAGCAAATGGCTGACAGCGGTTGACTGTCTCTGGCATTGCAGCACTGAGCAGTCTGAAGGTAGGCTGACCCTGTAAATCTCTGCATCTTTTACATTTCATCGTTAACTAGTCTCAGGGCAAAATTTTTGCCTCCAACTTGCAAATTATATTTTGCTTCTGATGCTGTTTTTTCATACGCTGAGAACTCCTCTTCCTCTACAGAAAAAGGCAATATTGGATTCAGGAGCCACGCTGCAGATCTGAGAAACGGTTTTGCTCTCACAATGCTCTGACATGCTGTGAAATGACTGCAAGAAAGTGGCACACAGCATTCAGGTTTACCATCCCTTGTCATTCAGTGGCTTTCGTAAGAGCTGTGCTCTGGCTACAAGCAAAGAAAACTGTGCCAGCTACCAGCCCCACAGGTTGGGGCTGGGCTCTGTGTTTCAAACAGTCGTCTTTCCTTCTCACATGCCACCACCAGCAATAAAGTGCTGTGAGTCACATCGGTCCTCAGAGTCACTTGTGGATGTCTGCTTTCCTGCAGGTCAGATTCAGTAAATGACTCGGTTGACGATGTTTTGCAAAGAAAAGCATCCTGCTAGTATCCCTGCATGGTGTCGGCTGTTTTGGGGTAACAGGAGCAAAACTGTGTAAAAAAAAAAAAGTAGTTGTATGGCTCCAGAAAGTCCTGATGACCCTAATATACTGGTTGTGTATATGGGAAAGCGTGGCATTTTGTAGAGTTGCTGTTCAGAGCAGTAGAAGTCTGGTGGCTGCCCCGTTGCTATATCCTCCTTGGCCATAGCATGCCATGGATTGCAGCCCCCATCCTGTGGGGCACTTGTAGGGCACTCTCTGCTCTTACCAGGGAGACAGGGGCTGCAAGCTTTGTGCCTGCCAGCCACCTCTGGGTGAGGAGCATCCCCACATGCAGAGCCCTGCTGCCTTCCCCATCCACCACGCAGCGCTAAGAGGCCTCTCCTGCAGACATTTATCCAACAGAAATGAGGCTTTTCATCTGACCTATCTTTATTATTATTATTGTTTGTTTTGCCACACAATACCTGGAGGGCAAAATATATTTAGTTAGAAAAAAAAAAAAAAAAAAGTAGGGTTTTATGGCATTCTGAATAGCTACCCATAAAAAAAATTTCATTTCCCAGAAGACATAAAAGTCCTGAATCTCTCATAAATCACCCCAAGACATTTTTGTTACAAAGTAATTGAGAATCCAGAGACTCTTAACCTTCTTTTAGCCCTATTTTTCATCAGATCTCACACATCTGAAGAAAGTCCTGCTTGTTGTGGGATATCATATTTAATACATTACCTTATATGCCCTCGCTGGACCTCAGCCCTCACTTTCTAGTACTTTCCAAGGTAATACAGTTTATGCCTTCTTTAAATCCCTTCCAGTGCTAGTGTTTTTAATAAACCACAGCCAGCTTTAGGAAGCCCAGTTTTAACAAAAGTGTTTCAATAGCTACTTGATTGCCTTGGGGTTCTTCAAACACTTCTTGAAAGGGAGGATGTGGTGAGACTGATAATGGCTTATGCTATCTTTTACATCCAAGCTGCCGGCTTGAGACCAACACTCTTGAGGCCACTCTGACTGGAAAAATAATGTGAAATGTGCTTGTAGCCACATTCATTTTCTAATGGCCCATTGCTTACCGCAGGCATACCTCCCCCTGCAACAGACAGTGATGCTGCAGCCTGAGCAAGGAGCAGCAGGTGAAGATGAGAAGGGCAACACTTGCACCCTGTGGTAGGACATGCCATCGTGTGTACAAAAGCATCTTCTGGTTTGGTTGGCCCTTTATTCTCATCCAAAAGATTGAAGAATAAACTGAAAACATGAAAATATGGTCCCAGAAATGAGAAATAGTAAAGTTATCTGAATGGATTTTATTTTCAAAAATATCATGGTTTATAAGGCAGACATTATTTTAAGACACTTTTTTTTTTTTTCATTTTTTTTTTTTTTCCTTTTTTTTTTTTCCTTTTTTTTTTTTTTTTTTTGTGAAATTTTCATTTTAATATAGGACAGAAAACATCTTCAGACCCTTTCATTTGAAGGATGGTGCCTCTAGCTTGGCTGACGGCTGGAAGGGGTTGATGAAACAGAGGGGAAAAGCTGTGCTGAGCTGCTTGAGCTACAGGTGCTCTGTGAGAATGACATTTATGCTTCTCCCAAAAAAAAAAACAAGCAAATCAGGTGGACTCTGTTGCTTTGGGGTCCTGGTATATGCAATGTAACCTGCACTGCCCAGGAAAGCACAAACTGCTTTTGCAAAGAGGATGCCAAGACCTCTCAGACTGTCAGCTCAGGCTGCCTATGTGACAAGGCAGAATTTATTTCCCAGACCCGCTGACCTAACACCTTCAGTGAGACCCGTTGGTGTCCCAGCCCAGAGCCCTCCCTGAGATGATGTGTTATTTAACGGTTTCAAGGGGCAAATTGCATCCTAACCCTAACTACAGGTTTAGAAATAGGTCTCACTTAATGCTTTTGATGTTTTCAGAAGCCCCTTGGGGAAAAGCATCGCTTTTCCACACATTCTCAAGTGTTAATGCTCTTCCCATCCAGTGGCACCACAGGTTATTCCCAGGATGGCAGGAATATATGGCAGGAAAATTCTGTATAGCCAACGAAGTTGTGTTTATCCCAAGGGCTTCGAACCAAGTGAACTGACCTTAACAGCAAGATTCTGCTGCCCCCCAGGGGAAGGAAGGAACATGCAGTGATGGACTCGGCGTGACCCGTGTCACTGATCGCTGGCTCTGGAGCTGACCTTCTGCTCCTGGACCTGCTTTGTCAGGCCTCTGGTCCGCTGGGAACCGGTGTTTAAAA
This sequence comes from Aythya fuligula, assembly GCF_009819795.1. Taxonomy (NCBI): domain Eukaryota; kingdom Metazoa; phylum Chordata; class Aves; order Anseriformes; family Anatidae; genus Aythya; species Aythya fuligula. The sequence continues at coordinate 87,861,363 of NC_045561.1, forward strand.
CTGCACTGCTTAAAGGACAGAGCCAGAGGCTGTAAAAGCGGTGGGCGCTGTGAGGCTCGTTATTGTCATTTCAGGCAATGAAATGCTGAGCGATGATTGCTTACCTGGGCGTGCGGCAAGAAAGGCGAGATAATGCATATGTATGAGAAATTTAAATGTTTGCAGAAACAGCGATACTAATGTCAATAGGCATAAGAATAACTTCCCATTGCCAAATAACATACATTATTTAACAATAATACATGTGCATAAATAAGGAAGAATACCTAGTTTATTTGTGCTTTCTTTTGCTTCTGAAAAATATTTCTTATCAGTACAAAACAAAATTGTTCATAAACATATGCAAGGCTAATCTACTACTCAATTTTCTATGCATTCACATAAAAATGTGATGTCCAAAATAACAGATGTTCCCTTCTTAGGATCATTCTTAATAAATGGTCTCTGAAGGTCACAGTAGATGTTGTGGAAGTTAGGGCTGGAGAAAATTTGTTCCACTAATTCCTTCTGCATTGGGGCACATAGCAAGTTGTCCAGCCCAGTGTTAAATGGTTCTGAGAAATTACTTGGATCAATTTGATTTATGCTTCAATCATCTCTTTCTTTACTATTAGTAAACAGTACCATTTGGATGTATCATTTGCATTTGTGTATGTGGATTTATACTGAAACTTGCTGTTTTTCTGGGGGAGAGGTACAGAGAGATCAGGTATGGGAATGCACAAAGAGAGGTAACATGATATCAACTCCCTCATGCTCTTTGGTCCTTCCGACTTAAGAGCTGAAGCAATTGGCAATGCAAGGCAGCACAAAAGTACCACCCGGCCCTCAGAAGGTATCACAAGAACAAGCACTTGTGTTTCATGTGATTACTTTTCCTCCACAGAGAAATAACCACATTAACCCATATTAGGCTATTTTTCCAAGTTTCCTACTTGAAAAGTAATAACACTCATAAAAAGTAGCAGCGACACAAAACAAACCTGAGTCAATCAGTGAATAATTTCTGTGGAAGTGTAACGCTTGGAGACTGCATAATTTTCATTGCAGGTAAGAAATGACTCTCGATATTAAGATTTTAATGCCAGGCTCTCGAGGCTAGGGAACTTGTATGCATAAGGGGCTGAATTAAGGTTGCTGGACAATTTTAACTTGAGTATTTCTTTGTATTTCTGCCCTCCCTGTTAATCTCATACATGAGCATCCACAGGGAGTGTACTGGTGGGTACTTCAGCTGAGGCAAGTGCCCTCCACTCCCTCAGCCAGCTCCACAGCAGCTCCTGGTTAATCTTCCTGGAGCTTTGCACAGCATTTTAAACTCCAAATTCAAGGAAACTTTCACAGAGACAGGGAATTGCATATCCCCAGCATGAGTGCAATCACTGGCCAGACTACAAGTCTCAGCTTGAAATCACAAAAGAGCTTGCCAAGGAACTAGTCAGGATCATTTATTTACTTTTTTTTTTTTTTTTTTTTTTTTTTTTTTTATCATGTGCAAAACAATCTATTTTACATGAGCTTACTCTTGGAAACAAATGAAGTGTACTCAGTGGTGCCCAGTGCAAGGACAAGAGGCAGTGGGCACAAACTGGAGCACAGGAGGTTCTGTGCAAACTCCAGGCAGCACTTCTGTGCTGCGCAGGTGGCTGAGCACTGGCACAGGCTGCCCAGAGAGGCTGTGGGGTCTCCTTCTTGGAGATCTTCAAAAACCACCTGGACGTGGTCCTGGGCAGCCTGCTGTGTGTGTCCCTGCTGGAGCAGGGGCTGGACCTGATATCCTCCAGAGGGGTCTTCCCACCTCAACTGTTCTCTGATTCTGTGATTCTGTGTTTCTAACAGCTTAAATAAATAAATAAATAGAAAAGCAGAATAAGATGGGCATCTAGCATTGAAAATGTCAACAACCTTTAAATCTGGTGTAGATTTAGCAGGTGAAGGCAAGCCTTTTGATCATTCAGCAATCAGAGACTGCCTGGTGTTGCTTTAGTGCAGGATGTGCCTCCACTTACTGCTGTCTGTGTAGACAGAGAACCCTTTGCTCAGTCCCATTCCCAGAGCTGAAGTGAGGTGACCCCAGGCTGGACCTGCTGGAAGAGGGGCTCGCTGCTTCAGCACAGCCCATACAGGCTTGTGCTGGTGGCAGAAGACCCCCAGGAACGTCCTCCTGGTACATGGGTGCACTGAAGCTGTCAAATCAATCTAGTCTTTTGTAACCATGCCATTCAAAAGACCCCATCTACATAAAAGCACAGCTGTCTCTCCTACCTCAGCTTGGGAAACATTGTCTTCCTAGTGCCTCAAACTCACTCTTGTCACTACCATTAAGACAATCTGTGTCTAGCCTGTCTTCTTCAATGTAGTACTCTTCAGATCAGAAGGACATATATTATGCATGCATTGAATTAGAGGTTAAAGCCACATCTAGGCTGGTGATTATTCATCCTTACCATCTATTTCCAGTACATGTGCAGGATTGCATGGTCTCAACACACTTGGAGAAGGTCTATTAAAAGTTCTCCCTTGTGCTAAGAAGATTTGAAAACTCTTCAGACTAGGCAAGTAGGCTTCCTGACAAGCTTATTTCATATTATGTACACTTGGTTTTATCCTAAACTGACTGTAATTTGTTAAGATATGGTACACAAAGAAATTAAACTATAAACTTTAAAGCATCCATCAATTTCAATTTGATTTGTTTAAAAAAGCTAAATTATGGGTTAACTCGGAAGGTAATAGAATTCAGAAGGAGAGTACTTGTGATACAAGGAGTCCCTTCATACATTAATTTTCATTTTTGGTGAGATGAAGTTTGAAATTAGATTCAGATTGCAAATTATAGCTTTGTATGGGCTCCCTATTGCTAGCTCGTGAAATACTTAGATTCCTGAGGATGAAGCAATTTTGCTTCCCATAATAGACTGCAAAAGCCTTATTTCCCACTGGTAGAATAATAGGTCTGCAGCTTGAAGTGAGAGAGAGCCATGCCCTTGCTCCTTGACTTGGTCACCAACAGGGATGCATTAAACTAAAACATATAACCGAGGTGGGAAGAAATGGTGTCACAAGGTGGGTTTCATTGTAATTCAGAGCTAATATCTATCCTATCCTTTTCATTTTGCTACTGGAGCTAAAGCTGCACTCTGAGTTCTGTGAAGGAGGCTACCCACCAGTTAATGCCCCATACACACCTTATTTACCTTCCCCTGTACGCTGCTGACTTCTTGCTTTGTGCCAATTTTTGGGCTACACAGCGCTCGCAGGCCAGCACAGTGGGAGAAAGGCATTTGTCTCCTTGCATAAACTGATGGACTCATTTAGCAGGAAAGATCCATTACATTTAGGGGAGGCAGAACCCTGAAGGAGTAATGTTTATGGCAAGAAAGCAGATGTGTGATGCCCTGTAACCCCGGAGGTAGCATATTAGGATTGTAAATTGTCTTCCTGCTGTCTCCTAAGCATCGTGCCTGTATTCATCCATTATTATTGCATTTCTCAGAGTGGCAGCGAGGAAGGCTGTGTGGAGCTGCACCCTCAGCAGGTTCTGGCAAGCGCTGGTTGGGGCCAGCTCTTTTGTTGGCCAGAGGTTCATGAGCTGAGGTCATGATTAGCCAGAGCTTAAATACCAGACGAAACTGCTCTGCTGTCCCCTGCAGCCTAAAGCAATTTCTGAGTGCCGAGTGGGTGCAGAAATAAAATGAGCTACGAAAATTTCCCCAAAGAAGAACGGAGCAGATAAAAAAAGAAAAATGATGGTGCAATTCTTCAGAAATGCGAAAAACAACAGGAGAAGGCTTTAGTGCCTACAGGAAATGGGTGCAGAAAAAGACAGATATTAGGATATATTTCTGACTTTTGCTGGTTCTGGAGCATTTTGTGTTTTTAATAGCTCTCAATTAACTCAGGCTGATAATGAAATTTTGTTACTGCATAAAAAATGAGGAATAATGGTGAAATGAAGCAAGTGTCAGATATGCTTCCAGAATACAAAACAGACATCACAACTGATCACATCTTCCCATTTTAGGAATTTATATTTCTGACCAGAGGCCAGATTGGGTCTGGCACAAATTATTTAAATGGAAACTCCAGAAAGATCTGGAATTAATCCTCAATAAAACAAATTTAAATTTTTCAAGCAAAATTGAAACCCAGTCTGGTATAAAATCCACAGAGTATACATGGCTCTTTGTCACTTGGTCAAGAATCAGAGATATTGCATTAAAAAAAAAAAAAAAAAAAAAAAAAAAGGACGTGACACTTAAAAAAATAAAATAAAATCAGAAGCTATGCATGTTTTGGTAGATATCAGAAGTCATTGCTTCAGGAAGCAATACAAGAATTAGAGTGGTGTGTGTTACTCAGTGAGAGTTCAGAAAGAGCCACTGTAAGGGTGCACTTTACACTGACAAAACCATTCCAGCAGCTTCACTGAAAACCTTTGTATAATGGAAGCCATGCAGGGAGATAGAGCCTGAAAGCAAATGGAGTTTTTATTTATTTTTATCTAACAGAGGTGAATAAACCAACATGGTGATAAAGGGTGTGATACTAACACTTAAAGAAGAAATACAGGGAATGGAAAGGAACTGTTTAAAGCTTAGATTTGAGTATGACAGATCTAGCACCTCTGAATCGGGATGGGAACTGGAGGAAAAAACTTTTGGAGTAAGACTTAAATGCAGGGGAAATATCTACATTCAACTGATGGAAACATGGCAGTCTTTCTCATTAAGAGCATGCACTCATTGGAGAAGCTGGGAGCCAAAGTGCCAAAGAACCAATGTGGGGATGTACTCCAGGGAAGAAGGGAGAAGATAGCAGAGTGCAGGATGGAGCTAGAAGGAACTTCTGCCCCATGGTTCCTACCTGTAAGAATAAATGCTCTTCTCACATTAAGCAAAGGTATAAGAAAAGGTTTTTTTACTCTAGAGAATTTAGAATACAACAATTGGGAATGTAATACTGAATAAATGTAAGAAGACATAATGCTCCATTGAGGTATGGTTTCAGAAGGATTTAAATCCATGTGTAAATAAAACTTTTCCACCAGATATAGCACTTGAACAGCTAGAAGACACTAGTCTATGCTTTGTGCTTCATGCTGTTGGCATTTTCTTATCGGTCATCCTCAATGGACTGGCACTGGACTACAGAGCCCCACACTGCTCTGGGCTGGCAGTCAAAGCCAAAACGCATCACTCGGAGCCTGTCTGTGGACAAACTGAATCAAGCCACTAGGCAAAGGTGTCAGTGGAGCCCAGAAAGTAACTCAGGTAACCAAGGGCTAGAAACAGTTGGTAATACACAAGCACTAAGTGAGTGACTTTTAAGATGCCTTTGGGCATCTGAGCCCTCTGCATGAGGTTGGCCAAAATAAAAGGGCGACGTCTCACCTCAGTGAGCTGGCTGCTGCATACCAGGTAGGATATGGTAGGGAATCCCAAAGAGCACTTAGGACCCATGTGCAGAAAACTATACCAAGCCCTTAGATATCCCACAGGGTACTTGACATCTACTGTGCCTGTGGACACTTTCATGTAGACATCTGCACTTAGGTGTCCTAGCCTTGAGTCAAATTCTGACCTTTGAGTTCTATAAATTATGCATTAAGAAAACACAGTAAGGTGCATAGGAAGCTTAATGGACATTTAATTAATGTCTAATAGGATGCCTTTACAGGCTAGAGAAAGTGTTGTGGTGAAATAGGAGTGGACACCTGGCCTAAATCAGCACCTGGTGACTGCCAATGTGCAAAGCTATGTAACAGATCTGACCTGCAGCCTCTTATTAAAAGTGTGAGAAGCTGAAGGAAGTATTCAGAGCTGGAAAGCATAAAAGAGACGTACACAGATGCTTACATGCAGAATATCTGCCCAGTCCTCTTGCAGTTGTGAGGTCAAAACTGAAGGCTGGCAAAAATAGAATCTCAGCACACTCAAGAAGAGAAGGATGTCTTGGCTTTGTTCTGTGACTGTAAAGTTTCATGTCTTTATTTATGGCAGCTATGCACTTATTTAAACTGTTCATAATCAGTTAGTGTCAGTACCAAAAAGACACCAAGACAGGTCATGCTCTGCGAACACAAGGACTTTTTTTTCCAGGACTAAGATCTTGATAGCTGCATGCAGTGTTTGTCAGCCCATCTCAAAAAGGAGAACTAGAAATCACGCAGGGATGAGCAGCAAGGAATCAACCACATGAGGACAGGATAAACAAGGCAGAACTCTTGAAATCACCGACAGTATTAAGAGTGCAAGTACAAAATTATCATTCACAGAATCAGAATAATTTAGGTTGGAAGGGACCTCTGAAAATCATCTAGCCCAACCCCCTGCTCAAAGCAGAGCCAAACAGATGAGGTTGATTGGGGACTTTCCCAGCTAATCATTGAAATCTCTAAGGATGAAGAGTCCACAGCCTCGCTGGGCAACCTACTCGTGTTTGACCACCCTCACAATGAACATTTCTTGTTCCAGCTTGTGTCCATTGTCTCCTGACCTATTACCATGAACCCTGAAAAAGAATCTCTGTCTTCTCCCATCTGCCATTGAGTATCTATACACATTGGTAAGATTCACCCTCTGCTTTCTCTTCTCCAGGCTGAGCAGTGCCAGCTCTCTCAGCCTCTCCTCATGCAACAGACAATCCATTCCCTTCGTTATCTTCATGGCCTGTTGCTGGATGTGCTCCATTAGCTTCTGCTCTGTCTTTTGGGGAGCCCAAACCTGGACCCAGCACTCCAGATGTGTCTCACTGGTGTCTCACAGGGGAAAGATCACTGCCTGCTGGCTAACTCTCGGTTAAGATGTGCAAGTTTGCTGTATCTGTTATCACTCTCAGCCCAAAAGGGCACCATGCAATGCTTATGCTTTAAAGAAAACAAAAGGGAGTGCTTTTTCACAAAGCACAGGTCATATTTGTGGGACTAGTCACTGCAGGCTAGTAGGGAAGCCAAAAGTATAAATTTATTTTAAAAGGGATTAGCTGGATTTGTTAACATGGGACTGTTTTTGCATATTACACATGACAATTCAGACACAAGCTCCAGATCAGGATGCTACTAAGCTGCCAGCTGCTGGAAGCTGGGAGGGCATGCCAAGGAGATGAGCACTTGTCCCTTATACCTTTCCTCTTTGTAATTGCTGTATTTCATTGTCCTCGCTGGATTGCCTTGGAAGGATGAGCTAACGTCTAGTCTGGAAGGAGTAAGATCTCATTGAATTATAGAATAATAAACCCCAGGTATATCAGCAAGGCTCAGAGAGTCAGTGGGAAGTAACAGTAAGAATGGAGCACATCCAACAGAACCACCTTTTTTGGAAGAGTTCAGCGATAGTTTCCTAAGGGCGTGGAAACATGGGACCACAAAAATAGGTCCAGGGGTGCCAGGTACTGGTCGTGCTTTTTCATTGCTCTGCATAGGGTGTGAATACAGACAGGATGAGGGGAAGGATGCAGCCAGCTTCTGGAGAAATTGCAATTCAATGCATTTATGTATGTTAAGTTATTCCTCATGTCACTGAAATAGGTACAGCAAGGGGCCCTGCAAACCATGCTGTGAAAAAAATATGCAACATGCCTGCACACCTTTGCAAAACCTACTGCTGGAGGCAGGAGGGTGGACGGGCTGGCTGGCTAGGTTGACTTCCTGGGGTAGACAAACCCCTATGCAAATAGAATACAAATTAGCAAGGATTTGGGGGAGGCAGGCACGCTTGTAAAGCGCTTGAAAGGAATGCAGTGGAGCAAAGACCCAAGTAAAATGATGTTCATGTCAATCTGATATTTAAAAAAAAAAAAAAAGCCTATCTGGTTCCAGCCAAAACATAGATTGCTGATTGCCAGAACCACTGCAGGATGAGACTGCAGAGGGTAATTAAGTCTCTTAGTCGGTGGCTGGGATGGTGTATTCCTAGACTTGTTATCAATGTAAAGAGAAACCTTGAAAATGAGATGGGATTTTGTTTGAAGGCAACAGAAACATAAATGTTTAGTTATTTAAAATTGTTTTTAAGGAAAATGTGAAAGTTATTATTGCCATGTTTTATACTGGGCTGAAAAAAATACCAGCAACAAGGAAGAAGTTGCTGAAGTTTATTGCCTCTGACAAACAAGAGGTCAGGACAAGTGTAAGATCCTGGACTGATGACACCAGAGAAAAATCAAGTCCTTTGTGCAAAGTACTTTTACTTGTGTTTTTAGAAAGATACAACCTGGTTATCTGAGATCTGCTTGCTAGAGTTGGGCTAGCTGACAAAGCACTAGCTGCTTGGGACATAGGTTAGGGGCAATAATTCCAGATTAATGGAAATTTTAGAAATCTCAAGAAAGCCTTGTTATTCCCCATTCAAGGGGAAGTGAGAAACAGCACCACTCAGGTCAGTGTGCAGCTGGGCACCGAGCCTGTCCCATAGGGCAGCTTTGGGGGGAGCAGAGCCTGGTGCCTGCTCACAGCCAAGGTGAGAGTTGTTCTCTTGGTGTTTCAGTCGACAGAAAATTGAAAACACAAAAGCCTGCCAGCTGGAAAAGATTGCTGGATCCACAAGGAACTCAAGGAAATGCAACACAAGAGACAAATGCGTGTATGACTTAGAATCCAAGAACATCCCTCTCTTCATAAAAATGAAGCTGTGCGTTGCTGCAGTGCAAACCTGGGTCACTGGCGGCAGCATCCCCAGTCACATCCGAGGCTGCTACCCAAACAGGCAGATATTATGGAGAAGTAGCTGGTACTTTCTTTAGGGCCCAAAGGGAAAGATATAAGAGGTATGAAATCAGACATTCTGTTACAAATAACTCACAAAACCTCTTCAGGCTAGTGCAGACAACAAACATATAATTCAACCCGAGAAAATAACAATACTGATCGCTGCTCCGCTGCCACATGGAGGCAGAGGAGAATTTTTAAGGAGGACTTCAGGAATGATAACATAATTTGGCAGTCATCCCAGATGCATGGGAGAAAGCATCACATTGTGTGTTGAAAAAATGGAAAAGAAAGAGCATGTATGAAAGGTAGTCTTGAGGTATTCTTGGATACTCTTTCTTCGAGGGAAGGGAAACCGCAAATATGCAAACCCTCCTGTTTATTACAATCTGCTTCCCATGGCTTTTTTGGCTTGCTCATAAATTACTTCTCTCTGTGTTAATCAGTTTGCCCTGATTTATTTACATATATTTTGCCTCCTCTCATTTTGACATGCCAGCACTCCTCAGCTTGAGAGGAGGAAGATGCAACAAACAGAGCTGAACCTAAATATGCAGCTAGCCTTTCCTGATCCTCAGAACTTATGCTGAGACATCATGTCTTTGCTCCTGACCAGGAGCACAATGTAGGCAACCTCCCAGGAGAGGAGATGCTAGGGATGCAGAGTCAGAGGTTTCTTGAAGGACAAGCACCAACACACCACCTCAGCTCCTGGAAGCAGGCCCTCTTGCCCTGTCTTAATCTGCATTTCAGCTTCAGGGCAGCATTTCTGGTACCCATACAGACCTCCACACTGGGGTCATACATACACATTTCCATGGCAGCACAGAGCTGAAAAACAGACTAAACTGCAGCAGACAGCTCTCAGGATCTGAGCAAGTTTTTTTTTTTTTTTTTTTTTTCTTTTTTTTTTTTTTCTGAAGTATCTCTGCGTTACAATGCAAACTGCATTGTAGTTATAGTGTAAGTATAACTTGCTTTATTTACATGTCCCCGATCTTCAGAAGAAAAACCCAAAAGGCATGCAAGACAATTCTAGCAGGAATTTTACCAAAGAGCAAATCTCTATTTCCCAGGGGTCAATTTTTCTTCAGGGGCTGATGCAAATCAGCACCTCCAGCAGAGAGCAAACTATTTTGCAGCTCATGCAACTCGCTATAAGCTGATTCTGTGTAAAACCATTGCATAACTTAAAAATCCTGGTCTTAAGAACAATAACTTGAAGACTGTGTTTAACATCACTAGCGTGTGATGCCTAACATAGCAATATATTTATTCATGAGATATCCAATAACTGAGCAAGCATATTTCACCACAATACTCAGATACACAAAATCAAACACTCTTTGTAGTTCTGCATTGTTTTGTTCGCTTTGGTATATTGGCAGTGCTAATGACCACAGTTGGTGCCTTTTTGCTAACCACAGAAAATCCTGTTTTGATAATATTGTGCTGTGACAGGATGATAAGACTCAGGGCCATGCATCAGTGTGCTGAGCTCCTCTGCAGAGTGACTTTGAGCCACCGAGAGAAGAGCAGAGTGAAGCGGTGTCACCGCTGTCAGCCACAGCCTGGCAGCTGGGCTCCACAAGGGAAACAAGGAAATGCTTAAATTGTGGGGGAAAAGTGACAGAAGAGGTTCATAGCCAAAACCCACAGATGGCACCGGTGCAGAGTACCTGTAGGTATGCATGCTGCTCAGAGCAAGGGGAAAATGTGATCTGATTGCATCAATTATGCTAAAAAAACACTAATTCTCTTTCCAGCGCTGTGTGATAATTTGTCCCTTTTGGAACAATACTCTTGAATGCACTGATATCTGCCTCTGCAATTTTGCGGGAGGACAGTGGACAATTTTTCCTCATCCAGAACACGTAAGAATGGGCCAGGCACAGCATGCCATCACCATATAAAATCATCACTGGAGGAAACTGTAGTTTGTTATACATTTACTTTTCTAAATTGTTAACTTCTTTGCCAGAAATTTTGGGCATCACCTTATCTCCCCAGGGGTCAAAGGCAATTTTGCCACTATTTTCAGTGGGAGAAAGTCCAAATCATCTTAAATTGTCCTAGTCTGCTGGAGCAAGCGTGCCCCAAATAGAAATGTGCGTCATGCAAAGGAGCTTGCTTTCAGAGCTGTAGGAGGAAAAATCTGTATGATCTATAGATACAAGCTACACTGTAAGAGCAGAGACACAAGAGAGGATTAGACTGGTGTATGCAAATACTTCCCAAAAAGTAGGGTAGGTCGTGAATGAGTTTGTAGTGAATGCACAGAATACTTCATTTGCTTTCCCAGTAGTCTGGAGCATCTGAGGTAAAGGTACATTACAAATGTACTCTCTGGGAGAAGGATGCTGTGTTTCCTGATGGCCCATCAGCTTGCTACTTCCCCTTGTTTTATTTGAGCACTGGTGTGTGTCTATCTACGGGATGCATATTTAGCACAAGTGAGAGCATCTTCTCTATTATTACAGATCGACATCCAGTAGTGAGGCTGCTGGGAGGTATGCTCTCTGTTTACTCCTGAGCATCAGTTTGGATGACTATCTCTCAAAGTCATGGTCCAAAAGAAGTCACAGTTGATTCATACGATCTGAGTCTTATTTTGGGTTTCAAGTACCTGTACGTCTTATTCCTTATCTAATTAGCCTTGCAAAATCTCGGTTCATAAGCACTAATTGGAAGCACACAAGGATAAGTGTTCATGCAAATCCTCCTCTGCATCTTTGGATGTATCAGGTGCTTCAGGCAAACACATCTGACACTGGAAAAATGCCCAGGAAGTTTTGCCTATGCAATTTGAAAATTTCAGCCTGTACATGAAAAGAAAAGTGTCATATTAAAGCTGCTTTTAGAATAGCCGTCAGGAAGAGTTACAGATGAGCTAAATCATTACCACTGAAAATCACAGGTAATAAAGGGTGTAAATTGATAGTAAAAACACAGTTTGTAGACCCTATAATTACCAACGGCAGCATAATACAGAGATAAATGAAATAAAAGTTGTTAGTGAAGTGGATGGCTCAGGGGGTTGATAAGAAGACTGTATTTTGAGCTTAGTGTTTCTTGCCAGCAAGCCACTGATTCTGCAAATGTCAGACCAAAAAATAGCAAAGATCACTCCTGTCTGAGGCAAAACTAGTTTCCTGGTTTATTCTGGTGTTCAGCATCCAACATTGGCCCTATTGCTTACTGACTCCAAGAGACCGAAGGCTCAATGGAAGAAAAATGAAAACTGCACCTCCCCAGAGAAACACTTGCCTGAATAGATATGAACTAGACTGAAGAGGATTTTTTTTTTTTTTTTTTTTTTTTTTGCTTTCTACATGCACAAAATGTGATTTTAAATAAAGAGGTGGCATTGCTAGCATTGCCCATCACAGCATTTGGACAATTCCTAACAAAACCAGGGACACAGCAAGAAGTAATGATGGGGAAGCAGCAGACATTACATTTAAACTTGTATTTTTAACTCCAGGTTCATGAACTCTAGAACTAAATACCATACCATGAAAATGAGTGGTTGATTCTTCACTCTTCGTATCGAGATGTAGAGAAAATACTTCTGAAAGAAATGCTCATCCAGGTTACTGGCTTTGTGTTATCAGGCTTATGCAGGGGCATCAGGGTAATACCAATCGGTATTATAAGGGACATCTGCCTATTGGCAAAGGTAAACTGTCTTTTAATTGTGAAAACAGCATGATCGTAAGGAAACTTCAGTTCCTAAAACACCATCTAAGTTAGGAGAGAAATGGGACATCTTTGAATTCGTACTGTGTCACGCAGAGTATGACTGAAGGCCCAGCGGAGGCAGCGACTTGCCAAAGGTCTGGGGGCTGCCAAAATCCCACATAAGTTTCTGTGGAGAACCGATCATAAAGTTGCCTTTCCATGGCCTTCCTCCTTACCACAGCTCCTCGGTGACAGAGAAAGACCTTATAGTCTTTCATCAAGCACAATATTATTCTTCAGTGTTAATGCTGCCCTGGCTCCCACTTTATCTGGCATAGCCTTTCTGTAAACCCCTCTCCTCAGTGCTTCTAAGCCTTGTCATTTTCTGGCTCTACCGTGCTTCAGCAATACCAACGATGCAGCACCCTTCCTGCAACAGATATGCCTCCAATACATCGGCCTTATTATTTATGCTTCTTTCAATGTTTATTGTAATATATATATATATAGAGAGAGAGAGTTTTTCCTTTGTTTTACTGTTCTCCTTCTTCTGTCATTACCACTTGCAACCTTTGCTGACCTGAGACCCTTAATGGGCCTAATTCTGATACCACATTACAATGGACAATTTTTCATTAGAAAATTGACTCCCGATTTGCAGTGGTGTAAATAAAATATACCTTCAAGCCTTTTGTCTCAAGATTCCTATCTTTCTCATTGTTTACATTCAGAAACACTGTTGGGTGCTTCCTGCTGATACATTCAGCTCAAATGCAAGACTCCCTCTTTCCCCCAGGCCTCCCATATAGAAAAAAAATAATAATAATAAAAAAAAGACACATTACCTTATCTTTCCATGATAATACAAGAAGCAGAAGGAGGGGTTTGAGATGCCTTGAGAGCATTAAAAAGGGTGTTTGTCATATCGAGCGATAGAAAGGACTTAGTCACCGTAAAATCTACTAACCATAAACTGCACAAACTTCACACACATTTTGTGTTATTAGTATTACAAAGCATTTATATAGTGCCATACATTTCCACAGCCATTTCTTCCAAGGAGATAAAGCACATTCCCTTCCTCAGAGAGCCTGCAATCTAAATAAGTCAAGACAAATATTGTACATGATGAAAATAGAGGACAAAAGTTCAGGGGGGATTGATGTGTGGAGACAGCTGATAAGAAGAAGAATGGAAAGGGAAATGATTAAAGATTGCTGTTTGGGAGCCTTTCAAAACCAGGGGGAGGCTCAGCACACTACAAAGTCTACAGCAATAAATGCAGTTCTGGTAAGGCCTTGGTTGCATTTATACTTTGAAATGTATTTTACTTGGAAGAAGTGTTGCCTGGCCAAACCTGTCCTTCTGGTCTGTTCAGATGAATTATACATAAAGTGAATCCAGATGAATTATACATAAAGTGGGCATCAGTCTGGATGCAATGTTTGTATATGTGACCAGTTTGGGACTTCATAAATAGGTCTTTTTTTTCAAGAGGGATGTCCTGGTGCACACAAACACTGCCCTTTTGGTGGGAGGCCCAGGACGGAGGCATGGACACAGCACTGGCCTCAATGGGGTCTCATGCAGGGTCCCCTGCTGCTGCAGAGAGGACTCTGGGCTGTGGAGAGATTTATAACAGGGCTTCACAGCACCAGCAGGGCCTCACTGAGGCCTGGCACTGCATTTTTTTTTATTGATATTAAGCTTCTTTGTGGGACTTGCTTCAGGCAGCATGAGCAAAATCACAGATATTTGGATATGCATCCTCAGGGCAAAGTCATATGGGTTATTCAGAGATCTGAAATAGCTACTTAAATGCCTTAAATGAAGCAAAACTAATGAACATCACCTCTGAAGTCTGTAGATACAGGCCCATCTATAAATCTGTGATCCTTATATCAGTGCATACATTGAAAAATTTGGGAGGGGAGGATGCAATTTACAAAATAGATAGGGGAGCAAAACCAACATAAACGCTGAAGAAAAAGCAAGCTTGCAGTTAAGTTCAATATTCAGTAACAGCAAAGAAGGAGGATGTAAACAACGTCATTACATACATAATTCAAGAAACATTGACCAAAAATGCACATTTAACTTTAAAAGAAACTTCGAATTATGAAAGCCACAGGGAGAACAGAAAGAAAGAGATGTCATATAGCAGAATTAGATTGGGCTGGTTTAGAAGAAGTAAGATCTAATATTTAGGTTCAAATCCTCTTAACTTGATTGATAATTCTTATTATGTGCACAGTAAGAATCATGTATAAAATCCTTGTGAAGAAACTACCAGATACTCCAAAATATATACTCACTTGTCTTCCTCTTAAAGCACAGAGGACTGGGACCTCCGCATTGTTGGTGCACGGAGCCAGTGTCTAATTTTGTGAAAGGCTCATCTCTGCCTTCAAAACACTAATCACTCTCAGAAGAGAAGAGGTGTCAGTGAAAGCTCCAGCCAAAGGAACAAAACTGTATCCCCTTAGGTTGGACAAGGTGCTTTCAAAACCATAGGGAAATAGCATTGCCCAATACAGTAGGCATGACAAATGGGAACTAAGATCAGTTTTATTCCATTCACCTCCTTTTAAATAACATGCCAGTGAATAGAAGTTCAAAACAAAACAAAACAAAAAACTATAATGGATTTGTTTCAAAACTGCAGACACAAATAGATCCCACATTTATTAAACACATTATTATTATGAGGAGACAGAGTGGCAGGTCAGCATGGAGATATAAGAACAACATTTTACACAATGCAATTCATCAGCATTTTCTATAAAGAACTCCCTCCAACTCGAATTGCATCCCAGCAGTAGATATTAACAGTCTTTCCAATTTCTAAAGGTTTTTGAAATTACATTTAACAACACAATGTATCCAATTTTTAATGTGATCCTCCAGTTAATGTCTAATCATACCTGGGAGAGAAAATCCTGCACGTGATCATTGAATCCACTGCAAACAGACACAAATTATACTGATGAAAGTGTTTTGTGATGGCATTTACCCACCACAAATGGAGGTTACCCACAGGGATGCTTCCCGGGCTTCTAATTCACTAGGCTGGGGTATTTCGGGACAGGGACTCTCTCTTCCTTTGTGTTTCCACAACAACTGTCTCAATGGTTTTCTAGTCCTAAAGAGGACTTTTGGTGCAACTACACAGAAAGTTACTGGAGTCATCCCTGAGCTGGTACGGATTTCCTTTTCTCCTCTACAAGACTGGTCTCAGGACCACTGACCCTGAAGAGAGGGGAAGAAATGAAAGGGATCCACGAGCTGTTCCCTCTTCTTGAAGCCTTGGATGTAACCAAGAGGATGCTTGCAACATGTAGGGAACTGCATCAGGAGTAATTTCTCTATCAGATGTGGCAAGCACTTTTTTCCCTAGCAGAGATTGCCCCTGTGCTGTCCCTTGATTTCAGATGAGTGTTACAATCAGGAGGTTGCAGAGTTATCATTTGTTTCTCCAGCCTGAATTTTGAACTCTGCTTTGGAAAATTCAGCAACTTAAAGATTGAGACACTTGTGGAATGCACATGATATTTTCGAGACCAAAGTTCAGAAGTGCCCTTGACTATGCTCCTAATTTTAAGTATATGAGTAGTCTTGTGTATCTGACTGTAGATGAGATGCACTTCGATCACTTGTAAATAACTTCGCTTTTATTTTCACTTCTATTTGCTTACTCAGAAATTACTCTGGGAAGAAAACAAGAGCTGCCTCAACCCCAGAAAGGTGAAAACTCTAAAATGATCTGATATCATTTTGTCAGAGATGCACATTTGCAGTTACTACATTTCTTACAGCTCGCTAACACGCTTGGTGAAGGTTCAATAAACCTAAATAAACAGTCAGATAAAGAATTCATTACATATAAAAGGAATATACGTGACACTGCACTTACTTTTGTATTTTGCATAATCCATCTTTATTTAGCACAAATAACCATTTGCTTTCGTGCTGTAAAGACCTAAGAAAAGCAAATTAAAAGCTATTCATACAAACACATTTATTTTGCCTCCACTGGAACAAGTTTCCCCTTTCCTCCTTGAAGCGCCCCTGCCGCTTACCCAGATCAGAGTTCTTACCTGCTATGGGCTGCAACCAACTGAACCCTTCCAGATAGTTAGACACCACAAGTCCCTTTGAAATGTGGAAACTCAAGACCTCTTTTCAGAGCACACCACTTAGCACCACTTGTTCTTCATGAGAGGCAGCCAGCACTACCATCAGGTCACAAAACACACAGTTCCTAAAGGAGGAGGGTCATGGGCTTCCGCAAAGGTGTGAAGCACAGGATGGTGAAAAGTAATCCTTAGTGGTGCATATTAAATTCAAGGAGGCATAACACCTAGAAGAATAAGGTACACTAGAGAGGAGATATATACCCATAGGTAGAATGCATCCAGTACTGACAATGACTCCTGAGGCTCAGAGTCTCATCAGTCTTCAGCCAGAGCCAGCTTCCACCTACAGATTGCCCACTGATGCAATATTCACAGTTTCTCTTTGTACCTTAGCAGGAGATACAGATTTCACAAGAAGCCCACATCACCTTTTCAAACAAGGCCAGAGAGAAGGCATCCTACAAGTTGTCTCCATCCCAAAATACTGTCCTTGTTCTCTTAAATATAAGACACCTCGAGTAACACTTCTGCCACTGTGGTTGGCACTGGCATAACAGTTCTGCAGCCCATTCCCGTATTTGCCCCCAAATTATTTGAACTTCTGTTGAGCTTAATCACATATGAGCCCTATGTTGTTATAAATCTAGCTGGGCTATTTACTTCCAGTGCTGCCTAACCACCCAAATGCTTTGTTTACTGTTATTTCTGGAGAAAATATAGTATCTTGTTAGCCTTCTGCTGATGTTGCTGCTGTGGTTCACTTTGTTAATTAACCCCTTATATAGTAATGGGCTTTAGCACTCAGCTTGATAATATTCCCAGCTGTGTTATCCTGGCTCTAGCTCACATGGTTCTTATTTAAGTATGCTCCAGCAGTGACTAAATGTAGAGGGAGTGCTGCCTGCAGGCTGGGGGTCCCTTTGGGCTAATGGGGAGCCTTCAAGCCTGTGCTGTACCATCACGTTCAGTGGAAAAACCTTGGTGCCACTGCAGTCTGTAGCAGGACCCACTCCTCCCATTCCGCCTCTTGAGGAGATGTCTCAGGGTCTCCCAGAGTAAATGCTGTGGTGAAAAAAACAGGCTGCACTGTGTCTGCATACTGATTTCCTCCCTAATGCTAAGTCTTGGCTTGTTTTATGTTCCTTTCTCTATATCTGCTTTATTTTTCACACCTCTCACTAGGATTAACACTCCTTTTAGCTAATGCTAGGTGTTTTCAAAGATGCTCTCACCCATGCATTTATTTTTTCTGATGAGGTTAAGGAGAAAACAGAGTCAATGCAGAACGAAAGGAAGCCCTGCCAATTGACAACACAGTTCTGAAGGCAACCAAAACAAATCGCATGTCTTTTGCATATGACAGAACATTCAAATCCTCTCCCTGTATATTCATATGAAGCCAACTGGATGGATTTATTTCAGAAGTCAGAAGCAAGAAACATTTATAGATGTATGGAAATAACTGATGATACTGCAAGCACTCACTCCTGGCTTTGTTCCATTGGTTCGCTTTGAAAATGCTTTTGAGGAAGAACTATAGTCTGCGAGCAACTTTCTTCAATTTTAACAAAGAATAAATTGTTCAGATTAAAAATCATAGACTCACAGAATGGTTTGGATTGGAAGGGACCTCAAAGTCCTCAGTTCCAACCCCCCTGCCATGGGCAGGGGCACCTCCCACCAGACCAGGTTGCCTAAAGTCCCATCCAGCCTGGCCTTGAACACCTCCAGGGATGGGGCATCCACAGCTTCTCCAGGCAGCTTGTGCCAGGGTCTCATCACCCTCTGAGTGAAGAATTTCTTCCTTAAATCCAAAATCTGGATAAATTAACTATTGTCATACTCTTATGGAAATGTAGCTGCTCAGCTACCTCCCTGTGGATACTTGGGGTCATTGTAAAGCTTTGTCCTTTAGATAAAAATAAATAAATTTGGCAATCAATTTCTACTAAGAACATTAACAGTTCTCAAGTTGACTGTGCTAAAGTCTCTTGTAAAGTCCCTGTTTATGCTGAATAGTGATACCATGAAAAAAAAAAAAAGGATGGATATGCAATGTAAACTTGCATTTCCTATGAGACTAACCATATCAGGCCAAATACTTTGGTAAATATAAATGGAGGGAAAGCTGCTCAGTAGTCTCTTCTATTTGCCATTCTGCAGGCCTCTGTTGTAGGTTTGTAGGACATCTGCCTGGGAGCAGATAGTGACAAATCAAAGTCACCAGTGTCCAGTGGCAGAAGGTGGTTGAAGTACGATACACCTGTTACTAGACAGATCTGTCCCTGCCTGCAGACCTTCTGCATGTTGTTCTGCATGCAGAATGCTCTCTGTGTCCCTACATCTCCACAAAACTGAACTTCCCAGGAAACATGACTGAAATGTTTGTGTCATTTGGAAGCATCATTTCTACATGCTATAAAGACTCTAATATTTGACATACACGAGGGTTTGATTTTGCATCGAGGACTTTGAATTCCACGTATTCATCCTTTGCCACAGAACTACTAAATATCAGAAGCATAAATTTATTATAATAGGCATATGCTCTTTCATTACCCATATGTTCTTGCATATGTTAGTGTTCCCCCTGTCCTCTCTCAGCTGTAGTGTGTCCTGATTCAATTAGTCCATGCTCAGTTTGCCTATGTTTTAGAGTATCAGGAAGATCATATCAGAAGCCAGTATCACAGTATTATTTGTTAAAATGTTGAGTCTTGTTGCTTAGAAAACCTAATAAAAATAGATTTTACAACCCACGTTGGAGTCTCCAGTTCTGACTGTATCGTGTAACTGATAAATTATTCACCTTTATTTAATGGAATTTCTTGTGGCATAATTACACGAAAATCTCAACTTGTATTTATAAGTGATAAAGTGATTAAGATTTTAAATGTCTCATTTGCATGCTGGTGGTAATCTTTTCATGAATATGAGATAAGAAGTTATTGGTTTATGAATTTGCTTTGAACAAATAGTATTCACAGATTTTTTTCAAAAAAAATCTATATAACTGTTCTTTCTCCCCTGACTTTTTATCTCCAGATGCACAGAAACACAGTTTTGATTCCAGAACATGTTCTGCATTTAGATAATAATGGAGCAAAAGATAATAATAGAGCATGAGCTCTGGCTGAAGAATACTTCCAACTCTTCCCCAGTTCTGGCAGGCACACAATTTCCATACACTAAATGAATCACTCTAGGAGACATGAAGGAAATTCTTACTGGTACACAGTGTTACACTCTGTGATGATGTGTAGCTCTTGAATTTTAATTTATTTTTCAGACAACCTCCGGGACCTTCCAACTTTAACCATCCTACGATTCTGTGACTACTGCAGTGCTGCTAGGCTTCTATGAACTGTTGTATTCTGGAGGCTGTTAATGGCATGACTCCAGGATAAGTGATTCTCATCACTTGTTCACTTTATGCTCTCTTCATACTTTCATCTTTAAAACTCTTACCTCTTTCTTAAAGAAACTGGGTACCAGATTTCAGACTGTAGTTTAACTTCATCAAGGTGAAAATACCATGATAGCATCAGCTAGCTGTAATGCAACTTTGTTTTCTCACAAAGAATCACAGACTCACAGAATGGTTGAGGTTGGAAGGGACTCCTGGACAACATCTACTCCAATGCCCATGCCAAGCAGGGTCACTGAGTGCAGCTTGCACAGGACCATGTCCAGGCGGGTTCTGAATATCTCCAGAGAAGGAGGTTCCACAGCCTCTCTGGGCAAACTGTCCCAGTGCTCTGTCACCCTCATTATAAAGTAACAAAGTGTTTTCTCACATTCAGCCAGAACTTACTGTGCTTCAGGTTGTGCCTCTTGCCCTCTTACTGCGTACCACCGAAAAAGCCTGGCCCTTAATTCTTGACACCCTCCCTTCAGGTATTTACACACACTGATAAGAACCCCTCTCAGTCTTCTCTAAGCCAAAGAGTCCCAGCTCTCTCAGCCTCTCCTCATATGAGAGATGCTCCAGTCCCCTGAATTAGCAGTCCTTTGCTGGACTGTCCAGGAGCTCCACGTCCCTCTTGTACCAGGGAGCCCAGAACTGCACGCAGGACTCCAGGTGTGGCCTCACCAGGGCTGAGTAGAGAGGCAGGATCACCTCCCTTGACCTGCTGGCATCCCTTCTTAATGCAGCCCAGGATACCACTGGACTTCTTGGCCACAAGAGCACATTGCTGGCTCATGGTTAACTTGTCCACCAGGACTCCCAGGTCCTTCTCTGCAGAACTGCTCTGCAGCAGGTCAGCCCCCAGCCTGTACTGGTGCATGGGGTTATTCCTCCCTAGGTGCAGGATCCTGCACTTGCCTTTGTTGAATTTCATGAGGTTCATCACTGCCCAGCTCTTCAGCCTGCCCGTATCCCTCTGAACGGTGGGGCCACAAAACTCCTCCCAGCTTTGTGTCATCAGCAAATTTGCTGAGGGTCCACTCTATTCCCTCATCCAGGTCATTGGTGAAGTTTAACAAGTCTGGACCCAGTACTGACCCCTGGAAGACACCGCTAGCTACAGGCCTCCAACTAGGCTGCACCTCTGATCACAACCCACTGAGCTCTGCTAATCAGCCACTTCTCGATTGACCTCAGTGTCCACTCATCTAACCCACGCTTCCTGAGTTTACCTATGAGGATGTTATGGGAGACAGTGCCAAAAGCCTTGCTGAAGTCAAAGACAACATCCAGTGCTCTCCCCTCACCTACCCAGTCAGTGATCCCACCATAGAAGGCTATCAGAGTGGTTAAACGTGATATCCCCTTGGTGAGTCCATGCTTATTCCTGATTGCCTTCTTAGCCTTCACATGTTTGGAGATGACCTCCAGGGTGAGCTGTTACATCATCTTTCCATGGAAGGAGTTGAGGCTGGCTAGCCTGAGAATAACCAAAGTTCTGTTTATCTGAGCTCTAAAGAAATGTAAAGAATGCCCTATCAACTAATGCTCACCCCGTGACATGTCCTCTCTTGCTTTCCATAGATTTTTGCATCAGAGCTTCCCTTGCTGGTCTTTTACTACTGCCTTTTCTCTGAGTGTCTCTGCTCTTCCTATAGCTTCTCTCAAATACACAAGGACCTTCATAAAATGTACCCAGGTAAAAACATCCACCACCATTTGCTTTGCATACACCTTTGATTTGGGTGGCAGCACAGACCTGTCTTTGATGTAGAGATTGCTGTTATTTTAGCTACCTTCTTCCCTTTGGCATGTCAAACTCTGAAGTGCAGCATAGTGGTTACACGCCTCCAACTTGATCCAGAGATGTAAAAGAGATTGAACCCATAGCTTATCAAAGTCTGACATACTGTGCATAACAGATCAGTTTGTGTTCTGCGGGGTTGAAATTTTCTATTACCTTGGAAAGGCAATACTGCATTAAAGTTTTTCCTCACCTCCTATTTTCTGGTCTGCTTGATTCATGGATTAGAAAAAAAAATAGTAACACAGGTATGTTCTGACAGATACCCCTTCTCACACATTTTATAACTCAGAGTGCTATCATGCAAGTGATGGGTTTCCAAGAGGAAGACTTTGCGATGAAACGTGCCACCCATTCTGTTAGAAACAAGGGTACATTTCTGTTTTGGTGACAGGGATGCAAATCAGGACTGCCCATCTCCTTTGAAGCTTGATAGAGTAATAACAGGTGAAAACAGATTGAACGACAGGGAATTACCCCAGCTTAATTTCAGGGTGAAAGGTTCACCCTGCTGCACTGAATCCCATGACCAGTGTAGGGAAAACCAGCACTTTCTTATCATAACAGATCTGCAATAATAGATCATTGATGGACAAAGCTGTAATGCTGTGTGCAGCTGCAGGGCTGAGTTTCTGAGATGGTGGAGTTGCAGTAGCCTTTTGGAAGAAACCCACAGAACACTTTTTATCCCAAGATCAGATATTGTCATTTACCCGTGGGCTATCTGTCCCCACAGTTCCCTCCCAAATGAGGGATTTTCCCCTCCTTGCTTGCTCCCTCTCCCCCCATTGGCTCCTACAGCACCAGCAGGAGCCCACCGATAGGTGCACTTCGGTGCCCTGACACACTCCCATCTTTAGGATCGTACCTCTACCTCTCTTTAATTCTGTATAGCAGAAATTTTCAGGTTTACAATTTGGAGTTCTTCTACTTACTAAGATTCTGAAAGATTGCTGCTTTTCATGCACAGAGGAATATTTACTGGGATGTCTACAGAAGAGTAAAGGATTTGCCTTAGGGTAGGTGTTGCTATCAAATGAAAAATAAAATGCTCATCCTCTTTCCTCTGCAGGCATCCTTTCTTATTTCAAAATCACGATACTTCTGCTGATACATTTCAGGAAGACCTGATCTCCTCGATAAATGTTGCAGTAGTTACACGGTGCCTCCAAGATGTCATGTTTTATATCAAAGTTATTTTCCAGGAAGGCATAAGGTCAGGGAGTGTCCCAGAAGTGCTGCCCAGGACCCCCTGCTTCCAGTTCAGGTGGAAGGGGAGGTTGTTTTTCCACACAGACCTTCCTCTTTTTTTCCCATCCTCACATTTCCATTACAATAGAAGCTGAATTTGACCCACAAAAAAATAATTTACTGCTTGTCAGGCAAGAAGCTTACGAGGATTACATAAATCAGTGCCAGCCACAAAGCAACCTGGATGGTTGGATGCTTGCAGAAGAGGAAAAAACACAGTTATTGTTAATGGCAAAATGTTCTTTATCTCACTATTTTAAATCAAATTCAAAGTAAGGAAAGATGATACCAGAATATGGCCTTTACTTTCATCAGTGTTTCTGACCAAGCATTTCGTAGTGTTTTCTTACCTAAGACATTTAGCCTCTTTTCTGCTTGCAAAATATTCATCAACAAGCTTATATGTTAAAATATGGTGATTTTGCTGCTCTAGAACAGTTTTACAAACAGATTTCAGTCTCTCAGGTTCTTAGTTTAGGATATTTGCTATTCACTTTTCATCCAGAGCCCACCATAATTTCGATTCCCTGACCAAAGTAGAAATTCAGCCTGTCAGCCAACTTCCTATAAAATAAACATATGTGCTACTTATTTTTTCATCTTCTTCTGCTTCCCCTTCATATTTTCTTATCTCATTTCATTTGCAGTGGCTTTTCCTCCCACCTCTCTTTTTAAGTGCCACTTTTTTTTCTTTCTTCTCTTTCCCCTTGCCCCCTTTCCATCCCTTGCTCCCCCAGTCTGCCATCCAGCATTTCCCTGAGTCACACAAATTCAGGAAACATTTTTCCCCACGGAGAAAAGTCTCACTGTTACTCTGCCTGCACTCTGGGAAGTTGTTCTCCACTGGGGCCAGCACCTCCAGCTGTCCCACCGTTGCTGGCTATGGCTTGCATCCAGGCCCACCACCAACCCACCTAACACTCGGTGACACCAAGACACCGTGATGGATGGATGTCTGTGTAATCCAGATCCCCCAAAAGCTTTGTCAGTACTACCGTTCCTGAGCCTGGTGCCCAGAACTGTACCCGTGCCTCCTGCCCAAATGGCATGTGTACCAAATTTTCAAGGAGGAGAGGGCTTCCCAAGGCAAGGGCCTTTTATCCAGAGACTGCTACAAGAGCAGGGTTAATAAGAAAATCCAGAAAATGCCCATTTAGAGGTCAGGCCCAGCAGCACTGCATACAAATGTGCCTTATTTTAAAGAATATGTTAAACTTTTATCAGCAACTGAAATCTGAGGACATATAGGATATATATTTATTTGTTGCCTGTGGCCAACTAAACGTGTTTAGTACACAAAAATTCTTCTACTAAGAAGAGCTCACTTGAGCACGTTACTAAGAAGGCTGCTTTGGCAATTATTCTGAAAACCACCAGCTCGTTGATAGGATTTTGTCAGAGAGCAGAGGTCCTGCTGTGAACCTCAAAAAAAAAAAAAAAAAAAGAGAAAAAAAAAAGTGTGATATTAATGGTGCCGGTGGACGGTCCTTTCCATCCAAGCAGCTAATGTATCTGAAGTCAATAATGAGTAACACTGGATGAGTTGCAAGCAATGATTTATTAAAATATATATGTCATGGGAAAAGAAAGCAGTGATCAGCTTTGCTTTCTGATCAATTAACAGCACTCAGACAAGCAGAATTCAAATTATTTTGAAACCCCAAATGAACTGATCTAGTCATTAGGAAGTCTGCGGTGCTGCCTCATGCAAGCAGCTGTTCATTTTATCATATTTACTTTTACAAATGACTGTTATCATCCTGCAACCTTAGCTTTATGACTTTTTGGAAACTACCCAATGTTTGATTTTTAAGGACTGAATATGCAGTTTAATCTACTTCAAGCGAGAGTATTGAAGATTTCGAATGAATTGGAATTGCAGTAGGAAATGTTTTAACAGCTATCTGCAAGTAATAAAAATACAATGTATGCTCCCACGGACGGGCCTTTTCCAGCCATGCACTTTCTAATTGTGCAGCTCTTCCCGACATGGCAGGCAGGTCTCTGTGATTAGGAAATGTCTGACAGCTGCTCCCCTTCAAACAGCCTGAGATCTATACCTCAACTTGCCTTGCAAAAGCCAGTCCCCACCACCAAGCAACCTTTCACATCATTATTTTCACCTGCCTTCATTCTGTCCTTGGGTTTTTTTTCACCTGCATTGTCTCTTCTCCCCTCCTTGCTTTCCCAGGAGCCTGAGTAACCTCACCATTTCCACTCATCATAACCATATGTTTCAAGGGGAGACTTTATAGGATTCAACTTAAGGGGAGCAGAGCCCTTGGGATGGGAAGGAATAGAAATGGGATGGGAAGGAGATCATGCATGAAAAAATCCTTCCGTGCTTATTAGGGCCAGGCAAATGGGATTGTGCAGTGTGGCTGGCCAATGGCACCAGTGTCCTGCCCTGGCCAGTGGCACCAGTGCCCTGCCCTATCCAGCATCCAGGCGGAGAAGTCCGATCCCAGGGGGTTGCAGGACAAGGCAGATGTTACATGCATTGCAGGGCTGCCTCCCTCCCTCTGGTTCCTGGGCAAGCTGCTCTGCCTGGCCCTGCTGGAGCACGAGTTGGAGCAGGTGGTCTCCAGAGGGCCCTGCCAACCTCAGCTACTCCGGGATTATTCCTATTGTTATTGGGGTTGTTACTTTAAGACCACTAATTGGCAGGGGAGAATGAAAATGCAAGGGAAAGGCACATGAAAAAGGGGTGTAAAGGCAAATCAAGGAAAGAGGAAAAGAAGAGAACCAGAACTGAAACTCTACCTGTTGGCTGCCCCTTTTGTGAAATTTAACTTGCAAGCACCCCCAGATGCTTTATTTTCTTTCCTATGTGCAGGTGGCTTTTCAAGATGGATTACTTGGCATTCACTGAGGTGTTTTTTTCCTCACAAACTCTTAATTTGGCAACACATGCTGCAGCTATTGATGCGTGTAGCCCAGGAAAAACAATTCAGCTGCAGATAAGTAGCCTGTAACTCTTTTGTTTTGTGGAGAGATCCAAACTTTGGGAAAGAAACCTCCCTGCCCAGTGTATGCCCAGCCATCTCTCAGCAACAGCACGCAGTAGGGGTTGGATGTAAGGCTGAGCGAGGGGCCATGGGGACAAAATGTCATCCCCCTGAGAATGACAGCCTCTCCTCCCCTTCCCCACCACAGCCAACGTGCATTGGCATTGCCGGGAGAAAAGAGAAAACTCAAGGACAGCCAGCAAAGCCTCTGGGCCCCTCCTCATCTCCATCCAGTGATGCTCGAGGGGTGACAGGAGGAACTTCACCTGGGATGTGAGACAGCTAACAGCAAGGCACAAGCCCATGCGCTTGTTTGAGCAGATACACTCCCACCCTGGACAAAAAAAGCCGTCATGTTTCTCCTGCGAGGCAGCTAAAGTGTGCCTACTTGCGTTTGCTCTGCTGCAGATGAGGTTAATTCAATATTGCCTTTATTTTGTATGTGTGAAGCATTGGCTGCTGAAAAGCCAAAAAGCTCTGCGGGGCTTGTGCTACCTTCTGGTGGATTATTGGATGGAGCTGAGCTTTGTTAAAAGAGACAGAAATCATCTATCCAAGGGAAGAAGTCCATCTGTCCAGACCTGTGAAAGAAATTCAGCCTTTAATGTGGGCCTTTCCTAAATTATTTATTCCCCGGGGGATAGTGCAAGGTTTCCATAGTCACTGACGGGCTGTGATTTCAAAAGCACTGTTCGCCGTAGGGATCCTCATTCACCACCTCATTTCCAGTTTTCTTGGCTTCCCCTGTGTCTGTGCATTTAATTGCACACCGCTGTTGAACAAAACTGTGTTCCCATCTTCTCCTGAGTGCCGTCCCTGTGACAAGGTGCTGCAGCTCCTCTGGGTGATCGCACTCTCACACTTCACATCCCTGGCCTTTGCTCACACAGCAACATGAAGTAACAGAGTGCTCCTCTTTTTTGATCTTTTTGTTTCATTTCCCTTAACAAAACGATTTTTATACAACACGGAGTTATGCCAAGATCAAAATGCGCATAGCAGATCATTCCTGTTGTTTATCTGCCTCCAAACGATACGCATCTCCTGAGAGACCCCCACCACAGGCTGTTTGCACAGAGCTGGGCAGCGCATGTCTGAGACATGAGTGCAAAATTTTCTTTTAATCTCTCTCTTTTCCAGTTATGCAACTGAGAACAGTAAGTGTGTATGCAAGGTGGCCACTTTTTGTGCTGGGATAAAAGGTTTTAAAGTCTGACTGGTGCTTGCGTTGCTCCAGCCACAGCCTCTGTTCATTGCAGCACAAGTGCCCCCAGGTCTTTATTTGCTTCCTTTTGGAGTAGGTGGTGGCTTTGCAAATAAGTAGTAATTAATGTTTGGGTAGTTAAATACCAGGAGTGTGCATAACAGCTTCTCAGAGCTAGCTGAGGCTGAAGTTTAAGCCAGTTACGAAGTTCACTATGAACTTCTACCTAAATAAAAACAAGGCAGGTAGCTTGGTGGCCAGGCTGGCGAGGAGCCTGCACCACTCTTGCCTGCGCCCAGGCGATGTCCCCTGTGGATGCTCCAGCTCCTGCTGCCCACGGCCTGCTCCAAACCTTGGCAGCTGTCCCTGCCAGCTTCAGGCTTCACACTGAGATAACTAAAAGGAGAAGAGAGTGCGAGGGACAAGCAGGTGGCTCCAGAACTGTTTTGTTTTGTTCGTGTGCTGCCCTGAGGCAGCTTTGGCAGCCCTGTGCACCGCTACGCCAGCAAAGTGCCTGGGAGGAAAAGACAAAACTGGCTTCCAGCTCAATGGCTAGCAGAGAGCATCTTGCCTAGGTGGCAAAATGCCAGCATGGCCACAACCGTATTGACCGTGGATGACCATTGACAGAGCCTCAGATTGGCTACAGTGTTGTGGCCCCTTGTTCTTAACAAGCCAAAGATACAAAGAAGCCATCATTTATCAAAATAAAAATAAATAAATAAAGTACTTCTCATTTTCAACAGAAAAAAGTCAAAGTGTTTTATATTATCTTAAAAGGAAAGAGCCTCGCAGACATGTATTTTGTGTTGGCCACACAAGAAGAGCCAGTCCCACACGGCCATCTCCTGATTACCCACTTCACCTCCAGACAGACTGGAGGCTGTTTTGAAGGCTGCATCACACGGCATCTTTAATAAAAGGGAATTATCCTCTCTGGCTGTAGGTTCTCCAGGAAGGCAGTAATATCTCTTCCCCAGAAACAAGGGCCATCACACCACAGTGTTGCTGAAACGGCATTTTCTAGCCACGCAAAAAGACCTGTGTGGGACAGACAAGGCCCCAGCAGCTGTAACCTGGAAAATGCACTGTCCCTCTAGAGTTTCTTAAAAGAGATGCAAGGACAGATTTGCCTGGACAAATGCTAAGCAATGAGCTGAGGGGAGAAAGTTCAAATATGTGTTGGCCTAAGTGTTTTGAGAACTGCCCCCATTCCCCGTTTCCACTTTCCTTGGCTCATGTATCACCCCCTGAGCACTCACTGTGTTACATTCACGTGATGCATTGCTGCAATGTCACACAACTGGCAAAGTTTTGAGCCTCAGCAAGAGAAAGTAATAAATAACAATAATGATAAAGTATTATTTATCAGCTGCTTATCCTGGCTAGCTGATCAGTTTTGCTCACAGATCCCGCTGGGTCTGGACCCACAGTGGAGCTGGTTGTGTATAACCACGGCTGGAGAGTGGGCTGAAGAAGGAAAAGGTCCTAGGAATCAGCTGCTTCCCTGATCAGCCTGATTTGTCTCAGAGGAGATATTTGCTATTTCCAGTAATTCATTAACTCTCTATTGTTTTACAGTGCATACAGCAGAATCTTCTTTTTGTCATTAAATCCCTTGCTGCTATTTGTGGCTCTGCTGCTATTCAAAGGGATTTTCAAGGCTCTGGCTCCCATTTCTGTGTACCGCTTCTTATAACGGTTGGCACTATGGGAATCAAAGACTCCATTATATCAATAGATGGTACCTGTCACTTTGTAGCATGCGTTTTATGGCAGGATATTTATTTTTCAAAGATGCATTCCTCCTGCTGTAATCCTACATGTTCCTCCTTTACACTTGCAACGTGCCAGGCTTTAAAGCAAAGGACAAAGCAGCTGAAAATAGGAGTCTTTCCACCCACCCAGTCCATTTCTTTTCAGATACCGAGAAATTAAAACACGGGGCTTTGTGGATGAATTGCTGTCAGAGTCACTTGATAACTAGGATCCCAGTAGAAGCTTTTATAACAACATTAATAAAGATGCGCTAGCACTAAGATCCCTGCGTGCTGCATACCAATAACACCAGTTAGAATTATTGCCTTCAGATAATAAATCACACTTTTTTTTAGGAGAGAGAAATTTATTAAATTCATCTCCCCTCCCCTTCCCACCTCACCAGGATTCAATAACAGGAGGGTTTTGTTTTGTTTGTTTGTTTGTTTGTTTTTAAAAAAAAAAAAAAAAAAAAAAAAAAAAACTGCTCAGAAGCACAATTTTGCTGCGTCTGTGCCAGCCTGATTGCTACACCTCCTGTTTCATGCAGTGTGGTTATTCACTTAGAAGAGGCAAAAAATAACCCCACCATAATTGTTCAGGGGCTTTCTCCTTCACGGAGCCGTGGGCCAGGTTTTGTTACCCATTAGCAATGCCAGATGTGTGCAGAGCGTGGGGTCTGTTCCCACCACCATCACTCCTCCGCAGCTCCAAGCCCAGGAGCTGTGGGCTAACGGAGCCCTGGGGTTGCAAAGGAGCAGCTTCTGGGTCTGAATCGTCTCACACCCAGCATGTCACCAAGCCAGATAACTTTACTGGGCTTGTTCTGGGAGGCCTGATATGCCCGGGGCCCTTAGCACAGTGCGTGCTGCACAGAAGGCACACTTACTTCCAGCAGCATGGGCACATAGCTGCGGACGGAGGTGCCAGACTAATATGGTCCACGTAGCAGGGATGCTGAGCGCTTGTCTCAGAGGGATCCGGAGCAGCTAGGCTGTAAATAAACAAGATGAAACCAATTTTACTTCTCCTCCAATTCCCACTGCAAGCACAGCTCTAATGAAAGAAGACCGGGATAGCTGAGCTTTAAGCAATTATAACAGCCTGTACCTGCTGTTACAGACCAGCAGCACCAGCTCTTCTGGGATATGAGGCTCTCTCTCTATCTGTTCCTAGCTTTAAGCAGTACCAGTCTGAGGGATATAAGACTGGAAAGGAGCTCCTAAGCCTTTAAGACCAGTCACTTGCTGAATACACTGGTCATAAAATTTCATAAGCTGACCAAACTCTTCTAACGATGACCAAGTTTTGTACCGCTATTATTCTATTACAGACCCTCAGTACACTGATAATGAAAAACAGTATATAAAATCCTGCCTAAATGTATTCCCAGTTGATTCTACGTGAATGCTGTCTTTTGATTTAAATAGCTTTTCTCCTGTTTCTCTAGAATTTAGTGTCATGATGTGTTTGCAGGGAACAGCTGCACTTCTGCAACTTCTGCTTTGCGAGACCAAGCGAGCCAAGCCCTTGTACCATCCTGCAGCCATCCCACAGGCTGTACTCTACAGCTCCTCCATTTTTGACAAGCAAGGGCTACCATCACAGTGCTCAGTACTCCATACGAGGCCTCAACATGATCTACAAAACCGCCCGACTGCCGCTTTCGCTCTGCTGGAAATGTGTCATCAGGGACACCCTCCGACAGGATTTGCCTTTCATGGTTGGATCGCACCGATGACAATATTCATCCTGACTGGCTCAGTGACCCAGTGCGTTCTCCTCATTTTCATTTCCAGCTGAGAAATTCCCAGGTTTTAGTGCAAATTTTCCGCATTACTCTTCAAATTATGATGCTCTTTATTCTTCTGAATTTTATCGCACTGCCACCCTCCTCTAGACAGTACGTTTTTCTGCCTGATATCTTCATCCTCTGCCACACTAACAATGCCTCCCACCTTGGTGTCACCAGCAAATTTCAAAAGAACTATTAGTTTCAATGGTCATTACTGAAAATCTATCCCCAACTTGATATTTCTATGGTACACAGTGTTTTTCTGTGTTAGTTGATACTTTCCTTAAATAGATATCTCCTATCTACTTCAAGAAGAGTATAGATTTTTTGATTCTGTTCTTTGAAGAGTGAGGATTCCTTTATATCTGAGGCTAATTTATATTTAGGTCAACACAGCAGTTGTTTTGCCTTGCTGTTCTCATCGGTAATAGCACTTTATTTCTCTATATTGTCCACCCTCTCATCTTGTATAGTTCTGTTACAGACTGTCATTTTGCTGTTTATTTTTATATTTTTATTTTTTAATATTAGATTTCCAGTCATGGATATTAAAGAAGTCACCTCCATCCCTCCCCTTCATTTCCAAGTTAAAATTCTTATCGTCATTTAAGCCAGCTTTAAGCCAGGAGGCGTAGTGCCCAGCAGATAGACAGCTTTCTATTTTTGCAGAGATACACAGAATCAGCCACTCAGCATATTTGTGAGTGGAAGAGATGAAAATGCACCTAATGGTGCATTTATTTTTTAAATTCAGGGCACATACTATAGGAAGACTCTGAAATCTGTACCATTTCTGTGTACCACTGTAAACATGAACACAATATAGTATTTAATTTACCTATGGATCCAAGTGACTCTCAGTCCTGCAGAGGCTTTTATGCAGCAGGATAGGAGGTGGGTTGAGGGGGTGCAACAAGAGAGGAGCACTATTGACAATGCTTGTACAACCCAAAAAAAAAGCCTTTGGGTTTTTAAGGTAGAGGAGCAAACCCATTTGAAACTTCAGGGCTGCTCATCCATCAGCTGTGGGGCTGGAGCAGGCTGCCAGTGTGGGCTGAAATTGGGGTGAACATGGGTGGCAAAAGCAGGGGGATGCTGGGTGATGGCAACAAGTCCTGCACACCCACACGTGTTAGGAACCAAGAGTTTCCCACCAAATCACGTGGGTGAAAGCAGGGCAACACCTTTTGCTCCGATTTGCCAGCAGCAGCTCTCATATTTCCACACTGCTGTGGCTGGTAGGAGAAGAGACAAAATACATGGGAAGACCCATGAGCCCTCATGCTGCGTTACAGACTGAGCTGCTATTTGTCTGTAGATGCAGCGAGCATTACTCTTCAGCTGACACGCTTGATTTGTGGCCCTTAATATCTTCAAAGTAATGCTCTTGCTAATTGTAGTCATGCTATTGATTTTCATAGAGGCATTTTACTCCATATGAATCCATTGCTTTCAAACCAATTAATCATGCATCGCTAACTTAACTGCAATGGCGGTTTTAATGTGAATATTCAAGTAGTGCTTCACTTCAGGGTTTGTCAACAGCTTCCATCTGAAGACAATTTCAAAGCCTTAAGAAACCGCTTAATATAGTTATTGGATGCTCACCAGTTCATAAGACCCTGCCCCAGCTGCCTCATATATTTTATGCAGAACAAAATCTTCTAATTAAGTAGATGAAAGAAAAGAATTAACATACCACCTAGGGGACTGAACATACATGATTATTAAACATTATTAAAAAAATGAAAAAGGCATACCCCGCTTGGAAAAAAAAAAAAAAAGGATTAAAATCAAGCTAACTGTGGAAGAAAACCTCCATTACAGTGCAACAGGGAAATGAAAGACTGAGTTCAGGCAGACTGTTTGCCATGACTGACACTGGAGTGATTTGCTGGAAGTAAGGCATGAGATTTTGAAGCAGTTGTGTGTGCTCTTCAAGTTCCTCAGCCCGTTTTTTTTTCCCTTTGGGGGACACCTCTGGGGAGGTTCTCTTAAAGGAGGTTGTGCATGACTTGCCTGCAATGCAGTGGTCCTCCCTGCCTGGTGGCCTCCAGGACCCTGCACCCCTTCCCATGGCTTGCTGCTGCCATCCCCATCTCTCACATGTGGTGAGAAACGAAGGCCTTCATTTCCAGTTCAGGTCAAACAGGGACACAGGGCAAGATGCACCCCCATGACCTTCCCAAAAGCATTTCAGCGGCCCTCCTGTACTCCCTGACCCTGCCTGGGCCCCATGGGAGTTCAGGACAACCCACCCACCCCAGTTTTACCCTTCCTTACTGGCAATTCTGGTGTGGACTGAGCCTTAGAGAAATCCCAGAGCTGCTCCACACCTAAGGACTTCTGCTGCTCCAGCAATGCTTGCTACTGCATCAGTGGTGGTCATCAGCTGCACCACCACACCCATCCGTGTCCTTCTCCCAGGCCGTATGCATAAACTTCATGTCCAGGAAGAAGAAGTGTGACAGAATTTGGATGGAAGGATGGTGGAGATGGGTGGATGGATGCCAGATCAATGCCAGAACACCAAACACAGGCACGATTATAAGTGTGGGATAGGCACCATGGGAAATAAATGTTTTCATTCCAGGTGTAACGTGACAAACTTAATGACAGAAATAGCAAAGTTAATGGGGTTGGTCCATCCCACCTTCCCTGCCCTCTAGCTTCCCTTGCATGCCTGCAGAAACAGTTATCTCCACCAGGACATTTTCTTTGACTGCATCAGGAGAGGTGTTTGGTCTTCAGTGGGCAGCAGTCACATTAGGGATTTGCTCCTGCATACAGTAACTTAAACACGAGGGAAGAAACTGTCACCATTAGCAGCATAACCAAAAAGGGACAGTTATTCCTTGCCATGGACTTTGTTCATTCAGCCACAAATCTGAGAGTGGAGACCTTAAGTATGCTTAATCAAAAAGCAGAGTTTTTCAGTAAGGTGTGCAGTTCAGAGCATGTGAGACTGACAGCATTCATATACTAAGCTTTGGAACCATTTTTGAAGAAGAAATAATTAAACATGTGGAAAAGGATGGAAAACTAATGCAGCATACCTGTCAGATGAGCCTCGTATCTTTCGTGGAAATCATAATTTATATTTTTAACTATTCTTATTATGCATTACTAAGATCAAACTCTCATTCATCTAGACGTCTGTGAAACATCTGCTGTACAGCCACACAGGAAATTATTTTGAGAAGAATGAGTATGAGCCATGGAGTGTGAGTAAGGATGCTTGAAGCAGGAGCATCAGCAGGATGTGCTGGAAGGGGCAATACAAAGCTGGAAGAGGACAATGGTTTCTCAGAGACTGGATCTGGCTTAGTGTTATCACTATTAACAGTGCAAAAAGTGGGTGATTGCTAATGAGATTTGTTCACCAAGCACATCGTCCTTGATATGGGGGAGACTGGCTGTCACACAGAGATAGATGTCCCTGGGGACAAGGGGTATCAGAAAGGAGTGCTGTAATACACGAGGCCATGCACTTCAGTAATAATAATAAAAAAATGTGTGCTATAATCTGGGAGTTACTCAGCTGGCAAAAAAACAAAAGCCACTAAAAAAAATGTGTGTGTGTGCACTTGTGGACTTCACAGAATCACAGAAACACAGACTGGCTAAGATTGGAAGGGACCTCTGAAGGCCATCTGGTCCAACCCCCTGCTCAAGCAGGGCCACCTACAACAGGTTGCCCAGGGTCAAATGTAAATATTTACCTCTATAAGTGTGCATGGTTGTGCACGTGCACACATGTATTCACAGATGTCTCTTAGCCCTGCAGCCATGACGAAGGCAAGTGATATGTTGTGATGACTGACAAAACTTTGGGGTCTCCAGTCACTTGTGTGAAAGTTGGATTTTAACTGGACTACACAGAGGAGAGAACATTTAGGATGAGCAGAGTTATTCACTGTACTTAGCAGAGAGGACTGGGACAGCTGGGTTTGTCTAGCTGAGCCAAACCCTCAGGAAGGATGAGATTCCTCTACATCAAGAGAGTAAACTCGAGGAAGAGAAAAGCTGTTTCAGATAAAACTCAGAGATGGCACAACAGAAAAATAGAATAAACTCGCCAGGAAAAAAATGAGGTTGGAAATCAAGAGGTAGTTTCGGACCACTTGAGTCAGCACAAAGCACAAAATAAGACCAAGGTAGCCTCAGATGGGATTTCTGACCCAGAAGATGCAAAAATCCTGTCTGGGTTTATATACGCAGAAAAGCCACAGGCTTGGCAGCCCATCACAGGTGATATAAAGGTTAGCTCTAGATTTTGATGTTTGGGTGAAGGGTGCTTGATTCTCTGATGGCACCAGGAACAACTTCAAGTGGGCCCAGTTCCATGCAAACATCTGTACACCTCTATTATCCATAAAGCAATTATCATATTAAAGTACATTACAGGAAGAAATCCTTTGTGTAGGGTTGCTAACAGAGCCTTTAAATGTGTGCTCTTTAGTTTTGTTGCTTCTTGCGTGAAACAAATAAATACTCAGTACATCAACTATTTATTTCATAGTGTACCAGTCAAACTGTAAAGTGTCTTTGGCAAGCACACTTATTTATTAGTTTCTGTGTGATGTCTAAAAGAGAATTAGATAATTAATAACAACTATTTAACAATGACATTGAAGGAAAATCTTGAGGCCTCAACAAGAAACATTACACACAAAAAATAGGGAGAAATACAGGTAACATAAATATCACTCAGCTGAAAGGGACACTAGGGTTTTCCTCAATATAAATTAAAAAAAATAATTAGGATACCTTGCCCAATTCTCTATCTATCTGGATAATAATACACCATCCCATTCAGGCCACCTCCCTCCACCTCCCTTGGGCAGAAAGAGGTAAGAGATACATTTATATGGGAACAATGAACAACTCTTCATCAACATCGTTTCTGTCTAAAACATTTTTCTACTGTAGAGAACACTTGACCTAATCATGCTGCCAATTATACTTCATTATATTTTTTTTATAAACATAGAATACTTTCAGCAGAATTTGTGAAGATAATCCAAGCTTACATCCAAGTATGAGGACAGAACCAGAACTATTTATAACAGAAAAGAATTAAATGCAATTTATTTCCTTCATGTCAGTTATCTGTGCAAGGATTGAAACATCACTTTTCTATCATTATTCAGCATTTCCCAGTGATTTCAGTAGATCAGTTTCAGCCCAGGGAATTGTGACAGACAACTGGTGACAGCTTACCTATTCCAGGGGGTGACTAGACACAAAATAAAGATAATACTCTTCTTCAGGTACAGTAGAAAGCCACGCTTTTTAAACACAGAGGGAGGACCTACAAAGCTTTTATGACAATAGTAGCCTAAGAACACCCTCATGTGACTATTTGGCTGTTTCTTCCCAAGGAAAATAATAGTTTATGTAACTATTCAAAGAAAGAAAGTTAAACGTTTTTTAAAAGAGAAAATTCTTTTCACTTGAATGAGTAACCACACTTTCATATATATACATACATAATATATTATATATATATATATATATGACATATATATGTACATAATATATATGTATATTGGAAGATATTGATAGTTATATATATTTTGCATTTTCTCGGTGTGAGTAGAGCTGTTGACTCACTGGAGCATCTCTCCTGAGAGATAGCTTCTGGCTCCTTTACAGCTAGTAGCAATGTTATGCTCTGAAGTGTTATGACAATTACAGCACAGAAGACATGTCATGATAACAAGAGTTAAGTTTTTGTATGTATTTATGAAATTCTACTTATCTCTGTGGGTAGTAACATATCCTCAGGTACAGAAGAAAGCGTCTTCCATGCATTAATATTGATAATATTATTTGTGTCTTAGAGTTATGAATACAGGATGTTAAAAAAAATCTTAGTACTTAAGAAGTTATATGTTGCTTCAAAGATAATCCTCCAGGGAGAAATCCAAACTGTCATCCTTAAAAAGCTTCACGGATTGCATAAACATAAGAGCAGGAGGGCTGCACGGAGAGCATTAAGGAAGTTGCACTGCATCTTTGCAAATAAGATTCTTGTCTGAACTTCTGTTGGTTTATTTGGACTTCGCATTTTGAATGTTTCAAAGGCTGGAAGAAATCAACACAAAGCTTCTGCCTGGTTTGGTCGAAGAAACTGAAGATGCGAGTGCACGTGACATAGAAGAAGGGACTCGAAAGAGACTGTAATTCTTATTTCTTCTTTTTTTCCCTTACAGAACAACTCAATACTGTTTGAGCTGGGGAACACTAAATGCCCATAGCTAAAAGAGCAACACTAATCTGAAAATATCACTACTGCTATTAATTTTTCTCTACACTTCCCTGCTGTACTGTTGTTCAAGCTTTGCCACAGAATCAAAAGAGAGAAGCAGCATGACTGTCTAAATGTGGCCCATTTTTAGTTTCTTAGGGTAAAAAGAAAGAAAGCAAGAAAGAGGAAGGAAGGAAGGAAGGAAGGAAGGAAGGAAGGAAGGAAGGAAGGAAGGAAGGAAGGAAGGAAGGAAGGAAGGAAGGAAGGAAGGAAGGAAGGAAGGAAGGAAGGAAGGAAGGAAGGAAGGAAGGAAACAGGATAAAACCGTACCCACAAATTACTGTTTCTTTTTCCATGTTCTGCTCAAATGCAAACAGCTGCAAGCTGAGATTCACAACACTGCGAGAATCTGTTATGCACTAGTGTATACTAACATGCCATGCAGAGGTCGGCTGTGGTGTAGCCCCAAGGATGTTGGCTCAGGGGCATCTGGAGGGTGACCATGCAAGGAGCTCTGTCACTCCAGCACTGCTGGGATGCTCTCAGCTGCTTCTGGACAGTACTGGGACCAAAGGACTGAAATTGATATAAGAAAACCTGAGAAGTTAAAAAACAACATTAAGTCCTTTCAAACTGGAGAGGGACTGATACAGACAGGAAAATAATAGAGGAAGAAAGAATTTCATGGCAAACTGCACAGAAAGGGAAGCAGTTAAATAAAAAGGGAATGCTGCCTTGAGAACAAGGTTAAGAGACAAAATAAACCAGGTTTATAGAATGAGGAAGAGATTGAGCAATATCAGGTTGAAATTAAATAAGCATATCTAGAAATATAAACACCATCTAAACAGGAAGAAAATCACTACAAGAGAGGGAGAGAGGCCATTGCAACAAACAATACAGTTTTATAAGAAGCTGCACTCACAGAGGATCTTAAAATTTGGGGCTTGTCTTTTCATGCAGTGTGATTGCAAAGTATAAACCCTCTTTTCCCTGCTTTTACCCACATGCAACATCTCTAGATGAAGACAAGTAATGCCTTGATCATGATCTAGATGGCCAGTCCAGGAAGGCAGCAGCAAAAGGCTCGCAGCTCCTAAGGTCTTACTCTGGGACAGCCACCTACTGCAGGTGGTCTCCTATCCACCTGATCAAGGAGTAGACACGTAGAGCTCCTGCTGCCACCAGGGACCCACAGCATCAGGGAAGCATTGGGGGAGCCCTTCTTGGGGTGCATGTGGAGCCATGGGAGGGTCTGCATGTTGGACACCTGCACCCACACACAGGACATGGGGGTTATAGCCCACCTGGGAGGGGGATTATTCAATTTTGAGGTTTTAGAAGCATCCTTAGAAAACTGAAGGTGGTTATTAACATTTTGCAAGTGTCTAGTACTGT
This sequence comes from Aythya fuligula, assembly GCF_009819795.1. Taxonomy (NCBI): domain Eukaryota; kingdom Metazoa; phylum Chordata; class Aves; order Anseriformes; family Anatidae; genus Aythya; species Aythya fuligula. The sequence goes on from NC_045561.1 coordinate 87,899,767, forward strand.
GATTTATCTGATACATTTCTGATTTCAGTCCTGAATATGTACGGTTCACTGATTGCGTGTTAAATTAATGTTGGTAATAAATCAATAAATTGGTTTAATCCCAATTTGATTTAAACCATATGAAACCATTTTCCCTTGCAGTAGGCTGCACATGCGAGGGATGTTATATGAAGCTAGGACTGTGTTACCAATAGCGGTAGCAGTAATTGTGGCACCAGGGACACTATCTTCCACAAGCAATTTTAGGATATAACCTACCATTCAATGTTCTCCTGATGGTGACCACCAGAGTAGAACTATGCACCATGCTCTTTTTACTGAGGTCCAGGGTAATATTTGTGTAGTTCTAGTTTCAAGGAGATTTTTTTTTTTTCCACAATTGCCTGTAATGGTTGCTTGGTATTGGATTATTTCAAACAAAAGTTTCAGTAGCGAGTAAATGAACTTGTGGTTCTTAATGACAGCTGTGAGAGCTATTGTCTTTGATACTGTCATTGTGTTGCTGGACCATGACTGAAGAAACAACCACAATTTGATCAGAAAAATGCAGTGAAATGCAGAGTAACACTGACTATGTGCATGTTGAAAAGGCATTTAAAATAGATGCAAGCCAGCCTTCACTCTCTGCTGACTGCTGGACAGCTAAAATGCAGATCCAAATCAGGGCATCTCCTAGATAACGAAATTATAATTTTCATACTATAAAATATGAAAGAGCGGTGGCCTGTTTGTATTATGCAGCATTATACACTGCTGATGCTGGAGTGCTCCTGGCTAAATGTCCACGTAACCTCGGTGTTGTGGATGTATTTCAGTGACATGATGACTCAGGTGGGTTAGGATAAAGACTGTGAAAGAATTTCAGGTCCCCAGATGTTCCCTTTTCTGGACAGGTTCCATAAAAATAACCTGACTTTCAGTGGCTGGTGATAAAAATTTCATTGCAGACCTATCTAAAATAAATAAGCAAATGCATATGTTCCAGATCAGCACACGTCTGCCTGGGTGTGTTGCAAATGATCTGGATTTAGAAGAAAGGGGATCAGAAGACTCTATTGCTCTGAATACCTTATGAATATTTCCACTGCATTAAAAAGGAGAGAAAAGGAGAGTGCTTTGGTGACTGAATGCTGAAGGAGGAAAATGACAAATTTCTCAGGTCCACTATGAATTTACTGCAACAAAACCTACGTTTCTGAAAATATTTCTTATTACTAAGACAGATTTGGCAGGTTTGTTATTCAGAGATGAAGGCCCCCACATGTTTGGCAGGCTGCCCTCTGCAAGCAGCACCCCTGGCCTCCCTGCAGTCCCCATGGACTCGCTTCTTCAGGCCAGGGGTGCTCCCCGCCAGCACTTCACAACTGCCCACCGCAGCAGCAGATATCCTATGCCCTGGAAATGGCTGCTGGAAAATCAATAGCCCTTGGCTGATTAATAACTGATTTTTCCACTGATCAAAACGCCTGCCCTGCATTTGCCTCGTTGTAGCAAGCACAGCTCGCACGCAACTTGCAGCTTAACGTGCCTGCCCCAAGCGCTCCCGGTCTCCGTTTCCCTTGTGTGGCAGCCTTGTGTTCACCGCCATCTTAGGAGCTGAGGCCGCTCCTCTGTCAGAAGGCCGAGGAGCTCCTCACATGGGTGGTTTGAAGGAGCTCCCACACTGTGCCCATCTCTCTCTCTGAATACACGCTAACAAAAGCCTTCTCCTGCTGACACAGCCATGCATAGGCACATTGCAGGCTTCACACACCACCATTCCTCTCACAGCCAGCTAGTGCCCATGCCATGCCTGGCCCTGGGGCAGCCAGCCAAGAGCATTGACACAATGGGCAATGAGGATGAGTGGTTCATGGGGGCGACCCAGGAGGCAACCCTTAGACTATCAAATCTCATCTTTATTTAGTATAAGCCCTTAAATTTACATGAGGTCTCTTCCTGAGCCCGGTAGATATGTGTTGCCATGGTACGTCCTCTTGTCAAGTGTCCAGCATTGATATGAAAAACAGAAATGCAGAGTTCACCATCATCTTCTGTTGTGTCACTGGAAGGACCAGTCAGCTTCACGATTTCAGGCACACTTCATTTCCCACTTGATTTTGTTTGGTTTTATCTGGCTGCCTGCGGTTCTTATGATACCCTTCCCCAGTAATTTAAAGAGCTCTTTATCACCCAGATTCCCCTTCTTGTGGAGGTGTTTGTAAGGGTAGCCAAGGCAGCTCAGGTTCTCTCTTATAGCCTCCTCAGAAGGAAGGCTCACCCTGTTCTGTGAGGCAATCCCTCCAGCCTTGCTCCATCTTCACGAGCCTTTCTGCACTGCTTACAATTTTTCATCAAATGAACGTGACCGCCCTTCGTTCTCACAGATGAATAGCATCTGTGTGTAACATGTCAAATGGAAATGTGCCCAGTGATGTAAAATCAAAGGTCCTGATGCTCATTCACATTAGGGGCCTTTACCTAATGCTGGCAAATTGCATTACATTTATATCCAATTTAATGCTCCCCTAAAATGCCCGCATCGCAAAGGGGCCAGGCTGTAAATAAGGAGCTGACTCAATCATTTATATTGACTTAATGCTAAAACCCTGACTGTGCTGTTAGGGTTACTGCACTTTTGCACTATGAGTGGAACATACAGACTAGCACTCACTCGCCCTGACTCGGCAGTGCACCCATCCTAGTATTTTCCAGTGTAGTACAAAGATTTATTTCTGCCCTCTTTCACTGAGTGAGGGCAGAGGTGCCATTACTGAAGGGGCCGCTGCCCTGCATTATGGCAGAGCTGTGAGACACAACTGACTTCTCTCCAGACCTCTGCGAGGGCATAACTTCGTTCACCCATTCAGTGAATACACACCTGATTTATGTCACCATTAAGGAAATAAGAATCAGGCCTGCTGCTTGTGCCCTAAATTTACATTACCCCTAACCACCTTGTTAAGACATCCCTGATTCTGCATTCAGAAAATTTCTTTTGTTCCCTCTCAATACACCATTAGTAATAGCTAAACAGGGGGTCTGAAAGGCGATAAATACATCTGCATTTCTAAGCATGGCTGATGCTTTCTTTCTTTAAAATTACTTACATGTGGCACCTACTTGCCCGAGTCATTAATTCCTCTTTTGCCGAGACTGCCTCCATTATTTTTATGCTTTGTCCTTGATGTTTGCTTACATTGTCCCTGTTTTCCATGTCAGAGAGCACAAGGTGCTGTACCCCATTAAGGATGACTAATACATGGACAGAGAGAGAAAAAAGGAAAGAGATTAAACCAGAAAGAAATTCATACTAAAAACATCACATAGTACTTAACAGAAAACCCTGCTGCTCATATGAAAGCAATCTTGTGAGAGGAGACTCTGGCTATTAGAAAATGAATGCACATGACTGGGGTGGAAATACAATTAAACCACCAGAGTAAAATAACAGAAAATGTGGTAGTGAGGTTAATAATAAACTCCAGTCATGAAAGCACAAGGTGTAGAAAGGAAATTACACTGCCAGTCATCGTCTCTTTATTAGGGATCTCATTAAAACCAGAGCGGTACAACTTCTTCCAATGGAAAACATAGACAGGCACGAGTGGGTCCCTCCTGCAAAGATGTGACCACTTTGGGCACCCAGGAGAGTGCTGTGGGGGCATGGCAGAGGGAAGATCGCTCTGCAGATGTTAATGTAATATTTCCATTAATTAGTTTATGCGCTTACTGTGCATGTGCATCACTAACACAGCTTATTGCTCAGGACTACTCCCTTGGCTTTCTTTTATCTCACTCTGCCTCAAATACCTTGCAATTTAAAGCCCCATATTTCAATTTCATGACAGAACAATCTGTAGCAAAATCTTCTCTCCTCTCTGCTTCAGTCATCCCAGCTCATTTTATTCTTGCTTCACCAGTACTCAGCTCTCTCCATACTGACTGTCCTTCCAGCTTCATGTTTCGTACTCCCAAATTCCCTCTTCAAATTCCTCTTCCCCCGCCCCATTCCTGCCTCTGCCTTCACTTAGAAGTGAACCCATTGCCCTCTGTGTACAGCTGGTTCCTGGGGTATCCACAGATGGGGATGAAAAAGGCCAGAGAAATCAGGAATAGTTGGTGGGGAAAGAAAGAGGCCGGGGATGAAGGTGTGCCCAAATGTGCCCATGTGTATAATTTTTGCCCAGTAGAAAGATAAATAGCAGTGGAAAAAATCCTGATGAAAACAACACATTTACACAAACATTTCAGTTCTGTGTCTTATTGAAAGCGAAAGCTCTGCCAATACAATTTGCTGAGACTCAGAGACCTTTAAATAATTAGAATAACTTTTCTGCATCTAATTTGAAAAGTGCAGGGGTTGCCAAAATAAATGTTTCATCATATTCCTCTGTGGGTTTAAGCACACACTCCAATGTGCATTTGTATTTGGAGCTTGCAATTCTTAGCTGTAATTCTCCAACTAGAGAAACTCAAGGTGAGGACACCACTGAAAAAAATTCACAATAGATTTTTTTTTTTTCTGTTATGAAAGTATTTTATATGATATAGGAGATCTACAGTGAGAAATTTAAAGTAACATTTAATTGTTTCAAAGACTGGTGTTCAGCACTAGGAGGGGCTGGCAGAGACACTGTCAGAGAAGGGCATGCAGTTTCTGGTGGCCCTCAAAGCCCATTTAAAGCCTTGTCCAAAGCTGCAAACAGAGCCCACTGTTTTCATAAAAGAGTAGGGGGGTCCTAACTTTCTATGAGCTTTTACCTTCAAATATTCATGAGCACAGAACTGGCTAATGTCCCATGGTATCTTACTTTCCATACCGGGGATGCTGCTGAAGGAGGGGTGAGATGAGCAGCAGTTTCATTTCCAAAAGCCTCCTTGTGCTCCAGCCGATGGCTGGCTTGCCACTGGCAGGACTGGGGCTTGCCTGCTGTTTCTCTTTTGAGTTTGGTGCCTCGCTGTGCCCTGGGGGAGCCTTGGAGAGCTGCTTCATTTTCCGCTGCCTTTCTTCCTGCCGCGGTCTATTTTCCTGAAAATTTTTTTCTCTACTGCTGCTATGGGTTTTTGCGCTCTGAGCTTTCTTTCTAAGTCTTTCAAGGCTGCAATGGTTGAGTTTGTGTCAACCAAACCTAGACAAGAGAGAGTGACCAACACTTAGAGTCATCAATCTCCAGTTCATAACATTGTTGGTGGTAAAAAGAGGCTTTAAATCGACAGATCGTCAGAGCACTTGGCAGTGGGCTTTGGCTGGGTCCCCAGAGCGTGCTTGGGTGCCATCAAGCTGCACAGGCCAACATGGGCCATGGGAGCCCTGGTGCCTTGTGGTCACCTACTGTACATCCAGCCAGGCTGTCCCCTCAAAAGGCTGAATGCCTGTGGGCAAGGATGTGGTGGGGCACAGTGCAAGAGGATGCTGCCTTCCAGACAGGATGGGGACATGCAGGTCATCTCCCAAGGGAAGCACTGGAACTGCTGCTTGGTAAACTGAGAGAAAAGGTGAAAGTGGCTGGAGAAAGCTGAGCCCATCTTTTGGTTAATATCCTTGAGATTAGGGAACACTTCACATAAGAAGTGAGAAATGCAGGGTTAGAGCAGTACCAGCTGCCTTCTGAGGTGGGAGCATCAGGCTACACAAAATCCCTTTTTTCCCCTTTTCTAGCCCTGTGATTCCTGCTTTCTCTGCCATCCAGTGGCAGTGCTCCAGCCAGCATCTAGAAACCACACTTTCCTTCTCCTTTTTGTCTCCTGCATGACTTACACGTATCCTCGATGAGAGGACGCTCTTCTTGACGGTGACAAATGTGGGTTTCAGCCCTTCCAGCTGGGCTTGGGCTGGAGGTAATTGCTGAGCTACTCGGTCAAGGAGAAGCCAGGGCAAACGGAGCCTGGCAAACCTCGCAGTCAGCAGACGGGGAAGTTTCCCAAATTCAGATGTTTGCAGAGTCGTGCTGCAGCTGAGGGGGATGGTGTGGGGATGGCATCAAGTTATTAGAAAAGTTGGGCTTGGGAAAATCAAACCTCTCGTAAGCTCTGATATGCACAGTGGATGGTAAGAGGGGAAGAACCACTGGTGTGCTTTTCATCTGAATGTATGGCTGTCAAGCCACAGTATATAATTCTCCTTCGGTTAAGCCTAAGCTTGAGGAAATACACTTGAAAAAAATGTAAACAAGAAGTGGCAGAATTGAGACCTTAAACACCTACTCTGATAGCCTAAGAAAAAGCTTTTAATAGCAGGAAAAATAATCCTCTGACAGAAAATGAACTGTAGGGAAAAAAAAAAAAAAAAAAAAAAAGACAGAAGCTGATTATTTGCTGTGATTTGGGGGAAGCAGCAGAGAGTTTACCCTTAGGACCAGAATGGGATCCAGAAATCATAACTGAAAGCAATAAAGCAATAACCCTCAAACCTCCTCCCAAAATTGCACAGGTATTTTGCAGTCACTGAAGGCCTCTGGCATCCCCCTCTGGCCATGGGTGGCTGGGTGGCCTTCTTAACTACAAAATTTAAACTACTTAACTATAAATTGCTTTACAAACAGCGTCTGGCACCTTGTGTTTCAGTCGAAGTCACCAGTAATGTGTCCAGGTTTCCTGGAAATGCATTCAGAAAGACTCGTATTGATTTAGACCTTCACACAGCTCCATTATTCCCTGCAAAAATCTCCAGGGGGTGAGGTTTGTTTTTTTCAGATGACAATCGTGCCAAGCAACCCCCCGGTACCAATCAGACAGGGCGCTTGACAAAACCAGTTTGGGGAAGACAGAGACTTTTCATTTGATGGGGGAAATAATGTAGGAGAATCCTATTACCCTGGGTGTTTAATTTGGTTTTCATCCTCCCAGTTTCACCTCCTCTCTCAGCGTTGCTGTGGTAGAGGCTGATACGAGTAACTGAGCCTGATACCATGCGTAGTAGAGCTGTGAATTATGTTGATCCCAGCCTTACATAAGCCCTGCACAGGTGTAGGAGTCTGTCTGCACCATTGGATCAGGGTGTTGTTAATGAATCCCTCATCACAAGCCCCTGCACAAGCTCCTGCAGGGCGCCTGGTGGTTACCTGCAAGGATGCCTGGGTGCTGAGCAGGGCTGGGAGCAGCTTCAGGGCAGGAGCCCTGCAGAGGAGAGGGCTCTTTGCCAGCCTCTGCTGGAGTCTGTCGATTAAAAAAGGGGGCTTGCCCAGGAGGGGGTTGCTTTTTATTTCTAAGACTGGTAGAAGTGATTCTGGTAAGGCGCAGCTACGCTGTAAATTTGGGGATAATAAAATTCTACTGTTCTTTTATGCTGTGCATTAAGCAGGAGCCTGAACAGTTTAATAATGAAACCTCGGGCAAACAGTGCTGGGGTATCACAAAGGGAAAAGGTTCCCCTGTGGCAGGTGTCCCTTTGGCAGGCATCACCAGCAGGCAGAGGCGAGAAGTGGGCACGCCAGCGCTCAGGCTGCAGACACTGTAGATCCAGAACAGAGTGAGCGTGTGATGAGCCAGGAGGCTGGAGCTAGATGTCATGCTAAACTCTGAGCTGAGAGAAGCAGGGGTGTGAGACTGTCACTGGTGGGCAAGGGAAAACACCAACAGGGCAGAGAAGAGCCATCCCTAATGACCATCTCTTTTTCTTGTTGACTGTTTCTTTTCTACTTCTGCCTCCAACAAGCCCCTCTTCAGCCCCCTGCAAAACTCTCTTTACATTGTTTTTCTCTGAATATTTTTTTCTTTTTCTGTGTCTGGGGAAGAGTTGCTCATCGAGGGGATGCAGATAAGGCAGATGAGTTCCCCAGGTTTCCAGACTGGACCTCACTGCTTACGTTGTAAGGGGGCAAAGGCTTAGGTAATCTTAATTCAGAGTAAACTTCTGCAAACAGCTCCTGTCAGAAAAGTAATATCATCCCCCCTATAATCACTGTTCCTGATGTGTTGTTTTTGGTTTTGTTTTGTTTTAATCTAGGAAACTGGACAACCATGGTCTTGTTGTTTGATCTTATTTAATATTTAACATGGTCTTTATATCCCTTCAGTGTCTGCTTCATGTTGTTGTTGTTGTTGTTGTTTTCTCCCTGTTGCAATGTTAAGAAATCAGGCAAGCAAGTTTTATTTCCAGAAAGCTATAAGCAGTTGAAGAAAAGGTTTTAATAATGAAAATGCCTGTTTTATTGCATTGCTGTCTATAGCAGCAATATCAAGAAGGTATAAAAAGCACACGGCTCCCTGTAGAGGAGAAAAGGTCTGTTTATCACCAAAAAAAGTCTGTTTAGCATTGAAGGAAGTATTTTAGTTTTCTGTAAGAGCTTGAAAACCCCTTGTGCTTCCTTTATTTTTCTACCTCAGTGCTATAGCCACTTATTGTCTCTGTTTGAAATTAGATTATGAATTCTTTGTGGCTGCAGCTACTCTGTAGTGCAACCAGTGCTACGAGCCCTTCATCCCTCTGCCTTCTGTGTGATTACCCATTCCCTGCAAAGAGGCAGTGCTCAAATAAGGACAAATGCATTTTATTTATGCTGTAGTCATATGAATTACACAAAATGAGTGTCTTACTGAAAGCTCTGGACAAACAGCGGCTGATGCTCTGACCCTGTTGAAGTCAGCGTTGAAGCTACCACCGGCTGCCAAACAGCAGAAATTTCATTTAGAAATTCTAACACCTCTCAATATCTAACCTGACACTGTAAACATGTGAATCTGCATCCACGAAGACAGACTGTGTAAAAGGAGCACATCCAGGATTTCAGGTGATGATTTGCACCTATCACAGAAAAACACTCCGACATAAGAAAGAGGAGCTGTATTAAATTAATAATAATAATAACAACAATAATAGTCTTGCATTAAAAAAAAAAAAAGTCTAGGCATAAATTCACGTCAGTCACAGAAGGCTGGAAGAACAAGAGGAAAGTGAAAAAAATAAGGGTGAGCATTGCAAAGTGGTGCATCGAAATAAAGATATTAACTAGCTTTCAGATGTATTTTTATCTTACGTTCTGCCTGCACAAGTTTCATTCATGCATGCTATAAATACTGTAGAGGTGAAGATGATGAGTTATGAGAGAGAGTAAGGACTAGAAAACCCAGCTCTTAAAATGATACATAATTTGACACTTACACCTTCAAAAGATTCTGAGAAAGAGAAATGATTCAGACTTTACAATAAACAGTAAGCTGTGAAGAACTGATCTTTTCATAGAACGACTTTGGTGGCTGTGACTCCGTCTCTACATTTTAATCTAGCTAGCAACTGCTAAAATAACCAATTTAATACTTATATGGATCTCAGGGTGGAATTTGAAAACCCTGTGCTGTTTGATCTGTGAGGGTTTGTATATAGCACTACAGGTGAGGTTTTCTGAAAAGTCTACACAAATATACATAACATTTTAAGTAATTTAACAATATTTTAATTAAAAATATATATTTTTTCTATTTTAAAACATTTTAAATATTTTTTAAGTCTTTAAATGTACATATATATGACTGAGCTTCCATCAAGTTCCTTTTTTCTTTTATTCATCAAAAAATAAGTTAGTTTTGACTAGATAATTAATTTCAATATGAGTACAGGAGCAGAGGACAGATTATTTAAACAGGCGAGCTGTAATCATGTCAGCTGGCTTTGAATAAGTTTATTTAAGAGCATTTTAGGACTTAGCTTGAGCAATTTCTGAACGGTTAATGATCATTTCTGAAAAGTGTAAGTGGATGGGGAGTCCCAAAGGGCTGGAAAAATGCAAACAAAATCTATCTTAAGAGCAATACTAGGAAGAAATCTGTGGTACATACAAGATGGATGAGTTCGGCTTCAGTATTTGGAAATACTCTTACTAAAAAGCTACTTCATAAACAACAAACAATATTCTGTTTTGTTGAGAGCAGCTCACTTGATACCATTATAACAAAATTCTTTATTATGGTTAGAAACCAAGCACAAATGAGAGGAATGATAGAATTTATCCTGACCAAGCCACTACTTTTGAGCTTACATGAGCTGAAGGAAAATGATACAGAAAAAATGGTGAGGTGGATGTCCAACCAATAGGTACCTACTGATTGAGTTTATCCTTCAGTGGGCCCCTCCATTGAGATAATGCAAGAGGTGGGGCCCTGTAGAAGCTTGTCCTATTGTGCTTGCTTTTATTCTGCTGCAGAAAAGGATCCAGAAGATCACAGCGGAGCATGACTTAGAGTGGAAAACACAGCACTTTGCAAAACATTCAGATGCCCTTCTGGGATGCATCAACAGCTATAAAATATAGGAGGCATTTCTTTTACTCAGCTTGGCACTACTGACCTCAGCTAGAATATTGTGCCCAATTTTGGACTGGGTATTTTTAGAAGAATTTAACTCTCTGAATCATGCGGCTCAGAGGTGAGCAACACACCTGGTAAGAAATGTGGCTTCTTAGGAACAGCTGAAACAATCAAGCCTGTTTTTTTTTTTCTAGGGAGAAAAGAGGGATGATAGTGTGAGTCTTCACAGGCACAAAATATGTACTATTCCTCAACAATCAGTAGGAAAATAAGTAAAATTGTTTGTTGAGAAGAAAGATAATTTAGATTAGATATAAGGGAAGAACTGAAAGGACAACTGAGCGTAGGTTACCACAAGGGCTGCTGGCATTGTTCT